>NC_134916.1:12624019-13254019 GCF_051014615.1 Bombus vancouverensis nearcticus | reverse complement strand
ACGACACACACGATGTACATATTGCACATTACATACGATAAGTTCAAAGACTTTTGCGAGTCACTGTATACATATATGTACCTATACCTATTCGTCAGAATTTGCTATTTTGCTATTTTTCCATCCTTTGCTATTTTGTATTTTTGTTCCTGTTTCTCTTCTCTCTTCTCTCTCCTCTTTCTCTTCTCGAGCGTCAAGAGGCGAATAAGATCGGTCGTTTATTCTATCGTTAGAACACACTGCGCGCGTAATACGTAACAACGAGAACAGTTAATTAGGAGGGTTAAATTGTTGATGAAACAATGCGCTCAAAATGCTAGATGGAAAACGTTAAAGTGGAAAATCAGCGGGTATCGCGCGCTGGTATCGTGCCACGACAGACAGCTGCACCGGTTGCTAGAATTAGAGGAATGGGATTCACGCGGCATTATTCGCGCGATTATAATAGAGACTCCTGAACGAATGCACTCATGCAACAATATAATTCTGGCGGATCATAGTTATGTGAATATCTAGTTCGATCCAGACTTCACGGAGGAATGACTGAAAGAATGTGACGCGAATCGTTGGTACTTGCATTCCACATTCACGGCATATTATTATAGAAAAAGTACCTACAGGAGAATTTTAATATCGTCAAATAGTATTCAAAAGCTCAGCACTGTGAATAGCACTGTGACCTATAAAAGTAAAATCTCTCGACATTGTGTTCAAGATGGATCGTCTAACGTTTCAGGCCTGTGACAAAATCTTTGATCCTAATGGCACTTCTGGCAACATCTGAACGTAAGGGTACGTTCATCTCGTAATTTCTCTACAAATTCACTTAACCAACTACCAAATTTAACTGGTCATTTGGGGTACCAATCTCTTGCACATAATAATTTCTTTACGTGTGGTTTCATAGCTGTTGAAAATCAGTCAAGGATTAAAATACGTTCAGCTTCTAAACCCACGCTGTAGAAGTTTCTAATTAAAGAACGACCGGTTAATAACTTAACTAACCGGTCCTAGACGCGACAGTGATTCCACGATGGTAACCAAAGGCGTGTTGGGATTAATCGAAGTATTTAAAATGACGATAAATTTCTACCTTAAAAATTACGATCATTAATGTCATCTTTCCTTAACATATTCAATTTCCTTTCTTTAATCTGCTTAAGAAAGTAAATCACTCATTTCCGAAGTAGTTGAATATTAATCATTTACCCAGATAATGAAATCGAAACATTTACAAAACGCCAAGTTGATCGGTTCTATTAATTTTAATGCACAGAATACACAAAATTCGTTTGATAGTCAAGCCTTAAGTATCTTATCAATCAACCCCAAAAAGCAAATAAAAAAAGCAGAAGGGAGAGGAAGGCAGAAGCAGACAAAGAATGAAATTTGAAAGAGAAGAAATCCGCGAGATGAATTCGTTGAGCGAAACAAAGTAAATAACCGAGGATGGTTAGGTGTCAGGCAATTGACAAGGAAAAGAGAGAACACCTTGAAAGCAGAAGGCCGGTTGCGGCGAGAGATGGTCTCGCATGGTGGAGACCAGAAACCAGCAGGTGACGGCCAGCTGAATAGCGAGTAGAGGAACGACAGTGAGAGGTATAGAGGTGACAGAAGGGCGAGTGAAAGAGAGAAAGAGAGGTGGAGGTGGATCAGAGTACAGCGTCATTTAGCAGACGACGCGTATAATGGGGGAAACGAGCGAAACCCGGTATAAGCTGTGCTCGTTGGGAATGGCCGCGCGCAACGCGATAATTCTATTTGCCGTACGATTATGAGAGTATCTACCTCGAACCAGACTCTGCCGCTCTCGTATTTCGCTCTCGTATTTCCTACCGGGATCAAAGCGGATGTGAGACCGCTCGCGGACAGAAGCCCGATAATAATTATTTGTCCGACGCGTTGCGATACGCTCGTTATCCAACGCTCGTCCCCTGCCACCCTTTGTCATTGTTTCTCCTTTTTCCCTCCCCCCGATTTTTTATTTTTTTTTTTTTTTTGAGTCCCACTTTTTCGGATTTTCCTCCCTTTTTGCCTTTTTTCCTCCATTGTGACGATCAACCGTTTATCGACGAGCTAGCAGCGACGCGATACCTATGCGTAGTGGTTCGCGAATGAAAGAATCGTTACACGCGTTCTTTTTGTATCGATGATATTTTTTCCAATTTTTCTCGCCGAATAATCCCTGATTTACCCGTTGTTAATTGGCAAGAAATTAAAAAAAAAAAAAAAAAAAAGAAATAGAAAAGAAGTAAGAAAGAAAACGGTATTAATCATATATTAAATATCTCTTCTCGCATAATGTCGCCAAGTGACAACGATCGAACAAAAGTTCAGGCGTTCTCTTTGAAGCTGGCTCGGGGATCTCGCAACGTAACAGATGACGAGAAACGTATCGCGCGGAGACCTCATCGAATCGCGGTTGGAGACGGTGTACAAGTCGAAGCGGCGCGACACCAGTAGCCTGTGGTTTTGATTGCAGGTTTTGCGTGGGCGATCGATTCTATCTGTGCGAGAACAAAATCCTGTGCGAGTTCGACTATGAGGAGAGGCTCGCGTTCGCCAATATGTCAGTACAAACACCCGCCACGCTGGCGTACATCAAAAGGCAACTGCCTCCAGCGCCGACACCGCCTGGCCAGAACATGCATCCTGGTCACAATCCACTGCAACCTCATCAGGCACTTGGCCAGTCGGTGGGTCAACATAATCACGTGTCGAACGTAAGTTAAGAGAGGACCGTAAACGTTTGAAGCGTTGTGTCACGCACGCATGCTTAAAAGCATCGACGCCTTAGTCGCTGTGTTACCACGGTCGTCGATGACAGGCGGAGCCGGTGGTATTTTAATTGGAAGCGTTACACGCCACGCCGGAAGTTTTCGTCGCGTGATCGGTCTCGTTCGCTGGCCCGAGGGACCAGCGACGTACGACGTATTTCAACTTTGCTTTTCAGTCGGAAAATGAAACGCGAAATTCGAATGCTTTTCATCGCTTTAACGTTCAGGGGTTGCTTCTTCTTGTAAATTATTTTCTAAATTATTTTATAAATTATCTCGTTTAAATTGCGCTCATTTCGTATATAAATATAACACAATATTAAAAAGAAAGTATAGAGAGAAAAATATAAATCCGTTTCTTGCAGTCTGGAAAGTTGACTAGCGAGACATCGCAGAGGCGATGGACGTCTACTTTGTTCACTGCTTCTCCGATCTGTAATTATTTTGATCAGTAACGAAAGATTTTTAATATTCCTTTCTACAAATCCATCAAGCCTTTCTTTCCGCTAGCCAATTTACCAGCCGCGAACAGTAAATCTGCATGGGTGATCTCTCAAATATTAATGCAAATTCACCAAATATCAATAATCCGATTGGCAAAATAAAAAGAAACGATCGAAAGAATATAAGAGAATAGGATTAATGCGATTCATTCTCACTGAGAATAACAATTTTATGGTGCAGGGACAGATGTCAGGGAGCACGCCGATGGTGAACGGAACGGCCATTGGCGTTGGTGGACCCAGAGCTCCGGGAGACATGAACAACAACGGGCTATCGGGTCCAGCCCTCGGACCGGTGAAGCCACCGCCGATGTCTATGCAGGCTCCGACCAGCTGAAACGAGGTGTCACCCCCCCTGAAGAAGCTCAGATGTCTCAGCGGTTATTGAGGCTATTGACGCTGACCGACGAGATGAACGGGAGGTACGGAGAGGGAGTACGGGCGAGGATTAAAACGTCGTGACGAAAGTGAACGCGAGGAACCAGAGTGATAGACAGACAGGACGCATAACATGTGGATCGGTGAGAGAAAGAAGGCAGGTTGAAACGGGGGGTGGGAAAAGACGAGTCGTTCGCGACGAGAACGGAACGAAGATGGAAAAGAGAAACGAGATGGTCTCCGCGACGGGTCTCGAGGATACCCGCGGAGGATCGGACGTTTTTGGGGGAAATAGTCGTTTAGAGGTTGGGAATAATCACTGTGATCGCGAATTGTATGAATAAATTTATGGAAAGAGATACGATAGGAGCTGAATAGAACGTGGACATCTCGCGAAAGCGAGGAGATACACGTTTAATACACGTCTTGTAATATACGGTACAACATGTAACATGATAAAAATAGGCGATTTATGTAAGATACGTTTCTAGCGAGGTGAAGAGCGATTAGAAGCGTGCGAGTAAGAGTGGAAGGACGACCGAGTGAGAGGGTGAGCGAATGGGGCAGAGTTACTTGTAAATATCTGTATCTGTCGACTCTGCGACACCGAAAGACTATCAGTATACGCAGACCAATCGAACGAATTTCCATAGTACTCGCGATTCGTCGACATTCGACGTTTGACGGCCGATCGAGAAGACGAGTGTCGGATAGGCGAAGGAAGAGAATCGTCGTAAGTTTGTTCGTAAGTTACTGTTTGCTGTTTTTCAATTTTATCGTCGGCTCGAGACGGAGGTCTGTGATTCGCCTGGACAGAGGCGAACGAACGTTCGATTAAATACCAAAGGTAAAATCGAGAGATGTTGTTCTGTTCGAGGGGAATCTCGGCGGCGCGAATGTGACGAATCTCGAGACGTTCCCAAAATGTCGGTATACGAGGCGCAAGCAAAGGCGTACACGATGGCTAATACCAAAGATTAACGATGTAAGTTTCGATGCCCCTCGGGAGAGCAAGTCGACGTCTCGGATTTCGTATATTCCTTTCTCGGTGATAATGGCGGTGACGGTTTACTCGAGCAGCCCGTGGTTACTTGCCGAGTTTCGCGGAGAATGCATCTTTAACGCGGTCTGCGATCGGAAACTTGCGAAACGAGGGGCTTAGTCGCGGCTTTACGCTTTAACGCCAAAAGACGAGCGAAAACGGTCCAGACGAAAGGGGAAGGAACAACGAGGGAAAGGAAGGAAAAGAACGGGAATAAGATCAAACGGCGGCATCGATACCAAAAGACGATTGAGAAAATCCGATAAACGTTGCGTGCGCTGATAAACGATCCGTTTTGAATCACCGACGAAGCAAACCACATTTAAAGGCGCCAGAATCGCGATCGTGGTACTCGTAGAGAATTTGCCTGACCGTACGCTTATACGACGACAAAATTCATCACCCTCTCCTCCTTAATCTCGACGGAGTTGTTGACGTTGTCGTTCGATCAGACTGTCTTCACGAGCCACGTGGGACGACTCGAATGTCGCGCTGATTCTACAGGATACTGCATTTCCAAACCACCGAATCGATTAAGTACAAAAGATGTTACGCGAAGAGGATGTCCTACGAAGCGGGCGCGAGGTAGCAACCTGTGACGAAGATAAAGAGGGAGAGAAAGAACGAAACCTACACGAGTGATTCGCGCTCCGAGTACGCGCGAAAGAGCCGAACACACTTTCCTCTCGTTTTTTTTTTTTACCCATCTGTATATAAATATCATTTATTAGCGCACTACTAATATATTTACCGCCTCTATAGAGGCTCCTATTACTACCGAGAAAATATAACATTCTTATAAATACAAGCAAATCGTGAGTTTCAAGCGTGTGTTCATTTCGTTTCCAGGATCGGCCGGTACCTACAACGTCGAGTACCATACGCCGTCGTCTTTTTACTCCTCTATTTATGGCTGTTTCCGCGACGTTCGCTCCCCTCCTTCTTTCCTTCTCTCTTGTTCCTCTTCGACGAGAAAGCGAAATCGCGGCACGCCGTAGAAGAGATCCACTGATTTGTGCGGGCCGTATTGCCCGCGTGATACAGGGAAATGGTTAGAAACGGAGACGGGACAGGCAGAGGGTGGGGGGTGGAGCGAGGGAAAGGGGTGAGGGTGAAACAGGCAAGGGGAGGCAACGCGATTTCCCTAATGCCTTCCAGCCCACGGAGTTGAATGTTATTATGCACGGTGAAGACTTTATAATAGGACGTTGAAACTCTTTAAAACTCGCGGAGAGCGGATCCTCTACCTCCCCCTCTCCTTTCGCATCGTTGCGCTACCCCTCGAAAGGGCTCGTCACTTCTCCGACACTCGAACAATTTTCCTCGTTGCACTAAAAAATTGAGAGGTTCGTTCCGAGTATACCCCGTTGTTTGTCGCTTTAAAGTTTATTAAGACATTTTCCCCCTTGAATTTTTTCCTATCGGACGGATATAACGTAGGTTGCTTACGTACAAAATTGCTTCGTCAAAGATTCATTCGACGAATTTAAAGCGAATAGCGATACGCTAAATTCATATATGAGTCAACTTTGTCCTTGTTCACGTGTCCACTGACTCATTCCAAAGTCAGAGATCATATACGGAAAATTTGATACTGAAAACACAAATACTTCTTTTTCACGTATGTGTTATTTTATTATGCATATGTGTAGAAAATATTTTTCTTTGCAAATATTATTTTTAATACGTTTTAGTTAACGAGACGCGTATACCAATCGTCTTCTTAGACGTACAAGGACGAATAACGTTTTCGTTACAGATCGCGTACGCGTTAACGACGAACGAGTATGAAGTTTTTCATAGAATAACAGAACTTTTCATCCTTTAAAATATCGATATGAAAAAATTCATATCGGCAAACTTCGATACGAGCCCAGTGAGACAAATTTCGCCTGGATATCTCGCGTCAAGGTCTCGTAACAACGCGTCAGTGCGCATAAATTAAATCGATCAGCTTATAAGCCAGAAGGTAACACGAGTCTCGATCGCTGACGCTTTTCGACCAGCCTCACCCCCTTTGTCTCTGGTCGCATTAATCACGCCGAAGTCGCGCGGTTATAGGGGATGGTAACCGGTGTGGTAGGAGAAAGAAAAACAGAACCCCTTAAAATAATCTGGCCTGAAATGAAATCAGCCAAGGCAATTTCCAGCCCCTGTAGCCAACGGTGATGTTAACAGCGCCGGCGGTTTTATCCATCCACTCTCTGTGCCATCCCTGATTCGAGCGCGGTGCAACCGACAAATGACGACGCGGCAACCCCCTCGCGGCGGCCCACGGAATTAAAGATCCCGAGATAAGGGTGTCATCCTTCGCTATGCATTATGTGTTCGGCAAAAAGCTCAGGGCCCCCCTCGGGCTATCCTGACGCTCTGCGTCTCGTTCTCGCTCAGCTTCGCGCTTCTTCTCACCCCCACCGCCCCTTTTCTCTACCTCCTCTCAATTTCCTCTCTGTACGTCCTCTTCCTTTCTCTTACCGCTTCGTACACCAACTTTCCTCCTCGTCTTCTCTTCGTTGACTCTGTTGCGCCCGAAGAAGGTTCCAATTAATCTCCCTCGTACTTTTTCCACTCCCCGCCCCATAGCGGCGTAGGATGCCACACTATGAAAATATTAACGGCGTTTTCGCCGTGTGTCGGATCGCTTTATTCCACGATACCAGCTCGACGACTCGTTGGTAAGAACGTTGGACGATATTGGACAGATGCGTACTGGTAAGTCATAATAAGATTATTAATGTTAGAATTGTAATTGATCGAATGTGACGATGTTCGCGATTGCAAGGTAATTCAGTGTAATTGGAGAATGCGGTGTAATTGAAGCATGGGGTTGCACGTGTTCTCTGAAACGATCAAAGTGTCACGTACAGCAGGGTTAGAGGAGAGGGCCGGAGAACGAGCTGGCAAGGTGGCGAGGGGTTCCTTTTGAAACCGTCGTGCAAAGTAACTCACGGAAGCAACGGGGTGCACGGGAGCGCGCCGTGTTATGATCCGGACATCCTTTTCGGTTCGAGGCGAATAGAAGTTCGACCAGCGTACGCGCTCGTATTTCAGGTTTTATCGCTCGAAAACGTGGAGGGTGGGCCGACGGTCGTCGTACTCGACAAACCGTGTACCGAAAAGCGACGTACGCGATTCGAAGGAGACCGTTCCCGTGACCCGCGGCGCCTCTCCTTCCTGATGGATAAGCCAAAGCACGCTGGTGGATCGAGCTCGCCCAGCCCAAAGGGTATCGACCAGTTGATCGTACGTTTAAGGATCGCTCGTGTGAAATCTAGAAGAAATAGATAAATTTTATGGCGATAAATTTACATCGTTAGGAATTCACTTTTTCATACCACGGCTACCACGAATTTAACGATTCTCGTGGCTTGGAAATCTGTTTGACAAAAATCATATCAAAATCACGGAAACGAAAAGAAGATTCTTCCGTAACGATGACCAGAGAGGAATAACGAGGTAATTCGGGTCGACGCGGCGGGGTGGGTACGGAAGGATGGCGCGCGTAACTGTCGTTGGTCGAAATCGGAGTCGCTTTATCCCGGTGTATTGTCGGCGCGCATCCTAAAGCAATCACACAGGCGACCGGCCAACCCACCATTACACGATATACTGCCTTAACTTTGGACGGAGAAGCGACGTTGGCGACGCCCTGCGTCGCGCCGCATCGCGAACGTTACGTATAGGGTGTACCGAAGGAAATAACCGTCATCTGTATTCGCGATAACATCGTAATTGAATGCGGTTGACGGGGATTTGCTGTACGGGCAAGCGGCCACCAGGCCCATAACCGTTCCCTTTTACCTCGGCTACCTTCACCCTCCGTTATCCTTCTCTTTTTTTCCCCGCATCCACCACGTTTCTTCCATCTCTCTCTCTCTCTTTTTTCCTCCCTTTCCTCTACGTTTTCTTGTTTTCTCTCCTCCTTCCTACTTCCCTTCGTTCCAACTTCTTTCTTCGTTCCAGTTTACCTTCAACTTTTCTACCCCCTTCTTTTATCTTCGTTCTTTTGGCCCAACACCCAACCCGCACCCTCCTATCTCGCAGGGATATTAATCATATCGAGGTGCGGAAAAATCTACTTCGCCGACGTTTCGAGCGTGTCGTGGTAGCGTCACGTATAAGTACACGGGCACTTGCGCGCGCGCGACCATTTTCGGCGCGGGGACAGGGAAACTGAATGGCGATACGAAGATAGCAAACGTAGGAAAGAAAGTTTACGAGGGGTGTTTCGTGAAAAGGGATTTTATATGTTGCCGTGTATGAAAGTGGACTAGCCGCTTGGTTGGCCCGACAAAAGAAGTCGCTGAACTCTTACCCTCGCCGGTTCCAGCAATTTCTATCTCTTTTCATCTGTCTCGTTTCTTCTTTTCTTCGTCTTTCTTTCTCGCCGCTAAAGTACGCGAACATCTCGATTTCAATTAGTCACCGAATCCTTTCCTCTGGCTCCCTCTTGGTATCTGCCCGTTAATATCGTAGCTGCCGATGCTGCGGGATACATTTCCATGGATACGCGACAAAACGCGCGTCGCATCGTTGCGGCGCGTCATAAAGGAGTAACCTCGCCAGGGTGTATCGGAGTGTAAAAAATCAATTAACAGGAAATAAAAACACACTTGGCCGAGATAGGAAGGATTGTTCGAGTGCATCGATACCCGCTATCGGGGCTGTACAGGAACGCTAAACGGGCAAGAAAGAGGACGAATCGCGGCTATCGGAATAATAAACGGAATGGTGACTGGGTTTCGCGAGAACTATTCGGGATAAATCGGTGCAAGCGCTGATGGGAAATACTTGTTTCCTCGGTACTGTCACGAAACCTGATTGGCGCATAACCATCGGATTTCGCGCTCTATTAATGGCCGTGTTTTTAATCTTTTCGTTTCTTTCTCTCTTACTCGCAACGATCCTCTCTCGTGGTCTTTCTCCTTTTTATTCTACTCTCAGTTTTCTCTCCTCAATTTCAGCCACCGTCGACCCGAAAAGTGGCCGTCTGATAGATCGACACAGACGCGTACAAATTATTTAACCAGCACAGATCGTGGATATGGAATTTCGTTGCTCCGAATGTCTGCTCGATCGGAACGATCTACCATCCCCTTATTTCGTTGGTTGCGGGTCAAGCGTGATGCGTTCAGGAAACGCGGTTAAGACGTTGTACTCGAGTCACGGTTTCGTTCATGGGTGCCGCCACGGCGCCTTACCCCCTTCTTCTCGCCACCAACCCCGCTAAATATACTCTTATACATTATTCGCCGGTTACGTCGCGGTGGTGGGCAAATAATTCGGTCGCGAGCCCCACGAAAGATCGATAAATTGTATTACATAAATAACAGTCGCGCGTGGCGTCGATGTTATCCCGCAATACGTTAGAATGAACTATCTTGCGCCGAATCACGGATGATAGCCGTGATCTGTGGCGTCTGACTCGGTCATCCAAACCGCCTCCTCTGCCAGGAATTATAGTTCCGACACTTTTGTCAGAAAAGAAACGATTCGGCAAATGTTTCGTGACGATATTTTTCTTCGACAGGGAGATAATCGTGTCGTTGTGCTTTTATGACTCTAATATACCGGGTGTGATACATACGCGTGGTACAAGCGAGCAGAAAGTTGATTCAACTAGATTCTAAATATATTTCAAATAATTTAAAAGACTAAAATACGTTCGAAGCTTCGTGTTCGAATAAGCGAAATTTGAAAATTTCCGGATAGCTAAAAATTGTCAAAGTGGCCTTTGCCAAAAACCAGACTTTAAACGAACAAATTTTATTCGAAAAATATATCTGCAGTTTATATGATACACGTATATTCTAGAAGTTTCCCAACTCGATCTTCGCGAGGACAGGGCTTCCCCCAAACGAACGGTTAAGGGACTTATTGGAACAATCGCGGATGCGTGGAAGTGGAGTTCGACTGTCTGGAACTCGTCGAAGGCAATAATCGCGCGTAAGCAGGGCATTAGGGGCAAGTTAGTTGTCCGTAAGCCCCAAAGTACGAATTAGCGTGCAGCCATTGTGGAGGGAGTTTCGACAGAATGCTGTGCTTCCGGTGGCCCTTAACCACCAGGATACGAGCATGAAGGCGCAGAATGGCGTCAGGATTGAACTAAGAATATTACCGTTGGGAAAACACGCTAACTGCGCGTACTAATTACGCGGCCCATACTAACGGTCACGATATTTCAATTTCAGGCGACAATGGTCACGTTCTCGCCCACTAAAGAGTTAAGTTTAGATATGGAGGGTGATTCGAGTATACGAGCTGATTTATATCGTCCGGCTTACGTAAGAAATTTCGAATAAATTAGTTTTGTTTAATTAATGGTATTAAGAATAGCGTCCACGTTATTAATTAACCCGTTGCTTTATGATTTTTTTCCGTGGTTATATAAAATGGCGTGCGAAAGTTTTGCAAACTTAACTTATGCAAAACTTATGCAAAAGTATTCATATAGACGAATTTACATCGGTTTCCTCGCAAAATCGCAGGGAAATGTTAGCTACGCTTAGATTTACGGAACACGTTATGTAAGAAGGAACGATATAATAAATAAATGTTGTTTATTATTGTATATCCATTGTTTTAAAACACTGCCAAATTAACACGATTAAGGGAAGGTGAAAGAATCACTATGCATAAGTCGACGTTAATTATATATGCAGGGTGGTTGGTAACTGGTGGTACAAGCGGAAAGGGGGTGATTCTACGCGAAAAAAGAAGTTGAAAATATAGAATAAACATTTTTCGTTTGAGGCTTTGTTTTCGAGAAAATCGATTTTGAATTTTCGCTCGGTACGCGTGCACTTTATCACGTCTCGTTGCAACGGATCTCACTGTAGATCGTTGTCTCGATTGACGTTATTTTTTTAATTTTTAAAATTTTTAAATTTTTAAATTTTTAAATTTTTATTCTATATTTTCGACTTCTTTTTTCGCGTAGAATCACCCCTTTTCCGCTTGTACCACTAGTTACCAACCACCCTGTATATATACACATAATGTTTTAGCACAGTGATGACGATAGAAAGCATTTGCACGTACATCGTTCTTTTCCAACGAAGCATTTTTTTATCGTCTTCCACGTTTCATTCTCCTAATATTACATTATTTCGCAGTCATATAAAAGTAGTACTAAATGATACGACATTTAACATATCCGAACTCAATTAATTGGTATATGAGTTCTGCAACAAATTTAATGGTACGCAAATACCCTTTGTAGTCGCGGTGTGTCGGAAGCAAGATATGAAAAACATCGTACGTGATTCGTATTTAATAATTTTAATCTTGTAACGTTAAATTAGAGTCAGGATCATTGGACGAACTTCAAAATGGTTGAACTTAATACGAGTAATAGTCTGTCGTTGTTATCTTTGCTCCTTTTTCTACGTTGCGTTCCAGCGTGATATACGATAAAGCGAAGGGTCAAACAACTTTTCGCGCGAATTTGAAGAACGTGTTGAAAAATTGACCGTTTTGTGATCGACGTTAACAATAAGACTGCCGAGCAAATGTGTAACTCGTCGATATTTAAATTTTAATAGCTGTCACGTTTGCGCAAGTAATAGAACAGCGCAAAGTGTACACAACGATTAAAGTATGTTCGAGGGAAAAGTGGTACATGCTAATTAGTCGACGATACGTAGCGGGGAGAACGGTCGATGCTAACTACCTCGATATTCCAAATTTAGGGGACAGGAGTTTCGTTTGCGTAATCAATAGAGCGGCGCGAAACGTTTCGGCGCGATTGAAGAGTGTGCCAGCGAAAATTGGATATAATCAAGGAGAAAAGTGGCGACGATATTTCCATTATCGTTCGTTCGTGACACTTTAACGGTCTACCCGGTGTCATTTTCGCGCAGATCGTTGACAATATCCGGCCAAATGAGTCTATTAAATGCACTCGTCGCTGAAAATGTTGAAATTAACCATTCTGCCCGATGTTTTCTGGCATTCGTATAAACCACGTCGACCTCTCCGTCGTTATCCTAAAATAAAACGTTCGTAAGAAACAACATACTCGTGCCATCTCCAGCATCCTGCGAATTGAAAAGATTCCTGTGATCCGAGGCGAGCGGTCGCCTTATTCCCTTGTGCGCAAAAATGGAATACGTTAATGCGTCTCGTTTAAGCGAAGTTATTTAACAGGTTCTGATGCTGAAACGAGTTGTCGGGAATAGAAAATCTGTAATTACCCCGCGTCCTCGCGCGGATGTAATTTACGCTAATTAACTTGAAAGCATTTTTTTCCCCTCTCGTCGGTGTGCCGCCTCTCACTATTTCGCGGCCGCTCCGTCCGGATCTCGCGTCCGCGCTCACCTCGGATCACGTTTGCCGCGGAGGCTTTCCTTTTTCCCGTAACTCGGCCGCGCGTTCTCGATTCTATAATTGAGAGAGAGAGAGAGAGAGCGAGAGAGAGAGAGAGAGAAAGAGAGAATCGGCTAATCGAATGACGCAATAACCGCCCATTCCTCGTACCTAAAGCGAGCGGATCGCCTCGTAATAAGACGATTCTCTTGTCGAAAACGCTCCACCGACCCAAGGAATAGAACGATCCTTCTCTCCCATTCGCTCGGTTTCTTTCGTCTCGTCGTTTCTATTTTCCTCCTTGGCTACCACGCGCGTTTCCTTCGCGTTTCTCCCTTGCTTGCTCCGTGGCCGTAAGCCCGACGGGGATCGTTCACGATTTTACGAGGGACTAGAGTCGAGTATCGGTGGGCAATTATCCGCGAAACAAACAGGTCCGCGAGGGAAAGTCTAACGACTGCCGGGGTCTTCCCAGCGATTACCTCAAAGCAAACCGCCTAACAAGACATTGTTCCGAATAGCTTAGCCATTCTACCCTGGCGTGGCCCTTTTCCACCCTCACACCCACTCCAGTGGAACCTCTTCCCACATAGAAGAACCACCACATCCAGTGGGACGACCGAACCCGGCAGCAGTTAACAACCCTGGTCTGGCGACGGTCGTTAGCAACCAACCTCGTGCACCACCTCCCCATCCGCATCTTCGACTTTCTCACTCTCCCTTACTCCTCTCTTCTCTGCATGCCGCATCACCGTCTCCTAATTCAAATCCGTGCTCCGTTAGCCGCTGCTGGTCTGCGGACGTTGATGAGCGTGCGGCAAACGTCCGTGCATCACGGAAACGGTCCGTTAATAGCGCGCGCCATCCCCTCGTCAGAAGTTAAACGTGCAACGTTGTGTCGCTTCTTTTCTTTCTTCCAGTTCGAAAATTTGTCCCGTTATCACCGTTCAACTCGATTCGATGGTAGAGTTTGTCGCGTATTTCGGAATATATTCCAAACGCTGTCAGCGCTATTGAAATTATATTTTTCTTTTGTAAGAGTGACGCAATTTTTATATCGGTGATATCATCGTACGTGGGTTCGTTATCAATTATTATAATTATCGATACGATGCAATATCCTTCTTTTAAGTCTGAAGACAACAACGACTATTCGATGAAGAGGAAAACGCAACAGTTGCGACAGCGGTGTGATCGAAACAATAGGCAGAGTGAATTACGTTGTTAGCTTCAATTAGTTATTATTAGACAATCTTGTCTTGCGACAGAAAAAACGAGCTGGTTGAATTGAAACGAATTGAAAAATATCGAAGACTGGAGTCTATGTCAGCGAGCGAAGATAACGTAAAAAATAACTGGAATAGATGGCGCGAACAAACACACGACTCCGTTGACACGGTGTAACTATGAATGTCGCTTTTCATGCCGGTTTCCTTCCGCGCCTTCGTTAAATCTTGATTAAATCACAGAACATACACGTCGATAGGAACCAGCGTTAATGAATCGAGGGAGATGCATACATTCTGTGTATCGTTGATTAATCAAATCTATTTTTTAAATAGAACAAGAATATATATAGAGATAAGATTCCTTCACAGCGGTCTATTGTCGAAGCGAATCTCGTAGCGTCGTGTCGTCGATGAGGCACCAAGAGCTCGTTCTCGATAAGAAGGGAAGAGGAAGAGAAAGAAAGAAAGAGGCGACGGAAGAAACGGCACGGTCGACCGGTAACTCGCTCCTTTAAAAAAGTTCTTTCGAGTATATTCGCGCGTTAACGGCATTATCGCCGCCGCGATAAAATCCCCCGGGTGATAATATATTCCAGCAGGCAGGCCGGGAAAAAAATACAGATTAAGGTATCCTAAGCACGGATTTAATGCTTATTTATACGCCGCTAAGCACCAGCATTACCGGCGTATTACGATCCTAGCAGTCGCGTGAACTTTTTTCGCGCCTCCTACCACCCCTATCGTCTCTCATTCTCAATCTCTCCGCCGCGAATTAGCGAGCACGATTAATTTTGATAATTCCCAGATGCTACGAAACGCTGGAAACCGCTGTGAAACCAGCCTCCATGTTCGAGGCTGAGAAACTTTACGCTGCAATTTTATCGTGCTGTTCGCGCGAAACACGTTCCGCTAGTTCTCGCGGTTCCAGTCCATTAATGGGTCCTGAGATACGACTCTTTTTCTACGTTCGACGGTTAAATCGGAGATTATACTTGTAGCGAAGAGACCGTGGAAGGCCGAGTTACACGAAGACGAATCGGTTTACGAGGCTGTCGGACTGGAAGAATCGGCATTTGCCATCCCAACTTCCGAACCGACGAAACTTTCTCCGGTCCGTTTTTCCTCTTGGTCGCGAGTCGAGTTTTAAGTATTTGATTACCACCCTGCACAGCCGTAACGCGTTCGCGTTCAATGAGCCACCGTTGCTGTTCGTTAGTAGCTAGAGAATGCCAGCTCTGCACGCGATTCGAGCCAGCCCGCTCGACAGACTTACGATACTTTGTTACTGCGTCGTTAATTTTAACGTCTCGTACGTGCCACCGATTTTTCTACCGGCCTCTTCGATTCTCCTCTTGCCTCGAACAACGCGTACAAACCTTTGTCTTTCGTGATTTTTCTCTTCGCTTACGACGCTAGTGGCAACGATTATCCTGGTGATCGCGCAAACAATTCGAATCGGACGTAAAGTGACGAAGATAGTTGAGTCGTTTGATTATACCGACGGAATCGGGAAATTGCCGAGGAACAGCAGTTTGTCATTTAAATCGTAGATAGATCGACGATCGGCTGAACGAAAATCAGGACGCGGACACGTAATTACCCGTTCTCCTTCGCGTAATCGGTAAGACGATCGCCTATCTCGCGGCTCGATGCGGCATCGTTAAAGGGAATGCTTTCACACCACCCTGGGGAGCATCACGCCGGAGACATTATCACCGGTAGGCTTACGGAATTAATATCAGAGCTCTGTCTCCCTTCTGCCTTCGTACTGTGTGTATCTCACGATACACCGAAACTTTCCAGTTTTAAATGGCCGCAGAGTAATGGAGGATCGCGACGATAAGGGTGTGCCGAAACAAGAAGCAATTTCGTCGAGATCGACGTTTGAATAATTTCCAAAATTAGTTTGGCGATCGATATAGCGAATTGAACTGCTACTCGGTTATTTACCGGCCTATTTAGCAAATATTCGAATTATCAGAATAGTATAGTTTCGTTGTTTCGATTGGTAGATGGAAAAGAGAAGAACCGAAAAGAAAGGAAAGATGTTAGTAGATTTAGTGGTAAAATTAAGTAGCATGGGGTTATAATCCGCTCATTCCTTAGATGTTGGGATAATAGAGGCTTTTTCTTAAGTTTCTTCCTTTATTTTATTAGAATTGCCGTGGAGAAGCAATTGCTCCTCCTATTACTTGTAATTACCCTTTATTTTTGTTTTATTAGCAGTATACGGTATATCCATCACCTTTATTTCAGTAGTACAAGAAACATGTTTAGAAACCTGCTTGACGCGAACCAACGAGGTCTTCTGTATCATTTTCAGCAGATGATCATAAAAATCAGGATCTTTCTGCACGATAATTAATTAGCTAGCAGTAGTGTAACTATATATATATATATATATATATATATATATATATATATTCGTAAATTAACAAATAGCAAAACGGAGCTGCCTTGTAACATGTAAAATTACTTTTCGTTACATTTGTCACTGTAACTTGTAACTTATGACCCGTAAAATTCGCTAGCGAGATTAAGCCAATTGTGTAAGAAAGCTCGCGTTAAGAATTTCATTTATGGAAGAAGATACAATTATTTACGTCTGTCTATACATATGCCACTGATAAAGCGTTCAGGAAACAAACTACGAGTTTAAAAAAACGTATCCGTATCTAGTAACAAAATAATTTCAGAATTAGTCTATCGGATTCCTAGACGAGCATTTACCAGCGCGCATAAAGCAACGCGTATATCGCGCGACAATTATGAGGGTGTCATAATGTTTCTCACGAAAATCCAATTTGCCCGAAAAGCTAGCCGATACAGTTGGACCCGCATTTCGATATTGCCATGCTTGTTAATACCGCGACTCTCTTCCGTCACTTTAATGGATGTCGCCGGGGAAAATCAATTTGTTCCAATTTGCCTAGTTCTTCTCTCTCCCTCTCTTCTCTCTCCGTTTCTCTCGCGAGATATCACGGTTCGTGAGCGTTACTTCGCGCGTGCACAACACGCGGCCTGGTCCATCCTTAACAAAGAAGCATCTCGGACGCTGCGTGTCGGTAAACACGCGTACACGTATCCCGTGCAGATAATCTTTTTTTCGTTACGTTGTGTTTTATTTACTTCGATCTTTCACGGTTCACGTTATAATTTTTATTGGCTTCCACGCATCGACAGTATCCGTTTCGAGCACTCCAACGAAATGAATTGCAATATTTGCCGGCTGCATTGGCGGGCATATTTTCGAGCGACGGATCGATGGATTGGAAAGCCAATAACGAACATTTTCGCGAAAACAGACGGAAGGAATGGGAAGAGTGATGGCGGAGAATGATTGATTGATGTTCTTTGGCGTTCCTCGAATTTTTCCTGGTAATCGAATGAATTAAGATCGGACCAAATTTTCGACCGATCGAATATTTAATATTTCTTAGGAACGTGATAAAAAATACTTGAAACGGTATAAAATCGTCGCCGATCGTAGAATAAAGTATCGATTAATTTGCGTATTGAAAGTTAGATCAGACTGACTTCGTTAATTGAATTGTTCGAATGATCAATAGATTATTCGTTTGCGCGGCTAATCAATCGTCGATGTCAGATAGACAATGAGGCATGGTGACCTGCTTCCTTAATATATCACATCGATATCAATTTTTCATGGTATTCCATCTTTCAGATCCTACTTCTATTTAGATCGTTCGTTATTTCCAATCGTTGATTTGAAACAATCGGCTGTGAATTACGCGCGGCAAGATTTCTGACCTTAAATAAACAACGACGATAGAGACTAACGACTAACAGCCAGTTGGGAAAATGGCGGCTGGAAAAATCGGCGCAGATGGAACGGAAATCGGAGGAATGGGTCGATTAGGTCTGGATAGGCCTCCGGACGGCAGTGAACCGATCGAAAACCTGTCGTGTAACAACAGCGGCCGGTTGCTGCTATGTCAGGTCCACGGAGTGAAGTAAAATGGACTTGAAGGGTTATGGCCAGCCATCCGTGGGCTTATGGGCTGATCGCGACCGATAGAATCAGCGTTCTGCCTCCGTGCTTTTGCTCATAATCACTTTTCGATTAATTAAATTTTACGCCCTCTGTCGTCGATAAACATTAAATTTAACGGGTCGCTCCTGCCACGCCGTTATTACTCGTTACGGTCTATAAGCCCGCCGCCGCCGCCGCCGCCTCTCGAAACACGTAACGCACGCACACTCATAAAACCGACACGCGAAACGTTACCCGTTTTTTTGGTACGCGCTATCGTTTTTCTTTTCCTTTTTCATTTTTCTTCCGTCTTTTTTTTTTCATTTTTTCCCGTTCGTTTCGTTTCTAATACTTTAGCCTGTGTCTATCTCGTGCGATATCAATTTCGATCGCTGACACGTGAAGGGACGAGGCAGCAGGAAGAGGACGACAGAGGACGCGCGAGCGGGCCGCGAGGCTCATGGATGCTGAATGGCCACGACGATGAAACGGAACGACGGCCGAATCGCGCAGGAGGACGAGTGTTAATTGGATCGAGCGTCTGCAAGAATATCGGTTCAATTAAGAATGGTAAGTGGTTCCGTTAATTTGAATTCCTCGAAGGCTTCGGCCCGTTTCCTTTGGCCCGCGACGCGGCCTCTCATAAATATGCGCTCGATAGTTAACCTTTTTCTCGTCGCTTTCGTCATTCATGAGCCTCGAGCACGAAGAAATCGAGCGGATAAAGGGGAGAGCCGATCGAGTCGAACGATTCGTTCCTTCTTTATTTCTCCCATCTCCTCTCCCCCTCCCCCCGCCCCACCTATTACTTTGCCGATTCGGCGGAGCCGGCGAGACCAGCGAAATCATTGTACTCCTTAGCAAAATCGACAAATACTGAGCCATTCTGAAGTAGGGTATTCGTGGAGCGGTGCGGGGCTAAATCTGGCGAAGGCGGTAATTAAATTAATTAGCCTTCTTGAGGATGCAAGGATACCGACCGACCAAGAAAGCCAGCAGAACACTGCAACAGAGAAAGAAAGAGAGAAAGAGAGAGACAGCCAGCTCGTTTCTTTTCCCTTAAAACGGTCTTAATTATCAGGGAATTTTCCCCCCCTGTTTCGGCCCACCCCTTTCCGTTTCCCCTCCTCCTTTCGCTCTTCTTCCTCCCTCTCTTCCAACCATTTTCTTTCTCGTCTCTCTACCACCTTCCAAACCTTCGCCTCTCTATCCGCGCTCACACTTCCTGTCTCGGTCTTTCTTCCGGCTATTTATTAAGTTTTTACTTATGGCGGTGACTGCATAACAATCGTCCCAAGCGTCCAGCCGGTCGATCGGTTTCGCGCGCTCTTACAGGCGGACGAAACTTTTGCCGCGCCCGACCATGGGACGGCTCACTTTCCATGAAAGAAGCAAAGCACTCAGAGTAATTAGAAGCGGAATTATATTCCGCCGCATCCTGTTT
Source organism: Bombus vancouverensis nearcticus (assembly GCF_051014615.1). Taxonomy (NCBI): domain Eukaryota; kingdom Metazoa; phylum Arthropoda; class Insecta; order Hymenoptera; family Apidae; genus Bombus; species Bombus vancouverensis. Next base: position 13,234,345 of record NC_134916.1, on the reverse strand, counting down.
CAGTTTATAAACAAGGACTCTTAAATGAAGTTCCCTCGGAAGAGTAGGACGCTTTAATGCCCCCAACGCCATGCGTTCACGTGTCCCCTATCCACCGGTTTCATTATTTTCCTCCTCCTCCCACTCGACCTGGTTCCGCGTACTATTCGACATGGCAATTTTGATTTCTTCCTTTGTGGGGAGCAAGCTTTTTACGGTCATGCGATATCGGTGAAAAAACGCAACACTCGAGAAGACGAGGTATGAGTGTTCGACTTCGGAATTTTCGTTGTTTCGATCAGTGAACGTATGAAATTTAATAACGAATGAAATTTAGAAACACACGAAAAATAATGTTAAACAAAAAAAAAATTTTTGACTTTTTGTTGACTTTTTGACTTTTATGTTACTCGTCGACTAAAAGAAAGTATTTTAGTATGAAATAGTTGGAAAGTTGCGTGAGATTCCAAGATAAAAGCTTCAACCTACAGTGGTTTTAAAGAAATGAATAACATTTGTTCAGTCGCCACGTTAGCTTAATCCAATCAATAGTAGATAAATATCGCGTAAATGTAAATAATATTGCGAATATTTTTTGGAAAGTATTTAATCCCAAAATCAGTTGAAAAAATAGTTCTGATTGAATTTTGAAATTAATCTTCTGTAAAGTAGGAGAGATAATCCTTTTCATCTTTTTCACCTGTAACGTTCATTTGCGTTTTGTTTGTCGGAAAGATGTGAAATAAATTATAAAGACACATTGCCAGATCAATGAGCATTACCACTACTCCTGAATTAATTTATATTCCTTTCACAGATTTTGGAGAATACTTTATGAAAATCATGTTTAACGGTATTAAAAGCTTAATTATAAAAAGATTTGTGATGATTAAACGACTAAGCAACCACGCACAATTGCCCAAAGACGTATCGTATTAACTTTCTGTTATTAATTATTGTTTTCCAAGCGTATCGATTGGCCGGCACCGGATAATTGGACCCATGGCCCGTTAATAATGCAGCTTCCTCGTTGAGTTAATATTCATAAATTAGCGTTACAATAGAATTTGTTACGCGTACAACTACAGACCCACCAGGGACGGTACCGACGTCGAATTTCGCAAAGCGGCTTGAAATCCGATATAAAGTTACCGGTGAATCAACGCGAGATTCTCAAATCTGAAGTCTTGCATGATTTTCGCGCGCTGACTTTATCGATAAAATCGAGTTTCAACCACTGGATATTAACTCAGTTTAAATCTACGCCATATGCAGAATTAAATGGTAATTTGGGAGAAGTTGCACCAAAACTGTGAATAATGTTATTATAAAATGAATCTCTACAATATTAAATTTAATCAGTCACCGACAAACTGAAGCCTCTTGTACGATAAGTTACCACCTAACTATGCTTATAGCGATACTGTTGCTGTATGTTACAACTTCATTAACTAAATAAACTTTATCCATTTAATATAGAATATATATTGCGTTGCATACAACATAGTTGCATATAACGATATTATATATACCATAATATAATAACAGAAAAAAAAAGTAAGATTTGTTTGGACAAACTGACGCGCAAGTTGTAAAATTTCCTTTGCAACTTTATTCCTTTTATCGATGTTATCGTGCAATACAGAATTTATTAGTATTTGTATCTGGTAACTCGTAAAATTTCACTAATAGTATTAGCTCGTTCGTGTAAGCGGCTCCTAATATCACGACGCGTAAATGGTTAAGCGTTTGGCGCCAGTAGAAACGGTGGTAAGAGTCAGCCGCGTTCCACCGGCATCGATCTTGGTGTTATCGAACACGCGTGCACGCTGAACGATCCCTAGGGAGCCGTAGCTCGATACACCGCCAGCTTCGCTTCGCGACTGCGAAATTAGCGAGAAGCCCCTCCACTCGATAGTGTTCTATTCCGAGAAGAGAAGCTTCAACTTCCTAAGCTCGACCTAAGTTCGGTGCTTCCGCCAGGCCATTCGCTTCTCTCCGTTTCCTTCGCGATCTCTTCGCCTTCCTGTGTGCACGCGTCCTCCGGCTTGCCACTCGTCCCCTAGACGCGACACGATGGTCGCCGCCAGCAGGATACGGTGTAGACAGAGAACGGGACACGCGTTTTAGTTTTTAATGATTATTGCGTCCCAACGCTCGGCCCAGGTAGCTAGACATTAGTCGACGGTCTCCCTTTCGCGCATTTGCATATCTTTCCAGCCGTTAGGAATTGCCTGCTGGCTGCTTTCGCCCGCCCTAACCAGGCTATATCTACTAGCACGGACGTACTCCAACTTTTAAGCCCTTTGCTACCCTTCCCGTGCCCCTTTAGCTTCTCTTGCCGCCTCTCTCTCTCTCTCTCTTACTTGCCTCTTGTTCGTTCCAATTTTCTTCGTTTCACCAGCGCACCGTCATCCCCTCTTTTACACTGTTCGCCATTGCCTCTCTGTCTCTTCGCGTCCGTGTCTTTCTTTATGCGCGCGGCAGCCGCGCTTGTAATTCCTCTCTTCCTAGTCATCCCCCGCCTTCTCTCTTCCTTTAATGGCACTCGGTTTTCGAGTGCTTTAATTAACGTTTTGTCAGGCGTTCTTTAATTAGGACGCTTTTGAAAAAATCAGTTATCAGAGCAGTCAGTGCACCGCGCCGTGGGCGCTCTGGTCGAGACGAGGCACGATCCGCTCGTCTACCTGTGAGGTCGACTCTCGTCTAAACCCAGCGTCGCCCGGAACCGGGTGTTTACTCTTTCGATCAGTCGCAGTGTCGCAAACCAACGACCTGTGTTTCACGTGGAAAATTACTAAGGAAACACGATTGTTATGTTACGACGATGACGGTGATCCGTCTGATTTACTTTAATTTCAGAACTCCGTAAAGCATTTTGAAAGACATATACGCGTTTGTTTGTCTGGAATCTTTGAAGTATTTGACATGCAAAGTGTTTTTGTTCGAGGAAGTTATTACGTGGCAAATTGAGAAAATAATACAAGAACATAGACATCGAGGTGTTTTCAAGGATTTCAGATCAATCGCAGAAAGACCACGGGGGCATTGCCAAGCTCGTTCGAAGATTATCGGGGGCTTTCCTAGTGACATTTGGAAATTATTTATAATCAACACAAATCGGCTAGAAGATATTCGAGATTAACAAGGATTATTTCCGAGTATAGAGAGATTATTTTAAGACCATTCAGCTAAGTCCTGCTGAGGTCGTTTGAAGATTATTCGAGACAAAATTATGGCCATGCCAAGCTGTTTGAAAAGGTCGTTCAGGTCCAGTTCAAAATCATACGAAGATCATTGAAGTGTCAAACTGAAAGTTAAAAGTCAAAGACGTGTGCAAAATACTTGACGTCATTTCTTCTATCAAGATTATTCGAAAAATATCAAAGATCGTTCGAAAGTCGTGGAAAGTTGTGTCAAGCTTTCCACTAAGACTTAATCCGTGTCTTTGATTATTATTCTCATCCAAGTATTGCCACCCTACCAATTAAACATTTCGTTCAATCCATTTCTATGAGAAGAATCGGTTGCCTAACGAGTAACCCGAGCGTGGATCACGTTCAAAGCGACGCGACGTTTCGTTCGAAACCATCGGCAGAGATTCGCTCCCCTGCACCGTTCTCGCGGCCTGGTATCGCCGAGATCGTTTTCTTGAAATCGCGCTTCCCGGAGAACGAAGCTTACGCTCCATTAAATTTTCACGCTGCGATCGTCGAAATTCGCGAATATCGTGCTCTCTCCTTATCGTCGAACCGAGTAGGTTCATAACCTTCTCGTATCGAGCGCGGTGTGGTTTACACGTTATTTAGCTGCCTCGCCGACGTAAGGTTGCCCCGGTGAAACTATTGTCCGCAATCGGCGGCTGAAACGAAACGCGTTCGCCGTCCGTTTACCTTTTCCGCCTCTCGATACTACATCTAGTTACGACCACGGAAGAAACGTTTCCCGTGAAATTAACCCCCGCGCGGGCGTCGAGGGTATTTTGTAAGCGGCAGCTGGATGGAAGAGGCAGGTGGAGCGCGGTGAAACGGACAATAGTTGAGCGGCCGCCTTCACGGACCCCTTGTATAGAGATAATATCTGTATTTCATTAACATTATTCTCTGCGGTAGACTCGAACCGTCTCTGTGTGTTCCGTGCACGCCGCGAGACCCAAACGAGGTAAACGGCACCTCCAGAAGGTACTCGATTGTGCGTTCGAGACCCACCCACTCTGGGTGTCTTGCTCGCGATCTTCCGCGAAACTCGCTCCCTTCGAGCGAGGCCTCGACGCGGCTATAGTCTCTCTAATTAGAAACTGATTGCGCGCCGAATCTCATTTAAATTTCTGCCTCTTGCCGGAGCAACGTTTACGTCTTCCCTTCTTCAACTTTGGTCCTTTATTTTAAAGGTTCAACTTCGTTGTATAGGCTCGTCTGTACTTTAGGTGACGCAGCAGTGCGAAGATTGTCGTACAAACTTCGCAACTGCAGAATTTGTCACGGTGACTCTGGTTTTTGTTTTTTTGTTTTTTTTTGTTCATTTACGGGACGGTCCATTAGTCAAGAATATAATAAAGAATAGATGTAATTTATAAATAATAACAGCGTCGGATGTGGACTTAAAGCGAGGTAGAGGTTAGTAGGTGAGGTGATTGATAAGCTTTATTGGGATATACGAAGTAAGTGTAAGTTTCCGGATGAAACATTGGCGTGAAATTTGTCAGTGGTATCGCCAGCATCAAGTTACTAGAACTTTGAGCGTTTTATATACAAATAGGACATTAAATTCGTTTCTCCTATTCACTAAGGTTGTAAGTTGATACCAGATAATATTTGTTCGTAATTGCTATAAGTTACTCACATTATAAGATTCCCATTATATCTGGCAAGTGGACAAATTCTATGATGAACTCCTTCCAGAGAATTAGTATGTATTCTGTAGTAAGAAAACCAGATTGTGCAATTATATTTCAGAATTAACCTGATCGATAACCGGTACAATAACCTGATGGATGTCCGTATTATTGAAGAGTTGAGAAATTCCTTGAATAGGTCTTAATGTCATCGTGTTCATACATCAAGCGGTCGTATATATGTATACTATTAAGATAGGAACAAAGTTAAGGGAACAAACGGTGACGTGAAAAATATTCACGCTAAAAAAAAAAAAAAAAAATTCAGGACAAAAGAACGAACGAGGGATTCGTGGCGGGCCAAAAGCAAATCCCGTGGAGCAACGTAGCGGCTCGGGGGGTCGTAGTTTACCGGGATCGTTACGGAGCAGAGCCGCGGAATTCAATAGCAACAAACTCCGGCCGCGGATATTATTCGGCAGTAAAATTTTATTTTGCCAGCATTTATTGGCGCGTTCGCAAAGCCGCTCGACCAGACCCGGCCTCTCTACGCCCGCGTTTATTTGATAACGACAAATTATTGTTACGAGAAAAAATGGCGGCTGCCTTTCACACTCTCCCCCTTTCGTTTGCCAGTGTTTCGTTGACCGGCTCTCTGCAACGGCTCTCTGCATCGGCTATGAACGCACGTGGAAGGAGGAAGGAGAGGGTTGGACAGTGCAAGAGGAAAAGAGACAAGAGGGGAAAGGGTTGGCTTTGGGCCTGAGCCTCGACCAGCTATCGGGCGACGTGTCCGAACGCTAATCTCTCGATATTTTAGCGGATTTATATTTTCACCGGTTGCACTGCTGCCGCCGCGGCTCGATCCCCCGAGATATCTGCAGGGAAACGTACGACAGGCATATCATTCCTCCTTCGAGCTCTTCTCGCCCTCCTCCTCCCCCTTTCTCCTCCTCTTTCTTCTTTCGCTCTCTATCGTTACGCTTTTCCGAACGTAGTGTCTTTTCTTTTTCTCCACTCCACGTTCTGGCTGCGCAGCTACATCGACGTTCGAGTAAAAAACGCAGATTATCAGGACTATCGGTAAATACGAACGAGCACGAACATTTCGCTGTGTGATTTTTTTTTTTTTTTTTGAAACGAGACGTATTAAGCCGTAATACGTCTCGTTACGTCGCGTCGGTCAACTCCATTATCGAATGGACCTCGTACGCGTGTATACGTACCATCGTCCCGTGATACCATGGGATAATCACTGCGAGCGGATAGATTGTCGCGCGATATTTTTCCAATTCGCGGTAGGGATTTCACGTGTCAAAAAATGGACGGCGTATTTCGCGATGCGAGAGGAGAAAAGATAGGTCGATTGGTATGGAGGATAGAAAGGCAGGGAGAAAGAGGAATTCTGGCGTGAGGAACACGTTAAGTTGTTTCGCGTTATGGTTGTGTTATGGGACATTGGATGCGCGTGATACGGTGTTGCACGAGGAGCGAAGGGTGCACCGTGCTCCATATAGGCACGCGGATATATCCTGGCTGCCGATGCTACTCGCTGCACCTGATCCTGGTCGGCTAAATTGATGATATAATCCGCCATAACTCAGGATTACCGTAGAGGCCCGAGTATGTGTCGGTACACGCGGAAGAGCCGCGCGCTCTTCGGCTTGCACCACGAATATCGAGCATTCTGAGTCGTGTTCTCTCGCGACGTACTTTAATCCATCGCGTTCTTTCGCGTTACTCTCGAAATGTTCGTCTGGTCGTCCATTTTATCCAACGATCTGCCGTCGATCATATAGAAGCTGCAACATTTTCATTTCCTCTTTATCTTCTCTTCTTTTTAATTTTTATATAAATGGAAATTTTCCTATCGCTAATCAAGTCCGCTTTTTGTTAGTTTCTGAATACAATTTCATTACATAAGTACGTACACGATTACTGTTCAGTCTTCAAGAAACAAACGACTTACTTGCGCAAGTTCGTTCATCGCAAGAACATGACATAAACAATATCTTCGATTCTTCGTACTATCTAATTTGCGCCAATAAAAAGTAGCCTTTTCACAAAAGTATAAATTCCCACTAAACATTCGCAGTTCACTTACAAACGATAAAAAATTGATCGCACGTTGCCACCGCAATATTCTCACGGGTAATTTTGCATTCTTGCAGCTCTTGTATCAACAATTTCATACAAGTTGAATCGTCGAATCGCCAGCACAGTGAATCTTATCTGAATTTCCAAGCGGTGCGACGCTTCGCATTGTCGATTTATAAACTTAATCCGGTGAATGTTCCGGATATGCCCGTCCCGTAACATTGTTCCAAGGGAAAGGAGAGCGAGGGAGCAGAACCAGTGTGTCCTCTACGACGCAACGTGTCCAACAGGCTTTTTGATTCTCCCTAGCGACCTGACGACCGTCTCATGCTTCAACGATTGTACACCGCTATCTCGCGGAGGATCATTGCACCCCTGCGAGCCTCTTAGGTACAGTAAATGGCTGCACGGAAAAGGGGCTGAATCCATGCTGGCGTTTGCCTCTTGCTGCCTGACGTTGCGTTGTGTCGACCAGCAGGCTACTGTTAACTTCCAGCTATCGCAAAAACCTACTTAAAGCTCGTGTACACGGTCTTTGTTGCTGTGTACGATCAAGTACGGTGCTCGACGTACGACGCAACCCTCGTTGGACGGCCGGTTTGTCTCATTGTTATCCAACGATCCCCGAGAGGGTGGAGATGAAGAAGAAGGAGGAGAAGAGAGGAAAGACTATGCTTCGTGCAGACTTTCTGCGGACAACGTTTATAGCAGCGGCGTGAGCTAAGGCCTCGTTAGTTTCGTGGGCCGCGACTTCCGGCGAATCGGCGTCCCCCGACGTCTCACAACGGTGGCGACGCTGAAAAAAGAAGTTGCTGCTCGTACCTCCGCGACAGTTTTCTTTCTCCTTGGAAAACTCTCTCTTGGATTATAGTTCGCGTTCGTTACTCGACCCTCGTTCCATCTACGAGTCCCGCGTTATTTAACGACCAACGGGCAACTTGTAACAAGTTGTCGCGACGAACTAGTAACTAGATTTCAATAATCTTCCCCGGGGGGATTTCCGATTCGACGTGCCAATTAGCGGGACAACGATATCATCGTCCGTGGCACGGAGCAAGATTAAGAGAATGAAGGTAAAAGAGAAAGAAAAAAAAAGATGACCGGGGAGGAGAGGTGAAAAAGGAAATATAAACGGGTGTAGAATCTCTCGGACGTATGGCATGGACGCTTAAGTCCTACCATAAATATCGCTCGTTTTCCGGTGTGGCGCGAAGCATGAAACACGACCAGAAAAAATCCGTTCCTCAAACACGCGAAATATCGAAATTTACAGCCTTACGTTACAGGACGAAGGGAGCGGAGAAGCGGCTTTATGCAGATTTTGTAGACAGGGCAGGAAATTTGCCTGTGGTCTCTACGCTTCGAGCACCGCTGGTACAAATAGAATTAACGAATTCTGAAATATTTTTGTTTGTCCGCCGTGAATGTCTGCGCTCCCTTGTCGCCTTCCTCGTTTCACGTGTAACGGAGATTAGCCGTACATTGCTCCCCAAGGATTCTTGCACGGCTTAAAGTTTCCTACTCATCTAGTTTCATTCAGTTTCGTTCGGAAAAAAACATCGGTAGAAGTGTCGTAGGAGTTTTACGACGTTTGCGTCAAACACGATCAGCCTGAGAGTGATTAAGCGAAACTCTATACAGTACAAGCAATAAGCTTCGTTGTTATTCTCCTGAATCTTCACCGACGAGACTTACGAATGATTCATTCGGGAGGATTCTCTCGTAGTAAATATTCTTCCGGACGTTACGATCTTTTATCTCCAGTTTTTACGACGATATCCCGGCATCCTGGCTTACTATACGTTCTCGCATAATTGCGCTCCCGAATCAGCTACGCAGTAGTGGCCTAGATACGAATCGAATACGGAACGAGCCTCGAAAGAAGCTTCTTTATGACGTATATCGCAGCTCGGTTGACAAAGAGCCAGTCGACGAGTGGATTCGACACGATCGCGAGCCTCACGATATTCGATAACATCGTCTGAGAAGATGCACTGGTTGGCTAAAGCTGGTTTCACGACTCATAAACTCTCTTTCGTCGCCCTGTTATCGACGTCCTTGGCCTCCTATTGCCATCGATGGCGTACCTGCATCGTATCCAAGCAATTCATAATTTCTTCGCGTTATTGTGTTACAGGGTATCCGATTCGTTCGTATCTCCTTGTTCGTGCGATCACGATGATAATCGAACATTTTCAAGATGGCAAAGATCATCGGGTAAAATCGGTTAGATCGTGTCGTTTGTCAACTGAGATCGATATTGCTAGTTTGTTATGTCATAAGTGATACATGTAAGAGCCGTGTAATTATTGCTCTTGCAATTAATTTTATCAGTGGCATATTAGATTCAGATTTAATATTCTTAATTTTAACTAAATCACGTTCCATTCGATTATAGCAAACAATTAGAACGATTAAAACAAGATAGCATCGTGTGCCACTTTACGTATTAATTGCTCAAAAACATTTCTGACTGTAACCAGTAACGAAGATTGAAATTACCATTAATTTCATATTTATGTAAATTCATATTTAGACTCTTCTATCATATTCGAGTAAAATTCCAATCGAGTAGAACAAGAAATAGAACTAAATGCCACGTTGCACCGCAATTCTTCAAAAACATTTCTAACAAAGAAGAGCGAAGGCAGTAGCGATACCAGCGAGGATTTGCTTGTATTTTACTGGTCGACGAAAACCGATGACAAAGTTGCTTCGATAATGTTTCTTGAGTCTCAAGGGTCGCTTCACGTTAAGGCTTCGGCTGTGACGCCAACGCTGGCACTCTTGCTCGGTATGTTAATTAACGGTATAAGCTTCCAAGCCACGGGCTTGTAAGGAGTCCTTTATATAACTAATTAGTACCGCTGGTATTCAGACTATTTACTTCATTTGGCTCGGCCTAGGCACGGCTACATCCAGCTTTTATTTTCATCCCTCTCGTTCTCTCTCCTTTCTCCCTTCTCGCTGTGTGTCTCACCCTTCCGCATAGTTATCGCTATTCTTACTTTTTGCCCGCTGCCAGAATAATTCGCGACGACACTTTGATCCTCGTTAGAGTTTCAGAGACGCATTGTCTGACTTTTCGCGCAAGTTTTGCTCCTCCGAAACGTCGAACGAGTCTCGCTGTTATATTCGTTGGAATATTTTCGTCGATCGAGGACAACCGGGCCGAGGTAAATTTAAATAGCTCTTGGATTCTGTAAATCCTTTGCAAATTCGTCTGCCACAGTTCTCTTTCGTTGGAGCGATTGACAAATCGTTTGCTCAAGTACTTTCGTATGTTTTGGAGTAATCGTTAAAGTTTAGGGGATGTCTTTTGCACCGACCAATCTATGTAAATCAAATCCTATGTAGTCTCCAAATTTTTATTTGTTTGTTTATTTGTTTGTTTCGTTCTTTATTTATTTTACCACGAGACAAGTCCTGTAATACGTAAAAGGATGAAAAGACTCTTTGTTATGCTTAGTTAAGTTAAAGCGATGATTACTATAATATATTACATTGTAAAGAATGTTTCGAAGATAATAGTCATTAGCCACATGGATCAATCTCAATAAATCATTCGATTTATGTATTTATGAGAAATTTAAATGCTCAAAAATACACATGTGCAAAATATCCAAAGTAAAGTACCTACATCTTATGATATGTAGGGGGCGAAATAAATTTTTATGTACGTACGTTCTATTTCTAGGGTTCACATTTATAAATCGTATATAATGTACAAAATAATTCGTTACGATAAAAAAAGAACGAAGCAGCCAATAGAAGATATTAATGTTTGAAAGTATTAAAAGAGGAAGTTCCATTTACGTTGAATCATTCTGGATCTTTATTTACTGAAACAGAAACCGGTTAACTATGCGCATATAAAATAGTAAAGCACCCGGAGTGCTTTATTAAATATGAAATCCAGGAGGATCATTAAAGTCATTCTCGGCTCCAAACTTTCAAATAGTCGCGAATAGAATACCATTGTTAAATCTTATGAAGATGTATGTAACATCTATGTACTCTTACATAGCGTTGTAATATGGTATTTATCAACGTGGCGCCACAAAAAGTAGCCTTCTCCGGGCATTCTTATTTCTCGGTCGGGCCGTGTTCCATCTTCGTCCGTTCGAGCACGAAGTTGGAAATTGCCGCGATAAAACCGCGCGTAAAAGTATAATAGTTTATGGAGTTAAGCAGCTACAGTGGGCCAATAAAATTTCCGGCATGGGTCTCTCTCGCTTGGTCTCGATCGTTTCAGGCCGCGGGAGATGTTTCTTCGTCGGTTGTGACGTTATAACGCGTTACGTAGGCCGGCGCATCGATTCGTCCGGGTGCGCGTGACAATCGCGATTAGCCCTCTTAACTCGCCAGATCCTATCGTTCCAATTATATAGGATTATCCGGATCGATACTACTTTGCTACCACTTTTCTCCTCGTAAATACATCCCGTTTATCCATCGACATTTCCCTCTAGAGATCTAGCATCTATCGGCAAAACACCACGTACGTAACTAACCGCTTTCTCTGCCAAACGTTTGTGGACATTGCTTGAAAGAAGCCGCTTATTTTTAGCCCGCAGCGTACGATATCTCGACCGGCGATCGTATTCGCCCGTGTTCCGTCGTTACGACAAGCGGTCTCGACGCGTGTCGTTCGTTTACGACTCTAACGACGCGCGATTCCGCGTAGATAATCAAACACCGCGAAAATTCGTCTGTCTACGCAACGAGCGTGCGACGTTTCTTCCAAACCATTTTTATCCATAGTTCGTCGAACCGATAATTTTCGACGATATTCTTTTGCACACCGGTGTCGTTAATCGTACCGTTTACAGGCGAACACCGGTAGCGCGCGCAATTGTTAATTACGCATCCCAAAGGAGCCGACACAGGTCTGCGTAATTAGCGGCGAAACGAATGGAAGAGAAAAAGGAGAGAGCGAAGAGAGTGAAACGCGGGTGAATCTTTCGCGGTTTGGCGTCGAGGCCGAATACGGTCGTGGACGAGACAGACCAACAGGATTAATGACCATCCTTATTATCGTTTGGTCGTGGGTACATGCGCGACGCGGGCAAGTTTCGAGGCTAGCGCGTCTGCGGCGTCGCCTGCCGACGATGCTGTGCAAGATTTTTAATTAATCGATCGAGACGCCAGCGTCGGGGCTGCCGTCGTTCGCGGTGTGGCTGGTTCATTAGAGACTCTTAATTAACTTGCGGCGCTCACGCGACTTCGTACAATAGAATGTATATGTGTATATATATAATGTATATATATATACACTTATATGCATATATATGTATATATATATGTATATATATACAGTTAGCGCAAGCTAACGCCATTTAATTACATGTTAATAATATACACGGAGCAGAGTTACAGTGGCTTGCTTTCACGCCGGAAACCCGGCGAATCGAATTCACTTTGCACGTTCAAACTGAGGTCCAGGATAATCTCGTAGGCGGTGTACGGGCTTCGATGCCTCTACAACTATCGAATCAACCGGCGAACACACGAATCGATCGATAATTGCGTTCTCCGCAACTCGAATCTTTCTCCGTTGAGAATGGACCGCGGCGTAATTGACCGGCTCGGCTCGCGTTTCGTACGATTAATTAATAATCAACCACTACGTTGGTGAGAAATTGGAACTCGTGGTCGAGTACGGAACGTCGCACATGGTCATGAACAATAAGCCGCAATCGAGCACCAGCTCGAAATTTAATCGGTCTCACGTTGCAGAAACATCGTTTCCCTCGTTGAAGGATACACCGCGGTTAAACCTGTAAGGTTTGACGTATACGTAGGAGATTAAAGAGAAAGGATACGTAATTACGGATGTCGCGAGATACAGGAACGTACGAAGTGTTTGCCTCGTGAAAAATTCAATTACAAAGGGGAGGGATAAAATCGGACCAACCAAGTACTTGAAAATGAATTCGCGTTCAATTAAAGCGCCTCGAACAATTTGCCAACGCGATCGCTTTCGTTATTTACCGAACGATAATTAACGATCGCGTCGTTAATCGTGTCTATTTGATTGCATCTGCTGGAAGTGCGCGTGCACGCGTGTGCGCACAAATTTATCAAAATGTCGGTGAACATTCACATCCAATAAAGGGATCCTCTAACGATCGGCCACCGCGGCCCGCCCACTCTTTCACCGTCATGTCCCGACACGAGATCTTTCCCACTCGTTTCACGTTTCCGGTAATTCATTGAGCCGAGATCGCGCGCGTGTACGTAGCGGTGTCTTAATTTTATTAAAACAGAACTTTGAAAACTGTCAAGTCTTTCGACTACTTATTTCTAGTCTTGGAACACGAAGAACCCAATTTTGAAAATCAACGATCTATAGTATAGTCGAAACTGTCCTTTGAATTAACGTAAGATATTCTTGCGCCATATTGAACGTTCCGAGAATGGGAATTTGTCCGATTGTAAATTAATTTGTCAATCTAACGAGTCGTTCGAAATCAAGAAATTAACAAGAATGAACTTATCATGTTTTTCACGTGTGATCTTCGTATGTTATACGCTTGTAAAGGTATTATTAAATTACGAATCTTGTTTTATCGCCTATTCTCGTTTCCATTTATCTGCAGTGTATCCGGCATGGGACAAAAAATCGATTCCAGTTTAATTAGCGTGCAATTACCGAGGATTATTTATCGCGTGACAAGCGAAACGGAGATTATTAGAATCTTCTTTGAGAAATAGCGGGCGCGGGGCGCGCGCCACGCAAGAACGATGCCAAGACTAGTGGAAGGTGGCAACATATGCTCAGGCAGGCTTGCCACGAACGCGACCCGTATATATTAGAGGACGACATCGGTGTTTTCCGGCGAGCTGGTTAACCGCACTCGTTAAACGCCCCATAACGCGCTACCTCCGTAACATCGGGCCACGTTGTTTGTCGAATTTGAACTTACGCGCCCTGTTATAACTTTTTTTCCTCGTTGTTTTCCCATGAACAAACCATTTTAACCGAAACACTCTTTTTATTCGTTTACGTTACTATTAGCTACATCACAGATATTCATTACCACTCGAATTGTCCTCTAAATTATAAATTCTTAATAAATTATTTCTAATCGCTCTAAAACTTTCAACAGGATTCGAACGTTCGAGTTTAAAATGCTAATTTTTCAACATAATGTTGTCAGAAATGATCGATAAATGTTTATATTCAAATTCAGTGAAATACGCTCACAGAGGATCAAAAGATTGGCAAAATTGAAACGTTTCCTGCAAGTATTAGCCGAATCAATGGGCGATTTACGAGGCGAGAGCAAGAAACGAACGATACAAAAGAGGTGGAGGGAGGGAGACGGAGAGAAAGGCGCTCCGCGAAAGATCGATACGTTGAATCGGTTTGCTGGCGGCTGAGCGGCTCGAAAGACTAGCTCAACAGCTCATAAAAGGGCGCCCGCGGAAAATATATATCGACATTGAAAAGTTTGTCGAACAAGCCGGGCGACATGTTGCCACGATAGCGCCATAACTTAACGCCGTCGTCGATATGGGAGACTCCTTCTCCCTCTTTCTCTCTCTTTTTGCCACCATTCTCTCCATTTCATCCACATTTCAGCTTCGTCCCTTCATAACGTGTACCTGCGATCGCATGAACTTAAGGGCCGCTTCGCGCGCTATTTTTACGAAACGATGGAAATATGTCGTGCCGATTTACAGGCCGCCGTCGACACGTACCGGTGCGACAACAAAGGAAAGGAGCTTTCGTCGTTGCGGATATTGGATATAGAAGAAACGATAAAAATCGTGGCAGGATAGCTGGTAATTATGGCAACACGGTTTAACACTAGAATCATCAAGTTTCCTCTTATTTTGTTAATGATAAATAATGTTAATGATAATTTCATTTTTATCTCACTATTTTAATTATAATTGAAGATATAACTGTTGACATTATAGAGTTGCGTCGACATGTATACCTAAGTATAGTATACATAATTAAAATGAAAATTAAAGCTATGTAATGAAAGTAAATAAGTATATTCAATCGCGTTTCTGTCTCAATAAAACCAGACGTTAATATCGTAAAACCATTTGCACGCTTTTAGTTGCAAAATCCGAGAAACACCCGATGCCAATCATTTTGATTGGTTCGGTAATTCAAACGCTGAAGTTCCGACGTAGAATACTAGAATTATCCTATTTCTATTTTTCACTCCTTGATTCTCAAATTCCATCGACTACCTTCGATAAAATATTCGTGAATAAATAACATGCACGGAATTTTTAACGACTCTCACAATTTACGAGCAGTAGAGGAAAAAATAGCCGGAACATTGTTTAAGCATATCCGATTCGACACCAACAGACCAAGATTCTAACAAGCTTATCGGTAGCTGGTCGGATCGAAGCCAGGGGCATAGAATTGAACCGGCCTCGAGTGGCAGCGCATCGACATCGACAAAGTTCATCGAAGACGACAAGCGAAGCGGCGATCGGCTGAAACGAGTTCACCGTGGAGCATTCTAGCTACCTACAGCCCTGGCAGCGGCTGTAGGCTGGGGTCGTTGCAATTAAGGGTATTAATTAGCGGGTACTTCATGCCCCCTCTCGTCTCCGCCGCTGGCCTAGCCCACCGCCACCCCGTGCCCCTTTCCCGGACCAAACCCTCCTCTACCCCTCTCCGGTGGCTCTCCTATACGTCGACCCACCCTCTCGTCTCTGCACCCCTCCTCGTGCCGCTAAAGTGCACCGCACCGCACCACTGACAGAGCAATACGGACAAGAGGTATATAGCTAATTACATGATTTTATAGCGGTGTCCGGAGAATCAGGAAGGGGTGGTGTAGAGGAGAAAGGGGGTCCAAAAGGGGAGAGGCGGCACTGAAACACTCAGAGACGTTCGTGACGTCAATGGCGAGCAGCGCAAGCTGAGCTTCCGGCAAGGGAGGATCTAGTCGAATAGGGGAGAAGGGTTGTTGCGGAATTTTTTCTTCTCTACTTGTTTTTTTTTCTTGTTTTCTTCCGCTATCCCCTTTCCTGTCTCTTTTTCGCAGTACCCTCTGTTCTCTTCGTTTTCTCTCTCCTCCCATTTCCCTCTTCCTCTTCCTTTTTTCATTTGCTTCGCGATACGACGCAACGTCGACGGTGTAGACTTTGTCAATCGAGGCACGCGTTTGGTTCTTTGAGACGCCTCTGATGTTCCGTCACGAAAAAAACCACGTCGCTCGGTATGGGGAACCATCGTGCCGCTAATTACCCGGCGCCGTGCGTATGCAGTAACGCACGTCGCGACATCCCATGGAAATAATCGTAGCCCGTGTCTTTAAAGAAAGTTCGTTGGAACGCGGAGATTTTTAAGCCGGCCGAGTATTTGGTTCGTATACGCTGATCGGAAGAAGATAGATACAGGTGAGAAATTCGCGAGAAACGCGTCACTCGTCGATCGAATGAGACCAGTTGGCTTGGCGTGAACGCTCGTCGAGCCACCGATCCATCGGTATCCGCCAGATGAACCCGCAAAGCCGCGCGATCAGGCTACCGCCAGCTCGAGGGAGAATGGGTTAGATATTCATGTATTTAAATTTATTTATTGGCAGGATTTTTGCTCCGGCGAGGGTGTCGTCGGGAACGGAGGGAGAGGTAGAGGCCTGGCCGGACTCGCCTTTCTCGTCCCTTTTCCTTCCATCTTGCAGTCGACTGTTAAACCTTTGCCGCTCGACAAGCCCTTCTTGGTAATTTTCCCGCTTAAAGAGATCTCGGCCAATTACGCGGCCTGTCCGACGGCCGTTGAATTTTAATTGGAAAAGAAACGAGCAGAAACCCTCCTTGCCGGCTCTATTGGCGCACCCCGCGGCCCACGAACGCGCGCTCAAGAAGCGTAGATACGGACGCATCCGACGTTGGTCCGGTTTTGTTCTTGACGCGGCCCGAGGAAAACGTGGCTCGTGCTGGAAACGGTGAAACCGAGAGAAATGCCGCGTGATTCGCGGTCCCTCCGTGTCTGTGGCAGATTTCTCCTTGGTTTTCCGGGGAATTCCAAATGAGAGGATTTCACGGGGTTAGCTCGCCAGGAGCACGCCTATTAAGTCTCGCGATTAATCGCGACCTACTGAATCGCTTACGCAAATCACGGTATTAGCTATTCAGAGTTATCGGCCTGCTGTTGGCTCGTTCATTTTTCTCCGATTTTCTTCCTGTCTCTTCAAATTGACACGACTGGGCAATCGCTTTTGTTTCAGTTACATTAGCGAGAGAACTGAAAGTTTCTCTGGTGTTTGTAAATTGTTCGTTTCGATAATATTGTCTCTGCAATTTGGAAGATTTATTTCGATGCAAATGTAGTTTGGACAGTTTTGTAACACCTTATAATTATTTTCTTCGGAGCAGAAGTTAAACGCGGTCTTGTTTAATGAAAAATAAAAAAAAAAAAACATATAGAAAAAGGATTAGGATCGAAATCTATAGTTTAAGGATAGATAACGAAAGGTTAAAAGATCGTTTTAAAATGGATTCCGTCGTAGCAAGGCACGGGTGCTGCCACGTCGCGGAGGAACAATAAACCATCTAGCCACCCCCTTACCACCCTCGTAATCAATTTCCTAAAGTATCCACATACGATCACGATCTTCCTTCGGAAAATCACCGCGTCTCTTAACTCTGTTTCGTTCCAACAAACTGTACAAACATCATTATCATTTCCTCGAGACAGCCTTTTACGTCAACATCGAACCTTAACATGCCGAACAAGAATCGCCATTCCAGTCTCTATCAGCGCTGCTTCTTCGTCGAAAAAGTGAATGTAAACGTCGCTTCAACGTCGTTCACTCGTTTCATCGCGTAATTATTTCCCATCCTGATGAAATTCGCTGCGTTTTCTTCATCCCCTCTAGAGAAACCGACGGAACACCAGAGCCGTAAGTAGCAAAAGTGGACGCATGCGTTCGCTGACACACGTTCCTATATTGCGAAACTTTCATGAACGCGTGAACGCGTGAACGTGCGAAGGTGACTACGTGCGAGAAGCCGACCGACAGGGGAGAGCTAATAAGTATCGAGAAACACGGAGTCGAAGTAACTTTTAAGAAGTCTACCATTGACAGAGGAAAGGGAGAGGCGAGTGGGGTTGCTCGGTTTCCAGGTTTCACTGGCGTTCGAACTCGATGGAACACGAGGTTTCGAATGGGGGTGGTTTGGGTAACCGTAGGGGTGGTGGTAGCAGTACTTTATGAACGCGTTTCACATAAATTGTCGCGGCTCTTTAAGAAATTGGAAAAAGGCGCGAGATCCTTGGTGAAACAGCTTGCGTCGAGAGTGGCTGGAGAACTTTTTGAACTGCTGTAGGACAGCGAGCAGAAAGGGGAGAAAGGAACGCGAGAAGAGTGAGGAACGACGGGACGCGGGGATGCTCGTGTGTACGTGTTCGCGCGAGACTGTGTGTGGATTCGAATCGGTGTGCGTGGCCGAGCCCTTCGGAGGAACGTCTATGAGGCAGAAAAGAGGGAGAGCACGAGCTTCGAATAAAAGGTGACAAGGTTCTAACCGTGGATTTACGTAACAACACGAATATGCCCGTACCCTTCGAACAGTCGAGATGCCTCGTGCTTATCGGGCCTCTTTCCGTCTTCCCACTTGCGTGTTGCATCCGTTCGAGCAATTACGTAACCGCGAGCAATTTCGATCTCGCGGAACTTTACTCGTGTTTCCCACGAATTAACGATTAACGAGCCAGAAAAAGGATCACGAAGATGAAACGGCGAGGATGGTCGAAAAAAGTACGACTTTCGTGTTGTAAGAATCTGTTATATAAAGTTTCGGAAATGGTAACAGAGACAGGCAGAAAAATGTCACAGTCAATACATTATCGATGCTCGTCCAGAAGAGGGTAATTCGAGTATACGAAAAAAAAAGAAAAAGAAAGGAGGAAAGGAGGAGAAGAGTCAAGCCGGAGGACAAAACAAGAGTGGCGGGTCGTCGAGGCGCAAAGGAAAATCGATGCGTACCTGTGGGACACATTTTCCAAGCAGGTAATCTTCGTTGGCGGACGAGATATTACATTTGAATAAACGTCGCCGTCGATAACCGCGACAGATCGCAAATACGCTATCGATCTAAGCGAACTGCCGCGCGTAAATATCCCATGGGAAATGTTTGCTAATATCGATCATATTCTCATTAATAGTATATGGCTTTAGGCAGGGGGGTTGTCTCTTATCGTCTGCGAGCGTCTCGCGAAATCTCTGCTACCCCTTTCGCAATGGTTCTTTGAGTATTTCGCGCTTTAACCGGCGCGGTACGAGATGGTCGTTCGCTATCATAAGAAAAAGAAGAAACGAAGAAGAGAAGAAGAGGCAAATCGAGGGGAGAAAGCAAATATGTACACGTCGAAGGCAGACGCGAGCGTGAAAAGTTCAGAGGCGCGCTGGCGCACGTGCACGCATACATGCGTGTACTTGTATGTTCGAGAGCACACACAAGGGACTGGCGAACAAAAAGTTTCGGGGTGCGGCGGGCATTTATCTCGGCGGACGATGATAAAGGGAAACAGAGGTTCGCGGCGTGTTGGAGCGAATAAAACGTAGTCGCGGGTTACGTCGAATAATGCCTATCACGGAGAGTAAATCGGAATTTACCCCAAATGCGAGCGAGCGAACGAGCGAACGAACGAACGAACATGCGACCATATCTCGTTGGGCCCACCCCCTGTGGCCACTCGCCGCGTCCGCCGGTGTTTACCGCAATTATTAAATGTAAACTCATATTTCGTAATTGCCAAATATTGGCGGTCCGATCGGTTGGTCGTGGCTCGATGCATCTCGCGAGGGGATGCTACTGCTCTCGCGCGTTTTCATCCCTTCTCGCATAACAATCCTTCCCAGCGGCCCTTTGAACGAATTAAACCTCGACGAATCGATAAATGAATTTGCTTCAGTGGTACGTTTCTAGGTATACTTTGCCTTCCGACAGAGATTCGATAAAGATTTTGCATTTCGCAGATCACACTATGTCGTTCCCTCGTTGTAAATCCACTTATTCCAGCGGAAGATATTTCATAAATTCAATTCTCTATCGATATTTCGGTGCAACGGTTTTTCACTTGAAAAAAACAGCACGAAATGGAAGCTCGCGAAGAAGTTAATCGGATATGCGATTTTCGATAGCCAACCGGGGGGGAAGGTCCGCGCTGTTGACGAGGGTTGTCAACGGCGTGGCGTCAGCTTGTGTAACTATCGGTAATTAATCAGAATCATCCCCGTATATCGTGTCCGTCGGGTGCGGTGAAGGTAAAGGGAGGGGAGGGTTGGTTGACGGTGGCGATGCCATGTGGTGGTGGTGTTGGTTGCGAAAGGGTAGTTAACCAGTGACGTCACGCCCGTGGCGACATCTGGTCCGGCACTAACCACCGGACACTGCAGGACGTTGAACACTGGACACTAGTCTGTCCCTAATTCTGGATCAGAATCAAAATTACCCTTGCGCGATCGCGTCTAGCCTCTCCATGTCGGCAGCTGCTTCTAATTAATTCCGCGTTCGGCACGTTCTACAACCGTTCTCTATCCCTTTCAGTCAAAACGACCCGGGGAACGATCGCGGGTCCAAACGAGCAATAAATTTTTTATTTCAAAATTCGTTCGACCGCATTTAGACTGAGATATCAAGACAAGACACGATATCAAATAATTACGTCGGACCTTTTCATGCAATTCGACTCCATGTTTTCTTATTTCATACTCCTTTTTTTAAAATTCTTTCAACTAAGCTGTTTCGCTCATTTGCGTATCGAATCCGAGCTGGGTTGGGACTGAACACAGTACGCAAACTTTCGAAACGGTTAAAACGCGAATAGTTAAATGGTCGACGCTTTGGTGCGTAACGCCAGCTTCAAGCACGTTCCTCCATGCTCGTGGCTATCAATTGCGGCTAATCCTTTTCGAGGATCACCGGGAAACTCTTGTCCTTTTTCCCGGTGGTTCCCTTTGCGAATCTCGGAACAGCATGGTTGAAAAATTCGTTGTTAAATTTCCGCGTTACCATGTGAATCTTTGCGCGTTACGTTCGGTAACGCGCGGTTTCGTAATTGGCCAGCGTTTACACGGTAATGGCGGGCTGGCATCGTTTTAAAAGGGCGAAACGTAACCCCCTGGTGGACAGTTAAAGTCCGGCCGGCCTGTGGAACCGGTCATGTATATTAGATACCCAATTCCAGCGGTAATCCAGCCATAAATATCTTTGAATTATATTTTCCACCGGGCTGGACACCATCACGAACGATTTGTTCTAAAAGGTGGTGGGGGAGGGAGGTATCGGAGAGAGAAGCGGCAGAGGAGGGATAAGCGGCACGAGGGCGAAAGAGAGAGAGAGAGAGAGAGAGAGAGAGAGAAACGGGCTTTATTTAGCCGTTAATCGCTCAATTAAACTGAATCGCTCGAATTAGCTTTTAATCCCGAACGTGGCGGTAGCGTGAATGGTATTTAAAAAAATCAAAATGAAATTTTCAGAACGTTCAGCTGCTGTACTTTTTCTTTCAAACTTGCCCTTTTCGATCGTTCATGCGTGTCCTCTGATTTTTTACGCGGTTTACAGTCCCATCTTTTCCCCTTATTATCGTGTTTACACGTATTAACGAACGTAAACCGTGGCGCACTCCTCAACGTTCTTCAAAAATAATAAACGCAGAATGTATTTATTTATTTATTCAAGCGATCAAAACAGCGTTAATTTTCATAAAATCGTATTTCAGCGATAAATTCTCGTCGATAAGATGGGTGGGGAGAGCCATATAGCGAATGGATGTGTGAAAAAATAGCGAAACAGTGTAAATATTTACGATCGAGCGATATTTGCCAACTGGGAGAAACGATTTCGCGGTGTTTCTAGGAAAATTTAGTATCCACGTCGAACTCTCTTCTCCTATCTTCGAAACGAAATCACATAGACGAGAATTTGCATCGTTTCGCGAACAGCGTAACTATTTTTTGTTTCTTTTCAGGCGATCACCGAACGCTGGCACGATCTTTAGGCTAATCTAATCCTATTTACATCGCGGCACCACAGCCAGATTGACGTGCACGGAAATAAATCGGGACGGGGCGAACGCGTGCACCATCGTGGCCGTATAAATTCGTGCTTTCTCCCTGAACAAATCGAACGTCGGGCCTGATGTAAATGAATTCCGCTCTAATTGCAATTATGTGCTCGGCGAGTGCACATAAATGTTCGTCGTTACGCGATATATGACACGTCACTCACGACCGAGCCGTGCGTCATTGCGAATTTATGAAATACTGATCGATGCTATATCCGTATCGCGCTAGTCTTCCACCAGCCATCGTCATAATTGCAATCAATAGTTGACGTTATATATAATTTGGCCAAGTCGAGACGACGATCCATTACGTATTTACGCGTCCTTGTCGTTTTCTCCCCGTGGGTGAAGAAGAACGTCTTCGTGGACGAAAGCTTCGTAAAATCTAACGTGGTGGTATGGGTTATAGGTACGATTACGTCAGTCACAGACGATTAACGTTAGTCTGTGCTTGTCAAGTTAATTTTCCGCTACACGAAGCTTCCACGGAGCGACGAACCGCTGCCATTATTTGAAATTCCTTTGCTCCAAGTGGCAGCTACGTCTGAAAAGCTTCGAAACTCCGATTTTGACTGCTTACAATCGAATTACGTTTACTCGGCGTGAATCAATAATCGGCAATCAATAATAAATCACGTTACATCGTCCTAGGCTAAATGCCATTCTCCAAGGGTAAATCATTAAAACGTTGGTAGCCGCGCACGCCAATCAGCAAGCGTAGCGTGTAAATACGTGATGGAAGTACCCCAAACCCCCTTCGCCACCGTGCCGGGCCGCGTGCTCTTCCCTGAAATCACACCATCCTCCTAACTGATTTGCTGTTTAGCTAGACCGATTTATTTATCGGTCGGCCGTGATTAGACTTTCGCTTTACCAGGGACACACGGCCTCGTTAAACATTGACCGGTTCGGCAGATTTGTTAACGATCGTCCTGCACTGCTACCGATCGTGAAAAACACTCTGCACACCTCCGCATACCTGCTTCTTTTCGCGTAATACCAAATAACTTCCACCTGTTGCTACAAAAGAAAAATACGTTGCGTCGATCGATGACGATTGGATAGCTCGTGTATACGAGAAAATGTCTTCGTTCACTTATCAACGAAAGCTACGAGGCAGATGTACATAATCTATATCTTCCAAATAACAAACAAAGAAAACACTTACAGAAAAGTAGCGAAGCTGTTTCTCGCCGATACATCTTCTATTCGAATTTATTTCGCCGAATCTTCGCCGTCGTTAAAATTCAAGACCGTTCGAGCAGACAATAAAATCCCTTCGCCATCCACGATTCCCTGTAACACCATTCAAAAGTTCAGAGCATACTACGTGGCAAAAAGTTCGATGAATAATACGGTGACGGGTCGCATTAACTATCGGCCCGTGTCCTCCAGGGTCTTCGGCGTCGTTAGTTTCCCTTAATTACCGCGCTTGCCTCTATACCCCCTACCCCACCCTGGCTGGCAGCCTCTGGATCGAAGAAGTCAGTTCGCAAGTTCTCGAAGCTCGAACGGGAGAGAGCGGTTCTCACGCTCGTTAGAAGCTTAAGGAAAAAGCACGTTAGGGGTGGGATAGGCTAGGAATGTGGACACCCACGAAGACGTGCCCCTTTCGGGATGTCCTATCGTCACCCCGAGCTTATTCCGCCCCTTAAGTTCTGGCCACACCCGCAATCATGCGCAGTTTCCACCCATCGGCCAATGAAAGCTCGAGAGCTTGCAAGCTCTGCTGAACGGCTTTCGAGCCGAGCCACTCCGACAAACACCACGTGCCACGCGGCCGAGTTGCACGTGCGTCCGCGGAGCTGTCGAGCTTTTGCGCGTCGTGGCCGTGAGTCGAGCCCTCCAATCGACGCGTCTTTTGAGGGACGAACGTCGTGTACCGGTATCTCTGTTGATTTTTCTGTTCTTCTTTCATCCAGACACACCCTGTTCCCTTTACTTGCGTCGTTGATCGTTGTACACATTAGTTCGTTATTGCACTGTTTCGTTTTCTATGCTGAAGAGAAAAATCGTCTAGCTGACGACACAGAGGAAGACACCGAGACTTCACGGTCCTGAACAGGCTGGCAGAGCGGGGCCCAAACGTAATCGGGCAGAGGCAGTTGAAAACTTTGAGAAAACCACGAAGAACGTAAGTAAGAGTTTCTTTATTTCTACAATACGATTGGAGTTCGTTTGGATGAGAATCGAAGGTGGCAGCGGACGTGAGAATTGATCGTGACAAGCCTGGCCGATATTCAACAGTTGGTCCTTCTTTTATCTTCCAAAACTCGACCCTTCGTGCTACCCCTGCGTCGAGCCCTTAACAGGTTCGCTCTTACGTCACCCTCGATTCTTGTAGCAGTAGATCGTACCTCTCGGGTAAGAGGTCGTCGACAGCTTTCGTTTTGTAAAATAAATACTACTGGCACGCGGTGACATCATATTTAGAACATATATATCGTTACTTTTAATAAATATTCCATTTTAATACTAAAAATCTCAATTTACCGTCTTGTCGAGTCGACAGAAAATTTTGTTTCGTTCTTTCCATTACGAAAGGTACATAATTCAAAAAGAGTATCGTCGTGAAATCTCGAAACACGTAAAAGCAAACAGCTAAACGAAAAAAAGGCAGTAGCCACGAGAAACAGACGTCGCGCGTAAAACGACGGAACCGCATTTATCGCGTTTATCCGCGTAATTCTTTTCGCGGTCCGGCCGGATGCTGGCGGAGGAATTCGCGAGCTGTGGGCAGTAGGTGTGGCCATAGGTGTAACATATTTATGTTGTGAACCGGCCGAGTGCGGGCAATAAATAGCGAGCGCACGACCGGCCACGGCGGGGGGTGTGATGGCGCGGGGAAGGCAGGTACGAAGCGTAGGGGTAGTCCGTCGAGGCGCGGGGTTAGAACGATTACGCTTTCCAAACCCCTGGTCGTTCGACCGCGTCACTGGCACCGCCACTGGCACCACCATCGGCACCATCACCGTATCTACCCCCGCGTCGCCCACACCCCCATGTATGTCCTATCACCATCTGTCTTTCTCTCTTTCTTTCACCCTGTCCCGTGTCTCGCGTTTCGTCCCCGCTTAACCCTACCAACCCTTTTGCTCACCTACATCCCCCTGTCCCGTTCCAGCGGAGGCTGTATGGTGCCCGAACAATCCTATTCGTTTGTTTCCAGCCCGTATGCACGCATATACGAAGGCATGCAATTTCGCGTTAGGAATGCGCGAACGAGCGCATCGCAGACAATGTTTGGGGTGGACGGAGTACGAGGCGTGCTTCTTTGGAAAATGCCATGGCGAGAGGGCTTTAGGACGACCAGAGGGGTTGGAATACTGTCTGGTCCGTTTATACGCTTCAACCTCCTAAAGAAAAAACAATTTTCGTTGCTCTTGTTCACCAGGATGTTACACAGTAAGATGTCCGTACCTGGGTTCTCGGTATTGGTTGTTTCAAATATCCGTGGGTAACCGCAGTTGGAAAAAATAAATACGGAACGAAATGTGTATACACGAAGGTACGAATAACGTTGCATCGCGTACGCCATTCATTTTATTTTACCTTATCCCATAGATATTATCACATAACGTTCATTACTATAATATTTACCGCTACATCGTATTAAATTAAATCGCGCTACACCATAAGTAATAACATACTACCAAGTTGTAATATACTTATGGTAATAAGTATGCACAGTATACGTGTAGCGTTATCTACTAATCGTGGAAGAGTTTGAAACTTATCCCCCGCGATCTCATTTATTTATTTATCTCATTTAACGAGAAATAAATAAAATTAAAATAAAATTCAAATTGATTTAAATAAAAATTGGACAAACGTGTCGTGTACAGTGACAATTTAGAGCAGGTGAATGACGAGTACGCAAGTGGTAGAACGGAATCGCCTGTACAGACAGACGCGAAAGCACGCGTACGCGGCCTCGAGTCACGGCTATGCAGGCCATCTTAGGAAGCGAGCACCCCTCGGCATTCCAGCGATCTCGACCGATCGAGAATCGAAGGATAACAGGAACGCGGCGCCGAGTGGCCGCGTGTGTGTCGGCTGTCCGGCAATCCTAATGATGCATATCTCTCCTCGGCCCGTTATGTCTTGAATGTCACGACGATGCGATATCTGGCGGACCGGTATCGGTCGGTGAGGCTGTTGCTGGGGGTCAGTGGGGGGATTGAACAACGGGAGAAGCACGAAAGCTAGCCGGAATCAGGGTGGTATATGGTCGCAATGAGGTTGAGAGCTTGCGGCCGGATGCCAGTCTAACCATGTCTAGCGTACGTTTACTTGCAAGCTTGCCAGACGCTCGTACGCATCGCCAGCATCCGAGCAATGCGACTCAAGAGTCCGCGTCGCCGCTGACGATGCACTTCAAGATGCAGTCTCTTGGTAAGCACGCTCCTGCCCTCAGGATTGGCCCGTTCGTCGTCCGCCAATCTGCATCAGGGTGTTTTAACGTAAACGTGACTTGGCGTGTATAGAGAAGAGGAATCACGCTGATCCGTGCTTGAGATGCTCGAATTTTTAGATTATACTTTTTCGACAAACGTTCTGGGTATTAGATTCTATATAGGATGCATCTTGTTTAAAGTTGACGTACGTGGCGGGGGAATGATGCTAGACTTTTCAAGGGATGCTTCCTACGAACAAGCGTCCTTGATAGTAATTTTTTAAGGAATACTACCGACTGTATTAGGAGGTAGAAAGATTTCTTATGGGATGTTCAAACAGGTACTCTTATTATGAGATTGCCTAGAGTGCGTTCTATTTGGTGTTGACGTACATAGAAAAGGTATAATGGAAACTGAGAAATAAAAGAATTTTCTTAAACGATAATTTCTAGGTTCTCACGATATTTGGTTCCGTATAGGATATATTTCACTTACCGTTGAAGTATGATAACGAGGACAGTTAAAATTAAATTGCAGATTCTGCACTTCGACAAATCGTTTCTTTTTCTCTCTTTCTGTCTTTCTCCTTCTCTCTCTCTTTCTCGAGTTATTATTTCTGTGGTTGGAATTCATTCGTGCGAAAAATAAACGAGAACGCGGTGTCACCACTTCTTCACCTTTAAACGCGTTATTCCTTTCAGAGAGGAGGCGTGGTCGCCAGCTCTACATTCGATGGAATGGAAAAACGCGAATTCCATTTAGCATACAAACGCGGGCCCACGCAAATGAATTTTATAAGTGTCCTTTTCGCGAGAACACGCGCGTATTTCGACGCTTTGGCTGCGTTAACCCGGCGGGATTCGAGGACGCGCGATGGGTAATAGGCGGCCGCGAACGAAATTTCCACCCTCCTCATCCCTGCGCCGGCCACCCCCTCGCGCGGCACGGTGTGTGCGTACACCTCGCGCATTCCGCAGCGAGATTGCGCAAAAATCGGGCAAAACAAACGCAACTAATTTAACTGCTTTCGAACAATTAATCCGAAGCATTTAATTTAATTGCGCCGCAGCCCGTCGAGACCGGGCAGCGTCAGTTGAAACAACAACCGATGCGAGACCCGGCCGGAATTTTCGGCTCGTCGCGCTTGACTCGAATTCTTTCGGATGCAAACAACCGAAAAAAAATATACACGCGCCTCTGCACGCGCGAAATCAAACAGCGACCCATGGACATCGAAAGATGTAAACCGAATATCGAATCGGCGAGTCGGAGGAAATCGTGCAAGTAAAAGTCTTATGGACGACGAACGTCGAACTTCAAAAATACGGCTGTATTTTCATATAGGGGAGAAAAAAAATTGAAAGTAGTTACACCGAGATGGAAGAAGATCGAGAGAATCGCGTACAGGAGTTTCGGGCGTTGGTGGAGAACGAGCTAGTGGGTAGGTGTAATTAATAGCAAACCCGTATAAATCAGAGACAGGCTGGATACAGGTTGGTATGCGCCGTTCCCGATGCGGGATTATGCCCAGAGGGGCGGTTACCCCACGACCCGCTAATTTTTCAAACGGCCGCCATAATGGTCCCGGCTAATTACTGATTTTTATCTCCACGAGTCGGTACTGTGAGAAAGAGTCGTTCGACCATGAGGAGAGGGACAGAGAGAAAAAAAATTGAGCGAAAGAGACGAACGCAGAGAGGGTGGGATAGGGAGGCTACGGAAGAAGAATTGGATTCGGGTCAACGCTCGTTCTGTATTGCGATTTTAAACGGCTGAGAAATTTTCTGCAGTAACACAGTATATAGTTTCGCCCTGTTCCAAAGATAGTCGGAACGATCAAAACACGTTTTCAACGATTTTATCGAACTTCCGTGATAGCTAAAATGTTCGTTTAACCCTTTTGGCGAGTTTTGTTTTCCACGATAACGTTAAAACGAAATAACCAACTTTCGTCGAATAACCAACACTTATCGTAAGAAAGTTAGAGCGAGTGAATAGTTTGGAAGCCTGTGGCGTTAATGCTACCGATCGCTGTTAGTCGGATGCCGCTTGGAAACTTACCGAATTCACAGGAGAATTGTTGTTCACGTGTACGGGACGTTTCAAGTTACACATCGACCGCGTATTTTGCGCGGGTGAATACAGCTAACTACCCCCAAACACCTATGTACTTAACGTAACCCATGTAAGCTCACGCTAGAACAAATTTACCCCCTGAAACCCCCGAGACGGGTCGCGTCTCTTCCGACCATCCACTTCGAGTCCCTTCTCACCCCCCTAATTCTCCTATGGAACACCGATGTTATGAAGTTGTGTTGAACTTTTCGCAAGCATAGTTTGCAGAACACCCTCGGGTGACTGCAAGGCTTACCTTGGCTCGTGACATATATCTACGCGCAGTTCTAACAAACCGTCGCGGAAACTGAGGGCGGGTCACGAAAACGAGGGGTGAGTCGCACGAAATTTGCGGAAGAACGCGTCAACCGCGCGTGGCTCTCTTTCGATTTCGACCACGTCCCTCTGGAAAAGTCTGCAATTCTCGTATCAGCTACCTGTTGCCCGGCCACTATGTCAATCGACATGTCAATGCGATAATTCTGCTTTTAATGAAATTCACAACGCCGACGCATGTGTTTGATTTTGGAAATGATGTTATTCAACTCCCTTGCGCAGCAAAGCGTACAATCTTGCGTAACAAAGATGCAAATCGGCCCGGCTATTAAACTCTTGGAAAATTCTGCTTTCGTGATATCTCGTCACTTCGCCCACGGAAGAAATTATTAATGCTAAATTCGACGATTTGCTTAATTCCTGTAATTTTTGTCTAACTTAGTATTGCGAAGACTTTGCTTATTTTCCCCGAATACGACTCGTGACGTGGCTTGTTTTTCGAACGGTAGCGTACGTACGTGTCGCGTATGCAGCCGAAACAACGCACGCGTTAGGAATTCTCGGCACGGCAGTCGGAGCCAACAGGCCCGGTAGAAACTTACGGGCCAACTTTGAGGGGGGTAACAGCATTACAACGTTATTAGATTTACCGCAAGCACCTACCCCCGAGGCACTCCAGCACATTACACACATAGCCGTTCTGAAGTATAAGTAACCCTAAAGCGGTAGAGCTAAAGCCCAGCTCGTGGTCCCGGTGTCTTGTACCTTAAATTATGCGCGTGTGCCCGCAGGTACGAATGAGAGGCATTCCTTCGTACTTTGCCCCTTTGTGTTACCCCTTTCGATCGTGCTCGTATTCGAAATTTCAATTGCGAATTTTCAAGGAAGGACAACGTCAAAATCGTTGAATTATTCACGAAGCGAAAAGAAAGAAAGAAAGAAAGAAGAGCGAATACAGAGAAGAGTGAAATGAAAGAAAGAAAAAAGAACAGAAAGTACAATGGAGATAGAACGGCGAACGGGCCATAGAACGAGAAAGAGAGAACGGTAGAAATTTCGGTGCGAGTAGCTATTGAGTAGCTACCCTTAAGATAAGGGTGACTTCACCCCGTCCCTCATACGTTTCCGCTATCTGACGCTAAACGGCACCGCTGCTCGTGGCCTTCCACGTAAAAGGGATGGTCCTGGCAGGATGGTTCTACATAATACACCGGCACATTACTGTCGAAACCCCATTAGATAAGCGGAATTTAGAACGGCGAGACAGGATTTTTGTACGGACGACGTACGTGAAAAATCACCCGAACGCTCAGCTTCGCCGCGGATAATTTTCTTCTCGTTTTTGCGTCTGCGGTACGTTTCGAACGAAGATCCTCGTTTTAATCACACTGCTTTGCTGCGTCTTTCTCCTTGCTATTTGTCCGCGTTGTCGCGACATCGTGGTAAAAATACGAGTGGGAAAAGTAGAAGATGATTTTTCAAATTTGGAATAAAATCGAAAATCGATTTCTTCCGCGACACGTTTAAAAGGACGAAAGCTTCTCTTCGTGGATAGTCGATGGATAGTCGATCTGTTATCGCGGCAAACTGGCATCAGCGAAACTGATTTCAAAAGCGAGAAGATGGGATCCACGCAACAAAAGCCTTTACACGTCTCGCCCCCTCCATCGGCTCATTTAAGGCTAACTGTCCACAACGGGGGTGCAAACTACCCTTATCTGCGGACGTTTATGCCCACGCCTTATCTAGCAACCCCGGACTGCTTCGTGCTTGCTAACAACTAGGTATTCTCTCTTCCAAGCCAATCTCCTTCCTCGAACAAAACGACCTTAAGTTCTCCCGTCTCTCTTGCTCCACCTACCCAGCTTTGTCATTTATTTCGCGTCTTCTCTGTGCTCCACTTTGCTCTGGGTTTATTTCAATTTCCTCCGAGTGTTATTTTTAAAATGTCAAACGAAACGTAGCTTCTCTTAAAACACTTACATCGTAGGAAGTTGCGATTATTTATTCAAAGAATTTAAATTGTTTGTTAAAGAACATCTACTATGCAAAAGGACGGCGATGATTTTCGGCCAAACATTATAACGCGTGTCTCTTGATAAGTATTTAAATGTCGATGTTCCTTCGCGAAACTATTTCTCGTATTCTGAAAACCAACAATCTGTTCTTCTTCTGTATTGAAAAATATTTATCGAAAATCTGCTTTGGCAGTAAAGATCAACGGAATAACAGCAGCCGTGTTAGAATCGATCTTCGAAGCAATGTTCCTTTTATTTTTCTTTCTCTACAAATCTAACGACAGGAGAGGTTAGGAAACAATAGCGCAATTTGGTTCCGCGCAAATCCATAGAGAGGAACGGAGAAGGTGGCGATACGGAAAATCGAAAGGTACGATGTTCCTTATCTCGCAAGTTCCCTCAGCCGGGTTGGAAGAACGGTTGTCGAGAGACTGAGGGTCGCTGGCCGGAGGATGTTGCGGTGAAAACAAAGACGTTACTCGTCCCCTATCTAGGGTTGTAAAATAACCGTCGAACGAGAGCAAAACAGCGGGAGGCAGGGGTAGTAATAAATGAGATAAGCTTGGGATAGATTCTTGCGGGAGCAGAAGGCATTATCGATGCGTTTCGTCGAATTCCTTCCTTTCGTTTCAATCCGACTATCCCCCCCCTTTTTCTACGATCTGACATCGTCAGGGTATGCGTTCAACGAACAAACGAAACTACAAAAAATAAAAAATACATATTTCGACTCTACAAGTTTCCTAGATTCTCTCCAATTTATACATTTTTTTTTTTTTTTTTTTGTTACCATAGAGAAACATACAGGGGCAAAATTGGAAAACACGAACGGAGCTCGATTCGTGGAAAATAAAAACACGTTGTTCCCAGCTGGTGCTCGTGCCTCGCGTCCCGGGAATATTACAAACAACCGGCCGATTTTCCGCTGATTTTCCTGACTGAAACGCGCATAGCCGCGTATTGGTATATCGAACTAATTGGAAGTCTTAATAGCACTCGACGTAATAACGCTGTCGGTATCCAGGCGTGTGCATCATATCGATTGGAATCTACAACGGACCCCTCTTGTTTTCAGCCCGCTCTTCCGTGCACTCGATCTACCTCCGTCGACTGGTAGCGAATCAACAAACGGGACTGATTTGATTTCATTCATTAATTCCGAGCGACTTCGTTCGCTTCGATTTAAGTTCATGCGTACTTGAACGCGTTTGCGGCTGTGGGTCGTTCGGTGATTTCGCACGTGCCGCACGCTACGGGGACAATTCCGTCCTCCGCCGAGGGTCGCAAGGATATTTTTAACCGAACTCGACGCCTATTTAACCTACCGAGCAATGTTTTCGATATTTTTGAAAGATTCGATAAACCGATTCAGCAAATACGAAAATAGCTCCGTTAGGCGAGTTATTTTTCATACTCAATTTAATACCGACTTGATAAAAACAGAATAATTTGCGTTCCGCTGAATATAGAATCGCGGCTGCAGCCCGTCACCTCGATGATTTAATTAACCATATATTCTTTCCAAATTGCGTATCGATTTTAACATTATCCTCGGGTCACGTCGGAAATATTACCTCGAAAGTTATAACAGGTTGAGAGATTTTCTCAACTTGGCCGAACGATTTCATAGAATTTCCCTTTTAGCCGATGCCGAGAGAAACACGTACCACGCGCAAAGAAGAAAGACACGTCTATTGACATCCCGTAACCGTGCCGTGATTTAATATAAACTGCACAAAGCTCCACCTTTGATAGTCAGATATGAAATACTCCGGACCGAGGAGTGCCCTTTCGAAGACAGCCTGCCCCTGCTGGAGGGTGCGTTCGAGAGTCTGGTCGGACTGCATCAAGCGGTGATATCTTCCTCCTCCTTCGTCTGTCTCGAGGTCGAATATTCTTGTAGCAAAGGGGCTCTACCAGCTTCCAGTCTTTCAAACATACGAATATGAAAGATACGTTGGAATGTTTGGACCTTTATCGTGGACGAATGTCACGTGTCCAAATGCCGAGATTCACGCTTGATATAATACCAGTCGTACATTGTAGCGAATCGAACAATCAACTAGAAAAAGATGTGTCACGCGATAAACGATAGTTCAAACGATTTTCGTGAGAATCTTTCCTTACGAACTATGAATTTATTAAAAATTTCAAGGTACCCTTGGAGGTCTGTAGAGACTGCTGCTCGAAAGATTCGGGTCGTTTCCAAATAGAAATGAAAAATAATAGTTTAGTATTTCTTATTTTTAGTAGGTTTTAAAAGTAACCTTTCAATAGGTTAAAGAACTTGTCATTTTTTGCTGCACAAAATCGAATACGAAGACAGGAAATTAACAATTACCGTGTGGAGAAATAAATCATCGAAATATCTCAGCATGGATTAATACGTTTCTATTTAACGACCAAAATTCGTATTAATTAATGATTATTTTCTCCTTATCAATTAAATGATTCTAAACTATCAAACGGTAGTGCAGCTAACCAAGTGATATGCCATTTCTTTGTCAGCGCCGAGAAAGCTAAAACACACAGCGGATTCAAAAAGAAAGCGGTTTTCTCTGATAGACGATGGTCCCGCGCGCGTAACAGCCGCTTCAACGGCAGACTTTGATCCTTTATTACATTTTTACAAGCGATTACATTGGCCAGCCGCTGGCGATTCTTTGGGGCGACCTTATTTTCCTCGGCCGAGGACGATCCACCGCGATCGCTTGGCATGATCTACCCTGCCACGGCCTTACCCATCCCTCCGTAACGAAGTTCCAACGAAGGAAGATATTGTTCTTGTTTGTAGCGAAGTTAACTCGAGTTCCGACTCAACCGTGGCTCACTCGCCCCTAATTAGGTTTAAGGGATTATAGAATTGCCTGGCAAAGTCGATTACGAGATTGGAACGGCCGACGGAAGGGCGGACGACGAAGAAGTAGCCGGAGAGTTTTCAAGACACGAAGCCTCTGCGAGCTGAAATTTATCGGATTTCGCGAAACGCGGCAAAGCTAGCTTTGAAGAGAGAGAGCGTGCAAAATATAATCAAAGGCTTGAGTAACTTTCTCGTCCATTTCACCCTTGAATACCGTTAAAGAAGGACGAAATTATTCCATTTCCTCTCTGCTTCTTTTCCTTCGTTCCGGTTACTAAACCGAGACTAGAAAACTTCCAGTTACCACGAAATAATAAAAACACCAGTCCTATTATTTCTTATGGAAAATTAGCTTGCCATCGAAATTTCACCATCGAAATCCTTCCCATCGGCGAGAAGCCAATCAAGGCTCGCCTACGGTTCAAAGCGACTCGGAACTTTTTCATCGAAGTCAGAACTCGCAGGTACGGTATTAAGAGCCGAGGTTGGTGAAGCGAGCCTCTAATTGAAAGCCGTCAAAGTGGTTAACGGGAAATCATAGGTTCCGGTGAAGAGAGACGCGTGCGACGAGCTGCGAGCGGAAGGTCGCGGGAAGGCACCGTTGACGGATCAGCCGACGCTCTGCTGTTGGAAATAGAGGGGTGGGTTACGGCGGTGCGGACACAGAGAGGGAGAAGAGCGGGTAAAGAGAAAGGGACGAGGGTTAGCAATTTTAAACAGTCTCCGGCGACTCGATCGTCCAGCATAGCGTAGTCCGGCTAGTGAGGCTGAGCGTGCAATGATTGATGCCAGGCCGACCGGTATGGAGGGGTGAAAGTGAGGAAGGCTAGAGGATCGGTCCTACGGCCTGGGGAAATTTAATTAACGTAAATGCCGCCGCCACGGCCGGCGTTACACGCCGTGTGTGGCAATCGCTCATATGCAACTGGCCCCTATCCCCCCACGAACCCTCTCTACCTTCAAACTCATCCCACACGGAGCCTCCTCCTTCCCTCTCCGTCCACTGGCTATCCTACTGTTCACCCTCTCGCGATTCACCCTCTTTGTTTCTCTCGATCTCCTCTTTCTCTGTCCCATCGTCGACGTGAACGCCGCGCGCGTTCAAACCTTTCCCCCAAGCACATCCACGCACGTTGCCGCGTGCGTTGGCCTGATCGGCCAGCTGGGGGTTATTAAACGTTTCGAACAGGGGTAAGGGGCTTCGATTGCGGGCCGATTGATGGATCTTGGATCCTGTGTTGCCTCGATCGACCAAATATCCGCGATCTCGTGGACCGCGATAAGTGAACGGGTTACGGCGCCCCTGGAAATAGTTCGCTGCCGCGCAACGAGCACGTATCGGTGTTTCCCTTTGGTTATTTGTTTGGCTTGATTATTACGTTTCGTCATGGTTGTGGCGAAGAAGATTTAAAAAACGAGAAACGAGGAAGACTTTTAACGTCGATATCGAGTAGGTATCGCAGAAAATAACGCATCGAACGATCGGACGCAACGCCGACCGAGACCTCCGTGCAACGAAACACTTTGTAAATAAAAGAGGTAAACGCAAAAGGAAATCGATCGATCGTCAAATACGCGTGTCTAAGATCGAACGATCGTTTCTCCAGTGGCGATTGTCAAACAGCGTTTTTGCCAGGCTTTGTACACGTAAGTATCGCGAGGTAACGGCTGCTGCGGTGCGTGAGAGTGGGGTGGCTTCGTTCGAGGTCGAGATAGGCCGTGAAGGGTGAAGTGGGACGCGGGGCACGTAATGGCCGCGGCACGTGGTGCGTGCCCCCATTAAACCGATCGCACTCTGGATTGATTTTCAGCCTTTCGGCATTTGATGCGAACAAACTTCGTTGTCGGTATAATTGAATCGCCGCGAGTGTCTACCTGACTCGAACGCAAATTAACCGGAACGCGAATCGCGGCGTCGTGAGTTCACGACCAAGGGTGGATGCGGACAGGAGAAAAAGAATTCGTTCCTGTTCGATACAAGAACGCGCGTAACACGATGATCTAATTATTCTCGCTCGTTGCCGACCGATTCTTTGACGATTACCAACGGCTCGTCCGGTTCGCTGAACTCATTCTTCGATCGAGTCCACTCGAATCTAATTCTCTGCCAGAGCAGCTTTCTATCGTAACTTCGTTACCCGTTTTATTTCCAACGATTTAATAGCTTTACAATTTTAATCGTGGACCGCCGAGTCGATTGATCAGAAAGGGGTAGAACGGCGGTTGATCCCGTTCGACGATCGTCGAATCAGGTGGACCAGTCGATTCGAAGGGGTGAACGAGTTCGGGACGAAAGTGCAACGTGGCAGCATGCGAGCAAGCAGCAGAATGCATTCGTGCGGTCTGCGGACCGTAACTGCTAATTAGCGCATACAGGTCTGTATGGCAGGCTCGAGGGTTGGACGACTGCCGGTGCAGGCTACGCAATGCGCCCCTTTATTAAATACCATCGAAATTAAAATTATAATTGCATTCGCTAACCCAGGGGGGTTAACAGCGTCCGTGCGCGCGATACTTCTTTGCGCGGTCGTTCCCCTTTGCCGCAGTCCCCCTATCGCGGAGGATTTGCGAAGAATTAAAAACAGGGAAAGATGGTTCGAATCAAAGGGGAGAACACGAATTTCTGTATTTAAAAAGGAGTAACCCTTACGAACATATCGCATCAAAAATAAAGATCGTCCGTGATAAAAAGGAAATCAAACGCTCTTACTAGAAATTAGTTGGTGAAACGGATACGCGTTGCCAGGCACAGAGGTTGTAAAGCGCTTCTTGAAACGTCGATAGTAACGAGTGGTAATAGTACCGTTGGATATTCTAATTAGGGATAACACGAGCCGCTACTTTGGCAGTCGAGTAAGGCATATGCCGATGAGATTGTAGGTGGAAACGATGCTGAAGCCAGAAACGGCGGAGGTAGAGGCAACGGCAGTAGGTTGTATAGCCCCTGTCAGCCACTGTGCCACTGACGGCTCGCTAATTGCTCGACCAACCTCTAATCCTCCGAGCTGCCCCTGCCTCCGCGTTCTGCCACCCTTCAAATCCAAATCCATCCCTTCGTAACGGCCGATACTCTCCGGTGCTTTCAGAATTGCGAGCATACATTCGAATATCGTGTGTATGATAACGAAATTTCTCAGCGAACGATCGGAATAACTGCACGCAACTTCGATCGAGATTTCTCATCGATCGAGCACGGTGTGAATAGAAACCAACCCTCGTTATCCCCTCTCGCAGGGGATCCGCGTTTCTCTCGTTTCACTAGGCCGGTCCACTAGAATTCGAAATTGCCTCGTCTATCCGCCGCTCGGTGGCTGTATCAATGCGATCATGATAAAAGGGAGAAAATTCCATTTAGGATCGTTCGAATTGTTTTGCGGTCAAGCCGGTTTTCCCGTGTTATCGATTCGATTTTATATCGACACTTTGAACCAACGGGACGTCTTGCTCGTTTTGCACTTTTAAGGAGGAAATAATAAGAGAAAACAAATATAGAGAAATTTCGGGTCCTAGCGTAGTTCATAGGTCGAAGGATAGATAGGCTGGTCACGGCCCGGAAATGAAAAAATTGCAAGTTGCACGGAGCGCAAAACGCTCCTGTGTGAAATCGATCGTCGTGACCGCGCGAACGAATGGGCGAGTAAGCGAACGAGCGTATCAAGGGTCGGTACGGTCGCGAATTAATCGAGCATATAATCGATGTGCGCCTGTCGATATATATGTATGTATATGGAAACCATCCGCCTGGTCACCCTCGTGAACTCGGGCCCCTCTATCGTTAGTCAACAGTGCACGCGGTAACGCTAATTTCTGTAGCGGACGTGTCCTCCTGCTTCGTTAAAAAACGTTCAATACTCTCCATGTATACTTACTTCTCCACCTTACGTTACGTAATTACCGTACAAATGACCATCACCTAGTATTTATTACGAAGGAGCTCTGTCGTCGAACGTTCGCTCGAATAATTGTAATTAGAGTGGGACTTTTGACTATTACTCATCTACCTACAAACATTATTTCAAATATCTCGATTAACCTCGATTTAGAAATTTCATTATTACTCATCGATCTACATATCCGTAAAGCATTTTTACCATAATTATATTCTACAAATGTTTTTCAATCGATCGTTTTCGTTAAATTACCTCAGTACGTAACTTCGTATGCGGTGCATTTGCTCGCGCGTAGGTTACGAACAGTTGAAAATTCGACGATTAGATCGAACAGGACGCTTACCAATTCTTCTATTCCGACAACCGGGACAAATCGCAAGGTATCGAGGATCGATCGACGAAAGGATGGAAAAGGGGACGCGGCTGGGCCGATTGGTTGAAATTAAGAGCATCGAATGACATCATCGCGATATCTAGCGCATCTCCGCGGCCGCGAACGAGAACTGGCTGTCGGCCGGACACGGTAGCACGATAGCACGATCGTAGTCGCAAATTTATATCTGATTTTCCGGCAGGACGGAAATCAGGCAACGGCGCAAAATTGATCTGCCTTCTGATTTATTACCACGAACTAATAAAGCCAATATCGAGCGTGGCCCGCGGCATTCTACGGAACACGACCGATAGGTAGCCGTATCGCGGCACCCGCTACCGCGACTAGTTCAAATCCATACTTTACAAAAGCCACACGGCCCTGTGATTTCGATGTCGCGTCAACGTATACCGTTAGTGTGGTGGCAGCCGCGACGATCGACCACGATACTGCGACCGATAAACGCGTCGAATCGTGGATTAGTGGCTGCCACGAATCGAACGATGTTCTCTTTTTTCGGGGAGGCAAGCGACGTTCGAAAATTCAGAAATCCACGGCTGAGCCGTCTCCGCTTAGTTTTCGTTCCCTCGGTTCAGCGTGCACGTTTAATTCGGGCGATATTTTATTTCGACTCGCCGTCCACGGGTTCGAATATCAATAACTTTTCGACCGGCACAGTTGGAAGCACGTTTCAACGTTGTTCAAGCCATATCGCGACGTAATTTCATTCTGCCCTGCTGAAAATAGTTTCGTTATCACGGCCGTACAATTCCCGTGTCTTCGCGTTTCTGCACACCGTTCAAAATTTATACTTTTCACGCGGTCGGATTCGTAACGCGGCAAACGGCCCGAACCTGTCCGTTCGTCGAATAATGTTCCTCGCACTGCCAACACTCCGCCACCGATTCCCTGACAAACTAAATTAAACGACGACGAATCGTTTCATTCTATTCGCGCTATCAAAAACAAGTCATCCTGTTAATTTTCACTTACGAGATTTCGCGCGCGTGATCTCGATGGTCGAACGGATCGATGGATTTTGCGCGTTTCGATAACGCGTTGTTATTTTTTACAGCCGTGCCATCGACCGATGGAAACTCGGCATAGGGGCAATTGGATTTGGTGAACGTAGACGCGTGATTCCTAAGGATTCACCGATTTTTCACGACGGCTATTCTGTGTTGGTTCGGATCGATTTCCTTCGTTTCGTGTATTTATCGTCGGGACGATTTAAATCTTTCGCGACAGCCAATACGATCTTGGCGACCGAAACGACGTGCACGATCCCCGTGGAAGCTTAACAGGCAGACTGTAATTAAAAATGCAATCGGCAACGAGCTCGTCCAGTCGTCCTCGTGTATAGGAAGATAAAGGAAAATTAGTAGCCGACGTGATTGGTAGGATCGTACGGGGATCTTTGAAGCATTTGTCAAGTCCCCTGGACAAATGAACGAAATTGCAAGAAAATAGTTCCTTCTACGTAGAAGTTGCGCGATATTTGTATATTGTTGGAGAAATATTTTTATTCCGGATTGTATATAATATCGGAAATTCATTCCTTAAAACCGATAGCCGAGAAAGATTAGAAAATCGGCAATGAATAATACGTTCATGAATGGTACCCGTAGTAAAAGTAATATATCTCGATGTCATGCGCTGCTTTGATGTGAAATTAAATTGGCAAGGAAATGACTCGAATTTTATGAGTATTTGATAAGTTTCATTACAACGAAAATCTTCAAGAATTTCTAACCGCATTTCAAACAAACGATATACATTCTTGACACAATCTGAAACCTGGATCTCAAATGGATATTTCATGCGTTACAACAGGCTATTAATCCTAGCATTCGTTAAAACTATCGTCTTCCTACGATCGAAACGTTCGTTACAGATTAAATGTCAGCAAACGAAGAAAAAATATCCAAACACACGGTGCAACGATTACAACCGATAGAAACCGAAATCGCGAGCAAAGGGGTTGAAAGAGCGGAATGAGAGAAAGGAAACAGCAGGACAGGGTCGAGGATAAGCAGCATTATCGCTCGAAGGGATTTCAGATGCTATTTAAATCGGCACGCCGGATCGCGTATATTATATTTCTCCGTTCCATTTGCGTGAAACGTAAAATTAATTAAACAGCTGATACGTCGTGCCAGCGGCAGAGAACCACCTCGTGCAGCCTCTGCCCGGAGGCAGGGGCACACGCCGGGAAAACAAACACATCCCCTTCTGGAAATAGGTTCAGGCCGACCAGAGCAGATTTTCAATTTACGCCGGGCCGCTCTAAGGGGATGTAAAAACGCGTTGCTCGCTCCGGTGCATTCTGCTCCGTTGCGCGGAATACGTCAGCGTGCATACCTGTCAACGTGGCTCAGCGATAAGGAGAACCTGCCGAGTGGTGTGCAACAAAGTAAAAATCGATTCGGTCAAACGGACGAGTTAATCGAATCGGCAAGTTCTGACTAACCGTCGAATTCGACGTTGCACTGTGAAAAGCCACCGACAGTCGGTACTACCCCTTTCGAACGTAACCGTCGCTGTACGGCGATGTTCACGGTAGAATTGATCGAAATAAGCTGATTGATTTTTCAGTTAACAAGTATGCAGAGGTATAGTCTTTGACTATCGAATTAGGATCGCGCAGAATTTTTCTCTCTTTCTTTTTTAAATAAGATCGAGAGATTAGAAGATCTGTGATAATAAAGTTCGTCGATTACAAGAACGCGATGTACGTGTGCATAATTTATGTCTTCTTTCCTGGTCTTTGTTACATCTTAAGTATCTCTCTGATATATGCGTGTTATATTATACACTTCACTTATATTTTATCAAATATCTTGAATTTTTGTCTTCCTATCTGTTCGCAATTTTGAGTGGCCGTTCGTTTATGGCAGGGGCAGGCCCATTCCTTTCTTTAGGAAATTCCGAATTACATGTCCTGTCCATGTAAACCTAATGACTCCGAGGTCGGGTAAGAAACCCCGGAAAAAGCACAACCGGGAAGGCACGACGGACAGACGAAACCCAACGGCTGGTAGGGAGAATCAGCAACGTAGGAGGACAGTTTATCAACAGACATCGCACCGTGCGGGTAAAATACTTCACTCCCAACAAGATCTTACCGCCGCCGTGTCCATAACATCACACTTTACTTTTCTACAACAAGTGCAAATAGTTTATTCTAACACTCGATCTATTAAACCTCCTGCACTTTGAGCATTAAGTCATTCGAGGTACGCGATATCGACCGATCGGTTTGACCTGACCGGTTGCTCTTTAGTCGAGAATTCGCAACAGTATCAATACGATGATCTGAGATGAGCAAGTAACTGAAACAAACTTCGGATTTCTTTAACGGCATTCAAATTGGGTGACTTAGCTGACAATGAAATTTTTGCAATATTCTTCTACGAAGGAAACTTCGTGACACGCGTGTGACAATAATTTCATCGCTACAAATACGTTATAATCTATGTATTTAATAGTATACGTGATACAACCAAGAACAATTTACCATTCATAACACAGTGTTGTAGTTGGAAAATTGAGTTCTGCACGTGGTCCTAATTCAATGACCAGGGGCTGTGCTATGTTGCAGCATAGTATGTGTGGCAATTGCGAACAGCGTGAAGATTGTTTAATAAAGACAGGGGGTTGCAGTAGCAGGTCGAAAATGGTACGCGAAAGGAGATTTGTCGCTGTAAACGAGAAGGGTGCAGGCGCCATTCCTAATAGCGCGCGTTTTACCTACACGCCGAATTCGCAAATTACATTTGCATGTATCCGCGCCTCCCCGAGACAATTTGGCCTCATAAACATAATTAATGGCGGAGCATTAATTCAGAGATTTTTCGCCGGTTGCGAACACATGTTACCGTGCGCCACCAACTGTCTCGCAATTTAGCTAAATAATTACCAAACTTGCTCTCCGCGG
Organism: Bombus vancouverensis nearcticus; assembly: GCF_051014615.1. Lineage (NCBI taxonomy): Eukaryota > Metazoa > Arthropoda > Insecta > Hymenoptera > Apidae > Bombus > Bombus vancouverensis. Next base: position 13,192,514 of record NC_134916.1, on the reverse strand, counting down.
ACGACGACGCATTGCCAGCCGCCGACGAAACTTCATTGGTAACGGAGTCGTACGTACCACTGTCGCATTGTTTACGACTTCTTGCCAGTGAGATTTATCTTCCATTCTTTCAAAATATCACACAAATTGTACGATATGGTGCATCTTGCTCTTATTGGCGTGTCTGTCTACTTAAACCTTCTAAGAATCGAGGAATTGAAATGGTAAACGATGTACGATAAGTGTCAAAAACGAGTAGACGATTTCTTTAGTAGATAAGAATATAAACTCCATATACGAAATATGACGAAGGAAACTGTATTTTAGCTCTTAGGGCCATCGCAAGATAGGACTACGATAAGTAAGCAGCGATTAAAGCGTAGCTAAAAGAGATGACAGTACAATCTTGCAAGTAAATTAATGTAACTTTTTTACGAATACCATTCGTCCTTCATATAAATCTACGAAGATGATAGGAGCTAAAGGAAACAAAGAAGCATCTTTCGAAGCATCTCTACTTTTACCATTTACGCCATTCGCTTTCCGTGACTAGAAAAGTAAACTTAACGCTTCGAGAGAAGATTACAAATCGTCCCTGGTACCGTTCGTGTCTAATCAACCGCCAATCGACATCCAAGATAAAAATGTTCAACTCGAAGAAATTTGCTGTTCCTCGCGAAAGAACGTGGCAAGAACGCGTGACCAAAGCTCGTCAGAATTTTAACCCGTGGTAAAATCACACTTAAGCGTTAGAGTTGATGGCTCAACAGAAGCCGACAGCGTGGCCATTCGCGTGTGTTAAAGGCAAGGCATATACGTGTATATATGGACCCTTGTCCCGAAGCAGGGCTGCCATCCTAAGCCGGCTTGACTAATTGGTAGCGTTATAATCATGGGTACACGGTTAGGTTGGTATTACCGCAAGTTATAGCCCCGTCTCCACATCGGCGACCGCCACGCACATTCACGCGTAAGAGGGGTGCTTAATGACCCCGCCGTTTACGCAAATTTTCCCATTATGCGACGCGGTTTTGGCCCGCAAAACGGAACGATCCTGGCGACCGTCGGAACGAGCGTCATTTTCTTCAACTACGAGGGAGATTAAGGCTTTTCGAAACCGCGAACACCGCTTTTGACGTTGCCTCGTCGGCACCTCGCACACTATCGCGCGTTCCCGGGACTATTCATTCAATCCTCAATACGGAAACGGCCAGAACATCTACGTTTGTGCACGATCCTCGTTAAACCGCGCACTCTTCGCGCTTTCATTTGTCGCCGTTTGTGATCGTACCTTGTATCAAGTTGTCAATTAACTAAGGAGCGATACGTTGGAACTCTACAGTTCCAAATTATTCTTATTTCAACCATTTCTCAGAGGTGACAGCTCTTTGTGATTTTTATTCCTTGATAGATTCGTAATATGGAAAACGCAAGGATCATAAAGCGATTGTGTGTCAACTAAATTACGTTCTTCGGTCATTTAATCTCTCGACGGTACAGTAAAGTAAATTCAGAACAAACGAATTAGAAAATAATTATTAGCTAGAGGTTTTGCGTGTCCCATGCTAGTAGGAAACTACTGCATTACGTATAATAATATTCAAGATACTACACAGTTATAGTACCATACTGTGAAAAAGTCAAATCCTATTATTATTTTTTACTCTTCGGCATACTGATTTCGCAGTGAAATAGTGCACGAAGAATTTTTTCGCCACGGAAAGTACTCTGTATCTACGGTAGTCGCGAGCGATCCGATTTTCGGTACACGTAGACGCAGCCGTTTGGTCACGCGAGATATTGATAATAAAAAATCGCAGGATATAAAATAATTCAAACAAATGCGCTCGCACGAGGAACGGTCCTGCCACGATATATTCCGGCGGGCTTATCCGCGTCCGGTCATTCATATACGTGGGAAAAAAAGTGACGCTCTAATGGCCGGCTATCTGTAACGGTTAGGAAGTGGGGAGATTTGTTGATGCCAGCTCAAAGAAGGGGAAAAAGGAATCTTCTCTCCGTTGGCTGTCGTTTGACATTTACCGATATCGTGCGATATTCGCCTGTCATAACGACGAAGAAATAACGACGAGCGTGCACTATCGCGACGTTTTACTGCGTTATTATATTCATGGATACGAAAATTGGATAGTTGGAAAGTAAACGGAATTACGAAAACGCGATTACTATAACGAAATCACCGTAGAAGGAAATAAATGCTGGTACAAAACGTGAAAAGGTTCGAGGAAACTTCATATCAGCGTACTGCGATGTCCCATCGGTTCGAATCCCGTGGGTGTGATCGCTGCTAACTAAACTTGTAAATCTCTCTGACCGACCTCTGGCTAACGCGGGGCTAGAGCCTATTCCAACTGACCAGAACGCATTTGTCTATCTTACGAGCGTGGTAAACGGCGCCTGTGGAAAATCAGTCGTGCTGTAATCTTCGTTGCTTCGATCGAAACTAACTTTTAGCCAAACAATCGAGAAACATATCGCCTCTGTGAGCAGAGGGAAAGAGAGAGAGCATGGAACGATAGGCGAAGATCGATCGAGCGGATCAAGATAGTTAGGTAGTTCTCCATCACGGAGTTAGGTATACGTAAGTGGAAGAATTTCGTGGTAGGCGCAGTTTCGGAGAAGATCGTCGCGACGTCGGGGCATTAGAAACAAAAGCTGGGCAAACGAGAAGTTACGAGGGCTCTTTATACCTCTGCCTTCGCATCCGGTTGTCTCGCGTATTATGACTGATGTCTTAGTTAACCGTTGCGGCGAGGCGCTCGAGGCTTTAATGCCAACGAACGAGAGAAAAAAGGAAGAAACCAGGCGAGAGATACGCGAGCACTTGTGTCAGCCGCGCTCCATGCTTCGCCCCCGAAATTGTGAGGGATGGTTATGGTGCAGCGTGCACGCGATACGATCCCGCGAGCGCTCACAAATCAAAGCTGCCGCACGCATTTGCGTCATCTTTCTGCTCGAACCAAGGAATATCGCAAAAAGTTTCAAACCCAGTTCTCCGATCGCTCCACCTGCTCGTATATTGCCATTTCGTGGAAATCGACCTGTGGCTGAGGTACATACATACCCGTCGTTACACTTTAATCGTTTGTTGAAGCGGTCACCACTTCTAAGAAAACTCTACATCTGATCTTTTTAGTTTTCTCAAGCACCGAAGTCATCGACAGCGTATAGACAATAGACTGGGACGAAGGCAGACCATAGACAGTAGACAAACGACGATGGCTTCGGGGTTTTCGGTTATAGGGTAACACTGCTGGAGTACGGATCGGGATCAGCTCAAATTATATTCCTACTTTTAGTTACACTTCTGTATTAAAATATATTTTCTACTTTACAATTTATCCAACGCGTTTCTCTGTTCATACATCTAATAACCTCAACACCCTTGACTCGTAGTAATTGCAAGATTCGATATTACGCATGGGGCGTCTACCGGCTAACTTTTCATGTATCGAAAATATTGAAGCGTCAGTCTTTAAACATCGTCGTGTTGAACGTTAACGGGATACGAAATACAAGTAGCTCCATAAACGTTTGATTTATCGTCGATTACCATATAAATGGCTCTCGAGTTTGATACGTCGAAGACACGAAAACAGTTTAATATAGATGTTATGGATTCTACCCTGATCGCGAATAATTAACGAGTATTTAATATTTTCGCAGCGGCTGCGGCCGACCGGTATCACGTAACTCCGACCCCTTTTTCTCGGTGGTTTTTTTATTCGCGCCTCGAGCTCTAATCGCCGCCTCGTATCCCGCGGTAATATTTAATTTTTAATCCAAGCGTATTCAAATGCGGCCGGGCTCGCTCTTCGTGGCGCTCTTAATGGGTATACAATTTATTCCCTGGCCACGGCTTATTTTACATTTTATGCTAAATAAGCGTCCCGGCTACGCGCGTCGTCTATACTCACGCCAACAATTAATTACACACTGCGTGCCGTTGGGAAGCACGGTTGTTACTTCTATAAAAAATAAACAAAGGAATTGCCGCGTCGATGGCCGATTAACCGGCAACTTCCCGGCCATTCGCCAAACCAGAAAATGCTTTCTCCTTTGGTTATATACCGCGTATTAAATAAGACGAGGAACAGCACGCTCGAATACCATCCGAAGTGCATTATCTTCTCACGGACCCTTGCCCGAAAGTTCGAGGGGGTTATATCCGACCCTCGTAATTATCTACAGGAGAAATTTGGTCAACGTGGCCCGAGGGTCGGCGCGAAACTCAGTTACAGCTTGGTCAGCCACACTTGAAAATTCCCGGAGGCGCCTTTAATCCGTGATTTTTAATCCGGGATCGATTAAAGGCTTAATAGGCAATCCTAAGCGAAAATTACGCGCGACCTGGGGCCACAACCGTGTCCACTTTCGTCGACTCGATCGCCAATCCGCTCGTTGCAACACTCCGCTTCAATCTTCTTATTTTTAGCTTCGTTTCCTCTATATTTCTGTTGGCTGTGCAAACATTTCGATGCAATTGAATCGCACGCTGTTCCGCTATCAACTTGAAACGTTCCTTCCACTTCATTTCCCCGTTTGACAAATAAGAAGCAACTTTGTCAGTTACATCGCGCGAGAATCGTTCGACCGTTCCATGCACAATACGGATGGCTGGCACGTGAAAGCGGCCGTAAAACGAACAATTGTTTCTTGCTAATCGACAAGTTCCAGAGCAGGCCGTGTGCATTGACTCGCCGGCAAGTTTACACGCCTACGTCGAATTCCGACCCGTCGCGAGGGGAACGAACCCAGTGAGCCGTTTGCGAGTGTCGAACGCGACTCGTGTCCGTGTCGGAACGGTCGTCAGAAAAAATCGCGACAAGTCTTACGATTCAATTACGACGCGTATCAATGCAACATCTCTGACGGCGGATGTCCGGCCTGAATCAGTCATGAGTAGCCTGCTCCCTGTCTCCGTTCTCATTTCCGACAGGATGGACAGGAAAGAAGAAAGAAAGGGACCGCCTTCCGGCTCTATCCACTGCTCATTTTTCGGCCGCCACTTCATGCATTATTTAACTCTCGGACTTTGAAAACGAGCGTTAAAGTCTCTACGGGTGGACGTGAACGTTGCCTGTGGCAGCTACCTCGAAATCGACTATTTTCTGAACTACGTTCTCGGCAGAAGCAGAATATTCAAAGCAGGTTGCGCACGAAAACAGATTTGTAATCGATTTGTAATCGATCGAAGATAGAGCACGCGAGTGTTTAGGGATCGTACGAAACGTTCATTGATCGGACGCGCATTCTTTGAGAACTCGTTTCTCGTTTACCGATCGAGTCGCGTGGCTGGCGTTGCATTTGAAAGCTGCCGGGACGGTTCTCGTGTATGCGTTCGTTGCAAAATTCAAAGCAACGTCGAGCAAATTTAGATTTCCTCCCTGGGAAATTCCGGACATAGCCTAGATCTCGATTTAGACCAGCCCAACGAGCTGGCGAGATTGAATAATTGAACGAATTCTAAACCTCCGTGTCCGGCTATTACGAACGTTGAATATTAAAGCAATCGTTTCTCTGCGGTGCGGCGGTTACACGATCACGCCAGTTATAGACACTCTACTATACGAATCTGCGCTCTACCGTATGAGTTTCTTTCGATACGAAGGTGAAACAACGGATCGCTGAAAGATCCAAAGGAGGGACGTTACGCGCGCAACTTGAAACGCGTTTCAAAGATGTTTTATTTCCATTCTACGAGGAGATCTACGACTCGTAATCCGAGAAGAACATCGGATAAAAGAAGGGACGCGATCTTTTGCTTGGATCGTTCGTTTAAAACAGTTTTTCACGGCGTGAGAAGCGATAAAGACGAGAATTAGATACGAATCGTCTGAGATGGGTAGGGGACGCGAAGCTGGTGGTCGCGCCACCATACTCCATTCTTCTCGAGACCTCGCGCACACCTCGGATTCTTAAGCACGATTTGTACGAGTGCTATATTTCTTCCGTAAGGGCGCCGTTTGGTGGTAATAGTTGCAGTATTATTTACTGTTAACGGCCCACTTTGCTCGCGTAATGCCGGTGAATTAACTTCCTGCGAGCGCACCTTCCCGTACATGCGACACGGGATACTTTATGGTTACGAGACTGACTACTCGGCCACCCCTTTTCCACTTGTTTACTTTTCACGCGACCTCACAAGCAGTAGTCGAAAGTTCCTTTCGCGAATTGCACTGTGCACGAATTTTTCACGATCGAATCCGCCACGAACGATAAAACACGAGGTAAACGTTTCCTGTTCTCGAACGAGCTTACGATACTTTAATCGCGACCGGGACGAACGTTTTCCTTAAAGATATACGAGCCTCGAAGCGTTAATCGACGAAACGAAACCGCAAACTCGATCCACCAGCCACGGATACACGCTTTTTTTATGGTACTTTTAGCTAATTGAATCGATAACTATCCAAAGCTGTTATCGAATTATCCCGCCATTGACTGGAAGGATAATTACGCGACGGTTGGGTAAACCGCGCGTGGCCGGGAACGCATATTTTTACCGGGCTTCTGGTGAGAAGGAATTTTATGTGTACCATAGAAGAGATTTATCGGGCTATTCCGGGGATAATGCCGGTTTCGAATGTAATTTGGACACTTTACGATATCTGTGTATGGTATTTATTAACGAGCAAGGTATCGATCTTTATTTTGCTTAATCGTATTTTATCTTTGCAAGATGTCATAAACACGTACCGCTGGCATTCATCTCAATAATCGTTTATGAGAACGAACTGGCGAACAAGCTAAGTTTTATCGACGCCACAACACACCATTCGTTTAAACAGGCCATAAAACGCTGCCAACATAATCCAACGTACCATCAACGCACGAACGAGATCGAGAACTACCATTAACGTTCACTATTACCGTTTCCAGTCGTTCGAGATCGTTTCACCGCGAAAGGCCGAATCACGATGTCAAACAGGGAACAACGTGACCGGACCTATCATTTCGGTGCATTGGAATTAGATAGAGTAGAAACAAACGCCTGAGCGAATAGATAGGCTAACGGGCGCACGTCCTGCCCAATACCTAAGATAGAAAGATATATATTATACGGATTATTAAGTGTTCGCGCATTCACTTAATCCCGTAGTGAATATCCCGTGGTATATCTCCGAGCCGATCAATCACAGAAGGGAGCCGTATAACCCCTAGCCAGAGGCGAGAGCCAGAGGGCAACGTGGAGAAGAGAGGAGAGGAGAATAGTGAGAGAGAGAAAGAGAGAGTGAGAGAGAGTGAGAGAGAGAGAGAGAGAGAGAGAGAAAGAGAAAAGGATAGGGCAGGGCAGGGCAGTACAGGGCAAGCCCGTCGGTTTCGGTTCTCCTCTGTTATTCGCACCGAGTCATATATCATTTCGTTATCATCGACTCTTTATATGCGGTTGCGCTCCATTTTCTGTCTGTTTGCTCCGTTAAACGGCGGCGCTGGTTTGATTCAGTGAAACCATTAGCCGGATTTCGGTCGCCGGCCGCATTTTCCGTTCTCGCCTATCGGCCCGGTTATCTCTGCCGCATCATACGCGACTGACTACCCGCCATTATCGGTATGGTCCGGCGCGAACGATAATACCCGGGGGCAACGGAAAAATATTCCCCTGGCTCGCGAAGCCGATTTACTATAAACAAAATCATTGAGCGAGAACGCGAGCCGCTTTGATTCTTGCTGTTGTACGCACGCGAGACTAGTGCGCGTGTAGCTGTTCCACGCATACGTACAATTCGCTCATAAACACGGAAACACACAAAGACAGGTACGCGCACACAAAGAGATGCTTTAATTATTATTCGGTCCTATTGCCCGTTGCATTTCATGTACCAACGATCACATTCCTTTATCGACGAGATTTTAACGTGAACGCGCGAGTTACGCTCGGGCGTTAATTCGATGCTTAAAATTCTAACCCCGTAATCCCTTTTAATTGCGCGATAACAGCGGTCGCATCGTGTTAACGAACATCGCGATGGACGCAACGCTGGACTGGGCATTCGTTTGAATTTAAATTATAGCGATCATATTTCTTGCTTCTACCGACGGGTCACGTTTCCGCTTCTCTCCGCCGATCCTCCAAACCCCACCAGAGGACTTTCGATTTTTTCCATCGGCAGGCGATCGGCGCCTGTGCATATGCGTTCGCCGAAAAACCAGCTGTGCGTCGCTGAACCGCCGCCATCTTGCCGAACCAACAACATCCCAAAGCGTTTGCTGAGCCGGAAACAACTGATAGCGATGCCGCCGATCGTTGCTCGCGGTCGTTCGAGGATGGTTAACGCCGATATTATCCATTGTCCTACGAATACGGTCGATAAGCGGACCGATAATAGATTTTACGGGACGAATTCATGCTCCGTTTCCTCTGGCAATGGCTCCCTGCCACCGACAACGGTACCAATAAAATTCCTTGAAAGACAGTTTATCGTTTTCGCTTCTCCGCGCCACTCACTTTATATTTTTCTTCGTTCCTAACTTCCTAACTCTGACGCTTTATCGATGTTTTAGTAGACCGAAGCGAAGGATACAACGAAGAAAGTCGAAAGATTTTAGTCAGCTGCAAAAATGGCTTCGTAGAATCTCGCGAATCAACGCGAGGTCGTACAGGAAATACCGTGAGAGCCGCGAAAGGGGATGAATAAGATTCACCCTGGCGCACTTTCGGGGCGCAGTTCCGCGACGGCAGAGATTGCGCCCGGGGGTTGCAAATGGGGGTGTCAACGGCATCAGGCTTGTATTGTGAAACGTCAATGCCACGGAAACTAACACCGTTCCCTTCGCTTCGACCCTCCTTCCCTTTGCCAAGCCAGCGAACCCACTATGGCACAAGATCTGTATTCTGTTGATGTTTGATTCGATGCCATCTTACGCCTCGTCCCGTTCGATTAACCGACATAGAATTCGCGCATCCATTGATTGTTCTCTCGTGTGATATTTCCGAACGTACGTCGAATTTGTAGAGTAAAAGAGCGAAAATGGAAAAAGAATAGTGGAGTAGAAAAATGGAGAAATCGATTCGATCGTCGTTGTCGCGTCGAGTGTATTTGCATTAATGGAAGAAGCGATCGCGTCGTCTTCTGAAGCACCGATAAATTCGAAAATTGCCGATAACCGATAACTGGCTGTCAGAACAATCCACTTGTTTTGACACCTGTGTCACTTCCGGTTATTCAAAGCCCGCCGGCGTGTTGTCCGAAACGATGACAGCACCTTTGTCCGTCGCATTCGAGTGCCGAGCGTGGTACAGTCGTCGACCATTATTGTTCCAATCATTTGATCAGTCTCTTTAGACGATCCTCTCGTTCATTTTCTCGTTGTAAGTCTCCTCCTACGTCTTATCGTTTACTTGGCGTAAACGATCGTCAGCTGACGATCGTAACACGAGGTGCTATCGAATGATACAACGCGCGTGTCAATTTTGTCTGCCTTTGCAATTTCATCCTCCGATTTTATTATATAAAATAACGTGTCACCGTGACAGTAGCGTTTATCGTCAAAAGAAGGGTAAAAACGACCGTTGCTGTTCATGACGTGAGCACGATTTTTCAAAATCTTCCGTCGTTTTTGGACGAGATTAATTCTGGAGTTGAAACGGTGAACGGTGTCTTCGGATTTCCAGTAGAAACGCGAAGCACATTTCAATTAACAAATGTATCGTTAATTATGTCGAATTCGAAAACAGGACTAATAGCGGAAAACATATCAAATTGTTTACATTTGTCTGCTTGAAAAATTGTACTATTTTTTAAGTACAAACTAGTTGGCATTTGCGACAAATTCTTTCTTTCGCGGTATTCCTTTCAAGCTGAGCTAAGTTATAATTTTGTTCTCTACGTGACACATGAAATTTACATTCTTGTCTACGAGAAAGCCGTTTTTTTTTTCATTTTTTGCTTCCTACATCATTTACAGTTTCAACTCTTCGATTCGCTGCTAAAGATGCTGATCTTTCCGATCGTCCGAAACATCATGCGAAGAGTGAAGGTAGAATAAAACGATTGTATGGGAAATCTCGATCGACTCGGGTATCTGAACGGGGTAAAGAGTACACGAAATACCGCAACGACTTTGAGTGGTGTGATCCTAAGAGGCCGGCAAAGGGTTAAGACTACCCGCGTTTCCTACAACGATCTCCACTTTGGCTCGAGTCCTTATTAATAGAGCCGGATTAGCATAACTGCTACTCGGATCCGTCGGCCGAACTCCGCATAATTAAGCCTCGCCGATTGCCATCTTCGCCAGTGGAATTTCTAGACTGCGAGATAAGCCGTCGCGACAGCCTACTTGGAAGTAGATGGTGAAATACGAACGCCCAGGGAATTAAACGATGCCAAAATTTTCGTTCGCCGTGTTTCGCTGCATTTTCACAGACAGATTGCTCAAATGTATCGGTTTAAACGTTTTAGATTCGCGGTAATGGACGAACGATAAAATTTTCAATTATTACGCCGCCACGTTCTACTTCATCCGCGGTGTAATTGGGGTTGCGATAATAACAGCGATGATATCGCGCAGAAATATTTGGAGAGTGGAGAGAGCGAGACTGCGAGAGACGAACAACGTGACAGAGGGGGAGAGAAAGAGAGCGAACGTACCCTTTTCATATACGCGCGTATAGGTTACGCTCTGAACACGAGAGTACACGTGGCTACCGATAACGAGTTCTGTCAGTGACTGCTGCCGCTGTCACGAGGATCGTCAACGAAGAAAGGGTGCACGTTTGCGTTTTGCAAAGCAAAAACTAGAGGCTACGTCACGACGGTATAACGGCTTATCGGTCGGTGCGGTACATTAAGCACGGCCGTTTACTGGCGCTACCGCAAAACGGGGATGCTGTCGGTCATGCTGGCAGAAAGGGGGAGGGGCGGGGACGAAGAAGGGTGTCGAGAGATTATCTTGTCGTATTCAATATTCCTATGGAACGTTCGGGATGATAAATCGTCTTTCTCGATAGGAAAGATGCGCCGGAACCACGTTCCAGGACCTTCATCGACTCGCACCTCAGACCACCCCATGAAGTTCGTTGTCATACGTCCGTTTGCCCCGTTCCGATTCAATATCAAGGGCTCCCAGGGATTTGGCTTCCATCGAAGTGGCCAATAACGTCTTAACACTGCCTTTTTCTCGCCTACGTTCCGTTAACGCGCGTTTGATGTATCAGCAGATTATGTTACTGTATGGAACGCTTGGAACACGTTTGAAAGAATCGTCAGGCAAGGATTAAACGTTGCGAGTTATAGCGAATAAAAGAAGAGAAGAAGCAGGAGTTCGACGTCGAATAGGATTTTCATTGAAATGGCTCTTTGCCGAGTGGTGCGCGCTTTCCTCCTGACGGAGATTTCTGAGTCGCGGTTGCGATGAATCGTGGAAACCGCAGGATCGGCGAGGACGCGGGTGCGAATGCGTCCACCAAGAGATCCCGCGGGTATCAGTATAATAAAACCATTAGAATGATCCTCGTACGTGCATTCAAACGGTATAAATATCCGGCGGAATCCCTCGCGCCGTTTCCAACTTCTGTGTAATGTTAAACTTGCGATAAATCCGAAGTGCCCGGGAGGAGCGAATCTCTTGTCCGTGACGTTTAACAGGGATCGTATCGTCTTCTTCGTTGACCATGGACAATAAATACTCTGCAGCCATACGTGAAACGCGTGGAACCCCTATGGCGCTGTCGCTCGTATTACGCGCGATATATTTTTTTCTCTGCCAGACCGGTGTACTTTCGAGGTTTCATTATTTTATGTGCATTCATCACGAAAACAATAACTCGGTTGACCTTTATTTTTCCATTTGAATCGGGATCGGTGGCCGTTCGATCCGTAGGTAATGCTATACCTCGACCCATTTACCATTCACACTTTTTCAAAAGTCATTCTCGTCGCTATCGACTCATCCTCAAGTCGGATATATCATGTACGAGGCACCATGCTGTTTATCGTACTCGTGACAGTATTTTCTGCAACGTTGAAGGAAGTCGAAACATTCACGTTATCGTCTCGTAACAGTAGAATGCTTCGTTATAACGCCGACCGCTTTGTTTATTATCTGCCAACATTTTTGTTGATGCAATTACGTTATTCGACCAACATCCGACGAACCCCAGTCATTAGAGTCCTAAGTAAAGGCTGACATAGCACTCCTGCTCGTTTGTGTAGACGCGTATATAATTATCGAAGCGTACACCGAGACGATGTTGGTGTCAGCAATGGTCATTTGCCGCTATCGGCTGGTTCACAGGCTATCCTAACTGCTCTGTCCTGTCTGATTATTCTCCGTACCCATTCTACTCCATAAAGCCTGTTAGAGAGCCGCGCGTACATTATCAGCGGTAAATTAGCGATTTCAGAGTTAATTAACGCCACGATCCATTGATCGCTACGATTTAAGAAGAGTGGCAATCGGGCACATTGAAGATAATCATTATAATTATTATTCGTAACAGACATATTTCCTCGTATTTCTCTATATGTAACAATCACTTTTCCTGGAAACAGCAAACAGTTATTCGTACCCTCGAAGAATTAATCAGACCGAGTTTACCCCAGTATTTTGGCAGCAATTCCAAGCTATCGATCATTTTGTCGAAGAATCAACAAGTACGGTTTACATGCGACCAGCGTCCAGTCTTCTTCGTGCTCGAACCACCGACACCCGTGGCGTGTGTTTCAATGCTCCGCCTCCAAACACGGACACTTCTCGCGAATATCGATATATCACGAGGCACGGTGGCAGCCTGACGTTTCCTGTCATCGCTTTAACGGAGCACCACTCGGATTAAGTGTTCCTGCTTTCGTGAACGAGTTGTACTCTTCGACCGGTCAATAACGAAACTACTTCACAACCGGACGCGTAAGAGGCGGCTGACCGGGAGATCTCGTCCCCTCGCCTTTCGCTATCGCTTTGTCTTCGACATCGTTCCTTCTGATCCGACGCAACGTCAAAACTCGATTCCCACCCTTGCGATCCACGATGTCCTTCTTGCCTCTATACAATTCCAAGTTCCAACTACGTTTTACAAGATACGAGATTTAAATCTTTGACTTTAATATTCAATGGATACAAGTTTCGTGTCTACGATCACTATCGTTCGACCATCACACAACGATCGTATATTCTGGAAGTAGAACTAATGATTTTTCGAACAGTGCAGTTGATTAATTTAACTTCCTTGTGATTCCATGTATCTAACATTCGCGCATTCTGTCTGCTCCTCTTTCACAATTTGTCTCTCTTACTTCATCTCCAAACAGCGTAAACTTTCTCAGAAAATATTCGATCAGGTCAGCTCTCTTCTTTCGCGCAAAGCTCCATTACGTCGTAATAAACAATCGCTGAAACGTTAATGTTACGTTATGAGGAAGACGCGACGTATTCATCAACCAGGATTTACTGGTAATTCGTCGACGTTAAAGTTACTTTGCGCTGACCACCGTAGCGTAAACGTGTCCGAGCTGACCGAGAACCGATCTAAAGTTAGACACAAGTGTAACGTTGAAGATAGCGCATCTATCCAAGTAGAAGGGTAGTCGAGGAGGGTGTCTAGGTTATTTACCGACTAGCTGCTAACGGCTAACCGTTCCTCGAGCGGTCCTAACTCACGCGCAACGGCCGAGAATATGTCCCGGGTGTCCGGACCTTCGTCTTATTGCGGCGAGACCGTCTTGAATGAGTTATCCGGACCAAACCAAAGCCTGGATGAAGTTAATCACAACTCCTTCCTTGTACTCTACTCGGATTTAACGAATATTCATGACGATTATTAAGTCTACCGTGGTCTGTGACGATTTCCACTTTTCGCGTTTGCTCGGAATTACTGATTCGACGTGGCTCAAGCGACCGACAAATATGTAGTAGCGCCTAAATTGGAATAAACGTGGAATTGTATCGTATCGTTGCATTGTATTATAATTCGCACGGAATGAGTAACTATTTTTACTATTTTGGGAATATTTTCTAAATTGTTGAAATAAAAAGTATGGATTAAGTGGAAACTTTGCTACCGCTGCATCTATCCAGTGGAACTGGTGGATTTTGGTTGTTTGAATTTAGACGAAACAATTTTGTTAGAATTTAAACGAACATTGCTGTAACATACTTTTCTTCCACCCATCATTCCCTTGACCTACGAGAGTGTTGCACTTCCTAACAGTTACTGTTCGTATCCTTACAATGAGACGACTTGTTAGTTGAATTCTTTGCTAATTAATTTTTTATCTAAAAGTTAAAAGATCGAGTCGATGGTGGAATATTATACCGTTTCGTTGAACAATAAGGTGCTGCAACAGTAAACCGGGGAAAATAATCAATAAACATTCTTCCGCAAGAGATCTCGTGTTCCTTTCTCTGGGGCTACGTTTGCGTTTGATTTACGCGGACTCGTAGGAATGCTAATTAAATCGTTGCTGAAATTTCTCCGGAAACTTTCAGTGAATTTCCCCGGCCGTAGCTCCAGCGCGAAACTGTCAAAATGCTAATTTTCAAGTTGATCGTCGGGATGCGTTTCGTGGGAACGATCGAACAAGAATCATCGTGAAGACTCGACTCCTGGCGTGCACTTGGTAATTTCGTCCCTGTAGGATACAGAAGAGGGAGGGCGAGCGGCAAAAACGCAAAGAAACGTTGCTCTCTCCGGTCAGAGAGTCGGACGGCGACGAATTGTACAGGAAGGGGTGGAAGAGGGTAGCGTGGCTCGCTTCAACTGGCGTTATCTTGCAGCGAAACATTAATAATAAAAGTTTTCGCTCATTGTCTCGCGGCGTCGCGCTAAACGGCAAACGAACGATCGTGAAGGGGTGGTCGGGGGTAGAAGGGGAGAGGAAGAGGAAGAGCGCAAGCACGGTAGCACGAGACGCGCTGTATACATACAACTGTGGCGAGCGCGTTTTGTCTTTGTCATGAATGCTCCCTTATCTTTCGCGAGTCCATCACCGGAGACCGGTTTTGTCCTGACTGGGTTCTGGCGTAGGACTGTCTGCGAATTGTAAGGAGACAGGAAGCTGGACACACCGGGCAACGTCTGGACGCTCAGTTGGGAAATATTTCGAAACGTCGATCAGCCGCGAAACAAGGGTCGTGAGTTATGCGATGGGGCTTCGGTTTACGTCAAGTATCGCGTATCTCTCTTTCTGCCCTTTCGTTCGATGCACTCGACTCTCCCAGCGTCGATCTAACGGCGAGGAAACGCGACGTTGTTCCCTGGGTTCTTTTTTTTTTTTTTTTGGCGATTTTATATCTTCCCTTCTTTGATGCGTATGGCCATCGATCTTCCTCGTCTTTGGTCTGTCGACCTTTAAAGAACTTGTATCGTGCGTATTTTTAGTCCGTTACGTGGTGAAGTATAGACTATTGTGTGGCGGGGTTAGAGCAAATCGATGTCTCTCGATCACCGGCTACATCTCTCGGCCGACCACAGTTTCCCGGCTCGCACTCGCTTTCGGTAAAGGGATACGATGTAAATCAGTCTAACGCTCGGCCGCATGCACTGACCGCACATTAAGTAGCCTTGACCACCCGAGATGGAAGCAAGGTAATCTCACAGTCGGACTACGCGGGTTCTTCGTTCCTAAACGGAATATGCTGTTTGATCGAGGTGATCAAGTACACGACAAAGTAATCGGTTTAAATTATAGCTCCGACACGATCGAGATTAGAAGCATGTCTTTATTTGAACGATACTGATTTGGATGTTCATCGGGTTTTAAAAATAAATTTGTCCGCGAGAAAAGGACAATGTCAATGGCAAAAAGACTAAATTCGACGATCTTGGAATTTCGATATGACGTGTAAAATCCACTTTACCCTCGCCTAAGTTCCAGTGACTAAGTTAATTGTCTACCTCTACGACGTTCGCCGTTTTCGACGATTTAGACACAAAATAACCCACGAAATCCGATTCACCAGGTAGGATTATCTTCGGAACGGGCCATGCTCTCGTGTCAATGTCTCGAGCGAGAATTGCTGAGCACGTATGTGGAAGGAGGACAACCGATCGATCGTTAAGTTTGTGCACGGCTGCCGGGGACACTTACAAATTAGCCAATCAAGTTCTAATCCCAGCACGATTTACCCCAATCGGCCCGTATCCCACCGCAAATACTTTAATCCGTCCATTAATCCTACAAGATAAAAGTTTCCGAAGTAGTTACGGCCCCTTTGTCGTCGGCATCGGCAACGTATCGACTCGCGGCCGTTCGGCCGACTCTCCAACGATAAGGACCGTTTCGATCGGTTCCTATCTGCGTAATTAGCGTTCGCTGAACGCCCATCAATCGTTGACCACGGACAGTGGAAAAGGAAGAAAACGGCCGGACCTCGAAAGCTGAATTCACTGTCGGAATTCCACGGATTCGTGGAATAGCAGAAAATGCCTTCGAAACGAAAATTTCGGTACGGCAAACGATTCATTTTCAACAATCCGCTCTTATATATAATACTCCGTGAATATTGCGATTCTAAAAATTCCATAATAGATTGCGCTGCGGTTTAATTCGTGTTTGTTCTTCCGTACGAACATTATTTCGTAATTAGAGATTTATAACGATTAAATAAACTAATCACGTTCGAAATTAATTAATGTCTATAGTATCCCCACGACTAAACGTAAGGGGCTTGTTTCTTTCCTCTTCCTCTCTTTCTTTTCCATCGCTTTTCGACACTCTTGCATTTCGATGCCCTCCTTTGTCTAATCCGAAACAGTCTACGCGTTAAGGCTTAACGTATCTCTATATGTATAAGAACTACCCTTCATCGGCGAACTTTACAATACATGAGAACACATACTGCTTAAAAATATCTAGAAAAATATCTCGCGTGTATCCGTCAGACGAACCGTGACCTCCGCTGGAATAAAGAGAAAAGAAGGCGGGGAAAAAATTCACTTGGAGTCTTGATGACGAGGATTTTCTCCGTTTGACTGAAATACGTATCCGCGCGGCATAATCCCGATGTATTTAAGCGGACGGGTCGGAATTGAAATCCAAAAGAAGAAAAAAAAACGGGAAGAAGGATGGGTGGGATCCGCGAGGGTGGGCGGAGAGGTGCGAGCTCCGCTTAAATTTATGCTCGGCATCCTAGCGGTCGTCCCCGGGCAATTTTTTTTTCAACTTCAACCTCGGGCGATTCTCTGCCCTCCACCCTCCCCTTTCCTGCACACCTACACCCTGCACGCCACTCTCTACTCCCAGCTATCCTCTCTCTCTCTCCCTCCCTCTCTAGAGAGAGTTGCTCTCTCTCTCTCACTCCGTTGGTGGCCATATACAGAACGCTGGACAAACAACAATAAATACATTTTCCCAAGCGGGGTGGCAAACCCGGTGAGGGGTGGAACTTCCATGCGAGCACGTACGGGCATAGCTTAGCGTAATCTGACTGCACACCACCCCATTTCAGCCACCAACCCTCCGCGTCACGACGTACGCAAACCCCGTTACCCCTGCTCTCTACACTCCAGAAGACTGTGGCCACCCTCTCTCGTGCCGTAGAAGAGGAACAGAGGTGCGCGGCGGGCGGTGGTTGGAGATGGAGAGATAGCAAGAGAGAGAGAGAGAGAGAAAGGTGGACGGATGGGTTAGAAAAAAAAAAAGACAGGAAGGAGTACAAGCGAAGAAGACAGAAGAAGAGAGGAAAGAAAGAAACACAGAGGCCTGACAACGCGATGCGACAGGGAAGGAGGCGGTAGATGGCATTGCCACCTGACGAAAGAATGCCGCGACCTGACTAGAATTTCATTAACCGCGGTCTGGCCAGAAGGGGACGGCAAATATGAAGAGAAAAAGAGTGGAGACACGGCGGCCGCGTTTATCGGCGCGAAAGAACTTGTTAAACAGACCGTTTGTCCGTTCCGTCGTTTCCGTTATCCTTAAACGGCTCTTGGACGAAAATTATCCGGAACGATGACTGCTTAGAGGCTGGCTAACGTTTTCTTTTTTTCCATTGCGCTCGAAGGATTCTCGGTACCGTCAGTTTTCATCGGCAAAGTAGAAAAGACGAATTTTGCGTTAGATATTTTGCCAGGATTGTGCATTTTGAAACTTATGGACGGTAAAGTGACAGAAGAAACAACGTGGCTAGTTCTTTGTTTCGTTTTATTAAATCGCAGGCAGTTTGGACGATTTCACGTGACCGTGGAGTGTTTTTCGTCGGTCGTTGGACCGAAACGGAGGAAGAGTTTAAACGACGTTCTCAGCCAGCGTGTTTTCGGTCGACATCGACCGTTCGGAATGCTAATGCGTGATTACGGCGCAGCCACGGTCGTAATACGTGAACTTTTTGTGCGACTCACGTGTGCCACGGCCCGCTTAAAACATCCCTTAAATTACCCCCATTAGCAAGGGCTGAATGCCGGGTAAACGAGGATTTCACTGGCGCTGTTACGCGAGATTTATTCCGTAGGAAATATTCCTTTGGCCCGTTAAATTACATCGTTACGGTCCACTCCTCCCTTCCTGGCCACCTCCGCGTGTGTTGACCTAAACGTACGCGTAATCCGATTTCCTAACGCATTGTATAATATAAAAGTAAGAACTTGCGAAACGACGACCGACTTCAAATTTTTCTACCCCAAGGTATACCGTTCGTCGATCCGAAAAAGACGCCTGGAAGAAATGCTTGGGTTATTTCTCGTAGAAATACGATCGTCGAAACATTTTGTATTTGTTACATAGCATCTACGTATTGTACTAATTCGATAGACCGAAGTATATCAAATATCGTATCACTTATCGTTAGTAACACGTGTAACTACAAAAATTAGATATTTAAAGAAAATGTAGAATCTGATAAAAAAAAAGTACGCATCATTAGAAAATACGCAAATACTTTTTCCAGACACCGTATTTGTCGAAAGTATCACATCTACCAGTAAGAACACGTATAGCTTCTCATGATCAACGAACGAGGGAAATATCTTCCTTGCCCCTGTGTCATCTCAAGTAACATCTCAACGATGAACGGGACTTAAACGCCAGCTGAAGAGTGTCGAGACACGTTTCGTCATTAATAACGCTTTCTTATTTGACGTAGATTATAAACTTTACATGGCATGGCCATTTTCTATCCTCGTTGTTAACGAATATTCAGGAATATCAAGTTATGTAATCTTTTAGCAGTTACTCAACCTCTTGCAGCTTAGAGGAAATGCAATAACTGTCGTAAAGACTTTCGAACGGAGTTATACGTTAGAATATCATAATAATTTTCCATCGGACGACGCTTGAAGCTAAAATACAGCGAGGAAGAGGTACGAACTGGAGTCGTAAAATCTCAAGGTGCCAGCGATATCACGTGGAAAGCTAAGTCTCGCGTGTCTTTATTAGCAAGACTCCTTTAAATTTCCGGAAACAAGTAACAGTTCCCCGTGTCCGTTGAAGAGGCGGGATGAGGGGGATATTCAGGACGATTTACAGAATTTAAACAGTCTCTAGGGATAAGGCGGTAGCATGGCAGGTCGGATTAGCAGGCTGCCGCCGTCGAAATAATTCCCCCACTTGCCTTTGCCTGGCCACCCCCTTCAACCTCCAGGGGTGGTTACGTCCTTCCTGCGGGATAAAACAAAACAGCCAGCGGAGTATATTAATGCTCGGCTTAATGTGGCCCGCCTAATTAATGGACCGACTCACCGGATGCCCGTACTCTCGTCCTAAAAGTAAAAGATAACGCTTCCGCAGAAGCATTATTAAAGACAAAAGCGTTCGTGCCGGGCGAAAGCCGGTTGGAAAAATTTCCAGCCGAGCCTCTGTTCTCTCAGGTCGACGAAAACACCGGCGACAAGGCATCTCGCGCGAGAATATGACGCGGCTTTTTCCTAGGTATATCACGGTGTTTACAAGCGCGTGAAGGAAACGCGGAAAATTTTGTTTTTCCGTCGAGGAGGTTGCAGGGGTGGTACTCTGGGAGTGTCACGGATGCTGCGAGGGCGGAGCCTTGAGAACTGCATCGAGACTGCCCAGTTACGTCGATAAACAGAGACCTCCTTTCCACGGTTTTCGTTTCAAGGAAATCTTCTTGCGTCTTTGTTACCATCGTTCTGTACATAGTTATATCCTTGTTTCTTGTAAAAATATTTCATAACGAGATATACCGTGCGATATGACACTGGTGACGAATAAGATTCATCCCATTTGAAGATAATAAGTGAAACGTAACGAAGAGATAAATATGGAGAATGATATCGTTGGAAGTTCAAAGTCACTCGACGTAGCTAGGAAAAAATGGAGGCTCGATCGGCTGAACACAGATTACACGGAACTAATTTAATTACATTCAGGAAGATGGTTAACTAAGAAGATCTACCAATTGGAGGACATGTTGGCGGTTGTCGAACATGTACGAGATAATCGAATTATCGTCGCTTTGAGGAGCAGCGTCCGTGGATGATCTGATCACGTACCTGATGAACAGATCGCCAGCGATGCGAGCCGCTTTCGAAGGGAAAGCTCTCGTTATGGACCCTTCACGGTTACGTTCCAACGAACCGTTACCACTGTGCTCCGTTCGCTTCCCGACGATAGTAACTTCTACCGAGTAATTAAAGCCACGCGAAGCACGAAAAGCTAGCGGCGCGATATTGCTGAATAACTGACGTTAATGTTACAAGCACAATTGCGACCGCATCCGCGATAAAGTTGCCATCTAAATTGCTAATTAAACGGCGCAACGCTTTCAGACGATGTTTCTATCTATCGCAACGATGGTTTAGTCATGCGTTTCTATTCTTTGCCGGCGGACAAGGCGTTTTCGGACGGCCGGCAACGACCGCGACTGTAAACTACGAAAATTGTGGAACAAAGTGGAAATTGACCGACCGCATGCAGTCGGCAAAGGTTTTCCAGGTCGTCGCTGGCATTCAGGTTGGCTTCCGCAGGAATTTCTGTGGTGAAATTCCAGGCCTAGCTCGAAAATACTTTTGTAGAATAAGCGTTATACGTGCATGTAGAATAAGCGTTCGCGTTTTCGAATCTCAAAGGAAAACAAGTTCCAGTCACTGGACGGTATTCACATGCTTCTCCGTATCCAAGAAACGCTCGTTTCCTCGAACGTGCTGGAATATGAAACGAAGGACAATGGTGTTTTAAAATTACAAATATACGTGTGATCGATATTCGACGTATAGAATTCTGTACGTGTGCAACCAATAATACGTACGCCGCTCTCATACTTTTCGCGATGGACGTATTAACGACGACTTTAATCAACCAATAATAACAATAAAATATATTAACGTACGACATAAATTCAATGTATGGAGCATTCGATCGTTACCCAATTATTATGTGGGCAACTTTGGGCGCATTCGCATTTAATAGTTTGCATAATTTACCTGGCTAGTTAGTTGTTCTATTAATCACCTCCCTTATAGGGGTATAAAGTTACGCATAATAATTGTACCATTATTTAGATCATATTCGATGTATCGATAACCTGGCTAGCACGCAATGAATTCAACATAATTAATTAACTCGCTTCGACGTATCCATCGAATTTGAGGTTTCCTTTAGTTTCCAAACAAATAGTTTTGAAAAGATATAGTTTAGAAATTGAATTAATTCCATAAATAATATTTTGTTGTGAAAAATTGTAGAGTAAAGTGTAGCAACGCTGGCAAAGATCGAGTCATAATATCGTTCTAAACGTATGAGTTTCAAATATTTCCGTCTTTATTAATTAACGTATCAAAGGCACGGTATTAATATTTGCTTCGCAGTCTGAACCGCATAGAAGATATTAACGTCCCTGTAATATTGTGTCCAGGCTAGAGGGAGAGGACATATTGAAACCGCACAAACTTTGCTCATAGCATCCACCGGGTACTCGTAAATATACAGGGTGGTTAAGATCGAACGTCCCCGCGGACGTAGACAGAATTTAAGTCCGTTGTGAAAGCACTTTGTGAAAAGTTATGGAGGCGTTCCAACTAATCCGAGATGCATGCACATTGTGTTTGGTTAGTATAAATATCCGATGTTGCTACACCTTTCCCAAAGGTACATCCAGAAATCACATACAAAATTAACTATCGATTACTCTTCTAGAATATGTTAAATCTTGAACTATCCGTGTGAACAAATTAGCAGAAAGTACAACTAACGAAAGATCAACTGTTTCTTAGAAATATCACGTCCAAGGAAAGTACGATACTCCGTTTAATATAATATTCCAGGATCTACGTGGAGGGATGTCGTTCAACCGAAACCGTTTCAAACATTCTTGCCTCGAAACTGGAACTTGCCGTTTTCCCCCAAAAATTGTATTTTCCATCGTATGATATAACAAAGTACGAAAAACAAATGATAAATCAAATACTGCAGGCTATACTTCAATCAGACATATTTGCACTCTATATCTAAACCTTACTATCCTGAAAACGGACGATATTTTCGCGTTTCAATAACCGTGAACGACCGGTGAAATAAAATAGAACGGGAGAAGGCAAACGCTGCCGATTAAATAAACGTTAAACCCCGAAATTTCGTTTAAACGGCATACATAGGGGTGGATTAATACATACGTCTTCCGGCGAAAACAATTAATGTTTATCGGGAAGCTCGCACAGCCGTTACCCGACAAGCCGGTGGTTGTTTCAGAACCGGTGCCGCTTAAACGTGCAATAAGTGAAGAGAAGAGAGGGTCAAACTAATTCGATTCTAAACTCTGACCGCATCGCGCGAGAAAGAGGCGACCACGAGGACGGGCAGAGAAAGACCCGGCTACGCACACCACGATGGACACAGATGGCACTAACCGCGCCGTTAAATTCTCAACCTGTAACTCTAATTGCTCATAGACAAGCCGACGTCCTAGTGCCAGATGCCGTTGAAACTTGTTAAAAGCACGCAAACGCGATTAGTCATTTGCTTCTGTTAAACGATGATTTGCCGTGTTGGCTAATCGAGTGGTAATACAGGGCAAAATTAATTGATCGATTACGTATATAATAATTATCGTTCTCATATTAGTTCGCTTGTTCAGAGTTGAGGTGATCAATAGAGATATTGTTATGTTGCAGGAAATCCGAGTGACATCTGAAAATTAATTAACAATGGATGTGACCAAAAGCGAGCCGAGCAAGAACGGGGCAGTGCAACGAGAATGTGGTGGCTGTGGAGAGGTGATCACAGAAAGGTGAGGCCATTCCATAGACAACTATCGTCTTTGTATGTCTAAAGCAAACTCGAGCGAATGCCATCTGTACTATCTATACGACCATATGTCAAATACGCGCAATATTATAAAACGTAAGAATAACGCGATAAGCGACGAAAGGAATTGAAAAATTTGAATCGAAAGAGTAGTTGAGATATAATTCTGGAAAATATCAGACGATAGTCGTTTACTAATAGAAAACGATAAACTACATTTTCTACCAGGTTTTATTCAACTTGATACGTTTATTTGAACTTACGAGCAATTTTTGTCTTACTGCTTTAACGTTTCAAAATAACGATTAATTAACGATAAACTAAATTTTTCAAATTGCAGGTATCTTCTGAAGGTATTGGACATGTTCTGGCACGAAGACTGCTTGAAGTGTAACAGCTGCAACTGCAGACTCGTGGAAGCTGGCCCGTCGCTTTTTATAAAGTCTAATCTCATATTGTGCAAGAAGGATTATCTAAAGTAAGCAATTTGTCTAGCTGCCATTTCTCGAAACGCATCACAACGTATATACCCGTGAAAGAATCGCGAGTTTGTAATATTATAATTCTATTCTGGTCTGGGCACGTTGGCGTTTCATATCTCATTGTGTCGTGGTGCACGGTGACGTCAATAAAGAGCAAAGTGGAAAAGGCGACGTTAAGCTAACGTACGGACAGACCTCGACGTGGCGAACGGAAGCAACAAATCGAATTTTACAGATGAGTTTCCCTTATTGAATACATCCACGTCCCATATAAACAGGCGAGGGCAAATAAACCGTGTTGAGATTACAAAGTCCCGAGGGAACACGCGCAGGTGGCGCGTCTGCAAAGAGCGTTCGCTGTCGAACCTCCGTGGCCTTTATTAATAGCCCAATATTTGAAGATGGCATATTCCTGGTGGTCGTAAGCTTATTGCTCCTCCTCAACTAAAAGTCTATCTACCCCAATGCCATGACAACACATTTTGGCCTGTCGAATAGCATAATATCGTGAAAGAAGAAAATAAAGCGGGAAATTATTACAAAACCTTTGCCTCGTCGGGTTTCTTATAATAATAAAGTTTTGTTTTTCGATTTGCGCAGACTCTTTGGACACACTGGTCACTGTGCGGCCTGCAATAAAACCATTCCAGCCTTCGAGATGGTGATGAGGGCGAGAACGAACGTTTATCACTTGGAGTGTTTTGCGTGTCAACAATGTAATTACAGGTGAGGTGCTTGACGATCTCTTAGAACAGCGGTGCGCGATACTCGAATGTTTCGAGATATAACACGGTCTAAGATAATAATTCGAGCAGAGGAAAATCGTACGAAAGAAAAATAGAAACTTTGGAAAAGTGAATTGTATGGAATCTCGTTAAGGAGTTGTTGGAGAACCGGATATAGTCTTAGGCGTGCTAGCGATATTATGTTATTAAATATAACGGGAGGCTGTGATTAAACATTCACACCCAAGGGTGGTGGGAAAGTCACTGACTTCTGGGAAGTATTCGTCGTGGCAGCTCATCCGTATAACAATTTAATTCGAGCCAACCCGGCCGTGTGCCTGGGGGCTTGGCAAAACTTCTGCAGCACTTCGCAACACTTCGCTTACTTATTCACAACAACCAAGTTAAGCCCGAAGCTCGTTCGAGTCTGTGTTTAAATCGAAACACCTCGGTGAATCCGGCGGATGAAGATAATCGGCGCAAGAATCGAAAAGCCGTGAGTAACTGTCGTGCTTTCTCACCGGACTGAGCAATAAAGTCAGATTAATTACACCGTTCTTATTCGCATACTTTCTCTTCTTTATTATCATCGATTTTGAGCAACGAGATATTTATCGTTCAGACGAATCTTCAAAAGTATACTTGGCGATATCGAACAACAGTTTTTAATTTCCGACGAAAACAGCTTTAATTCTCGACAGAAACAGGCGTATCCTCGTTTACGTGAAAATTAAAATTTCTGAAAAATGAATTCGCGTTCTACGTGTAACGAAGAAGTCCGGTGAAATTTCTGTGACGGGCATAATTGACGTGAGGACGGCACGGTAGGGGTGTTGAGACATCTAGCAAGAGAGGAGATCCGACTGGAAAGTCGGGAGAGTTGCGAACTATGCGAGCGACGTGTAGGTGCCTGGAGGTGCACGTCAGATGCAAATCATGCTGACTAATTCCCCGGAAAACTAACGAATCCCGAGGGCGCGCGAGCCAAATATCCGCCGTTCGCGAGAAACGTTCGTTGCGTAACCGCGTTCCGATAATCTGAAATTAGCAAATTAATTAATTTTCCTGCAGGAATTATTCCTGGAATATTCGACGGCAAACGATATCCCCGAAATTAACGAGCAGCCATCGATCGTGCAAAAGCTTTGAAAATAATAAGAGGGAGGATTAGGTTCGTACTCGTTCGGCTAGGTCGAGAGGTTTAAAGGGTGTTGACGCGGCATTTCGTCCACCTAATGTCAGACTACGGCATTTCTTTGACCTTTCTCCCTACGAATGCTTCCGTTTTCTACTAACGGGCTCCTGTTTCACCGATATCAACGTATCGTGCGTCTCGATTCGGATACAAACAAGGTACACGTGAGTAAAGAATGTTTGCGCCATCGTCGCCGGGAATTAGTCGAGTGGCCGTTTCTGCTCGAACGAGTTACATGTTCACTGTTGAATTTAAAATATAATCCACTATTAAAAATAGAATTTTTTACCATGTAAGCGACTCCTATCGCGATCGCGATGCCGAGAATAAAAATGAAAAGAAGAAAAGAAAAATAGGTATGAGGTATGGTGCCGCATGGGCAAAGGTTAGCAGCTCGGCGTGCTCCTACGGTAGCACGTGACTATCGAGCAAAGCCGATTACTGCTTAAAGATACGTCGAAAGTATACTTTCTTTCGTGGTCGAAGGTAACGTGCAACCCTTAAGGCGAACCATTGGTTAGGGGTCGAAGCGGTTGACCGTAGGTAAAGCGGAAACGGATGTGGCCGTTGGGTCACGCGATCTCTACGAGCCGAGCATAAAACACCTGAGTTGTTTAATCATACGCTCCTAAGCTGAGTCGTACATCGTAAACTCGCGGGGGTTGGTCTCCCTTTCTTCTGTTCTCTCACTCGATCGCTCGCTTTCACTCACGTGCTTTCCTTTACCGAGATGTACGGCCGGATAAAAGTACTCCGTTTATCCATTAACAGGTATGTTCCGACGAGTTAACGGTATCAATAAAAGTAACCGATACAATTGTCGTGAAATGTAGGTGTGCCGCGAAACAACTCGATCGTCCCTTCTACCTACTCGAGACTGATAAAACGCTACTGTATCTTTATATTAACTTAAAAAGGATGTTGCTCGATCACTGCATGTTTTCACAACTTACGATATCTCGTCTCGTTAATAACAACGATTATTACATTATATACGCCGTATATCGAGATAAATGAATTTCTTACACGGATTACAACGGTAGATAGATAAACGACAATTGGAGCTGTTTAAACGTCGCCAATGGTAGACATAGCTTTTTCGACTTGCGATCCAACCGACGGAACTTCGAGCTCGCCTTTTGTCTATGAAAGCACGGCAGGTATTGTCGAGCGGCTTCTCCCTCGCAAAGCCCATTGTTCGTGCTTATATTGTATTTAGGCATTACGAGTCAGGCTGGTATAATTGTTATTGTTCCGTGGCGCTTATCGAACACGCTGCTCTGCTGCATTCCCACGCGAGTCATCGCCTGGCCTCGTAATTACTCGAAAATCATTAAACTTCCACGGTGTACGAAACGCCTGGCAAGTCATGACGTCCGCCATTAATAGAAACGTTTCCGGATAATCTCTGGCGCAGAAGCGTAGAAAATGGCGCGAGAAGTAAACGATAGAAATGATATATCATAATATTTCGTTAGGACTGTATCTCTGGCAAACGGCAGCTACCTTATCGTGGGCGCGTGTACGCCAAGAGCGACGAACGTTTCGATGTTCGAGCGAGACGACCGCGAAGCCGCACAATGCAAAGTTAACTCTGCCGTTACGAATTCACGCTCTTTAGGAGGGTTGCAAAGAGAGGCGTAGGTAGGTAGGTAGGTAGGTAGATGGTAGGTGGGTAGGAAGGTCGTGCAGAGTGGAAAGAGGCAAGTCGCGTAGAAGGGAGCGGCCATTTTGTTTCCGGTGTCCCGGGAGCACTTCCGGTCACCGTCACGCAGTTCTGCGTCGCGAAGTGCCCTCGAGCTCCTGAGATCTCCTTTCACGATTATATTCAAATTAAATGCGGGAGTCTGACCGGTAATATACTGCCACCAATTTAGCTACAACCCCCCGGAGGGTGGTTCGCCTTACCTCGTTCGCCGACCATCCGACTTTAGTGGCCTGGAAGAATCCCAGAAACCCGCTGTTTCTATCTATTCTACGTTAATCGTCCGTGACAAAAACGTAACCGCGTCCAATGGGGGGAAATCTTTCCGGGTCGCCCCTCTGTGACCACCCCCCGTAAACGATGCTGAAAAATCTCATAGATCGACGGGGACATTGGTAACCGTACACCAAAGGCATCGATCGGAAGAGAAATTTCGATAACGGGAAAAACAACACCGGTTGGACTTTTGTGATCGCCAATAAATGCGCGGCAGACAAGGAATTTGCTTCCGGTTTTCGATGCAAAGCTTGCCGTATCGCGTTCAAGCGCCGCTGCATCCGAACAGTGGGGTTTCAGTTGCACCATTTTCAATGGTGATAATCCGACGTACCGAGGGCCTCGTTGCACGAACCGAACCAGCTTTGTCACCGGATAACCTAGACTCGCATTGCCAGCTCCGGTAGCGGCAGCGATAGACCCCCCCCCCCCCGCATCTCTCCCCCTTTTCCAACCCCTTGTCACTACTCCTCCTCCTCCTACTCTTCCTCCTACTCTTCCTCCTCCTCGTGTTCCACCCCCTTTTGGCAACCCGTTTCATCCCCTTCGCCGAAACTGCCTTCAGCCGAAAGCAGCCCTGTGTAGTTGAACACTACGGACGTGCAATACTCTGCCCCACTCCTACGCTCTCTATCACACACGATACACAAACTCGTGGTAATAGACGTTCCAGCGCGATTATAAATGAAACGCGTGACACGCGGGATCGAATTACTTCAACGATCAACGGATTCTCTGGCAGAACGATGGTCGCGCCGTGGGAAATCCGGAGCTGCGCGCTTCCACCGTAACGAGCTGGTATTTGTTTCCGTGCCATCAAAATGTGTATCATTATTCATGCGTTTCGTTGTTTCGTGGGTCAAAAGGAACGCGAACACAGAGATGGAAAGAAAATTCAGCAGTCAGTCAAAAATGAAGCTATTACGCAGAGGTATAATTTTCTTTCTTGGAAACGTTGTTTGGTCGTGCATCGAGTTAAACGGACGATATGGACCGCGGTTGATAGGGAACGCCGTGATACCAACACGATCGTCCGTCATGACAATTTTACGACTACGCGTGTATACCTTTGTGTTACATGGATGCCACCACGACGCAGCGCACGTACACTCAAGCTATGCACGGTAATCGGAGCCAAAAATTCTCTGAGTTTAATTGAACGCGATAACCGATACAAATTGAACATTGCGGTGAAATGGCAACAGGTTCGGTAAAAGGCGCGTGGCTGAACCAAAGATATCAAATAAAAGATCACGATGATCCGACTAAACGAAGAAAAAAGACAAGTCCGAGGAAGACTAACAGTATTTTGACTCTCAAGTAAGTAAAAAAAAGGAGAAATACGTTATACGAGTGAAATCGATATGTATACAACAAGAATTAAAATGGAGATAGAAAAGAACCATCCTTAGAATCCTTACTCTTATCCAAGCTAACTCGAATAATTCCGCTAGCGAAGAATTCTTTTAGCAAACAAAATTCGTCAATATCAGCGGTACTCGATAATCGGGAATCTTTATGCGAAACGTTAATCGATCGCGCAGTCCGTGAACGTGGCACATTTCACGCAGCCGGTACGGATTGTTCGCCGGCGGTGCTTTTGGCGCTGACAATACCGCAATGCACAGGTTGGCCTAATAAAACTATGATCGCCGGATAAAACAGTGCAGTGCATGCTGGTAATTAGCGGTATACATAAATCATTGGCAACGTAGCACGTAAATGCATACACACACGCCAACGTGTACCCGCGGCCACACCGTCACCCATTACAAACCCCCGCGCACCCTTTCAACCCCCGACAGTCGAGCAAACGAGAGATCTGTGTGTATGTATAATGGGCTACGCAATGTTGCAAACTTGGCCCGCGTATGCGACGCCACGCTGAATCTTTGCTTTTTGTTAGATTCGTGTCGACTTAAATAGAGAAATGAGTAATACCTTTGCACCAAGTCGAATAAACGAAACATTCATATTAGCTTTTTGTACGTATCAGAGAATTGCGATATGCAGGATGATATTCGCAAGAAGTTTTAGTTTCTCCGATGAAATTCGAACGATTTTTCCATCGATAAAAGTGGATAATACGAAGGACGAAAAAGATCCGTTGTAGGGAAAAATGAACGAGACAGAGATATTGCTCTTAGCGTCGTAATTAATTCGCAGTTGCTAACGACGCTTGCGCCCGTATCGGTGTCTAGACGTAAGCCTTGGATTTTTGAAGCGCTCTCATGCAAAGTGATGACTTAATCTCTGGTTTAGGGGCCTTGTTAGAAAATGGACGTAGCTAAGCCTCGCATGGCTTAAACGGGGCATTAAACTCTTCCCGTATAAGGTATACACATGCCCTATATCACTCTGACAAGTTGCGATTAGTTCGCCCCGAGTAATGCGAGCTTACCGCCTTAACGATGCCTCGCGCTTTCTGCTTTTATTTTAATATTTTATCGCACGCATTGTCGCCTGATCGATTTCTGCGTGATTTCAGCCGAGGACGAAACATCGCGCGTATCCCCAAACAGGGAACGTAGAAAGTGAACTAATCGAAGATTTTCATCGAGGACGAACTCGAATAAAAGTACAGTTTTCCGATGTCTCGATCAATGGCACTTTTTACTTCCATCAGCCTGGTGTTTTATTTCTCACAAATTTTCGGTGATATTTTAAATATGAAATAGTGGGCGTAGAACGAAAACTGACATTTATATCGTTCTGTTAGAAAAAAACAAACAAACGGGGGAAAAACAATACGCATAAATTACATTCGCACCAGCTGTCAATTCGGACGGTGATATTAGCGGATCGCGGCGTTCTCCAGCAGCGATACGATAGGCGGCAGATATGGCTGCATGCAAAAGTAGTGAACGATCACCGGGGGCGAGAGCTGCATGCGTGTCGGGGCGTGCGTGCGGTATGAAGCGCGCACGACAGAATAATTAACGAAACATCAAATTCCGTTAAACGCGGGAAATTAATCGAGCAAACACGAAATTAGCTGAGGCGAACGGTAGATACGCGGTTGTACACGCGCAAAGATCCCAGCACACCTATATACGCTTCATATTATATACACACTGGCGGTCACACAGATACGCGCGTATTTGCGTTACGTGGCCGCCGATAAAACGATACCGAAATTGCCGCACCGCGGTGAATGTCGTTATAGAAATTAATGCGATTTCCCTCGGGCTATCTACCCCCAGCTTAGATTTACTATAACCATAATCGAAATATAATCGAGTGCATCCGCGATGCCAGACGCGTGAAACGCGACTCTTCGTGTGTACGCGCCGCCTATTCGTCCGTAGTCATTGCGTTGCGCCTGTTGCGAATCCTGTTACGAAATTCCTTCCAATGCGTCATGCTGTAAACCACCGGAGTGGTTCGCAGCTTATGCGTGCGATAGTAGCAAAACCAGACGTCCATCGTTCATGGTCGAGCCTCGTGTTTTACAAACATTTGTTTTCATGCAGCGGTGTGCCTGCACGTTTATAAACAACGCGCGGCGTGCCGCGAAATGTAATTCTTTTTCCCCTGTGCATGACTCGGCATGAGCCGAGCCAATTAGGGAAAACTGCGCGTCGATGGTCGCGCTGTACGCCTCTGCACGATATTACCGAAGCGAAACGATGCGAAACATGTTCGACTTTGTAATCGGACTCGGTCCTTGGGAAAATAACGGGAAAGCGCACCGACATTAGCCAACGATCGGTATGGGAAAATGGAGGGGAGAAAGACGCGTGTACATGTAGATGGGGTTACGAATCGAGCTGATGTTTGCGTCAGACTCGAATGCTTTGTCGGTTGACAAACTCGACGTGTGCAACGTAATGTTAGACGGCTTGTGTAATCACAGAAACGCGGTCTACCCCTTAATAGGAAACTTCAATTGCAAATTAGTTCGTGGAACTATGCGACGAACGCTTTAATAGCCAGCATGTGATAATATCGGGCGAATTTACGTTTGTCCGCTAAGCAAATTCTTCGAAAAGCGGTGGTGGATGGAAGCGGGTGTGCCGTTGGTGAATCGAATACGAGAGCCAATAAATAATGAGAGCGCGGGAGATCGGCCGCGCTCTCGCGCGTGACCGTCGATAAAATAATAATTACCGGCGACAATGCGCCCGGTACAAATTGCCCGTTAATTTTTGCCGATAAACATTCGTAAGCCCGCGTAGAAGCGAAAACCGTATGCACGCGACGCGTAAATAATGGTGAAAATACGATCACGAAAAGCGCGTGTACCTCTACGCGGACACGTTCGATGTGCGAATGGCACACACTGCGCATATGTGTGCGTGTACCTGTGCACGACGCGGTCGAACGTGCGGCGCTGGAGGTTAGCCTCGGCGTAAATATCGCTAGACAATAATTTGGGGTGGTTATTAGCGATAATAAAATGCCAATTTATCGAACGATGCCTTTCCCATCAACATCCGCGATTTATAATCCGTATTCTCGATGCTTCGTCACGATCGCGCATCGCAACCACCCAATGTCCAGCTATTATTCACAGATGGAAAAAACGTGTTGTTGTACGTTTGCACGCGTTTAGCAGAATCGAAGATTCAGGAATCGGTAGTTTTGTTTAAACGGTCTGTACGGTTGCTCATTATGGACCGATAAGCCAACAGGGGTGAAACAACGCGGCGTCGACTGTCTCGGGCAGGTCACAATGAAACTAAGGCGCAATCTGAAGCCCCGTTTCTCTGTGACACATTGGTTTCTGAGTTACCGAGCGTCTGTGTCAGACACCCCGTATCTAGTGGGCTGCAACGGAGTTAGACGACTCGGTATAATATCACTTGTCACGTCCAACGTCAGTTCGGAAACCTAGACTATTCGGTTGCTATACGGTTGCAATAACACTGCCTATAGCTAAGCGAGCGTATAACTCGCGCCGTCCCCAACAGTCTGTTCGTTTGCTTCGTCTCGACAGTCGTAAAGGAAATAACATTCCTGAAATTTCCATGATACTTTCGAACCTTACTAATTACATCGCGTCTTAATACGAAAGTATCTTTCATCGAATATCGATATCTTTTACAAACCTTTACGACCGTTTTATAAAATCAAGGTAAATCGACATATCGCTATCGAATCGATAAGAAAAGATCTTTATAGACACGTCACAGAAAGCTAGATTACGATAATAGATGGGCGTCCATCGACGCAACTTTCGAGAGGAAGAAGGTGGTGCTGGGAGCAGCTTGCGACACGTAAACCTCATGGGTTCAGGGTCCCGTCCAGTGCATCAATTTCAACTTTACTCGCCGTCTCCCTGTTTTTAGAAGACGCATTTTCTTCCACTTAACTTTCCCGGCGATAAGGGCAAGCTCTACGTCGAGGACCTGGCGGCGACAGGACGAGAGAGAAAGAAGACCAGGGGTTCGCGTGCAAAGTAAAGTTGTTCTTTAGTTCGTTAGGTCGGATCTACCGACAGCCAGGGGAGGCTGCTTTTCCGCTTTACTTATGAGACTCGAAGGTGAAAAGATAACCTAGCAACATTATTCACCGCTGGAAAGGAGCTGCGGTTGTTACAGCTAGGTTTAAGAATTCGCCGATGGCAACCTGCTGACGTAATACAATTTGATCAGCCCTCGATCCCCTACGTTTCCCTTGCTTACATCGCTACAGATAGAAGATTACATCGCTGCAAAAACTTCAACAAAATACAGTAGAAACTTGTTTATTCGCACTTCGTTTATGCGAAGAAATTAATACTCGACTTAAAACGTACTACTTCAGTTACACGAATGTGTATTCTGACAACGACTGCAAATGTTTTCGGAGTATCTATAAGGTATACTATATCTCGAATATTTTATGTACTTTTGCGTATTATGTGCATTTTTGCATCCTCAAATTTTCCATTAATGCATAAGAATCTTCGGTATTCCTGTAGCGAATATGATGGTTTGTTCGCATCGAGAATAAGTTCAACGTGTTAAAGAGGAAACAGCTAAACGCGATGGAGAAGCAACTGGTCCGCTTCAGTTTTCCAAACATTATGTTCCTTTTTACGAAGTAGTATAGGAAGTAGAGGGTGAATAATTTGGTTATTCGTCTTGACCTGTTCGGATGATCGATCCTGTACAATCTTCTAAAACATTTCTTCGACGATAATGTGACGATAGTAGTCGGACGATCGTCAATATTCCGATTCCACATATATTGTACAGGCACAGAACGTTTTTGTTTCGTATAGTTGGCACTGTCATTATGATCTCGTTAAAGAGAAAGTTTTGCACAGCTCATCACAAGGGTAAAAGAGGATGCCCAGGGGCCAGTCTACGGATGGGCTTCTGTTCGAGGGTACAGGATGGATTCGAACTCCCAAGGGTGAAATGGCTCATTCCGACGCACTTATCCGGCGCACGCCGTAGATAACCATAGATTAATGGGGCTTGGAGACTCGAAAGGCGACGGAAAGAGACAAACGAACGAGAGTCGAAGGACGACAGAAGGGAATGAAAGACCAAGGGCAAAAGCGAGTAAAGACATGTGTCACGGAAAAGAGGAAAGAGGAAAACTCGATCTATAAGAGAGGGCGTTATACCTTACTCGGCGTCCTAGCTGATTTATTGTTTATTGAGAAATATGGCCGTTACTTCGCTCCTAAGAATTAACTTAACTCTCTTCTTTCCTCCTTTCATTTCGAACGGTTCAACGAACTTCAATCGGAGAGAACGAAAAAAAAAAACTGCACGAAATACGAAACGGTTGCTATTACTTTCACCATCGGACGAGAATCGATCAAAGAGAGAATAGCCGAACGATGTTCGCTCGCAAAGTTCGAGTCGGGATGAAATTTTCACCAATTATTAGATAATACTGTATTAATGCATCGCTATATATAGTCTTTGAAACTCCTGCAGCTTTACGCCAAGTTGATGGACTTTGCTTAATGCAAAGCCGACCCACAGAAAGGATTAGGCTAGCTAAGCCCGCTACCAGAACTCTATCTCTTCCTCTCTTACTGTTTCTCCCCTCTAGGATATTCAGGATATTCAGTTATCAAGAGCTACCGGTCAGAAGGAGGTACTGTTAGAAGTCAAACAAGCTGCCCTAAGCGAGATAAGGCTGTTAGTCAGACCTGTAAGTTATCGGATAAGGAGCTCATCCCGTGTTTTTCAAAAATAAGCGATCGTATTAAGGAAATTAACACGTACAAGTCCCGACAATACTCACGATTGGCCATACAGTTTCTCTGTATGATAATAAACCACGGTTTACGCACATATTAACTCGAGCCAAGAAGTTTGCAGCTTGGTTCCTTGCACCTAACTCCGGACAAGATTTGGTAATTAAACCATGGCCTTTGCAACTTTGAATTATGCGTGTTCACGGTCCTACGCAGGAGAACTCCTAGGGGACCAATTTGTTGATTAAACCTTCGAAGCATCTTACCTTCTAATTCCAAGACCCTCTGCTTCTCAGCCACCATAGGTATTCCAGCTATATGTAAAAAGTTTGTCTATATTTCCAACTATTTTAGCATGGTTTTCATTGAAAAGACACTGTTGAAGAAGACCCGATCAACCTTACAAGAATAAACAAGAAATCTAAATCATCCAACGAGTTTCAGCCACTTAAATCGACTCCATGGATCTCTTTAATTGTGAGCTTAATTTTGGGGTTTACGTTCATAACCCTTGCACGAGGAGGGTCGCATTATTCTCCCGTGGGGTGCAATTTATTAAATCCACTCCGGAATACGCTCGATTCGTATAATGCGACGCAGATTTCACGCTGGCGCATATAACAAGACGAGAAAGAACAACAAAAGTTAAACAAAACTAAAACAAAGAAAAAACTAACGCCGCGAAACGATCGAACGTTTGGCGGAACGTTGGCTTTCATCACCCATTTCCGTTACACCGTATCGCTTCGAGTAAATGACTCGCACGGACTGCTTTGAAATTGATTTTAACGACAGAATTAACATCGAAACAATCTACAGTTTTCGATAGAATTACGCGAACGATTTGGATATTTTCCAGCCAAATTACAGGAACGTCAACACCATCGCTGGTATCCCTGTCATCCACAATGCACAACTATGCGTCGAGGGCAATGCCGCTCTCTTTTCGAGTGTAAAATTGAATCAGCGCTTTTTAAACGTCCCGCACGCTTACTTTTACGCGTTTCGTTGGCGCGTTCCTGTACGTTTGATGAAAAACATAAATCGTTCGCTCGGCGCTCCGACATACGTGAAATTTTCAAACTTATCAACGTTTCTGAACAAAAGTAAAATATTCAAATACAAAATCGTCACAGTCTTTGTCTCGTTATCGATATGAATTATCCGAGATCGCGAAGAAAGGTCGTACACGTAGATCGATTCGTCTCGACCGTGATACTCGTCGATAGTCCAGACCGTGGACCAACTTGCCCGAAGCTGGCTCGTGAAATGACGATGAACGGAACCGAAACAAAACCTCGACAATGCCCGCCGGTTACACTTACGGTTCTACTGCTATAGCTGCTGGATAACTTCGATATTCGATATCGGTACATGGAAGATTTCGGAGTTGAAAGATCAAGCTTGTACTAGGCTGCTACGGGCTACTTCATGATAGGAAACTTAGGTAGCAGCGTAAGTCATGTTTAACCCGGTTCCCCTTAGTGGCACGTCAGCTCGTAAACCAAAGTGACTTAGCGGACCTCGGACATCCACTTCCGGTATACGCGGTCTCTCGAATGCGGCTGCTTCCCATTGGCCAATTCAAATTAGCCGGAGTTTATCTGGAATTATGGAGTACGGTAGCGTACTTCTCGACGATGCTCATCGATGAGCACGAGTACGTGCTTCCGAGCAGATCGATCGACTATGGGCCGCTGCCATAATTGGCAGATTCCCTCGTTATATTCACCAATTAAGTTCTCGCCTGGCTCTGCCAAAAACTGTTTTGTCAATTTCCAGCGGGCTGAAGGACCATCGCGTTTTGTTCGGCCGCCGTTGGAAAACAAACAAGGAAAAAAAAAAGGAAAAATCGATGCCTGCGAGCCGCAGGGGAGAGGACGATGTCTGTCCAAAGCGGAGTTTACATGCGTGCGTTGGACGCGTGTGTGGGTTCATGCCAGCGCATTATAGTTCGTTGCCGTTAACTGGCAATTATGCAGAGTGGAAGCTTAGCCTTCCGAAATGGGCATCGATCGTGTGCCGACTATCCATACCGTTATGCTGCCATATCCAGCCAATACGCTTCCGTGAAACGGAGATAATCGCGCGTCGAATCGAAACCGCGATTCCTGCGCCTTTCAACCGCTCGTCCTGTACGAAACGATGGAAAACGTTGGAAACGCCGAAACGTTTCCTTCGATTCGGATGGTCTATCTTCTCTCATCGAAGGGATGTCGCAACAGGATCTAGAAAGACGGCGACGCGATCGACGAACATGGTCGAAGATTGACGAGCTTGCTTGGAACTCGATGTCAATTTCCAGAGATGAGAGCCCGCCAGGCTTTTCTCGCAGTCACCGGTGTCGCGGATGATCCTAGAGAACTGATAAGTACCTGCTTCAGGCGAACGGTAGATTTATTGCCGTGCTTGTCGGTCTAACCTCTCGCTGCCACCCTTCCCTCTTCAGTTCTATCTTTACCCCGTCGATCTTTCTCTCTTTCTCTCTGTTTCTCGTGTTCCCCCTCCCGTTTTCTTAGTATGGAACTTGCCCTCGTCTAGTTCCGCGACCGAGAACCATTCGTACAGCCTCCCTCTCTTCTTCCGCTTCCGACCAAAACTCGACTTCCGTTTTATTGGCGGAAATAATCTTTGATGTGATTGCGTTTTGCCTTGGAACTTTTTTCTCCAACCACGAGGGCGACCAAGCCGATCGATTTGTGATACGCGGACCCGATTCAACTTCAACAGCCGCCAACCGCTTTCGGCTCCGCATATTTACGATAATGCGTTCTTTTTTTCCCTCTATCTCTCTTTCGTCGGGGCTCGTTACATATTAATACGATTTGCATTAGCATAACAGCGAACAATATCGGCGAGAAAGAACGATAGAACGATATATACAAGAAACTAAAGAGTTGGAGAAGTGGGAGACGAAAAATCGCGGTGATTCTTTCCCGTAAAGTAAAGAGCGATACGTAGCAATTGTTCGATAAGACAGAGGCTTTATAAGGCGTTCAAACGATGACGAAGGGACAGTGAACGTGTCGCATAGAAATATCGCAGTTTCATCCAGCCGATTCAACCCCTTCGAAGCAACAAAGCCGCGTTCCTAAAGGTATCAACGACCCATCGTTGTCTTAATTTCCTTCGTAATCTAGGTTATTAATATAGCTTAGGGTCGGCGGCGCGTAATTTCACGCCGCATAGAAATTAATAGAAAGACGAATGCTCCCTTCGCGTACTTTATAGCTGAATACCCAAACGGAATATCAAATGAACCCTACACTGGTGGATTTCTATATTCGTTTTGGAAAATTTCACCAGAAAATTTCAGTAGAAAATTTCACTAGAAAATTTCATTAGAAAATTTCATTAATTTCATTCTTTAAAATTAACTACCAGTATTTTTCTTCGTTCGATAACGCGTTACGACATTCATCCTACTAATTAAAAAAAAAAAAAAAATCGTCCGCTGTATTCGAAGTCTTGAGCCCATCGGTTCGACGTCGATGGGATGCGTGACATGACATAGGGCCCGTGAACATTTCCATGTCAACGTGCACCGTACGGTCGGACAATGAGTCGCGGATTCGAGACGTCGCGTTGTGTATTATCGAGTGGCATTCCGACGCGTCTCTGCAGCGACATTTAGATAGCGACGTCAACTGTCTACGGGGGTAAATCTGTCTTGGAAGCAAAGGCAGCGCACTTCCCCCAAGCGCCACAGCGACCAGCCCTCGCTACCGAACCGAGCGAATTCACTTCTGATCGAATTAGCGCGTCACAGTTCCCTGATACCCCGACAGTCTGAATTAATTAACAGGAGAACGCACTAGGTAAGCAGCCATTATCGAAATAAAGCGGTCAGATATGAGGTGGCATCGCGGGGAATAACCCGAAGGATCCGATGAATCGTCAATTTTTGCCTGTATAAATTTAAGGTGTTCTAGAAATCAAAAGAAATGAAAAGAGCGAGTTTCGAGTGCTAAAAATACGAGTACTGGCGAATGAAAGAACAGAGTATAGAATAGAGAAAGAGACGCGTGTCTGTGACTTTTGAACCATACTCTTAATCTTTTTTTAAGTTGTATCGTACATGAAAATTATTATTACATCTAGTTATTGTTATATCTAGTTATTATTTTACCTTTCGGCACCATAATAGAAATCCCAACGATATTTTGATAAAACTAGTTACGATGGTGGCAGGAATTCTTACTGTTTCTTAAACAGACAAGACTACCTAACGTCATATCGGGAGAACGTCTCGACGCGAAGGAACAGCGTCTTGACTCCATTAACTTCACACTTAGCAGCACCTTAGAAACCCTGGTGTCGGCGGAAGATCTGATTAGGGGTTCGAGTCTCTGCTAAACGCGTTAGTCTCGACTGTAGAACGTCGAAGAGGGAGGGGAGGTGGAGTGTACAGCTCCATCAGGTGCTAGAACGGTAGCTCTGCGAGAAGCCGCTGGGGTGGGACGTTTGGAGGCGGGGATGGTTGTCTCTCCATAGTTTGATGCAAATTGAGTAGGAGCACTGGCAACTACCAAGAATGTAGACCCTTTCTCTGGCTCTTCTCTGCCGCGTAGGGATTCCGCGATCAAGTACAAAATTTATTCTCTGCAACCACCTTCTCGCCAACGTTGCACCACCTCCCACCTCCTAGTCTCAGGTCTTGACTACCGCCGAAGTGTTGCCTTTTGGGGTTTCTCATCCTACTGCTTCGACAACTCGCTCTGTTTGCCGACGAATCTCGGGAGCTTCCTCTCGACTTAGCAACGTTAAAGTCGAAACGCGGGGAACGGTTAACTGTTTGCAAGACAACCCCTTCGCAATCATCTCGTTTTCTAGTTTTCCTATGCGTTGATAGATATCAGGAAAAAAATTTCGAAACGCTTGGCTTCTATTTCTAAAGCTCTATGAAAGAAAGCTGTATGAAACTGGATTTCTTTTCCGAACACGACGTTGCCTCGAAATGACATTACCGCGAACGAGAACGTTCCGACGCCATTTAACGTCACTAATGCTCGAAGCGTTTAACATTGCACAGACGTGTAACGCGTATCTAGTCAGAAAATCACAACACCATTACGCTACGATCTCGTTGCTTCCATCCTTCTTCCTTTCTGTAGCTTACCATCATCATCTCGCTCTAATGTTCCCTTTTTATGGCGCACGATTCGAAGCTGCCCCCGGGATCGATTTTACTTCGCACCATGGCACTTATCGTACCCCGTTACGGTGGAGCATTGCTTTTTATGGCGGTCCATGCTAGATGTTCCGATCGCTCTTCGCTTCTCTCGCTATTTTCTTTCCCTCCCGTAACCCTCTGCTCTACCCCACGCGTTCTTCCGCCTGTTTCCCTGTCTTCTCTCCTCTCGACCGTTCGGAATCGCGGAATTAAAAGAATGGAAAATCGAAGGGTGATCACCGTTCGCGATGTCAGTTACGGACGCGAACAGATGCTATCTCAATTCATTTTTGATGACGCTAAATCATCCTGCCTGCTATCGATCGCGTTACGTATCGGAAACCGCTCTACGTTTCTTCGACTGAACGCAAAGTAAAGATCGTTGCTAACTCTGTCGCCATTTCCACGGAATTTAATAGCATAACCTCGGATGACATCATCGAGCTCGAAAATATTTAGCCCGAGGCAACTTAAAAATACATATACATTTGTTGGCCATTACTGGCGTTACGATTGCCGGCCAGGCTCGTTTCGAATGCTGCAAATGCTCTGCATATTCGTGCAAGTGGCCCGGGGAGGTGCTGAAAAAAATCACGTCTGCATTTACATAAGCGCCGGTATAAACCACTCGACAGAAATCCCGACATAAAACTCAAACAGGATCCCAGCACGGGACAGCACATCCGTTGAATACGCAATGCCCGTATGTACACAATGTACTGTCCCTCCCCCCTCAAAAAAAAAATGCTTTTATTATTCACCACTGAGTTACGATACTAAGATACACCCCCTACGTTTACACCTACGAGAAGTTTACGCGTCTGAACGATGACTTCCCGTCATCTCCAGGCTTTGAGCTTTTAGCGACAATCGAATGGAAACAACGTACGGATATTACAATATGTTGGAACGTGAATGCATAAATACGGCATAATCACGACGTCTATGGTTAATAATTTGTATATATATGTAACGAATTTTCTTTTTGCGAGTTATTTGGAATTTTAATTGTGTTTGTCATGACGGGATTATAAAGGAATTTAATCGATTGTAGAACAATCTGTTCTATTTTCTATGTCTGAACGATAATATCTTTTATCTGTCTTTGATCACGCTCTCTTTTGTTTTGCGGTGTAACAATTTTTCGTTCTTCTCGTCCCGACAGCCATAAACGCGCGAGCCGAGAGAAAATTGAAATACACGAAGATCACGCAGTGGACAAATCTTAAAATTCGTGGCAATAGTTTAGAAATGCTAACAATCGTATTTTACGATGTGAATGGAATAAAAACGCGAGGTAGATAACGGAATTAAATAATAAGGACAAGAGCGTTTCATTCTTGGAAGACAAATCGCGGAAACAGGCTCGTCATACCGCGGTCGATACGAAGTACGTATAACACTCTGAGAGCGATGTTCACGGCACCTGACGAGAATATCAAGGCGTCGCGGTATCCTGACAAAACGATTTTCGAGTCCCTCGTGGATCCTGTGAGGATCTATTGTGTTCGTTGGAAAGCAGCCACCCTTCGTGATCCTCGTTTTCCAAGGTTCTTTAGCATTTCCGGCGTATCGCCCTTTATGCGGACATCTAGAATTCCGCGCCCCGTTCTCTCGCGCGGTTACAGAAAAAATTGACTTTTAAGCCGGCAATAAAAAGGAAAAATGCGAAATCTTTGATTTTAGTAGCGCCTCTCCCACGCGTCTCTTACCGCCCGTCCGGCGACAGTTGGTCGATGCGTATAACCCTCGCGGCAACCTTATTTCTCTTATATCGCAAGCCAAGCACGTTCGTACTTCGCCACCATTTCGAAATCTGCGTTTCTGTATATAGCGTACATCGCGTAGGATCAGTAGAAAATACCATGGATTTCATTCGTTGAATTTTAAATCACAGTTACCTGCGCGTTATCAAAACTCAGTCGAATTATACATATAGATGTTCCGTGGTTTACAAGCTTTACAATGTGGATGCGTTAAAAATGAAACGGCCGTGGCGACAAAGTAAATGCTATTGGCGGATCGTTGGAAAAGACTTCGATTCCGGTATTCAACGTCTGCAAGGGGTGTGCAGGAAAGAAGGTTAGAGCAGAAATGGACTCGGCGGTAATCCAGGTACGACGTAGCGTCTGCGAATCGAGTGGAAATTTACATTTAAAGGACCTCGAAGACACTCTCGGAAGCTACGGGGTACCGGTGGCGTTTCGCTGCCTGTTTTTATTTTCTCGCAATTTCCTCGACGGAGCAGAACGGAAAACGGTCTTAAAAGGAATTAGCACGCTTTACTACTCCGCCTATCTCCGACAACTCTTAGCCGAAATTTCTTCAAACCTCTGCC
This sequence comes from Bombus vancouverensis nearcticus, assembly GCF_051014615.1. NCBI lineage: Eukaryota > Metazoa > Arthropoda > Insecta > Hymenoptera > Apidae > Bombus > Bombus vancouverensis. The sequence continues at coordinate 13,150,341 of NC_134916.1, read as the reverse complement.
ATTTCCCAGCCTCGTCATACTAATCCGCGCTACTCTTACTACTTTAACGAAATGCCACTCCGTAAAAATAATTTCATTTTTCTCTGTTCCTAGATTCTGTATAGGCGACAAGTTCTTCTTGTGCGAGAACAAAATCCTGTGCGAGAGCGACTACGAGGAAAGACTGGTTTTTGCGAACATGGCGGTGCATCCGCCATCGACCGCGACTCTGGCGCACATCAAGAGACAAGTGATTCATCTTCAACCACAGGTAATTAAACGCTTTGAACATCGAGCATTCGATACTTTTCAAAAGCAGCGTCACGCGTAGCGATCATCGATTACGCTTAGTCCCGCGATCTACATAATCCTATGGAATACCAGTTGACATCCTTTGACAGCGATACCGCTATAAACGTGGTCGATATCCCTGTTCTGTCGCAAAATATGTATGCTGACCGTGCAAGCGTATCGCTTTCACCCGCGCGACGCTGTCCACGTCGCTGCTTCGAATCTGCCGGAGATTACGATGATCGGATGTTCTGGAAGGTTCAAAACTCCTTAAGACGTAACCCCTTAAGGTGGGTTAAAGTGGCAGGTCGCTCGTCCTGACCCTCTCGACAACAAAGGACTCCCTCGGGACTTCAGCTATGCTTTACCATCCCGCCATCATCTTACGAGTTAGGATATCGCGTGTCCTTATTAATTAAGCTCGTCCGTTAAGCAAGCCTCATCGCATACCGTAACTATCCATCCTCTTCACCGGGACTGGAACGTGCGAAAGAATTTACTCTTTGAATAAGGATTTGACAGCGTCTTAAGTGGAATTACCCAGCTGAAATTCGTCGAAGAACTCGTGCTGCCGTCGTCGCGAAAAATGTCCTCCGGAACGAAACACCAGCGAGTATTTTAAGCGCGTTGATCGACAAGAAATTGTACAGAATTTTTATCCGTAGAGTAGATTCTTCGATATATAAATACGCAAAGTTTTACCGTTTTCTATGGATAAAAGATAAAAGCAACGACTCTTCTTATCTCGATGATCATAGAGGGCTACTTTGCCTTGCAAGTTGGAATTTTAAACACGTTGATGGATGAAATGAATTTACGAACAATGTCAGTCTACTCCTTCTTTTATAAATGAATGCTTCCTTAGATAGCATAGAAAACTACTTTCCATTTACAAGTTATTTGGAATTTTAATTATGTTAATCAAGACGGGATCATAAAGGAATTTAAACGATCGTAGAAAAATCTATTCTATTTTCTATGTCTGAACGATAATATCTTTTATCTGTTAAATGCCTAAAGATATGGTTGTCTTCCGATAACCATGGCTACTTTCCAAGTTGGAATTATAAACTCGTCGTCTAGTTAAGCCGTTTGGGTTTCTTGATTATCTTAAGACAACAGTCGTGCTTCGAAACAGTACCTTAAGCCCTTACCGCGGACCTCCGCCTGTCTGACCCAAGGTGGATCCGATCTACTTAATCCGATCTCCGTCTTGCAAGGATGTTTACGTCCCTCTGCATGCTTGCGTCACGTACCATAATTTACCAAGTGCAATATTTACCGATCAACTATCGTCCGACTTGTCGTTATATCTCGTACAGGAGCCACGATCGACGACGTGAATCGGCACGATAATACGCATATTTCCTTTATAAACCTCGCATAACACGAGCTACGAGAAAAATAAACCCATTACGCTTGTAATTTTTTAATTAAAGATCCAGATTTCCTCCTAAATTCTCTCTCCAAACTCGATCGTGTAAAATTACTAACCAAATTTTGATGGTTCAACGTTTTCATAATGAACATCCTGAAGAGTATAGAAGCATAGCGATACAAATCTACTACCAGTAAATACCGCGCAATAATTATTTTAAAATTGTAAATTCTAAAATCAGATTACCAACGCCAACGCTTTCCTTTGACAACTACTTCATTTTTAGTAAGCCCTGTCTTAATCCTGTCTATAGAAGAAACGATTCGCATAATTGCTGGAAAGTATCGTTAAGGAAGTTTCAAGACAAACTTTTAAGAGTGGTCGAAGAGGCTAGATTGCCGGTGCACACGCTCGAATTGTACGCATGCACAGAATAACGAGGTCCCCAAGCCGATGATATCAGACTCGGCAGCGTGTACTACTTATAATATGCAAATTTTCTCCCCTTAACCGTTCTGCCGGGGAACTACGTGTAATTCAGGGGTTGCTAACCCTTGCGACTCTATTTCTACACCACGTAAGTGTTCATGTTCTCGAGCGGTAGCCTACTACGCGCGTCCTTCGTTTCCGTATGCGTGGTTCGTTCCTCGTGCGTGAGTGTTTAGTTCAATTAATATCGGTTTGCACGTACGACTGGTGAGCCAAAGTGGCAGGGCGCTGTGGAATCCGCGTGTTGGACAGAAAAACCAACGGTGGCAAGGAAACGTCACAAGGGAAAGAGGAATTACGTGCGAAAGTAGAACTGCTCAACGATTGTTTCTCACGTACTGGAAAGAAACGTCGCGCGCGACGTTGAAACGCGTAAATCGCGGTGTCCCGATCGCACGGAACTGAATTTTTTTCTTTCTTTTAAGCGACACCTGAGACGAGTCTAGGGTCGGCAATGAACACGAACGTAGAAGAGAGGCAACGTTGGGAAACCTCGAAGAAAGTAACGCCTGACGTAAAAGCGTCGCTGCATTCGTTACGCGATTTCTCAGGATCCTAGGATTTTTCGAGGATCGATGAGTCGGCTGTAATATCGATTTCATCCGAGGGTTTATGACTGAGGGTTATAAATGACCGATGCTGTGAAATAACGGTATGGCGGACTAATGCCAATAATCGACGCGGCATGCTAATGTAGTTTGCGCATCTATTACGTTAAGCCTGATGGATCTCTCTTGACATGTCGTTCCTGAAGCGTGAATACCTTCGATCGCAGAGAACACCCCGAAGGTGTCTGCCCCGGCGACATCGAGAGCCGTTCTATTTCCTCCGGTGAATGTCATTCTGACATTTAGCATCTGAATGGAAAAGACAATCGCCGAGACAGCTGGTCTCCGGCGTGAGTTTGACGCGGTAGATAATGTCAGGTAGCGAATCGTTTCGCCGCGCGTGTTTCTCATTAAGTGTCACGAATCAACGTGGCGCTAGTACGTTCAGATTGGAAACCAAGATTGTCATCGGCGATGCTAATTTTCCAGATTTACGCAGCTACAGATCGATTCGTTTTATTATCGTAATATCGATCGATGACGCGTCGTTACGGAGATGTTCTCAGAGGACGTTTCATTCGACTGTACAAAGATCGTGGGAACGGATTAGGCGGAAACGACGATCAACAGGAGTTAGGGAGGAAAGGATAGGATAATTCGACCCTTGGAACAGCCGGCTCGTTGGTGGAATTAAACGTCGCGACGGAATGCAAAGTGGTCGTGCTATCTCGACTTGACAAAATCAAGAGTAAAGAGGGGCAAAGAAGGAGGCGCTAAGATTCTTAAAAACCGCGAAGAGGGTGCGCATCCAGGCCGTGGCAGCTGCCACCCTTAACGCTTCTCCTTAAGCCGTGGCTATGGGAATGGCGAAGTTACCTCGGCCGAAGGAGGTGGAAGGTAGTTTTTCTGATTGCCTGAGAACGGACAGCTGTCCCAATCTTTCTCAGCCGAACACTCGGCAGCCTCATCGGCTCTTGTAAATAACGCCTGACCGTGCAGCGTTTACGAATAACTCGAGCGTGCCAGGCGATCCTAGGTAAACCGGTAATGGAGGCGAAAAAGGGAAAGGAGAATGGAAAAAAATACGACGGTCATCACCCTCGATAAATTCAATTACCATCGTCCCTCGAACAACCGCTGCTCCGTTTCTACTTCTCTCTCCACTCTCCGCCAAGTGGAAAGAAAACGTCTCGTTGAAAAGAAGCTCGCCGTTCATCTATCAAACGTGTCACGCGGCTCTTTAAACGCGTTTAGGAAAACCGTTCGAGAGGGGAGTTTCTAATCGATTCGAGATCGCTCGTCTTTTTAAGGCATCCCGGCTAACTTCGTTTCAACGACGCGATATCCCTTTCCCACGGAGACAACTGTAACGCGTTTAAAAATTGGCGAGAAGTCTTATTTTGATCTAATTTTCCCCTCGAGACTCGAACGGAGAACGCGGGAACGTGGGAAAGGGATACGCCGCGAAGAGGTCGAGACGAAGAAAGAGAGAAGCCGAACGTAACGAGAAAGAGAGAGAAACCGAAGGGAAGGGAGTTGGAAACGATTATCTGAGTTTTAAAACAAACTCTCAAGTGTCTGCAAAGTCCTCTGCGAATCAGAGGGTCGAAGGGGGTGGAACTAGGGAACGGAGAAGGGGAACGATGGAGAAGGAGGTTGCGGAAGATAATATGCTAATGCCAAGACGGAGACTACATGGGAATTTAAGAGGATCAATGTGCAGTACGAGATTCGTACGGCGAATAAGGTATTACAACGTCTTCTATACTTCTTCCAGGCGATTAGACCCTCTAAAGTTCGCGGAACGTGCACGAGGAACCTGAATTAAATTAAACTTCCGAATATTCGTCATTCTTACTGTGCGTAAGTGTACCGAAGCATAATTCGCTGGGTGAAAACATTATCTACGAATCTACCGTAACGATAGAATTAATCTACTGTTATAATATGAATTCTTTTAAAATAATAACGAAGAAAATCGAGGGAACTCCTGTGAGACATCGGGCCCGTATACATATCGTTTTTGTTAACAAACGTATTATTAGATTCACGGTACTTGACTACATTTCACATAAAGCTTCCGCCTAGCCCTTTACACAATGCACGCGGAGAAAGCTCGCATGGGAAAGCCCAGCTTGCGAGCTTATGTGAGATTATGAGTTTAGTTACGAAACAACGGAACGCTACGTGGCCTCTACTCTCTTTTGTAACGATTATTACACGTAGCGCGTGGTCTTACCTGCGCGTTCACTTAACCGCGACAGAGAACTCAGCCATCGTCGAGTTTATTTAGACCGACAAAAATAGAACACGAGAGAGAATCGTAAAATATCAGTGGAGACGTTTTTACCGCCTAATAATGCAATTACACCTATGATAATATAATTTCACGTTCTAATAATAACGACGAACACGCTTCCTGTTAATCGAGAATCGCTAAGCGTGACTCTGTATTTCACGAATAACTCTGGAAATCCCAAATGATGAAGCACATTAAGGAAATCCTACGCGATATAATAATCCCTGGTAAAATAGCGAGGTTCACGGCATTCTGTTCTAAATGATCCTCCTTCGATAAACGACGTGGCTAATTCTCATCTCGTGCTTCGGGCGGTGGATAGCCGGGCAAGGATCGTGGCACCGGAGCGGCGAATGGTGTAGAGGGTGGCGCTAATTTTTGCGCTTAAGAAAAGCAGCACTGTGGAGGAACTAGCTTGCACCTGGCTGTTTCCCAGCCGCGGGAGATCAACGGACAAATGACACGCGATTCTCGTAGCTCCCGGTAACCACCGACAACCCCCGACAACCCCCCGATGCTCCGCATTTACCGTCAGTTACAAACTGCCTTCACCTTCTCTCGTCGAGTCGCGATTAATGTCTTATTCGTGGCCGAGGCGTAAAGATACGTTTACGCTGGCGTAGGAAATTTCGCAATGGAGTTAATAAAAATAAATTGCCTACTGTCTGGTGTACTGAATTGAAAGAAAAGCACGTGAAGGATTTGAAACGACGAATGTATTAAAAATGGAACGAGTTAAGGGAAACATTAAGCTTAAGTGGTTGTGGATCTAAAAGATTCCAGACCTATTAAAGCAGAGTCAGATAACGTTCGACTTATGATCCGAGTGGAAACTCGATTTTACCTTCGAAAGAATCATCTACGTTCGTAGAACTTTGCAGTTGAAGGTTTAAGTTGAAGAATCTTAGAATTCCAAACGAATCTCGGTCCTCTTTGAACTTGAATATCTCCGCGAGACATGCAGATCGGACAACGGATTCTACGAGTTCGGGATTCACTCACAAGTCTATATTTCGAATATTCAAGATGATTTTCACCGACTCCTATAAATCTAGCGTCTAGAAAACCAAATTTCATTAGGTTACGATGATTTCTATGGAATCACATAGATCTGTTGTATCAGAATCTACAAATCTAAAGCACCGAAATCTAAATGTCGAAGCCGTATTTTTCACGAGGCGGTGTCTGAGATGAAATTACCTTCGAACTTTGTCGCCGAATGTAAAGAATGTAAATTATTTTTAACGAAACCTACGCTCGAATGACTTCATCTTACTAGAGTACATATTAGTCTGTGCCAGCAATCTGTATCTGTGTAAACGATTCGCAGAGCGCGTGCCGTTTGATTACAAAGACGGCAGTAAATCCACGGGACAGTAATTCCTTCTCTGGCAATTGTAGATAAAACTTGAATAAGTCATAGACTTAATTTAACCCGTGGTACCGACCAACAGCGGTCCGGAGCCTTCCACGGAGATTTCTTAATTACGTGCGGGCTTCTGGCCGGGATGGGGTGAAAAGAAACAGAGCAAAAGGCGAGGAGGAAAAGAGATAAAATGGAAGGGCGTTTGTATCGAGAAGAGAGGAAGAAAGACGATGGTCCCTCGTCGGCTCGCGAAAAGCTAAAAAGGGTTTCCCGTTGCGGCAAGAAGATTTAGAAATTCTTCCAGAGGAGAAAGTCGCCCTTGCAACGGCGATAAAGCATTTCTTCAGCGGTGCTTTGTCATTTTTATCATAATTATTTACGGGTTAATTACTCGCTCCCGTTGGGGCTGTGCGAATTTTTCTCCGTCAGTTGCACCTTAGATTTTCCAATTAAAAACGCCGTACATATTTCAACTTTCCTTTTAAAGCGTATATCGTATTCGAAAGAATTACTAACGAGCCTTTATTTTTCTTTCCCTAACGCGCCCCCTAACTGTTCAGCCACTTTGTGGACACGAAAGTTCACGCGCATGAGGGAAATCATGAGAATGGCAGGTTCGTTCATCGTGCGAAAGTTAGCATGATCAACTCGCGAAGTAAAATCATGGTAAGGGTGGATCTCGTCAGTAAGGGCTGTGCCGCACGGTCTGCCGAATTTTAAGCCTGTATAATTTAACACCTTTGCCGGCGAAACTAAGAGAAACTGATGGCGAAGGGAACAGCGGAGCTAGAAATACCAAGTTTGAAGTTTTCAACGCCACTTATCTATCCTAGCGGCATCTCTTGTTCCCCGTGGTACCCTCTACTTACTACTTCCACGAGCACTTCTTTCTCCCTTTCCCCCTCCTTCGTCGTCGTTCCGGTGGATATGGCTTGCAGATAGAGACGGCTAAAGACCGAGACAAGTGGCGCGGAGAAAGAGAAAGAACAGAAACGAAAGAGAGGATATCGAGAGGGAAAAGATAGGAGGGACGAGTGGAAACGCCCAAGTTGAGTTGCTCCGTCTGAACTGAGATACAAGTTCGTTCTTCTGGCCTTTTGTTTTTGGAGTAGAACCGTAGAGACGGCGGAGCAGGAACAAGAACACCGTGTCTAAAACGAATTCGTTAGTGGCATCAACCCCTTTCACTGCGCGAATACCTTCCCTTCTTTCGAGTTTTAAGTCTCTGTCGTGAATAATTGCTCGAATCAGATTAAGGCGTTGCCCGGTCGATTGATTGCTAATGTAATTACAAGGCAACCAGTTTCTATCCACCTTTACGCTATCGTAGATTCGTCGATTTAACAAAGCTTCGAAGCTGTCCTCTTCTGCAAAAAGATTTTAACGCCAGGACTAGAGCGGTCAAACGACGAATAACATAATTTTTCATATTCGTCTTATTACAATGGCGAATGTTTGGACGTTTGAACGATGTTTCGTAAAATTAAATTTCTCATTGATTATATGTAAATGAAGCTAGTTCTTTTTTCTGTATCGTGGATTTTTTCAGGTATCGGATGATATCTACTATGTTGATTTCTTTCGGACAAATTTTATACTTTAACAGTCGTCGATAAATCTAATGTTAACGTATAATATTACAATTACCCTTCAGAATGCTTCCGACCAGTATTCTACCTTTAAATTAATCCACACCGCGTGGAATCGTCGCAATTTTTGAACACGTTATAACTTTGACGATTTCTGTCTTTCAGATCATGTCTCCGGGAGGCCCGCAGAGACAAGTAAACGGAGAGACGACCCATAACCACAATGGATACGCAGCGCCAGCGAGCTCGAGCGCCCATAACATCCTAACCTCCATGAATAATTTAAACGGTATCAATGCACAAGCACCTTACGATACCAAATGACAAACGAAGTAAGCGCCGACGTATCGATCGTATCACAAATGCGTTGCCAAATTCGTTTAACGACACGGACGTCTTCTATCATCATTGCCGCTATCGTAGTAACACTCGGAATGTTCGCTCGTTACTGGAGTCTCAAAAGTCTGCTTACACGTTCGAGATTCGTTATTAAACAACAGCCAAGAGTGGTCGTCGTTCTAACGACCAATAGACGAACATCCGTAAAATCACGCATAGACAAAATGTTAAACACTTTCGCAATAGCAACTTCTATTTCTCTAAAATCTACTAGATGGTACTCTAATAAATAGATGCCTGTTACATCATAATTTCTAACGAATTTCAATGGATCTTGGAGTCAAGTTCATCCAGAGAAACAACGTGCTGATCTTAAATTCGCGTTTGAAGTTATCAAGTTAAGACGTATTTTATATCATGGCGTAGCAGGTGACCAGACTCTGAAGACTGTACGAGTCGACATGAGTGAAATCATTGGTGCTGTTTAGAAGTTTAATTGCTCGAATTTCGCAGGCTAAGGTAGAATATAAAAATCAACAGGAAGGACGAAGTGGCCAGCGAACAGAAGAGCAAGGGAGAAAAAGGGGTTGAAGCAGGATGAGGTTAGAACGCGCGAGGAAACAATGCGGGTAAACCAAATGCTCAGGGGTGATCAAAGTTTGGCTGTTCTTGTAGTCGACTTTGCTGTCCGTTGCGGGTAACGCCGGTAAATCTAGCTTTACCGGACTACCGGACCAACGAACTACCGGAGGTAGAACTGGAGGAATAGCCAAACGGAGTGAAATTGGTGAGCGAGGTTGGCTTGGCAGATCGGATCGGTAGCTCCGGCTTCGCCATCCAAACCAGCCAGAACCAACCTCGCCACCCCCCTTGGGGCTCATACGTTAGGGGTGACTTAAGCATTGTTTCAACTTCGAATCTCCCGGTAGAGGGCCAGATTGATGTCGCGAACTTTTCCGTTGCCTTATTTGCGAGTCAGATAACGAGGCTGAGTTATGCCGAAAGTTCTCTCTTTCTCTCGGATTGGCCGGGGCCGCTATCAGAAACGAGCAGACCGGCCGAAGAAAATGTTTTATTTCCTTGATGCCATACGCTGCGGAGATTTGTCGGTGGCACGCCTCCGGAAAAGAGTTTCACGATCGCTCGAACGATAATAGGCTTACGTCTGTCGGATACGATAATTTTTACGGGAAACGAACAGTTTTCCATTTCCAATGAGAAAACAGATACGACTGCGATTTCTTTCGTGTTCGATCTCTTTCTTATCGACGGTTACGTACTTTATCGCGTGTCACGATGAAAATACTCGCGAGCGAGCGAGCCTATGATCGTTCTATCGTTTTTATCGAATTTTTCTATCGGAACGTTTTGTTTTGTATTTTGTAAGCATAACGAATACTTCCACGATACTCTACGATTTTACGAGTACGCGCGTAGTTCCTAACGCTAAGCGTCTCTGGGACGAAAAATGAAACGTAACGATCAGTAAAAAGGAAAAGCCCATATCGTCTCGTACGACTACTAACCGATTGTCTAACCAAATTAACTCGTATAGATTACGATTAGCAGTGACTGTGGTAGGCGATCTCTAGTCACACTATCGTTACCTACATCATCGAGTATGTTCCCTTGACGTACATTGTATCCAAGCAGCTTGTCTAACGGGAGAAAAAAAAACACCTAGTCCATTTCGTCTTAAACGCTATGTACGATGCATGTAAAATCTTTGACCGAGAATACGTAAGGAAGTGTGTACGTTCGCTAGTATAGATATGTTTTGTATCATAGTTCTATCATAGAAATATTAATTAAAATAAAATTACTGTTTCGATGTTAACCGTGTCGTTCTATACAATACCTGCCTAACCTCCCTAACATATAGCAAAGAAATGACGAAAACGCGAACGTCTATGATATTGATTTCGTAACTTTAAAGTCAATTCTTCGTAATATCTTCGCATCCCCGTTACTGTCCCGAGATTTTCCCTGCGTTTCTCGCATCCTTCGCGCTTCCTCTGAATTATTTAAGGGCACTACGTGATTGGCCGACAAATCCGATATACCTCAATAATTTACCAATCATACGCAGTCCTTTGTGTTTTATACGCCACGTTGCGAATAAATCGCATTGCGTATTCAGGAGAGCGAGATCCAACTCTATTCGACTGTGAGCGCGAACCCTCGCTGTATTCGCCTCGAGAACAAAAAAAGAAAAAAAACGGAAGAGAAGCGATGGTCTAGGATATGAGAGATCGAAAAGGAAGCAATTTTTAAGGAACCGCTCGAGGTTTGCCGAATGTGTCAATAATATCGAGATGGTAGAAAATTTGAAGCACGAGCTAGTACGGAGCTTAAGATAATTTCCTCTTTCTTTCTCAACACAATTTTTCGCGCAAATAGAAATTTCTCGATTCGACCGAGAAAATAACGCGATTTCGGTCGTAAAACACAGTCTGATTTCGTCAGAGGAACGGCTTATCTGGAATCGAACGACTGCTGCAAGTAAACTAAGCTGGAAACGAGTGGTGGAGAGAGAGCGGGCATTCGATGTAAATTGGCAATTTTTCCTGTGCGACCTACGGTAATCATTGGCAATTAGACCGACGGACTACCGATAAATGTTATTTATGGCCGCGATTATCCGCGGCGCACCTAGCTGCCCGAAGGTTCGTCTAACTATAAAACCTTGCTCGCGGCCGTCTAATTGGTCGACGATTATTCCTGTTTGTACAAAATGTCCGTACAAGCGCCACTTTACTTCGCCACAAATACAGGCGAAACTTTCTGATGAATCGCGTGTACCGATTTAATGCACGCGAATCACGGATACCAGCGAACAACTTAACCGAATTCGGTTGTATCGCTTAATTAGTACAACGTCCCGATTATATTTGTTTTAATGTATACAGAAAATCGAAAGATCAATATATTAAATCAAAGGATATAATCGTCAAATTGCAATCAAATACAGCGGTCACCAAAGGTATTCGCGTACCCCCATTGTATTTATTACGCCATAATAATTAATTACCTTCAAATATATCAAATTTTGTATCGTTTAGCAGTACTTCCATGTAGCTACAAAAACTTGATACTGCGAAAATGTAACATATATAGAACCTGATACGAAAACTTTTTATCGGAAAGTATGGTTATGCGAAAATCTCTTTTGCGGCAATTGTATGTGGTTGATTCAAAATAATTTCAAGAAAGATATTTTACTTAACGTCAATAGCCCATCTGTCGGTTGTATTTTTCTATGGATACGTGTATTTCGGACAAAGCACGGATGAGAATACGGCGGGTAGCGTGGTAGCCAGCCGAAAATCGTATTCCATTCGCTGAACGTGATTAAAAGGGAAGAACGTACGCATCGCGGTCCTCTCGCGGCCCTTGAAACAATATTATTATTAAAAGCTTTGCGCGGTCCGGTGATCCACGTGAGTCGACGGAATGGTGAAAAGAGTAGTGGACACGCCGGAGGAGAGAAAGAGACCAAGCTAGAAGGGAGATAGGGACAGAGGGTGGCTTGGGAGAGGGTCCAGCGACGGAACAGCGATTAATTAAAAGAGCAAAAACTGTTTTCATAAAATTCATTTGCGGAAATATGCGCCGACTGAAATAATATCCGGCCGATGAGCGCGCGTGTCCTGGCTCGCCCCGGTGTTCACGGGGACGCGGTGCTCGAGAGTGAAAAACCGACGCGAATAAAAATGGAGGCTGCACGAAATACGAAAGTTTTCGCATTTTTTTACGTTCGTCCAGCGGACCGTGGTATACGTTATCGCGCGATTCTGTGTGGGTGAGTACGTTTATTCTCTTGACCCGGCATCGTAAGCGTATCGTGCATACACCGGTTACAAAGCAACCAATCTTCTCTGTCTTTTCCTTCTTTTCTCTGTCCTTTCTCTCGACCCTCTCGCCACCACCCTTCTCCCTCCACTGTTCCGCTATTGCTTCTCTCTCTTTTGTTGCCACATTTCCCTCGTTCCCACTTTCATTCAATCTCACAGCCGTTCAGTCATAAAAATATTTCTACGCCTTCCTGGATATTTTTTCTTTCCGTTGCCATACCTTGCACACTTTCCCAACGTTGGCCGTCGCCCTCCCCCTCGGCGCACCCCTGCCCCCTATTATTCTCGACGGCTAGGAGTGGCGCGAAGTGTGATTTAAACGCGCGTAAAAGTGGCCGTTAAAAGGCAAGAAAGCTCCTTAACTCCCGCTTTGATTGGCCAACTCGGTTTATTAAAACGCCCCGAGCGATATTACATATTTTTCTTCTCGCTTGAACCGGGCCACTTCAACGCTACCGTACATCTCCTTTTTCCTCGTCGTTGCCCATTCTTTCGTATTCTTTGTCGAGCTATAAGGCTAGCTGCTCAAATAACCATTTTCTCTTTCTCAGTTCCTTTTCTTTATTCCCCACCTCCGGTCCACCTTCGGGCCAGTGTCTTACTACGCCTCCAACAACTTTCTTTCCCGAACCTCCGTGCAACCAACATCTTTCAACTCCTTCTAAACGATATTCTTGAAGAGCGTCGAGTGGAAAGAATACAATCGTTGAAACGGATCGTTGGAACGTAAGTGAGAAATATGCAGAAACGAGCAACGAGAATTAAAATCGCGTTAACGCCATATCCCCTTGTACAAACACGATTACTCTCGCTTGTAAATCTGTTCGAGCCGCAAAATCGAAAATCAAATCGAGGTGAAACGCGTAATCGTTAAGCGGCTGGCCCTTCCTCCGCCACGACAGCTGGACTCCCTTTTGTAATATTAATTAATAAGGCAACTTCCGTGGAACGAGATACTTGCTGTTAATTAAGAAATACCTAGCGAGCGCTCTTTTCCAACGCAGGGGCGAGGAAGCGGAAAAATAAGAGGTAGAAATTCCACGCTGCTCTGGCACCCTTGGAACGAGGTAAACTTAATCCTCGGCCAAGTTAAACCAACTGCTAAGCTTTTCATTATGCCAAAATGAGCACGCGAAGAAGAAGACTGGTCGAGGTGAGCCTTGTTTTCCTTTATTCCTTTCTTAAAATCTTCATATCGAACCTGATCTTTTATCTTCGCTTTTGGATACGCGGATCATCTCGCCGGATTCTTTAAACATCTCCCGGCTTCGTTGCATATTTCGAGTGGAAATTTTCGAGTTTTAAAGTCTCTTTATAGAATTCAAATTCCTCTTGTCGGTTTGTTCTCTTTGCTTTATTTCCCAGAGGGATCGTTTACGATAAAAGAAAAAACGAAGGGAGGGAAAAAGAGAGAAGCGAAGGTTGCAAAAGAAAACTCTTGGAACTTCGAATTCAAGCGAAAGGCGACGAAAAGTTTTACGAGCGCCACAGCCGTCCTGGCTGACTGGTTTGAATTGCATCAATTAAAAAAAGCCGTTCCACAAAAATTCCATAACGCGACGGTTGGAGGGCTGCGTCAAATGTCCCTGCACATTCGTCCGCTTTCCATTTCTACCGGATAGTAAAACCTTTTCATTCTTCTCGCACCTCTTTTTCGTTGCATCGTCGATAACGATTACCCTGCCGCCGATTTAATTTAGCATTTCGCTCGCCAAAATCAGAGTAAATATATCTCTCTTTATAACGCGTACTATGTTTTAATTTTTCGATAAAAATATACGTCGGCAAATCCACCGTATTGAAAAGTATCGTTTCAATGACTATTATGAAATAATATAACGATAGAAAATATGTGTACAGAAATATTTCGAATAAATATAAATGTAATATGTAACGGCGTGAGAATCTTCGCTTCGATAGTTGGAATATTTTTGAAAACACGTCTGAACAAAGAAACGAGAAGAATACTATTCTACGAGAGAAACATAACAATAGTACATACACCTGTAATAGTACGTATAGGATCGGCACTCAAGGTATGCGAACTATGTTCTCATAATACTTTGTCCGGTCGCAGAGGATATATGAAAATATACGACAAGGGTCGAAAGTGGCAAGGGTGAGATCTATCGACAGGGATGCGATGTTTAAAAGGATCTTTTTCTGTTTTCTTTTTTTTTTTAACAGAACGATACATTTATTTTATCTACTTTTGCTCGTTTCGTTGGGCTAAAATTGAAGAATAAAAATTGGTCCACTGCCAGGACTTCTTATAAAACGCGTTTAAGGTATTTCCAACCACCTTTCGCCTTTCCTACGAAAACAAAATTACGGTATATCGGCGAGCTTGAACGAGAATGTTGAAAGGCTTCGATATAAGCCAATCGAAGCCTGTAAAAAATCGCACCTAGAAAAAACTCGTTACCCTCTCCATCGAAACGACGCTTGTTCCGTCGCGTGACGCAATTTAATTTGAAAATTTCGCTGTTTAAATCGTGCTTTAAACAGAAGTTCGCGAAATCGTATTCTGAAAGCGAAGATCGCGCAACTTCCGATAAACGCTATTGTTTCAACGACGACTGAAAAGAGTCTCGAGTTACAATGGATTCCGATAATCGTTCCCGTCGTCTTACTATGAAAAAGAAAGAAAAGAAAAAAAGAAGAAAGAAAGGTAGAAGAAGAAAAAAACGAACGGACGATAAACAGATCTTATCGCATTAAATTGGGGAAAGACCATAGCGAGGTACTAATCGGCTACGATTTTTCCCGAAAAGGCAGTGGAAAAAAAGGACGATTCTTCGGGGAGTTGTCGAATGAATCGAGCAATCTTCGGGTCCTTTGTTTTCGAGATCTGCCACTTGTAAATATAATTACCCCAGGCTCCTCTTGGTTGTCCTCCAGTCCAACCCCCGCAGCCGCTAGTACTTCCACCTGGCCCATCCCATCGTCTCTAATTTGATTCCGCGGTTGTTTTCACCCGCCTTCGCCGCCTCCTCTCCTCTGTTCTCTGCTCCGCTCACGCATTGTCTCTTGTCTCTTCATTCAAATTACCCTACGCTTTCCCATTCTCGCGCCGTTACAGCCTCTCTCTTCCCTCGTTCCTCTCCTCATCCCTGGCCAGACCCCACCGTTTTCACCCTTATTGTTGCGGTTTTATTGAATCCGCTGTGCATTGTCTGCGCGCGAGCGAGACGCGGCCGTTGTTCAAAGAAAATTGGCGCGTAGTTCGAAATACGCGAATATATTCGTCTTTCAGCGGGCTTACCCTGTGCGGTCCGATGAAATCGAGTTTCACGGCTGCGTACGTACGGTCAAAAGGTACACTAGGCTGGCTACGTTGTTATTGTACCGTGACGTGCGTGGTACCATTTTTCCGCGTATGGGTGCGGGTGTGTTTTTTCGGCAGTTGTCAAATCGTAAAATCGTTATCCAGGAAAATGGCTCGGCAAGAATAGAAGGATGCTTGCGATGCGTGCTTTAGACCGCCGTTCCGGTGTATAAATTCGTTGTACGCGGAGCACAGAGACATCGTCGATCGTTGTTGCGATGCGTGGAATCGCTGTAAATACGAACGACGTTGTTTCCTCTTGGGTATCGAACGGTCTCTGCGAACGTCCATTTCGTTCTAACATTTCCCGGCATTGTCTCGTTTCCTCGGGTGTATAAATATGTAAGAAAGCGGAATTCGTGACTGGACTGCGTTACACGAGCAAGGAAATATTCACCGGGAAGAAATCTGTGCATCGAGGGTAGGGCATCGGGAAACGTTCGAGGGGAGACCGAAGAACGTTTACATATCAAGAATCAAACGGGAACTCCGGACAAAGTGTCAACATGCAAAGACGGATTGCCTTTATTTATTTTTCCATTACTTCCGCGTGTACATTTTATGAAAAACGTTAAAACCATGAGCCCGGGCTACTCGATAAAAGATACGCAAATATTTTCCAATAAGTTTCGAGTGCATGTCGATAGGTCGTTTCGAATGTTTCACCGAACAAAATCGCTGTCGACAAACAACGGAAGACAGGGGCAGCACGGTGAGAGAGGGGTGGTGTAGGTATGGTGGAAAAAAGGGGTGCTTA
The DNA here is from genome assembly GCF_051014615.1 of Bombus vancouverensis nearcticus. Lineage (NCBI taxonomy): Eukaryota > Metazoa > Arthropoda > Insecta > Hymenoptera > Apidae > Bombus > Bombus vancouverensis. Next base: position 13,134,124 of record NC_134916.1, on the reverse strand, counting down.
ATAGCCGTCAGAGACGCGATTGTTGATTCGTGTAATGAAATCAAGAGTAATCGCGAGGGCGATGGCTTTTGTCCGGGATGCATGAATTTTCGACGAACGACCATTAATTATTCGAAATTAAATATCCTCCGTAGGTTTTAATTAAAATGTTTACAATGTCGCCCATCCAGATTACCAGCGGCATTTTATGACGTCGATATATTAAAAAGGTGCGGATTCATTCATCACGACTGGATCGGCGGCTGCCTGTACAACTTTCCAACGAGACATCAGCCTGGCTTGTGTATCGAATAAAGCATCGAGATAATAGCGACTACGTAGAGAAGAGAAAATAATAAAAAAAAAATCAAAACCACAAGACGCCTAATATAATGTCCGATGTATATGAAATTATCAAGGAATCAGCTTGCGTGAATCACACGACTCGGTTGATCGTCAGTTTCCAAATCCAATAATGCAATTATGACGCGTCCCGATAATATTCGTGTAATTAAAATTCCGCGCCCTCCAGCTAGAGGCTCGTACCTCCGTTACCACGCTCCCTGACTCTTGTGAGCAAACGATTCTTGTTTGTTTTGCAAACAAAGGGTTTCTCGTAAGGGTTGGAGAGACTTGGAGCAGAGAGAAAGAAAGAGAGGATGGTGAAGGAGGGCGAAAGTGAAGCGTGGAGGAACGAGGGGAAGAAAGAAAGAGGGGTGGAAAGTGAAAAGGGGGTGCTGGAAAACAGGGGGCAGAATTATTACATCTTTTGTTCGAAGGCTCGAACCGCCCCATTTGCGGAATTGCGGATCGCGATCCAGCCGCGATTGCGACCGCTGAATACCACAGGGTCGGCATGGCTTTTGTTAGTTTTGACTAATTTCCGCCAGGTAATCTGCTTCAATTCGAATTTCCTCAACCATAATAGCGCGTTACATAGGAATTTGATAAAGTTGTCTATGCGATATCTGCATTCCTGATTAGTTTACGATCCGCTGCACCGTGTTATATGGATAAAATATTTTTTCGTCTATTCACTTACGAACAGCTCGTCAAATTATTTCGTTTCGGTAGATTTATTCCGATCGTTGAGGTTGAGGTTGACTGATCGAAGAACGAGTTGATGAATTTGTAATAGAAAAGTATATTGAAATAATTAAAGGTATAAGAATAAGTATAATATATAAGTTTATGCTGTTTCAGATCCTTACTCTCTTAGTGTTACTAGACAATGGAACGATATTGAGCACGTTTTTATATTTAAAGCAAAAGGACATTACCAAAAAAGTCAAAACTTATAGCTTTGACTAGAGGCTACAGGGAACATAAATAGAAATCTATTTGTTAGTTCCTTTGTTCCTAGACCTTGCAACCCAAAGCATAATGTATACTCAAGGGTACAATAATATGCACCGCTCCTTATTTAGAATATTTCTGCGTAATAGCAATCTCCAGATCACGGATATACATAAATAAAGATGTAGAGTTTTTCTTGAAGTAGTTACTTCAATATCGATAAAGAGGCGGATTCTTGAATTTTTGGATAGCAAATATAAGAGAACGGAGTATACGATGATCGTAAAATTTTAATCCCTATGCGACGCGACGTGCACCATCGACAAAACCCAGCCCTTGAGCAAGTTTAATTCTTGTGGGTCCCATCGGTGACTTTATCGCGAGAAATTGCCACGGTCCGGAAACCGTCGTTACAGCATCGTTACCGTAAGAACTTACTGCGAGCATTGTTACGGCTAATGTTACCGAACTTGGTTAACTTTCAGTTTTACCGTCGATTCGGATTAAGAATTTATGGTAACAGCCGACTCTTCGGTTTATTCCCCACCGCGGAAGAACCGAGAAAACGTTTTCGAGATACACTTTAATTACGCTCTCGGTATGCTTGAATATTTATTTTTATGGAGCAGAAACTAGACTCGAGTAACGGGACACGTATCGTGAGCATTTTGTTCGCAACGAGACTAAAAATTCGAAGAAAAATTGCAACTACCGTCCCAAAGTCTCTAAGCCTTGCTTACGGTGCTTCGTATTGCTCGAAGAAACGAGTAATCAGAGAATAAACGACTCGAGACTGCGGTTGGAAGTGAATGCGCGCTGGCCTAGAGCCTGCTCTCGTTGCGTATAATTCGATCCACGCATCGTATCGTGTTACCGTCGATTCGATAAATCGGACGACTGGCTTGGACGCGACGTCAACGTCGCAGAAACCGAGTAGTCTCGTAGAAAACCGAACGTACTGGTCTCATGTATCATCTACTTGCTGGTTCGGCACTTTCACCGCCAGTCAATTATATTAACGAAGAAACACGGGGTGACAAGCAAGCAAGAAGAGCCAGACCAACTTGGAAACTTATAACTTCACCCTGATGACTTGTTATTTTTACTTCGTCCAACTGGTTCCCATACTAGCGTACTCGTGATATGATGTTACAAGAGTTTCTCGACGTTAGCTTGACTAACTTCTGCTAATAACAGCGAAACATTAATTTCATCCGATTGGATCCAACAGACTTAAATAACAAAAACGAAGATAAAGAACGACGCTCTTTGGAGGACAAAGGAGTCTGTCCTTGCTCAACCCTCGCATCTCCTCAGAAACATTCGAATTCTCATTCCATGACGGGAACAGAGAGGACTACTTTAACCCTTCTTCCTTACCCCGTATAATCTTTCCCTGTGGTAGCTTTCTCTTGGCGGTCGGTATAATCGCGCCACACCAGTATTCCCGCTGGAGCCGTTGCTCTCGACACGATTCCTCCGAAGGATGAAACGACGAAAAGTTTAATGAGTCCGCCTACCACGTGTCCTCCGTCGGTAAAATTGCCTTTTCCTTCTCTTAACGACCTTGATTTCGGACATCTCTATAATCGAATTACAAACAGACGTATTATCTTATTATACGATTCGACCAAGAGATTCAACGTTTCTTACGAACGGCATACAATACAAGCACGTTTAACGCTAGAACTACCACACAAGTTAAACGGACTGGTTTTACAATTTCATTTTAAAATTCCTATTTTATGCTATATTTTTTTCCGCGGTGATGTAATAATTTTAGCAACGATAACTAAAGGAATAATATAATGAACTTTATTTTGTTTTTCATGTATTCAAACTCAAAATAATTTTGTATCAAGGCCACATATACCAATAGCAGTCAAAATGACTGGTACTTTTCAAAGTGTAAAAAGGTCCTGCAATCTGTTCATCGAACCCCAATTGACCAGTTTCCTCGTTTTGTAAAATTTTTACCGCGTATTATTCAATATGATGATGTCAGTTATCAGGAAAATTCCAGATCGATCGCCAGATCGCTAGATGTTAACTCTAGAAATACCACATCAGTCAAAATGACTGGTTCTACAGTTTTATAAATGTGTCAATCCTCGTTTAGGGATCATCGTCCCAGATGGATTAATAATACCAGAAATGTATTACATAACATGGAATTCCTTCTGTAAGAAAGTAATAAATCAATAAATATAAAAATATTCTATTATTACGTATTTTTTAAAGACCAGTCATTTTCACTGGTTTGATAGAAATAGCTTCTTGTTAACTATCAGTAGTTTTAGTGTTAAGAAAACTCTTATATCTTCACGGTATGTATGAATAACGTTTCTCACAATGGTCCTCGGTAACTGTTATCTTTTTCCGAAGATTATCCTTCGATAAGCTACACCACGTTAAAGATTACGCGTTACGCGTAACATACTCGCATGCGTTCCATTTCGGAATGCTTCTTAGACTTTAGAAATGTATACTGATATTTAATAGCCTATCCAGAAGTTAGCTGCAAGAGTCTCAACGGTAAGTACAATCTTTGCGTTTTCTGAATAGATGCATTTCAGCAAAATGATTTAGGAAGACGAGCTATGCAGTGAACAACGAAGTAAAGCAAACATTATTATTTAAACTACGAATGTCGGACAAAAGAAGGTATGCAGGTTCCTAGTAGTAGTTCTAAGTAGTAGAAAATGTGTTAAGTTAGAATGTAAGTTTTCCATTTGCACGAAAGACGATTATCGAGACGTGTATGACGTAAATTACTACGAATTATTACAACAAATATCGAGGATCGTTGTACTTGTGTACAAAATGTCCGTTGATTATTGCCTATTCTATTCCATTATATCCGATATACAATAAATTAAATCGCAAACCAGTAACAAGATACGGCAATACGTGATAATCTAATTAAATCCATTTTATACAATGTCTGTGATAAAGGACTCGCAGCACAACAGACGTATTGATTGTACGCCACTCGGCAAGTTTCACGAGCGTTTTACAGCATTTCGAAACATAAACGCGACTGAGCACTAATGGACCGACTTAAATATGTAAGAGAAGCCTGCCCAGCGGGTAGCGGGTAACAATAAACTAACACTTAAGACGTACTTCACGGCACAATGCGAAGTCACACTCTTCGCGCTAACGATCTCACCTCCAAGCTTCAAGCTTCCAGCTGCTTGTGCCACTGTCTCTCTGGAAACTGTTTTAACTGATGCGGGATAGAGAAAACTCGAAAGAGCTGCGAAATATCGACAAATATTTACGCCAGCGATTATATATTCGCAGAATACGTGAACAAGAAACAAAATAAAGATATAAATGTTATTATAGGAGAAAATTTTATATGCAACATTTTTAAACGATAAGGGAATATCTAATTGGTTAAAGTGGTTAATTTTTTGGATCGTGTGATATTAGTAAAGTAAACTGTTACATCAGAAAACAAAATAAAAATATATTTTTTGAGAGCGAAATAATAAACGTCTCGCGTTGCACCAAAATCTTCTAAACTGTAAATGAAAGAAACAGACGACACCCGGTATGTCATAAAAACTAACAATGATGGAAATATTAGTTTTTAAAGTCGCGCAGGGTGTCGTTAACGTTCCCAGTCTTCCCGCTCGCGAGCTAAAAGTTGCTGTCCCCTCGTTGCTCGTCGCTTTTCTTAACGCCTCGCGTTTATAGGCCTTCGTGAGCTATAATTCCTTTTTTTCTTTCGTATACTGTTTGATACGAGAAAAGAAAACCGTGTTCCCATTCGCCTAGTTTGCAACAAGTTATAGGACTTTGTGTTACAATGCACATTGAAGTAATCCTTCGAAGTGACCGTTTAATTTTCTACAAACGTACAATACTGTTTCTATAGATATTTAACGCCGAATATGCTACATAACAGCGATAAATTTGAAGAATATGTAAATTAAAAAAATCTTTCAGATGTTAAACGGCATAAGTGGTGATTAAATAGTATTTCTATTCGTATACGACGATTCAAATGGAAATCAAGTTTTCTGTCGTGCATCCTTAAATTCGACCGTCGTACCTTTCGATCGCGACGGCCGATAACGGTGATCATTATAAATTTAAGCGCTTTTAACAAAAGCCACGTTAGCTCACAGCCGTTTCGCACGCAAGCGGCACTTTGCATGCCGCATTCCGGACGACTTGCCACCCTTGTTTGAACTGGCGAACTGGTGTTGCGCTCAAAGTCCGAATGTATAATTAATCGGGTTATCAATTAAAGGAGCGGCGCCGATTCGTGACCGCTTCCTACAGTCGAACCGCTATTATACATATGTCGATATTTGATCGTGACACTGGAAACGGAAACGACGTTCGTATATTTTCGCGGTGACGAGATCGCATAATTCTGCCTCCCAATCGTAATCGATTCACCTTATTGAATTTTCACTTAAGGATAAATCAATAATACCGAATACTATTTCTTATCATAATGTATATTAGAACTTATTATAAATTAAGTTTATTTTATTTTAAAGTATTTGATAATGGACATCATTTTTGATATTTTGTATGTATTTCTTTCAGACAACTATTAGTACCTGAATATTTTTTGAAAAATTTAACCTAACCTATGCGTGTATATCAGACATGAACCTTCAGTCTTTGATTATTTTGAAGCTTCAGTATTTTGCGTCTTTGAATCAATTTATACTCTCTGCAAAGATAGAGACGGTCGATCAACTGAATTCTCATTGGTGGAACGACATGGAAACCGGTAAACTCTGTTTGAAACCGGCGAACTCAATCATTCCCTCTGTTCTACGACACGGCAAGGACCAACACAGTCTATGTAAATACAGGGAACTACTATACACAAATACGTGCACTTTACTCGATATTTAATGGGAATACCAAATCCTTCCGGTACATTTTTTATTAGCACGAAGAGAAATGAACTAGGTACACGATCCTTCTATGGCATATTCGCAAGTTTATAAATAATCGATAAATTTCTGAAGATAGCTCTCGATATAAAAAGTGTATTATGATGTTATGAAGAAAATATCAAGTAGAGAATGAGAGAAAATATTTGACATTTTATACAATACCAACATAAATAATTTAATCTAAATGTTACACGTAATATGTTTAAACTTACCTCGTATAGGCAGACATTTTGTCAGGAAATCTTCAAATGGAAAGTACTTATAAGAAACGTAAAAACAGATAATGATCACATTTATGTGACACACAACACGTACTCGATATAAACTACGTTATATTATTCTTGTAGATGTATATCAAGGAGTACTGGATAATTAATATCACACAATTACTTCAATTTTCCGATTATTTACGTCAATATGACGCGCACGTTTCAAATCACTACTTTAAACTAGAAATTTTCTCTAGCGCTAGTGGCGCACTCTAGTGAACGAGTGCTGAAATTAACCAAGCCTTGCTGTTGCACGGTAAACAATACTGGATTATCATTGGCTGACAAGATCAACAAGTAAAATAACTCTAATTTTATTATCGCTGTTGCCACTCTTATATTTCATAATTTGTTTACGATGAAATAAGTTTGAATCATCTAGCGGCGTAAAATTATAATTTTTGAAATAGATCGACTCTTGAAGTTTGAAGTTCTTTTAAGTAATAATCGTTATCGACGTTACGAGTGTAAATAAAAGATGTTATATCTTACATTTTTGATAAGAAAAAGTGTAGTGGAACATTTTGAGTGACTATTGCGCGAAAAAAAGAAGCATGAAATAGGCGAAGGAATTTTATATGCTCCAGCTTTGACCACACATAGCCTTATCAGTAAGAGGTAAATCAAAATATGATAAGTATTAAAGTAGTTTTCGTTATATGAAAAATGCGCATACATAAGTCGAGACGTAGTTTCCATATCCTTTCATGTAGTTATTATATGTATGTGTATTTATATCTACATATATCGATGCGTAATGCGCATTTATGTCGATCCGTAAATACTCTTTGATCGTTTCCTGCGAATCGATTATGAATAAGGAAGGTCATATATTTCCGAATTAGAATAACTAAAAAATTTGATTAGTTACGTCAAATCTTTATTATATTTCACACTGTAAAGGTAACAGTTTTGTAAAAAGCATAGTTTCATAAAAGATATATGTATACATCTGTAGAATATAACGAATGCAAGCAACAACTTTTAATACTTTTATTAAGTGACATAATGATTGCTCATATAATATGTATTATTATTTATTCTTTGCGATAAAATTTTGCAATATTAATGATAATAATAGTAGGGGAAGCATAAGTAGATGATGACATCTAAAATTGCAACATCCATTCTCGGTGTTGATCAATTTATTAGCGTCCTGTCTGAACTTTAGCATTTACAGGGCTTACAACTACACTGTTCGCCAGATTTACAAGCGCATTTGTCTGTAACACAAAATACAAAACTATGATTAGTGTTAAGTATTTATTGAGAATTTATTTACAATAAACATTAAGTATAACAAAATGTGAAACAAACAATAATTTATGATTTAAAAAATTATAATGTTTTGAACAGTTATTTGCAAAGAAATATTTCGTGAAAGTAATAAAACTCGTTGGAAATCGTAACGTAACCGAACTATAGAGTGAACCGACATTAATAATGGTCACGGTTAAGCGATCGCTGCTCAAGTTTACAAAAAATGGGATATGTACAGTCAGAACAGAGAATCATTACCACATTCCTTCGAAGAAATCTTTCTACCTTACCACAAGTCTAAAAGTTAGAGTATAATTTTTTTAACATATCGTTTGAAAATTTAAATTTAAATTCTGGAAGTAATTTAAACTAAGAGTTATTACCTCCACATGAGGAGACGCAACACTTGCATTTGTCGCCACATTGACATTGTTGGCATTTATCTGCAATAAGAAATAACATTTTAAATATTAGACAAAGTAAAAAATAAGTATTAAGTGTAGCAGTCAATTTTATTGAGGAAATTTGCTTCACTATATATAAATTGGTCAAAATCATCAATTGAGCACTGCCCGTAATAGCGTTTGATGAATAAATTATCCCATTACTTCCTGTATAAACCAATAAAGCTAACCGCATATTATAAAAATTGTAAGAAAATTTCGCGTAATTCTAGAAATTTCAATTATCCCCCATTCATTCATATGAAACAAAACTATATGAAAATATCGAAATGCCTTAATATAAAATTCAAATTTTTTAATATGATTTGAAGCAAAACGAAGAAACAGTTGTTGTAAATATAAAAAAATCAGTTGGATCTGGTAATAATTACAATTGAAAAATAAAAAATATTATAAATGAAAGTGTTAAATTATATGTAGACAAATTAACAAGCATTAAGCAGGTATATTGAAAATATTAGCATTCAACTAAAAGTGAGCAAGATTACTAAAAATTTTAGAATAATTTACTGAATTGTATATATCAAAATTGCATTACATCCAAATCAGATTATCGTATAATATAAGGAGGTTCTTGGAAGTGAAAGTAATTCTTACCAGAGCACTTGTCACAACCTGGTCCTGGCATTTTGTAGTTTTTACGTAGTTACTTGGTTCGAATCACTTGGAAGCTGAATGATCACTTGTTAGTTCCGGCGTACCCGTTCGAATTTATCGATCATCTCCTACCATAAGCCCTCTTATACTAACGCATCTTAACGGCGTGTGCAACTAGCGTCGTGCGTGCCATGCGCAAAGCAGGAGCGTACTTATTCACACTAGCTTCATACATTAAATTTAGAATTATGGAATTTCAAATACACTTTAAATTATATCAACATCTGTCACAGTTTTCTAATATGATAATAATTATATGCAATTGTCAAATTTTCTGCATTAAGGTTTTTCATCATATATTATATCGCAGAATATTACAATACACATTTTACAATTAATTAATAAAAGGAACAAATAACTTCAAACTATGACAATTCTACTGTTAGAAATTAATGCGATTTTCTGTATATATTTAATTTTAAATGCTACTAAGTAGAATTACTTAGATATACAATTTAGATACATAGGGGTACATAGATACACAATTTACGTCCCTGATTTAGTGCAGCACGAAACCAATGAATAACATTGCACGTTACACTACATTATGAGATAAAAACATTAGTACTACCAGAGTCTGATACTACAATGAATTAAACTTTATTCTAGAAACTTTATGTAAAGACTAGAACAATGACTTACAATTAGAATAATAAATAACTGAATTTCTTTCCATTCTTTCCCCAAAATCTATTAGAAAGTCTATTAGAAAGCATAAATAAGGGAATATGTATTTTCACTCGTATGTATCTCGTTTTATGCTATATATTTAATATTTATTTAATAGGAAGTAAAAGTTGTAAAGTTCATTAGAAACTTTTTTAGAATATGGAATTAAATTAAGTGAAATTATATGTATTTCACTAAATATTATTACTTTTTACCAATACTTAAGGTACTTATAATAAAAATATGAAATATTCATTTTATTGCAAATATTTAAATAGAATTTAAGCATTTCTCCAATTGTTAATAAAATTCGTTTTTCTGGCTGCTTCTTCAACATGTATGGATTCATCTTCAGGTTCATAATTAATTTCATACATCCCATTACTTGCTGTATTCTTCCCTTTTTGTGCTGAATTTATCCGGGCTGAAAATATTTTTCATATACATAGATTTAAATCATAAAACTAAGAATTCCCTCATTTTCTTCTATAATCAAATGTAATTATACCTTCGTGCCGGATAACAACTTTGCTTTGAGCAGTTTCAAGTAATTTCTTGACACGAATTCCATGTTTCGGCGAATTACTATTCCTTATCTATAAATATGTATAATGAATTAACATATTTCCAAAATATAGAAACGGTATATAGAAGTACCTACTGTTTTAACTTGTAGAGGAAGTTTATATGAAACCCTAGGAAGGACAAAATGACTTGCAGCTGTATTATCACACTCTGGTGTTTTTATTACATGTGCCTTATAGAAAAAAGAAAAAAACATACACACATAAATCAAAAATTACCAATACAGCATTTAAGTAAATTTATATATATTTATATTTACCTCCTGTTCATTTGTATTTACTCTAGGAGATAAATTAATCTTGAGAGCTGTGGTTTTTTGAGTTTTATTTATAGTTTTCGGTGAAGCATTTTGTTTTGAGTTCCTGTTTGATAATGATTTAGGATTCTGTTTCACAGGAGTAAGCAATAAATTATCTGTTTTAGCATGTACATTTTTTATAAGTTGCATATCTGTGCCTCTTATATACATACCCACTGGTGACATTATAGTATTATAATTCAAGCGATATAAGCCTTCTGCATGTGGACTTTTTAAAATGTGTCTTACTTTAGTATTCTGTACAGGAGTGTTCATATCAGGAAAATATGTTTTTTTCTTTCTACAATCCTTATTTAAAGGAGATTTTCCGGGTGTCGTAAAAAGTTTTGTCTTTACAGTTTCTCGTATCTCTTTCTCTTGCATACCCTGTTTCTTTAACAATGGTGATTTTACATTTGGACTTAAATTAAATTTTGTCCCAGTAGATGTCCTTTTAATATTTACGGTTTCTTTTTTAGAAACTATATTTTTTTCATATTTTGGATCAGCGTCCTCAGTTTCCTTTAAGTTACTTTCACTTACAAAAGAATTTGAATTTTCAAGTATCTTCAAGAGAGATTTATGTTTTTCTAAACACATTTGATAGTCTTTACAAGATACTAGAGTTTGTAAAAATTTAGTTTCATCATTCAATGAATTTGATTCGCTATCATTAGCAAACATAGGTGACGTTCTCAATGTTTTTTGTATCTGTATAATTTCAGGATCTGCATTAATTTCTGTAATAATTCTTGCTGTATTAAGACATCTCTTCCTTTTTTCTGCTATGTCTTGTATAAGTGATTTGTCTAATTCATCTAGATCTAGTATTGCATTACTATTTACCTTATCAGGTGTCACCGTATTCAAAACAGGCTTTTCATTAATTCTTTTGGTTTTTTTCTTAGAATATGAGATATCACTACACTGATTACCTTGTGATTTATTGTGTAATTCTTTTAACTTCGAGCAATTAAGGTCTGTTTTGTTTATAGATGGACTTTGACATATATCCAATAAATTTGGAGTACTTAATGCTCTATTTTTTGGTGGATTTACATCATCAGACATATTTAATGATGCCATTTGTTGCTCGCATATATTATGAATATGACTCATACTTAACAAAGAAGGCAATGACAAAATTTTATGTAAAGGGGCAGGACATTCTTTTTCTTTAGGAAATAATCTATTACACTGATCTTCCAAATGTTCAAAAGATGTACTACTTGCATTATCTACATTATTAATACTCTTACTAGAATTACATTTTGATATTTTAGCGAAGAATCTTCTTTTAATTACATCTATACCAGAAACAGGAGTAGTACATAGAGATGTATTTATGGGAGAACATAATTTCTCATTTTTGCAATTTGTCATGTGAATAGATCTATTACATGCAGGGCTTATAGAATCTTCTGGGTGTATAAGCGTAGACATTTGAAATGAAAGCCATTCAGGAGCAGATTCATCTTCAATAAATTTACACATTTTTCTAAATTCTGTTGTTAATCTGCTTAAATTAATTGCAGACGTTTTGTTTGCATCATCATCATCATCATACATGACAGACTCTTCAATAATAGTTAAAAGTTTTTCAGTAAAAGTTTTTGGTGACTGTTCGAATTTATCAGATAAACGTTTTAATATTTGTTGTGTCTGTGAAACTTCTTGTGCTTGATTAAAGTAATTATCTAATAAACAAAGCATTGTCTCAAATTTTTTTGTTTCAATATCCACATGTTCATCTTCATAATTTCTAGAAAAATTCTGTTTGTTTCCATCTGTACAATGGGGAGAAACAAATGGCGGTATCAGTTTTGTATTAGATGCATTATCCGAAATAGAACTTGCATTTAATCTATTACTGTTTACATTGTAATTGGTATCCCTTCTTAAATTTTTGCACATTGCATTGGATTGTAACTTAGGATGCAAATCTGTGGTTTGCTTTTTGACTCCACTTGACAATTTGTTAGATGTATTCTTTGTAAAATTCTGAGGATTATTATTTTCTTTATTATTATCCGTTTTAACATATAACTGTTCATCTTGAAATAAGTCAATACACTTATTTAAATTTGATGTAGGATGTATAATTGAAGATGAATTAATTGACGGATTCTGTATACAAGAAAGTTTTGAAAAGCTGCCAGCTAAAATAGGAGAATCTTTATTGCTGCTCGTAGTATTATCAGATGTATGATTACTTTTATTTTTACTTTGAATTTCATTCAAACTGTCTTGAGACATTGAAGAAAATGTATCGGGATCAGTCTCACAATGTTCTGAAAAAAAGTTATTTTATTGTTAGATGAAAGATTAACACGTAAATTAATATCTTTATTTAGATAGAACCACTTGTATATTCAATTCTCTACTTACGAAAACTATTTAGCGAATCTATGAAATCAGCTCGCCTTCGTCGCCGACTCATTTTTCGAAATTTTTGGAAGAGCACTACATAACTGCTAAAAACGTTACGAATCACTATAATAAATTCATTTTGAATCATCAGTAATGCCAACATATCAAAGAATTATATATAGGAAATAACCTATACTTTATGTTGGTAATGCTAGTAATGCTAGGGAATGCTAGTAATTACGATGTGAAGATAGTTGCATGTTTTATCATCTTTTAACGTGTTAAGTTGTTTAGAGTAATGTGATTCAAAATTAAGATAACCTTGTGTTGGCTACTTATCAACATTTTTTTTATTTATATTTTTTGTACAAAAGTTACATTAAAATATGTACTTACACGAAACATAACCTTCATGAGTGTAAACGAAAAATTAGCATCAAATGCGCTTCTGTCTAAGACGTACGATATAAAATATGCAAAGTTTGTAAATAAAGTGCTAAAGGAAGCAGCTGACAGTTTTGAAAAAGAACAGAAATGTATACATATTTACTATGTAATTCTATAACGCTGCGTAATTATCAGTGACAAATTTTTACACAACAATTAATGATTTCAGTTTTAGATGATGTACTATTAAATCTGTATAACATTTTTGGTGATGCACTTGAAAGGGCATTAGAATTGTATGAACGAGGACGTATAACTTATATTTTTCCTTCTGAAAGTGCTGGTGTTCCACCTCATAATGATAGACATACTGCCAGATATTTAGTGCAAGTTAAAGGATTGTCAGGAGCAATATATATTCTTTTCCCAGATATAAACTATTGTCTTTGTGCATCCTTTAGGTATAAAATATATAACCTCTCTAGGTACTTATAATAACAAATATTGATGATTATAAAATATACTTCCAGATGTCAAGTGTTAAATGATAGATCTTTATTTACTTGTAAACACGTTTTAGCAGTTTGGCTAACTGCCATCACGAAAGATAAATTGTCTTATCAATATATAACACAGGAACAATTTCAAAGCTTGCTATTATTTCAAGTTTTAGATAAAGAATATGTACACTGAAGTAGAAAATTATAATTTAGTTGCAAAGTTAGGAAATCTTAAAACTATAGTATTGTTACTAAAAGCAATTAATTTTAAAGAGGTATAATAATATTTTTTGAGATTCTTTGAGATTTCTAGCAGAGACAAAATAGATTTTGATATAAGAACTTTTTGATTTTCTTCAGAATGCCACATGTTTTGGAACTGAGAATGGTTTAAAAGTAACAGTAGAAGATGCAAAATGCATGCAAGCTAGTGCTTATATACCAGCTCATGTATTTCAAGTGTTTAATTTAAAGGAAGATGTAATATTTAGAGTAAATTTAAACATATTAGTGGAGTGCCTCTGTATGTTTTGGAGTAATATAAATTGTCAAGGGAGCTCTGTAGCTTTGCAGCTCTTTTATGAAGTATATATGGTCAAAATATATTATAAACCTTGTATTTAGCTATTAATAAATAGAAGTTTTACTTTGCTATTAATAAATAGAAGTTTTTACAAAAGGGCAATGGACATCCTGTAACAGTTCTGATAGAGGAAGATGGTATTATAACGGATTGTTCTTTAAAAACTCAGGAACCTGATGAGTTATTAGATTTTCATCTTGAACCAGAAAATGTTTTGAACAAAGTAGTCCTCCAAACCGAACTATTAAAAGATATCTTATCCGAACTTGATTCAACTAGTGATTTCATTGAGGTGAAACATAATTTAATACTTAAAAATTCTATCAAATTATAGCTTATTAATTTTATATTTTGGTAATATTGCAGTTATTTTTATCACCTGCTCCACCTTTTTTTCGTATTAGTACAACTGGTTTAGCTGGAATTTGTCATATTGAATTACCCCATGATGGTGAATTGGTTGACAACTTTCAGTGTACTTCAACAGCTATGTCTAGTTACAAACTCTCACATATTAAGCCAGCTATGAAAGCATTGTCATGTGCAAACAAAGTTTCATTGAGAACTGATACATGTGGACTATTGTGTTTTCAATACATGGTTAAAACCGATGAAGGACATACTTGCTACATAGAATATTATGTAAGGGTGACTTATTCTTGCTCAGTATTTGCAAAGAAATATAGTGTATAGATAGATGTAAATATATAAATAAAATTTTTCAGATTTCTCCAGTGATAGATCCTAATGGATAATATTACTTAATAAATGTGGTACTAGGATTGTAAATATTTATCAGTAAAGTTTTCAAAATTGTTTTTTATTTTGTATTATTTATAATTAAAGCTTTTTATTCATTGTATTCGTTTTCATTGTATTTATATAAAAAAAATATTTTGATACAAAGATGTTCAAAATTATTCTTTATTTGTTCTGAAATTTCGTTCGATATATCCATAATGGATATAACATACATGGAAGCATATGAATAACATTTAAAGATGCATAAAAAATATAGAAATATTTGATACTTTCAAAATGCAACATAATAATTTCCGTCTTACGTATATGAATATGAGTGACATTGTATTCATATATCGTATCATACTGCGAAATATTAGACCCTTATTTGAAAATAATACCAGCTGTATCATATTTATGCGTTCATATGTATTATTCTGCGTGTAAAAAAGTTTATTTTTTTTACATTTATGAAAACAATATATTGCCCTTAATTAGCGAGAACAACTTTCAACATCATTAATCAATTTTTAATTCATTAAGGAATATTATTTCCTTAAATAACATCTTTATTCTTGAACCTTGTATACTCTTGTACATACGATATCATCAACTTTCATGATCTGAAACATAAAAAATATTCATTTCTTTAATTCGATAAAAAAATTACATATATGTAACAAATATTTTCATATTTTAATAGTTTCATTGAACGAATGTAATATACAATTCCTATAGTTTTTTAAACTGTCTTTCAAGGTTTCGAAACAGTTATTATTAACTCTATTATTGAACTTATTACATTGTTCGAGTCACGAAGAGCAAGCGGTAATTGGCGGACCTTTTGACCAATGACAGGCATTGTTATTATCATCAGATGTTCGCCCTGTTATCTTTCGTAGTGTCGTTCAACCCTGCAGAACTTCCATTGCACAAAATGTAATTCAATTGAAACACTGAGCTTCTAATTCCTTAATGATCGAGATTATGTAATTTATTATGACCATGGTTTTTATTAGATTAAACGTTTACGATTGTACTGAGATAATAAGTAAACTGTTAAGGTACAAAGGTTGCTGATAATGTTCTTATAAGATTAAACGAGATAATTTTTTTCTATTCTCTTCCCCTGCCGCGTGTAAATATACTTTTTTTAGGCATACATACCGCTTTCATTTCTGTCGGCGTGAATTCTCTTTCAATAGTGGTATCCTTTTCTCCTTTTTGTACTTGAGTAAGTTTATTTCCATCTAAAGTGCAGACACTCTTCACTTTTCTTCCGTCTGCTGTTTCTTCATCAAATTCCTCACCAAGCTTAAATTTTATTTCGGAGTTCTTGAATGCGCTAGTCGTTTTCAACGTATACACTCCATTGTTTTCTGTTAGTTCAATCACGGGACTCACGCTGCTACCCATTTTACGTGTCATTATACCTACACCTAAAACAAAAAAAAAAAGATATACAAAACTCCGAAATTTAAGAATATACAGATTAAAAAAAAAATCAAACTCAGTCATTTATAAGAACAGCTTCTTTTCAAATTGATAAATGCAAACGCAGATGTACAATTATAATGTTTGAATTGCATATTAAGTTTAAGATACTTTTTGCTAAATAAATTTGTGTTAAATATGGGAGTCTTCCTTACCCAAGGCTTTCAAGAAGTCATCAAAATTTTCGCTCGATTGGAGTTTGTATTGTTTTCCGAAAACGGATGAAAGCATTTTGAACGAATAGAACACGACACGTTACCAACGAAAGTAAAAGCAAGACTGAACACCACCGGTGTTATTATCGCATCTTATATCGTGTATAATGGAGGAACCAGGTTCTCCATAATCGAAATACCAATATGTAAACTTTGAAGTTTGAACTTTTCTGCGATTATTTACGATATCTACAGCGCATCGCGCGTACATATCTTGAAAACAAAATATGAAACAGGTTACCATAATCTTATTTGTTCGTTTGTTCGCATTAAATTACACCGGTTACGTGATATTTGTTTTCAATGTACTTTATATGCATATCGATAGATTATGTAATTGCGACCGATATTATTAGCCATATTTTTTGTAAGGTAAATGAAAGTATAAGATCTAAAATATCATCGCGAATCTATAAGAAGTTATAGTATGTTTTTACACACATCAATCATCAGCACGATTTCAGCCTCCCTCGATTCGAGGAAGGAATAATTTATATTCCTTGCTCGTATTAGTCAACACTTTAACGTGTGGGCGATGTCGATCAGAATGAGCTTGCACTTTTATTTAATTTCCGGTAATCGTATGAAATAACCGGTTGCAATATAATGAGAATGTGAAAATGTTGCGGATGCGCTTATACGACTGTTGTCACTTACAATGTGACGAGTAAATCATGCGCATTTTGTAATGTTATGTATCTTGTTCTTCGCTTAAGGCCCCTATTCGTCTATTATCAGGCAACGCGGTCAGTGTATTTTTATTAAGTTAACTCCACAAGTACCATACATTAGTACGATTCGACTGACAATTGCGATTTATTAATCTTGCTGGTAAATTAATTCAAGTGTTAAATTGGAGTACAATCGGACTCTGTCTGTGGCACATGGCGGGAATTAAGCGTGAGGTCAGGTCGTTGCACAGCCACAGGAGCATAGTTCAACATATTAAAATTGATTATCTTATTTATCATTACAATACGTTGCGGACTCTAATATTATAAATGAGATCGTTCGTTTGTAGTGGAATTAAATTTCCCAGCAACAGAACCGGCTATTTCATAGCATTGATTGTGCATGCCACCCACATTCTTGAGGTTTGTCTGACTTTATCAAAATATTTTATTATTTTCTATTTTACTTTAATCTTCTGTCATTAATAAATATTTTCATAACATAGATATATCACAAGTTCGTTCCAACAATCGAGTATATCGATTATTACTACAATACAGCAATGGCATTGCAAGTTGTACTTTCACAATTTCGTTACCAGATCGTAATTGGAATATCTCCCTTATCAAACGACAAAATGTCGTTACTCGCGTGTGTGCTGTACAATATTTATGAATATTTCATTTCGATTATGGTATTTACGATTTATTTGCCACATCAGTCGGCGCTGATAACAACGTTTGATATCATAATCTGCCGGATGAAATTCATGCAACGATACAGAACGTCTCGTGCATTATCATTCACCTTTGTATCGTACGCGCACGTTTAATTATGAATCACGTTCTTGGAACTCAATTGGAGCAACTTACTTACGTATATATTATCAATTCATACGTACCGAGCGCCTTCATGAAATCGTCGAAATTCTCGCTGCTGAACAGCTTGTATTTTTTTCCAAGGAACTCCGGCATGACGATCGATAGAATTTGTCTGGACTCGAACACGTGACTAAAGAATTAGGTCTCAAAGGACGATAGCTTCAGTTGGACAGAGAAACGATAGTAATGAAACGATGTTCACCGTCTTGTTGCCGGCTCTAGACTGACTAGGATCCGGGAGGACGAAGAGCGTTAAAGGTACACTCTGTCTGGACTGACTACACATCTCTCTCTCTTCTCCTTCCCTCTTTAGCTCTCTATGCATCCTCTCTCACTCCTTTTCATTCACCCCCTTTTCGCCCTTCCCTCAATCGATCTTTCTTTCTCATTCGACTTTCCTCACGCTCTTTCCGTCTTCTATTCGAAAATCTTTCATCTCTGTTCCATCATTTAGCTCGCGTGTTTGGGCGGCCCCCTCTCAGAATATTTGCAGCTGCTGCGCAGAGTCTGTCTTTTTCTCGTAGCTTGGAACTTCGTTTGCTTTTTTTTTTTTATTACACGTTGCGTCGTCGTCAAATCGTTCTTGGCGTTTGTTTAGTTACGGCTATCATAGTAATAGTTTGGTTTTATTTACCAACTTCAACCTTATTTTTGTCGGAGTTGAAGATACATAAATATACCTATTGGTAGGAAACAATATTTAAGCAGTTTCACTTTGACCTGTATTGGTCAAGCCTATGTATAGTCTATACTTTACTGCCTTGTTTTCTTACAATAGTCACAGATATGTATGGGAGACGTTTATTTTTCTCTTCTCTTTCTAGGACATTTTTTTCTTTCACGAAATGTTTTTGAATCGTAACATCGTTCCTCAAGGTTGGATTCTTTTGAATTATTTTTAAAATGGCACTTAATCATTTACATATTTGTCAAAATAACCATAGCATCGATCGTCGTCAATTATTTATATAACGGCAAAACAATGTGACGTTGTTGATCACGTGCAAAACATATTCATCCGACTATGCAAAGTTTGTCGTTTATTGGACAGCAAGCATTTGCGCGATGCATCAATTAATTCTGATATTTTACAGTTAGATCGTGAACGTAATTATTTATGATCTCAGTAGTACGTCAAAGTGTTTCATTTAGTTTGCTCTTTCATTTTACTCTTCATCATAAAAACGTGTTGCTATCAACGCCATGAACTTGCCTGATAAAACAATCGTCAGTGATATTATACAACTTCGGATGTGTTATAAACCGAATTTCGTTAATCCCCAGTTTCTGTTTGTAAAAATGGTCGCGAAGGTGTCTTTACTAGATCGCAGGCGAGATAAGAGGATATAACGTTTCATTCAGCAACCAGCCGGCGTCGATTTCGCTGCGTTTGCCAAACGGCCGGACATGGTCGATAACGGCGCGGTAGAAACGCGACGACGTGGCCGCGGCGCGTCCGCGTCCATTCTTGTTGAGCACGGTGTCTACGATCGCGTAGCAACGCGCCACATTCGACGTACCTACTCGTACACTTAGCAACACGTTTGGCAACGTCGAAACTTGCGGCGAATTCCGCATCAACAACGACGATGAGAACGTAATCCACCTGTATCCATCTACATACGTACGTGTTCTATCAAAACGATCCGAAGCGTTTGCTGGATCGTACGAACCACGAAATCACCTATGTGTTCTCGTTTACCGTAGTGCAAGTAATCGCATCGTTTGATAATGATGTTTTGTCTTTCGCGAGATTACGTAAGTGCACTTTGAATTTTCGCGATTTGATGGTCCCATCTAATTATAGATCCAAAGACGAAACATGCGTTTTGTTCACGTGCGAATATCGGACTACCTCCTACAACCGGTTCCAGCCGATCACCGGTTTCTCTCGCAAAGTTATTATAAACCCGGTGCGGTCGATGAGCGCCAGTATCACCGCATTGAAAATGCGGCGGCGACGACCGGCCAACGAGGATGCGTCGCACACACATCCACGCAGAGGAAAGGAGGCAATCGCGACGTGCTCGCGGGTTTCGCCGTCTTTTCAGTCTCGACTGACCGGGTAGATTTGGCAACGCTGCGGCATAGCAGCGGCATAGATTCCGCTCCGCAACCGCAACCGCACGCCAGCCTAGCGCCATGATGCCAAACCAAGCCAGCCGTACAACGGTTTCTCCGCAGTGACGCGCAAGCTGCCGGCGACGGCGTAGCGTACACAAGCCAAATCGCTTGCGGGATCATAACGTTCCGTCCAAAAATTTCTTTTTCCAATTCTTTTTCTTAGTCTTCGCGCGCTTCGATCGTCGACATCGACCAACGCGCGAGTATTCACGCGCGATACGAACAACCTTCGTTCTTATTCATTGGTCGCGAATTGGCCAGCTCGTGCGATCGTATACACGTTCAGCTTAATCCGAATCGATACACTCGTATCTTGCTCGTTCGACCGTTGAAACACGATCGACTCTAGTCGAGTCGTGTCATCCCCTTTTGTAATCGGTATCGTTAAGTAGCGGCAAATTTCTCTTCTTTGTTACATGGTTACGTTCTTTCCTTTCCTTTCTTTTGTTGTTAATATTTGAAGTAATTGAACGACAAAAAGAAGAGAAAATCTATAAGGAATAAAAAAGAATCTCAAAGGTGACTTTGATAAACCTTCCCACGATAAGCACCATGTTCGATACTGAGAAATTTATCGGAGAAATCGAGAAACGACCGGCGATTTATGATGTGAATCGTAGCGAGTACAACGACCGTAATGCCAAGATGACCGCGTGGGACGAGGTCTGCCAGGTGATGGTACCGAATTGGGCGCGCTTGACGGACGAGGAGAGAAACGTAGAAGGTATACAGCCTCTTGCGATCGATCGATCCGGATTCCTCGACTTGCACTTACTCGACCCTGGCACGAGTTGTCGTGACCGTACCTGCAGTCGTTTAAAATTAGTACAAATTGTTTCATCTATTCAATAGTTATAACAATAACTATCGTTCTACTTACATAATCTTTAATAAAAAAACAAGATAGAAATATCTTGTTTTTTCCGACGCAAGTGATCAGTTTTTATAGATCTGCTTTAAAACCATCGTAGGAAATAATCTTTAGTAAGAGTAATTTTGTTTATTATCGTTAGAACATGTTATATATCTACAACAGAGTCCCATAATTTGCAGAGAAAAACTTACGTGGAAAATGGAGAAATATCCGTGACTATTTTATGAAAGAATTGAAGCTTCAGAAATCACAGAAAGTAGGGCCGGTTGGTCGGAAACGAAAGAAATACATGTATTTCGATCAACTGTTATTTCTAATGCCAACGGTGGAGAATAAACGGTTAGTACCTCCCGAATGTTGTGAGCGCGGAGATCGTTCGTATTTGAACGACGCATTAGCCAGTCTATAGTCGTATGCCCGTATTCCTATACATTACAGAAATGCCGGTACTACATTAAATAATTGCAAATCTGAGGAGAGCGAGGGTGAAATTGACAATCCGGTGATCGAAGAATACGACGTACCATTGGCCCATGCTGCTCCCTCCATTACCACTGGCAGGGAATACCTTCAGCCGGGCGCATCCTATAAAATGTGCCCCCGTTATCCGAAGCAGCTTTGTGAGACGTCGTTCGCGTCCTTCGATAATGAAATTCACGATATCCTGTCGTCACACAGCAGCCAACGAGTTACATACGATGAGGATGACTACGACAAAATGTTTCTACTCTCGTTGTTGCCGATCATTCGACAAGTACCGGAAGAGAAGAAGCTCGATGTCCGGATACAGATGCAACAAGTCTTGGCCCTGGCACTTCGTCCTCCGGATAGTATGCAATGATAATTCTGATATTTCGAAGATTTTCTAATAAAAGCACGGCGAACTAGGACATGTGAGTATGCTAGTCCACACGAAAAAAATTCTTTTATTATTCCGTTGTTTCCGTTAACAACGATAATTATGCAAACGGAGAAACGATATTTTTATGAATTTAGTATCGTGTATTTTTTGAACTTTGGAACATTGCAACGAAGTTATATCTACATCGCACTTCAATTGTGTTCGTTTTGATAAAGGCTAATATCATCGTAGATGTTATATAGATTGTTTATATCGTAGACATAGCGAAACCACGATAATGTTTGAGAACGTCTTGAACATAAGCTTTTATGAAAGAACCATGACTTAACGGATTACACTTCGAGTACCTATATCTGTGATATTACACGAGAAAAACTACTTTTGACAAATGCAATACTAAAAATAGGATTTATAACGTATCCTACTCTACTATAGAAAGGATGGTATACATAGTTGTTTTTCCTACATAAGACAATGATATAATATGTATTTTCGTAATTTGAAATAAATGCCAGTGGATTATCGATATTTGTCCAATATGGATAAGTGTGTGGATGCGTTGCGCAAGATTATAATGAGTATGTAAATATGCAAAAAATAAACGATACGTAAGGTTACTTCTCGTCGATACAGAATTCGCTTGCGTTTTGGGAAGTATGGACAGGTGGCAGCACCAGTACTATACTTTCGAACTTTTCACTTTTCGTACTTCAGATAACGCATATCGAACTACTTAATTTAGCAATTTAGTAGATATTTAATGATGATGTTTAATGAATCATGGAAATTATCCCATTAAAATGCGCCTACTTAATTTCGCACTTAAATAATGTACTTGCAGTAAGATTTATCGTTAAACATGATTCGTATTTACTCATTTTGTACTAATCTATTATTTGTCAGTTTAAAATAAAATTATTGTCGAAATATGATAATCACTGCCCGTATCGTATAAATTTATCCTTCGTTCGTTCACGATGGCAGTAAATTCGATGCGGGAAGAAACTTTGAGGTATCCATTATTTCTCGAGAAACTTAATGGTGACGTGAATGGTCGTAATATCATTTACATCTCGGTACGCTGAGGAAATTTTGAAGTAGCATTTTAAGACGACATAAAATCTTATCAAAAGTTGAAAAACCTATTTTAACATGGTTGACTTTTAATCGTTAACTGGAATAAGATGTAGATATACCTTTTTATGTAAAAGCAAGTCAAACGTTATATCGATCCTAAATCGAACTTAACTAAGATTATACTTCAAGTATTTGTTAGAATATTTGGTTCTAATCTAACAGATACAGAAAGAGTAACCCGATATCATTGAATAAGAGAAAAATGTATTTGTTCGGATATCGTATCGTTTGTCGTTCCATTTTTACAGAGTGCAAACTGTATTTAATTAACCTACCATCGCATCCTCTAGTGGGTGGTATCCTGTTGTAGCATAACATAAAATGGTATTCATGCAGCGCATCTAATTATAACAAATAATGAGGTCCATCCAGAATCTAAATTCACGATGTCCTATTTTTTTTATAGTCAAAAGTACAAAGGGGATGGAAATACGGTGTATACTTTACTATTTTGTTAGTTTAGTGAGCGTACAGCGGTAAATATCGATTAAAAATTCTGTAATGTGAAAATACTTTGTGGTTTCTGCAATCGTTGTTCTTCCAATCTCGATTGCCGATATGTATGTAATCTCTATTGTTGATATAAAGCAATTTTAAATGAAATTTTGATCCAAATCTCTTTAACAAAACTCACCGAATAAATTGAATTTCGATTCGATACGACTAACCACGACTGTTCGTTTACCGAAGTGCTAAAATAAAGTACCTTGGTAACGAGAACGATGCGTACACCTATTAGCTGTTGCGCCCCCACTCATTTAAATATAAACTGCCAATCATTGGCTTTCCATATAAATTGCATAGATCGTAGACACCTTCGGTTATAATATTTGACCAATTTCGTTTTACAACAGAACAAAATGAAGTCGTTAGAAATTTCGTTGACTCTATCATTTCTTTTGTCATCGAGCGTTTACGATCTGAAAGTTCAGACAATGGAGATGCATCGTTTCCCCATACCATTGTCTCGTTTTTTTGTTTTTCTACGGTATTTCATACTCAAAAAAAAAAAAAAAAAAAAGAATAAAACCAAAGAGTGGACCACAAATACAGCATTACAATACGTTTGAAAACAAAGAATCGTTTTTTCCTATCATACATTTAATCCACAAATAAATTACTTCGATGAAACTTTGCCTCTATATCTACTACGTTTATCGATTATTATTCAACAAAATGTCCTTGATCCGTATTCGAAGGGTGAAAATTAATTCAGCGATTTCTGACTGGAACACTAGATGATAAAAATGGCATTAACGCATTGACAAGGACAATCGGTAACCGGCTTGGAACATCAGGCGTGTAAACATGCAAGGGTTACCAGCAACTAGTGGCGTTTGTTGAAACCCAACCCCTCGGTGAACCCTCCTTTCCCTTCCATTCACTCCCTTCCTGAATAGACACAGCCACCCCCTCGATTTCCACGTATCCACCCCTCTCTCCTAGCCATTTCTCTCACCCTTGCTCGTTCACCGTTCCCCTCTTCTCGCTATCTGTCTCTTTCCCCCTTCGACACGCGCGGCTTTCTCTCGCGCGCGCGTTCTTCTGCCTCTGGAGCAACTCGCAGCATCCATCGGCCCGCTCCGGACTTCAGTCCATGTCGAGAACGCGGCACCGCCGGGACCCTAAGGACCCTTCGATATTCACGAATCCTTAGACCTTGCGAGCTAGTGGTATCGAGACAAAGCTGTTCGTTCGAAAGCCACAGCCACGTTTCAATCAAATCGTCGACCGATCGAGCGTATTTTTCAAATAAACCCGACACCGCATTCCTGTCAGTGGGAAACTGATCTCGTTCCACTGGAGAACTGGTATCCTCTATGGTACCTGAAACCTGAGCCTTCTTCCTCGATCGAGCATATTATGCTACCAGCGAAACAAAGAATCTCGACGACCTCTCAATAAGCATTTCTAAAGCGTCGAGATCTGTTTACGTATAATACGTGGTGGACGTATAATACGAAAAAAACGGAGCGTCCGATACTTTCGAATTCATTTGTCATTTTGGCCAAGAACCCGTGTCCCGAAGGATCAGCTATCAGCTGTCCGATTCTATTCGGATGTTCTAAGGGGTTGTCAGAGTATAAAAGTAGATAGTCGAATTTAATGCGGATAGAAGTAAACCGCCTAAAGCGTGATCTTTGAGGAAGCGACAGTTGGAAGGGAAGAGGAGCCACGAGGGCCCGCGAGGAGACTGAAGAAGAGAGATTTCCCGCAAGACTGCCGGGGGTTGTTGCCCAGCCCCGGAGAAGCGGACATCAGGCCCGGATGTTCGCAAGGACGAGACGCCGAAAGCGCTGCCATGCTACAAGGGAAACTTTTCACGGCCGTCAACAAATTCCTTACGACATCCCCTTTGGTTAACAAAATCAAGTTGCTGATTGTAAGTTTCTATTTCTTCTCTCTCTCTCTCTCTCCTTCTCTCTTTCTCTGTTTGTCTGCATCTCTGTCTATCTGTCTGTCTGTCTCTCTCTGTCTCCCTCTCATCACTTCCCTTGTCCGTGTCTGTCTTTGACCTTCTTCTCCACTGGCACAGTTTCTCTTCGACCTTATTGAGAAAAGTTGTCAGTCGCTGTCTCCGGTTTGATTGTATTCCGAGCCGTCCCGAGGAAACTGTTTAGAAAATTGTCGTATATATCCTCGACCAGCCAGATGGGGAGAATATTTGTTGTATATTGGAGTCACTTTTCTCCGCTATGATCTTCTCCACTGCCTTAATGGAGAAAATGCATTAGTAGCTGAACGTATGAAATTGAAACTATATTTCGGACCATTTTCTTCGATGAAAGAATATAACCTTGTGGATAGGAGGAACGTAACGTGAAATGCTTGGAAGGGAGGGTGGAATTTCTCGAAATTCCTCGTTGCATGCTTAACTCGGAGTACGTTACATTCTGCAGAAAGGCACCAGCAGAAATTCGCAATACAGATTTTTTCTCGTGAGAAGGAAAATAGCTCGGATGATACTACAACAGCGATAGTATGTTGGAAATGCAAGCTGTACAGTTTTTACGTACCCTTCCTCCAGTTCGAGAAAGTATTTATAGTAGCTTTCCGAGAGGGATCTTTTTGTTTACCTGACTACGAAGTGAGAATTTTGTGCCAGCGAAATGGCCCGTGGAAACTTCGAACTTGTTTTTCCCAGTCATGAATACGATCAGGGTGGCACCTTTAATTGCACACAATTATCTAACTCCACGCTTGTTTGAGCACCATTATACCTTCTTCTACCACTGACTCACCCAACTTTTTACTTTCATTTACTTTTTCCAAATATTCTCTTAGGTCTCGAGTTAATCTTCGCTAATAGTAAAAACGCGAGCGTTAAGGAATCAGAATATTAGAGGGCTTAGTCATTTCCAATATATATTTCATAAAGAATTAGGTAGGAGAATCGTACAGTTTAAAATTATGTGGTAAAAGTACAGCGATTCGGTAGCAAAGAATTTTCACGTCCTATCAATCATGTAATTTCATACACGTGCTTCGAAACCGAACGAAGTCATTGATTGAACATTAATGCAAATCGATAATGCTCCTATCTACGAGAGTAGTTACATGCGCATACCTTGTAATGCTCCAAATTATATAGCGATACACGTCAGTTATTTGCCAGATGAAACAATCAAAGCACACTCCATTTCCCTCGTTTTAACTTGTTGCTCGTCGTACCTCCATATCCTTCCGTATGTTTATCATTGGTTCTAACTGAATACCATATTCCTGTCACTGATAAATCCTATGGAATTCGTCTTTGGCATGTAACGACGACTACAAGCGAATGATCAAAGGCACACGGATCGTAATTTCATGTCGTATTCGTGAAACAACAACGTATGATTCTACCAATTTACCTTGCACGTTTGATACAAGATAATCTAACACATCTTTAATTAAATTTAATCAGGGAACAAACGTATCGTGGGGGATTAGGAACAAGCAATTGAATTCTCCATTCCGCACGGAAATGATACATGCCAAATATAGGAATACATTTTAAGGGATCATCCTCGTCGTATTACATGCGCCAATCCCTGTATCGTCTTAGGATTCGTTTCGAAGATTCCACGTGTAATCTTCGACGTATTATGTAGAATATTCTCTCTCTCTTTTTCATTAAGCGATACAATCAAAATCATAGGTATAAGATTTATATTTATTTAAAATTTGTTGCTACGAATTGATTATGGATTTATAGTACTTTTCCAAGAAAGTGAGTTTGTCTAAATTATTGAAAAATGCAGCTTACTGTCAGGATCTCTTCAATTAGACGTGACCACTTTCGTTAATCATACTCCTAGAACTGAAAGTGCACGCGAGATTCAGCTCACAATCCCTAATTCATTACTGACTAATTGAATTTGCGTTTCTTCCGCTCGTCCTCTTACCAGCTCTGCAAGGTACCTGACTTGATGTTTCTATTTACAAGTATCAGACTTCCGATAAAGCACTTTGATCCGGTTGCTCGAGTACTGTTTCGGACGTTTCAACATTGTCGTCTGTTGGAACGGAACGAATCTCTAGGAGTTCTCGCGTTTCTCCGTCATTCTCGACGTGCCATTATCATCGACGAATGTTCACCGCAGAACTCGAAATTCCGACCGGGCACGATGCTACACGCGAAGACAAATGGTCAGATCGTAAGCAGATACGAGACGCCGTCTAAAAGAATGCACTGGTGGACAACTTCTAGCCCGAACTGCATCGCGAATGAGCCCTTTGAATAGCAAGGCGTAGCAGCCACGTTTGTTGCAGAGTGTAGAGTCCATCGTGCTTTCATCCTGCCTCCATAGTTTGTTACTTTATCAGTTTACGTGAGCCACACACAGTGGTACAGGTCAGTCTGTTGACTTCCCCAACGAGATTAGCATTGTGTTCTTTCACTTGCAGCGTTCCTGTGATTCTATTAGCCCGAGCAGAGTTTTTCTCTACGTGCCGCTTTGTTGTGTTTTTATTGCTGTTCATGGTGTTTTATGTTGCAACTTGCAGAATCCACATACCTACTTTTTTACTCGTGTTTGGCTTTGTGAAATTTCAGCATGGATGCGTGTTACTACTAGGAAAGAATGATATTTGGTTTGAACATTCTACCCTTTCAGTTTCGTCAAATCAAAGAAATCATACTTGTCGTTCGTTTAAAAAGTTGTACAAACAATTTTCATTTCTTGGAACTCGATATTGTGTGTTTGCTACCGATATATAAAATATATCGATTGAGTTATGATTTTAATCTTTAATTGGTTTATTTACCTGGTCCGTCTCAGATTATATAGATTGTCGATAGATTATCATCAACTTTGAAAATCCAGCAATTCATTTTTCAAAGATATAAGCTTTGCAGCAAATCTACCTTTTATTATACGTATTCATACATATAACAAAATATTCGAACTAATTTTAAACGAATTTTCAGCTTTGCTTCGTTCATTTGACAGCCGTATCACGCAACACATGATTGGTCAATTATCAGCATTTATGGGCACATGGTATACGCAAATTGCGTTCCAGGTCAACGGAATTTTTGTCAAACGTCTGTCGAAATATTCACTGAAAATCTCAGCAGGATTTTCCCGCGCGTTGAAATCCCTGGAAGTTCCAGTGTGTACCATTCTATCGAATCAGTTTCCATCAATTTGATCAATTCACCTGCGAATTATGACGTTATAAATTTGAATCATTCGTATTACGTTTTAATAGACTTTCTATGAGATATCGTGAGTTTTCATTCTTTTTTTCTTTTTTTTTTTCGTCGATCGAAAATTTGCTACCCGATAAAGGAATAATTAACTACGATCAACTTCATCGAGCAGGGTAAATGTTTAAAACAAACGGTCCGGTTTGGCTTTCTCTGGTTTCAGCCGACGAAAACCGTCGGGCCAGTTCAGTTTCAGGCGGCGCACCGTATATGCACGTAATTGCGCATCGTTTAAACGTAGATTAAAGGAACATGTTGACAGCCGTAACATTGCACGTCCGAGCATCATAATAAAAACCGGGTCAATCCGCAACGTTTTGGCGATGACACA
This sequence comes from Bombus vancouverensis nearcticus, assembly GCF_051014615.1. Taxonomy (NCBI): domain Eukaryota; kingdom Metazoa; phylum Arthropoda; class Insecta; order Hymenoptera; family Apidae; genus Bombus; species Bombus vancouverensis. The sequence continues at coordinate 13,104,850 of NC_134916.1, read as the reverse complement.
ATTTCGTACTCATCGCAAAGCACGTAAGTTACTTTGAAAATGTTAATGAGTCAGGACTAACCAAACCGTTAGTCCATATTATGATTACATAATTTGGGTCTTTGAAATGCTCAAGGAGAGGAGAGTTATTAACATCACTGGATGTCCTCTTCAAATTTCTGAACGTGAAATTTGGAGAGCGGAATATATGCTTATCTAGAAATTTAGAAGAAAAGTCACAGTTATAATTATGTATTTCCATCCCGATTGGTTAAAATATAAGATAAGATAAGAATTTTACGAAACAGATCTCCCAAAAATCATCGAAAATAATTCGAGCTCGCGATATTTAGCATATATTATATGTATCGTTCATCACGTTTACGTACTTTATCTCTTCGTTAGCAGATCATATCTGCTTAAATATAGTTTGCATTTTTCCTTTGGTAGAACACCTGAGCGTTTCTTCATTCATTTGCGATGTGCTTTACAACGATTCTTTAATAGGTTCTTTTTATACTGGCGCGGAGAAAATGGAGGAATGTGGCTTGAAGAAGACAGTAAGTGGTGGAGTAGTGGAAGGTCGAATTTAATTAGAGTATTCCATTTTCTGTGGTAATTTGTAAGAAATAGGCGAACGTTTCATTATTTTAATTCGTTCAGAGCTTTCTCTAAATTTGTACCTATCGTAAAGGAAAAAATTTCCTGTGGTTCGTTGCAATACGCCCACTCGACTTCTGTTTGATTTATAATGCTTAGGCACTTGATTCCAATTTAAAAAATTGAGTAAAAATATAGAGAAAGGATAGTATGACGAATATCTCACGATATGAAACTTGTTAACTCGCTGAAACATTTAATTTCTGTTTCGAAGCATCGAGCACGATAAGATAATTTTGAAAAATTATCAGCACTCATACTTTCCGCAGGTATTGTGCTGTCAACAATACGCTATATACGAAATCTTACAACGCTGACCTATCTGCTTTCATCTTACGTAAAGTAAGAAACGTATAGCCAAGACGCATTCCATTTACCGCTTTGTATGTCACATCTTATAACGAGCTACTCAAAGGTAGGGTACCGGTGGAATGCGCAACAGAAGCATACAATAGCCTGTAAGCTTCGATACTTCTCCCTTGTCAATTTGCATATCGACGCAGATACCGCATGTCGTCAATTCCTCGACCAGGATCATCCTTTATTCCTTGTTTTCGCTATTGCGTTTTATCGCCGATCAAAGTTTTCATACTGGGTGTTTCGATTAGAACGAACACATTTAATACAAGACGTCGTAAAATGTTATATTTCATCGAGTTAGTGACAAAAGGAACGATCCATGATGTATATTTATTCTCTCCTAGATCGTAAAGCGAAGAACAGGCCAAACGACATAATGTTTACGAGGACGAAGAGTTTAATTGATATCGACTCATAAATTTCATAGGTTTTCATATCCTGTCGAGATATATCTTTCCGTGTCGCAAAACCCGGAGGAGCTTTCATATCACACGCGTGCACCATCAAAATTTCATTTTTCTTTTGCATTTTTTCGCCGATTGCTTCTCCAGCTGTGGTCCGGAGAGATTGTTCGATTTAGGATTTAGATTCGATTCAGGCCAATGGAGATCTCGCACGAACAGTCCGGATTTATTCGAGAATATCTTGTGCAAAGCGCGTTGAAAATCTACGGATCGGGCGACTATTGGATACTTCGAATTCGAGTATCGGGATTCGACGATTCCTATCGTTTTCCAAGCTCCAAAGGAGCATGCTTTCTTGGAAATATTCTGACTGTTCGCGCGCTCAATGCGACTACTTGGCCGCGAGTTTCGAGTCCGAGTTGCTTCATGTTTCACGCGTTTTCTCCCCCAAAATCGAATCCTTCCGTTTGATCGCTTTCACCTTTGAAATGAAAATTCTTTCGTTCTCACTACGTGCAAGAGTCAACCCATATATTACTTTTCTCTATTTTTCGACGAAAACAACTTATCATCCAGCTCGTATTTCCTATCGATTATTAATTTCTCTTTAACGACTGCTCCATTCTTTCAGAGCTGTCGATTAAACTCGGACGCTAACAGAAAATATTCGACGAGAGTATTCATTAATATTTCACCGAATAGCAAATAAAATTAGCTCTAGAATTTAATTCGATTGACTGGGCAAATAGCAAGGTGCTACCGCGGTGTTCGGAGCACGTTACGAATTATTTTATAGCGATACACGCGGCCACGTCCCATTTACCATGCCTCGCTATTTGAATACCGTGTATTCTAATTAACCGCACCGTACTCCTGCATTTGTACGGATAATTAGTTTACTCAATGTCATTAATATCCGTAACGAGACGATAACTTCTCGAATACCCTGACTTACTATAGCTTCGTTTGTATTGTCGAACTTCGATGAACAACATCCTTCAAGATGAGTGATAGATTATGATAGCTGCGAGATAGTTCTTGCAACGTTATCCATCGTGTAAATGCACATCTGTCCGTTACTACGACTCTGTATATATTAAGCAAACGAGTCGCTATTTAAATCAGTTTCGTTATTCACGGTATTGCTCGCGGCCTACCCAAAAGACGTTTCGAGGTAACTTCGTATGGTAACTCTATTCATTGTCCTAACTTTCTTCCCAAACTTCTCCGACGTTCGTGCATGCGTCTCGGTTCTCGTGGGCGTAGGAAACGCTGGGGTGGAATGCGGCTGAAAAATTTGCGATTGTCGAGAAACGTATTGCGAGGGGTAGCCGGCGGATTAGCGAGGAATATGCAAGAGGCCCTGGGAAATTAAGGGGACAGAGATTTCGCGTTTCGCATAATGAAGGCTTTACCGTGGAACAATAAGATTCGCAAAAGTGGAAATTAAATTATATTTAGGTGTCCTTTATGGCAGACGCTCAGAAGATAGACAGGAATCTAATCGACCGAATTCTTAATCCTGTTTTCATTTTATACAGTCGAAAGAAAGAAAAAAAAAAAGAAAAAAAGAAAGTGGTGGGGAAAGTGATAAAAGATGAATCCTTACGATTGCAATATTTTCTTCTGATTTTTAGAACTTACATTGTTCACTTTGATCGATCGATTCGGATATACGTACTTCAAAGATAAATATACCTTCGCGTATAACACGTCTGTTGTTGATCGAGGATGAGATATAAAAGACAAGATTAAGGTGGCGATATTATTTATCTTGACGACACTTATCTTTAGTTATTTATATATGACGGTCCGGTCGCGGGTGTTGCAAAGAGATCGCGATAAATTTAAGACAGGCAGGCTCGTTTATCGAATATTCGTCGTAAATAGAGTATTTTCGAAGAGAAAGCCGCGGGAACGAAGACAAAATCGATATAACCATAAAGATACCGATCATCATAACGATTCGCCATTTATCGCCGAGTTTTAATGAAATTTAAGAGCGTTTCAAGTTGGTTGTTTGTGATTTACGCGTAGCACGCCGACAAAGCACAGAAAACGAAGTCAATTTCGTAAATTAAACCTCGCTCTCTCGTATCTGACAGTCTACAATAAAATTTCGAGAAACGCGTATAAAACTTGCGTTATCTTCGCGGGTAACGATGCGCACCAGCGTAATAAGTTTGTCAGAATGTACATAACGATATTTTATTTCGTCATAGAATAGCTAACACGATCACTCGTTGCTAGTAAAAAACGGCCGACGTCTTTTTATTATTGAGCAAATAGAGGTCTGGTCGATAAACCGTTCACTTTATCAAAATGGTATTGACCTGACCAGGTAAACACTGTGGCAATACCCATAGGCAACGCATATCGCGCTGTAATACATACGTGTTACATCCTACATTTCCTAATTCTAATCTACGTTGAATCAAATGTCACACCTAAGCCATCGGGGTGTGTTTTCCCATCGGCGATGTCGTGACGGGTATAACACTGGTTCATTCGTAAATGTCATTCATTATGCCATTACGTGGTACATGTCACGAGTATTAGTGGGAAAACACGAGATATATCGAAGGCAATTAACACGAAGGACATCGCGATAAGGCGATAGCCAGCGGCATTTAAGACACGACATGCATCGATCTGGTTTAGCAGATAACGAGGACGAGTTTCCTAATCGAGATTTTGACACGATGCATCGCGATGCTTTCTATTGCCATGTCGCGAAGAAGAACCAACAGCAACGACGATGATCAATTGAATTTTTCGACAATGCTGATGCGCTGGAGGGGATCGAAGCTTTTTTATTCTTTTCTAAACTACCCAGTAGCGAGAAATTAAATCGCGCCATCGATTTCCGTTGCGTTCCAATCGCGTTCAGCGAATATTTCCCAACCGACGGTATACGTAACCTAACCTAAACCTCTTTTTTTCCTTCTCCCATTCACTGTTCGATCCCAATCGGCGTGCCACGTTTCATCTGCATATCCATCGATTGAATATGCAAATGTTTCGTGTATCGTGAAACACCACTTACGCCGCGCCGCTGCGACCCTACGGTCTTTTGACTGTTCTACTCGCAGAAATACAGTGCCGCTTCTATCGGCGAAGAATGATAATGTGGCTTTATTTCGGACAACGGCGAGAAAATAACGGGGCCATTGCTATTGCTAGAATGGCGAAACATCGACCATTATACTCGGAAAATTCTTGGCCGAGGCATAGTCGTAAAAGAACAGTGGGAAATAGAGGGAAGCACGCGTTTGGTTTGCCGAAAGTATGAATATCGAATAGGTAAATCTGCCGAAGGCTTCTGCCAGTGGCACGGTCGTAGCGGAATGTCTGAATTTTATGTAACGTACGATATCATTTCGAGAAACAGAAGTATAGGATTAAACGTGGACTTTTTTTCATAAAGGTACAGATACAGTACCTATTTTTGACAACGCGTAACGTAATCACAAATGTTACAGATAAAAGAATCTTTAATGATCTTATACTTTATAATTATTATACGTGTGTCTGATAAAACAACACGATGATCGATTTACGTGTACGAGTTAATGCATCGATAAAATCGAATTACATAATCATCGAAGATCACGGAATTACATATCCTATTGATTTGATAACAATTAATTGCGTATCAGATAAAGAAGATTTTTTTAACTTGATACGAGAACTAGCGATATTATTTCGAATGGTAACATGTAAAATCGACGGATATATTATTTTAAAAAGAAAAGGTGTATATTTTTCAAAGAAGTTTTTTTATTAAGTGATTTAAATTTATAGCTTTCTAAATCCATAAACGCTGATTCTAAATTTTGATAAAATTCGTACAGTCGTCGTAAATCCTAAAATTTCTAAATATTTACAGACGTTACGTCAGAACAAGTGCGTATCAACGTCTTGAGAATTTCTAGGCCGTTCGTGAACCGTAAATTCCTGCTCGAGTTCCCATTCGAGGACGAACTTCAGCCGGCAATTAAAAATCCTCTTGGTAATCGTAGCACTTTTAAACAATTAACGAGCGAGCAACTGCGTCCGCTGTAATTAACCGATAAGCAACCCGTCCGTTCCTTTTCAGTCTCACGTCGCATTGCATTGTTTCCATTTTCGCGAGCTCCTTCAGAACAATTCGACGGGGCTAACGAATTTTTTTCACCATAGAGCGAAACACAAGCACCCGTAACGCGAAGCGACATTTTCAAATTTTATTTTGCCTCCTCTCTTTTTTCTATTCGATACGGCGAACGCGAAGAGAAAACAAACGCGAAACTCTCGTTTCTCTTTAAAACGTCTCATAAAACGTTCCGATATTAACCCGAGTCTGTCCAAAGCTTTGTCAGTTACTCACGTCGCTAGCCTATTCTCTATTTGTTCTAATTTGCATACTCAAGTTTCACAAGATGGCTGATATGAAATTTTAAATTTCATCGCTGCGCAAAGCGCACTCTGTCAATTCGTTATACTCATTTTTTAGTGTCCACACCTACGTTATACACGTATATATATATATATATTTCGCCGTTGAGTGAAATTTACGATGGCTAGAAATTCCAAGACGCTGTCAGAATGTCTCTGTGCACCGAAGTAGATGCGTTTCTCGCTTCCCGGGCTCGATGCGTTGCTTTCTTCTTCCTCGTTAATTCTAACGAATTTGAAACGAGATACGAACGATTTTAAGATAGATGGAGTACCGGCGGTAGCATTAAATGAGAAAACTTAAGCGTTCTTGCGGTGTTCGTCGTATTACGAAACCGTTGCTGCGACTGTATGCACTAGCCACACTTTGGCCCGCTCTTTTCTTCGCCCGTTTGCTTTGTGCACGTTGATCCAACCATGCTGGGAGTTCCCGGTAAGACGTAGCCGTGCGTTAGGAGGCTTTTCGAAAAGCTTCAAGCACGTTACGGTTGGAAACACATACCTACTTTTCGCCGGGTGAAAGTCCCTGGAGAGAAAATATCGCGCTACACCTACTACAGGAATATAAAACTCGGCCGTTACTCCCATCCGGAACCAAATGGGTGAAACGATGCTAAATTCTTCTCAAGAATATCATCGTACTTGTCACGTAGGCTCGTGTTTCCACTTAGACCGTGATTCGAGGGATTCGCGAAAAATGTTCAAACCCCTCGCGGATAGAGCATTCATTGGCAGCCTGGAAACCCGATCATATATTCCTGTCTCAATTCGTGTCTAAGGTTCACGAGATACCTGAATGCGAAGATTAACGGGTTTTTCGATCACACTAAATGGTACGAGGAATTTAATGGACGAGGCAATGAACGCGTGTCATTGATCTGTCGCGAATAATCACGCCATTGTATCGGGAGAACAAGGACGTGAATTAGTCGTATTTCACAGGCGTTTCGTCGATCAATTTTAGTCTAGATGCTTTATTGTTATGGCTCGTAGCACAGTTACTATTCTCGCGAACATAATTCTTTAATACTCTCCTATAAATAAAAATTTAGTTGCAGGGAAATAAAAACAAAACGTGTCTGTAGCAAGGTGAATAAGAAACAGGAATAGTTTCAGAAATTTTAGTACAAGTTCATGGAACGGCATCTTGTTAAAAATTAATGTTTCATCAAAAGGTGTGCTAATAGAAGAGGCGAGGAAAAGGCACGCGGTGTTATTGAACGATGAATAGACCGTGTGTTTTCTTTCGATCGACCTCTTTCTCTTTATTCTTATCCTAACCGTACTTCTTCTCTTCGAAGAATGTGTCGTCGAAAGATAAATTTTCATCCCGCGTGAAAGAAAATCGCGATGGCTGTTCTCTCGACCCTTAGCGAGAGCGTAAAATGTTGTCGTTCGATCGATTACAACAGATATCGGTTTGTTACCGAGGAAAAGAATTATTTTTCTTCCTTTAACGGAGCCTAACCTACACAATGGCCTATATAATATAATATGAATCGTAAACTGTGTGTGTTCCATGGTTTTCCTCTGGCAATGAATTGAAAACGAAATCGCCGCTTAATAGCTAGCACAAACACGGGCAGCCGTGCCGTCGCGCGATCATTTCCTTTCTCATAAGCTGAATTATGGCGCAGAGCGACGCGTTTGCGTGAAATCGGTCGTAAACGGGCGGTCAGCCGCAGCGCTAACGAGTTCGCCCTCAACGCGTTTCTCTCCCTTTCCCAGCGTGTCGATTAATCGGTTAATTCTTGGTAATTCCGTACATTCCCAATTAGCACTCAGCGAGTACGAGTACGGTACGTGGTCGGCGATCAAATTCTGTGTACAATGTTTCTAGTTACGAGTTTCAGCTTGTAAAATCGTTCGCAACTCGCCAGTTGCTATGGTTCAGCTTCTGAGGACAGGTTGTAGCGCGTTTGGTTCGAGACTTCGTAGAAATTGCACGAGCGGAGGGTTGAAAATGAGAGAAAGGTCGTGAAGAAGGGCGACAAGAGCGCACGAGGGTGTTTTATACTTTAACCGCGTACCTCGTTCCTGATATACCGGGCTGTGTCTTATCTGGTTATCTTGAGAAATGCTCTTGAATATTAGAAAGATTTTCTGACTCGGCCGAGTGCCGGAGGAATCCTCGGGGAAACTGCTGGTCCCTCGTTGATTGAATAGTGTCGAGCAGGCGGTTGCTTACATGCTTACAAGGTACAAGCTTGTCGCAGCAGTTTACCCCATGTAAATTGAATCACTATACCGCTACAACGGGAAGGTAACTACATGTCTACAAATTGCACTAATCCGGAATGGAATCGGTGAAATTTGCCGTGTCGCAGTCAAACCCCCGAGACTCCAAACACCAGATGCGTACGTATAAGCAAATATCCTCGAAGTTAACGCTCAGTTGGCGCTAAGAACATCGTATTTCACGTCAAGACATTTAACCTTCCTGTGTACTCGTACATTTCGCGAGATATTTTTTCGAAATATTATCTCTGTATAAATCTGGCAAGATGATTTCTCTTCTTCGTAATTGGCCATTTGTAACGTAAACATCGCAGTTTCTTCGTTATCGAACATCAATTATCCAGCTACGTACTTTCTTCCCTGGACGCTCCGATGGTATTTCATCCGAGGAAAAATTAAATGTTTAATAGCAACATAAAACGCTATCTCTTGTATGCAGGCCGTGCCACGTAATAGTCGCATGCAAATCGTCAGCCGCGCGTTCGAGTCAGTCGAAGTTTTCTCGTTTCTCGTTCAATCAAAATGCGAGACAGTGTGATCGAGTGCCAGGTCTTATCGCGCCTACGGCCTAACCCTCGTAAACTTTTCTCTTCCTCGGTCCATTCCTTTCCATCGACCTTGTGTCTCTGCTATACGTTTCTCGTTGTACGTTTCTCGTGTCGTTGCATCGTGCTTGTTTTCCCTACCCTGTAATTCTTCTCTCAGCGAAAATTACATTCGCTAGTTGCTTGTTCCTAGTGCTTACAGCACTGATTTATGTAGTGAACACATCCATTCTGTTTCTCCGCAACCGTTCCGACGAACTCTCGAAATTCGCTTCACGCGTTTTACAAACGCGCTATACAAACACCCTTTGGCGTTAATTGACACGATTTTCGAAAAGCAAACGATTAACGACGGTATATAATTACAAGTCTGCCAGGAACGCGTTTCCATGACGTTTGTTTACTTCGATCCACACTCAAATTCAACGAAATTCTCATAATTTTGAACGAACGTTTCAGATCGCGCGATTTTCAGCGGAAGTCTCCGATCGCACGTTTTAATTAAAACGTCTTAACCCATAAAATTCCGCGAGACCTGAGCCGCGCTATAGCATCAGGCATTCCATTTTGCGACGTCCTCTCATCGGTATTCAAAGAAAGCGTTCTTTTAATCGCCACCAACATTCCACGATCCTGCGGCAAGATTCATGCATCGGCCATTGCGATCGTTAGGTTCCTTATACCCATTTAATTGTTCGTCGATCTGTTAAGTATTCGATGCTTCAACCGTTCGACCAGATGCTCGCTGCTAAGACGAGTTAATTAAGCGGCACGTTTATTACGAGACTTAATCGAGTTAGAACGGTCGCGTCGTCCAACCGATCTTCGTGCCCTCGGACGAATTTCGTGACTCTTTTAGCCCGAGCCAAGTCTCGATATGAAGAACTAGGCTGATATGACTGGCACAGCGATAATAACCACGGCTGCGAACAACGGTAACATAACGACGTTCTCTTCGCCGCTCTTCCACCTGTTCTTCCAGTTGACGAGTAATAAGCCGGTCAATTGGCGTAGTCGTTGCCGCTAATGAAGTTTCCCCTCGACGAGGAAATATCGAGAAACGAATTAAGAGCGTGCTCTGAGTTGAAAAGACTTTCAACGATGCAATGTGTATTACCAATTCATCGAGCGACTAAAAGAATACGAAATGTGAATCGATTGATGATTCGCTATGGATACACTCGGCAGAGCGAGACGGATAATCCGTGTGGCTACGGTAAAATTTCTTCGCGATTAACCGACACGACGTTAGAAACGATCGGTAATGATGCAATTTCTGGCTGAAAGTCCACCGGTCAAAATGTTACGTGTATCGTTCATCTCGCTGTTGTTTCATTAACCAACTGGATAATGGACCGTCTGGTTGTAGGGGATGGTCGTAATTGAATTATCTACATGATAGATTGCAACGGACAAAATCGTTCTTTTTCTGGTCCCCCGTCCATCTACTTTGTTCTCCAATTTCCTGGTTTCGTTGCGGTTTCTACGGTCGCGGAATGCGACTTTGTCTCCGGAAGAAATCGTGATTGGTTAGAGCGACGAACGCTTGTTAAGTAGTTTCGAAAGTGCAGGTTGCTCACGAATTATTTTTATACAATAGTGTCAGTTGTCCGTTTACGATCGCAGGAATTTTAATTATGCGGCTAATTAAAGACAACGTTCGATAACGGCTAATCGGAAAAACGAAGGGATAGTTAACGAGCGATTACGAAGGGGATTAAAACCGCTTTTATAATTACGTATCGAAGACGTTCCCCTTTATGTAGTGGTCAGCGAGGACGAGTAAAAAGGAGAAATATTCGTTGGTAGATCTCGACCGGAATCTGAAATCTAATCCAGTGAAATAGGCTACGGTCACCTTACCCACGTTGGGTGGCACCGATAAAATGTAATTTAAATCCGAGGAAACGTCGAATCCGAGCACAAAAATGTCAGGACCGATCGGGAACGCGTGACGAGTTAACGAGAATCCGATTTTGCCACTGTCTTTTTACCGATGGCTATGCAGATGAAAATAAATGGATAGAAAAGAAAAGGGAACCTCGTTCCACGTTCTTTTGTTACTAAATTCGCGAAACTTTTCCTGTCGGTTGATTTTAAAATTCGAAAGTTCTGGCTGCAGGGTGGTCCGCGTAATTCTCGTTCTAGCCATCTATGTCAGTTGTGAGAAAGCTGCACGGAATTCAATAAATCGGATGTCTCTTCTTGTCCGCTCGGATCACCGTGGTTTTTCCGCCGAGTTATCGATCGCTCATGCGTTAAGAAAAATTTAATTCGTCTTTTTATCCCGAAAATCGCTGCAAGAAACTGTTTGCCTGCGAAAATTACGATTTTATGATCGGCCGTTTCTTTCCGAGTGAGAATACGAAATTTATAGTGGTCGCGATACGCGAGCTCGATCTCAGCGGAAGATTAGGGTCGATTCGCGCCCCGAGCGACGGCTCTCTCATTCCGCTCGCAAAAACGCAGCAATTTGGCGAGTCGTCTGATCCGAGGTTTATCGCTGTGACGTGTGTATGTTGTGTCGAACTGACAGGGAAAAAAGCCGCCGGCTCGAGCTTCTTTTATTGTCGCGGGAAATACCACGGAACCTGGCAGTTTCTAAACAGAGTTAAACGCGTCGTAACTTGCGTCCTGACGTTCGAAATGCTTTCAACCGTTGTGTGCTTTTTCTCTTCATAAATCAAGTCGACTTGCAGTAAGGACTCTATGGCTGTTCTTACGGTTATTAAATCCACGTCTCAATTACTTTCGTTAATAAAGTTCCGCGCGATAAAATTTCTTAATTTTGCAGATTAGAAATTAAAATTTCTAAGTTTAAAAATACCGGGACGGTATTATGTAGGAAAGAAGAATACAGGCAGCTTTCGATGAGATTATTTTAATCAGAAAAGAGAAGCGACCAATTTTATGCCAATTTAATAAACTAAATTGCCAGAGTTTAACGAGAGCGTTTCCCAATCGAAATCCAATCGATGTTTCTGTTACGAATCGCATCAATTACTGCCATCAATTACTCGGCTGTTGATATTGTCGACAATATATCTCGCACAGAGGAGGCTGAATGTCAAGCCGACCATCAAGGCGTTCAATCGATGTTCGTACCTACAACGAGACACGATTACCGTGAACAGCGCAAAAACACGTTCGTGGCTAGCTCCTAAACCACGCGACCGATAAACTTTGTACGCTGATACGCCTGCGGGACGTGTCTCCAAGTTTATAACCGCGAAACAGCGAATACCTGCCACTTCGTGATCGTTACCCGATTCCTGTATATTTTTCACTCCAGTTCCGTCCGAGTTCACTCAGTTCCTTTCTCGCAAACTATCCGTTCACGTTATCTTTTTATTATTAAATTCCGGTAATACGCATCGGGCCAACGTGCAAAATCATCGATAGAATTGCGTGTTATAAGAACGAGCCAATAGATGTGTCTTTCTTCGATTAGAACACATAATTCCAATTTTCTTTTTCACGTAGCTTCATCCAGATCCGTTCTATTGTGCCTTCTGTGTCGCGGTGAACTGTCTGTCCATCGTAACGCGCGTCGTGCCACCTGTGGCTAGCGAGCTAGCTCGATTCATCGACCATCAGAGAACGTTAAATCGTTACCCACGAAATTCATCTGTCTTCTTTATTTGCCACGCTTTGTCTCGCGTGATTCCACTCTATATTCGCAAATAAAAACCGTGAAATCTCGACGTCTACCGTTTTTCTAAGCATTTTCTCTCTAAAAATTCCTGAAACTCTGGCGTATAAAAGATAAACAAGCGATCAGACGGTTGTTCTCACGAGTGTGTTTATTTAAAACGTTTGCAGACGAGACAGAACAGCGGGACGGTAGCGAACAGCGAGGGACAAGAAGGAACGACGAGCAGCTGTTCGCCGAGGACGTCGGCGGCTACGATAACGATGACGATGACGACCACACCGACAACGTCGACGTCGACGTCGACGATGACAGTCGCGTCAATGGCGATGCCATTTGTGCCCGTGGAATCAGAAGCATCGATATCGTCCAGCGCGACAGACCAACGGCAGCAATGTCGTTGGCAATGGCAACAGGCCCCACAGCCCCATTCGGCGACTTGCCCGATCACGGCCACGTCGTCCTCCACATATTTGTCGGCCTCGTCGTCCACGGAGGCCACCAAGCTGTCAACGAACGTTCTCTTTTCCTTGCCCGCGTCTCCAAAGAGATCAGCCCCTGAATCGTCCAGCAAGACGCCTACTATATCGAAATCTCAAATGAAAGGTGAGTTAATTTAACGATTATCAAATGGTCGTAGCAATCAAATTTGAGACATCGTTTGCACAAATGGACTATGTCTTTTTTTAACGAGAGAGTATTGATTTACGTATTCCAATAATCTGCAGTAAGCTGTCAATTTGAGGAAGACGATTTAACTGGTGACTGAGACTCCTAATTTTTTTGATATAATAATTTTTCAATTTGTGGATCTTCCTCCGTTTAATTTGTTTCATCGTTTTTTGGTTGAAAGTAAATTATATGGTATTTCCACTTGCGAGGACTAAAATCGATCTAAGTGGAGTTAATTTTTAATTCTGTAATTATAGAAATTTCGGATTTAAGAAATGACCAGATTAATCGTAGAAAGGCGAAGGAATTCACAACAAGGTAAAAAGTTATCGGAATTAATATTTTGTCCTCGCATAGATCTTATGTAAACAACAAATTACTCAGCTTGTATTAGAATTAGCCCACTTTTGTTCTCGATGCTTCATTTGCAGTCGAATCCGATATAGGTTTTTCAAAGACAAGAAAGAATTGGTGGGTAGAAAGTGGAGTGGTATTCGTTTGTAGCCGAATCTGGTACCTATAGGTTGTTTGAAGGCAAAAGAGGACTGATGGGCAAAAAGTAGAGTGGTATTCGATCTATTTTTACGATCTTTAAAAGACAGATAATCTTAAATTCGTAGCTGAGAACTCGAAGAGTTATGTTGGTGTCACATTCTATCCATATTAATGGCTCCAAACAAATATAACAGAGATTTTCTTTCTGTTTGAATTTCGAGGATTAAATACGATATCGCGCTGGAAAGCTTAATATGAATTTAATCTGACGTATCCTAACAATGTATAACTCTGCTCTTGTGTTATAATTTGGAAGGTGTTGTGGCGATGAAATGAATGTACCTGTGGGATATTATTCGTAGGATTACTTTTGAGAATATTTAATCGGAGATGAAATAAACATAAATCATGATCCAGGAATATATTTAAACCGTGTAACGAAATTTATTACTTTAATAACCGAGCTGGAAGTATCCGAGTGAATTCATGAAAACATAAAACGACTCTCGTTTTAAACGCATCCATGACTTTTCAGTCATTTTCCATGACATGAAAGAAAATTTTCATATATTGCATCTGTAATTAGTTCTGTTATGTGATAGAAATACAGAGCCGAATTTCATACGAAAATTTATTTTATTGTATGTGAATTAAGTTTTAGATATTATGGTGCCTTTTGTTTCATTAGCTTATTATCAAATTAATTAAAATTAATTATGATACCTTCATAATTCCGAACGAAGACACGATAATTAAAATTTCCAATATCATATCCCTTTTACAGTCATTAATTCCAGCGAATCGTTGAGCAAAAGAAATTCCACGAATTGTTTTTGTTACACGGCTTATCTTTCCACGCAAATTGGAAACAACCAAACCGTTTTGTATTTTATTTATGGTATTGAGCCATCGTTACGAGCCACTACTTCGTTAGCGTTGTCAAAACAGAAGAGAAATTCGCAAATACATAGCTACAAGATGGTGCAACCAACAGCTTTTTCGTCATTGCATTGGTATACTGCTGTTACATCGCGTGAAATGGTCCGTGTGACGTCCTTCATTGTCTGACCGTCAAGGCCCAAGCACCATTAGACAGACCCACAATAAACCTAAGGCCCTACTAACACCGAATCTCATTAGCTTGCAGGAACCTTTAATCCTGCAAGTATTTTCGGTTTATACCTGGCACTTAAAATCCTTAGGTTTATTGCACGTTCTTACAAATTACGGAGAAAGCGGATATTTTTCTAATAGAAAAGCAGATTTTTCCCATAAACAAGGTCGCCCATGAGTCACGTCGGTAAGAGGCTTCTTCCTCCTATCTTCATTTCTAACGTTGGTCATAACTAATCGTCATCGCGGATCGTTACCCTCACTTTTCTGACGAAAAGTATGAGCAACAAATTCACGTTCTTCGTTCAAAGGGCACACCCTTACCGAGCTTTCCTCCGTGATTACATAGGAACGAATTTCACTTCTTTTACGGCATCAGGAGGGTCAACTTAACTTCTTGTACTTGCGCTCTAGACTTGTTCCACAGTAATATTCAAGTAACAGTTAAAGCTCGTCAGTTAGTCTACATCGACTCGAGTCGAAGGACAGTGCAAGGAACAGCAAGCGTCGGAAGTCAAGCAGAATCTATAAGTCGAAGACAGTCAATCGACAGAAGATATATTATCACCGTCGTCGACACGAAAGGAGTCTCAGGTTGTACTCGTTTGCAATTGCTATTTCACCTACTCAATCTTGTATTACATTGAAGTTGTTGGATCATTCAGGTATATAATAACCTGTTAATAGCAGCGTTATATTCAATCAACCACCTCTATTATCTCACAAGAAATAAGGGATCGAACGATTCGTGGCGCCGATTAGTCAAATCGTAACGGGAATTTATGACTTCCGTTGGCGCGCTTCTTCGAGATCGCGTCTCCCCGCGAACGTCCGAAAGTTCATGGTTCTCCAAAGATTGTTCTTCTGCCTGTTGTTCATCTGACTGTTGTTCATCCTCGTATTGTTCCTCCAGTTTTTCCTCCTCTTGTTCGTCGACCTCCTTCGTCCCTCCTTCGCGTTGATAAAAAGTATAGATAGGTATTTCCCTACCTACGTTACCCCCGTAACTGATGCTTCTTGTCCCATTCTCGTTCCACATTCTGCTGGCATTCGCGATTGGTAGAATCGTATCTTCTTGCTCTCCCATCACCATCGTACTCTCTTCCACGCATTGGACTGTTTTAAGTGCCAGGTATAAACCGAAAATACTTTCAGGATTAAAGGTTCCTGCAAGATAGGGCCTTAGGTTTATCGAGGGTCTGTCTAATGGTGCTTGGGCCTTGACGGTCTGAAAATGAAGGACGTCGCACGGAGCATTTCACGCGACGTAACAACTGCAATGTTTTTGCGGCAGTTGCTTTTTTTGACATTTGCGTCACGCGCAATCAGAAGTATAGTTCTTCGTGACGTATATTCGTTTAGAATCCGAACTGTCGCCACGATTTTAACCGTTTTTGTTTTTGACAGGAAATATCACCGATACTTAAGCTCGACTCTTTTCAGTATTTTTCCCGTGTTTTCTATATGTAGACCGTTAATTATAAAAACGTAAAGAATGTCAGCGCAACGTTCAATTACATAAATCTTTCGTAAAAGATCTATATCGAAATAAATATTAATTTCAAACGAATAACAAAATTGGCAAAAGATTCGATATAAGATTCTTATACCGTACGATACACAGCTACAAATTAATGATTAGACCTTCGACAAATTTCAAATGCTTTTTTCCAACTGCAAAATCCTCTTATAAAGACAGGATTAAAACGTTGGTCGACGGTTCGTCCAGTGGCAAGATAACGCGACGTTAAAAGCAAAAGGATGTCGCAAACAGAATTTTTGGATCAAAGAAATCTCGTCTACGTCGCTTATTAGAGAAACGGAACGCAGAAATATGCCGGTCCCTTTACAGCAAAGCGACACGTGTGTCAATGCTGACTTAAGCTTCTTCGTAACTTCCGGTTCGTCTGATATTTTTAAAGAGATCCTTTATACCAGAACATTTTATGCGTGCGATTCTCAGTTAATGATGCCTAGCTATTCGTTCGAAGATCAGGTTACTTTCTATAGAATACCATTCGCATGTTTCGCGCAAATCCTCCTCATACGATGTACGGTCGTTGCCGAGAGAAATTACTCGCGTTACTTCTTTCGAGAGACGAATGTCGAAAGTTTACTCTCAGTTCAAGACCCATCGAAACGAAGAGATAGCTGCAGTACGTAGAAACTAATGGTTTAATCTTCTAAACTTAACTGCGTCCTTATTTATATCGTCAATTCGACGAATGTTGAAAAACAACTTCGAAAGGACTATCGCGCTAAATATATTGCAATTCGGAAAGAACCATACTTTGTTCCTTAAAGGCTTACTTCACCTCTGCCTTTTAGTGACTACTTAAATGAACGTTATCTATTTCCTGTTGTAACATTGCATTAGATATAAAAATGTTTGATATCGTATCGTATCGTTGATTCGCCAGAAGAGTAATGCGTCTAAAGAAATATCAATTTTCGGATATGAACAAAAGTTAATTCTAAACCGAGGTGTATAATATTTTATTAGAAATTCTAAAAATTCAAAGGCTATTATCTAAAAATGACAGAGAGAAGGAAATCTATCTTTATCGATAAATGGACGCGATATTAATAATTACGAACTACAAACTTGTTGCAGACGTGTCGATATTATAAGGCGAGGGGTTAATTCTCTTGGATATTGTCGAATTATCTCAGCATCGTTTCCCTGTCGTTCGCACAGGGTAAAAGAGAACTACGACAAAAAAAAAAAAAAAAGAAAGAGAAAGATCGGAAAATCACAAATCCGTAACCGGGTTAGGCAGAATCTATTTGTCGACGTTCCTTCCTGCGCGGTTTTTCTTCGTCGTTACCCATTAGCGCGAAATCGCGGGTATCCTCCGGCTTCACTCTCACTCGTTCTCTCTATCTCGGTCTACCGCTAGTTGCAGCACAATAGCGCGTGGATACGCCGGTGGAGAATGTGCTTATAGGAAAACCATAGCCGCCGGTACGAACAAAATCAATGGGCCGTGAAACGAGGCTATTAAACGGTCGAGTCAAGCACCGACGATCCAAGTCCGACCAAGCTTGTCCCTTCTCATCGTGCTCGCCACTGGCATCAAACATCGCGGAATGTTATCGACCGAACTGTTTAATCAGCTCGAACGTCCGATCTTTCTAACCCTACGTAACGAAGAAAGAAAAAAAAAGAAAGAGTCGATAGACGGTTGCGGATTTTACGATTTTTTCGACTCGTCTTCGTGATTTGCGAGTCATTATAATCCAAGTTCATTCGTTGTGCTACTATCAGTGTAATTAGCTTCGGGGCTACTAGCGTCTTAATCGCTTTTCATTATTTCCTTTGTTGTATATATTGCTCGATCGAAAGATAGTGTTTCAGAATAACAGATATTTTAATTCGATATAATAGTTCGAGATTTGGAGGGGTCGCCTGGTAATTACCGCTACGGTATGACCTCCAGACGCGAGCCTCGGACAGGACGACCGTCAAGGGTACCGTAATGCGGACCCATCATAAACAGTGGGCCTATTGTACAGTCCAGGTACTTTAGGACCTATCATAAAATACCTATATTTTATGCGACATCTCAGGAAGACGGGACACGCGGGTTTCCCAAGGTCACCCGAGCGAACCGTCACTAAGGCAGCCAGCCCATTCAGAAATACACGGCTTTACCCAAGGACCAGGTAGGAACAGACCTGGGACACCCCCACGACGAACCTTCCGCTACAACAGCAACAGCCCCGAGACTCACTCTTGCAGCAGTATTCGACGAGTCAAGACGTATCAGTATCTTTAATAGTATCTTTAACAGTATATTCCGTAACTGGTTGTTAGTTTGTGTTAGTTCCGTATCTGGTTGTTAGTTTGTGTTAGTTCCGTAACGGGTTGTTAGTGCAACAAATATTGCACTCTGCGAGAAAAAGGTATTAAAATACGGTCGTTGAATCGGAGCTAATTAAAGAATCGCCACGTGATTGTGTTGAGGGATGACGCATTAAGACCGGAAGGAAACTCCGCTTTGTGCCGCTATGCAGCACGTTTCTTGAACGCGTTTTGCCACTTGCCAGTTGTCCCCTTAAATCTTTCCTTTCTACGATGCAACTTTTTTCAATATTATTCATCGAGAAAAGAAGAAAGTTGGAACGAAGTGGTGCGCGTTTTATTAATCGCATTGAATTTCGCTGTTGTAGAGTTCAGGGAAGCTTTCAGACTATTCGACAAGGACGGTGACGGAAGCATCACCAAGGAGGAACTTGGCAGGGTCATGCGTTCGCTAGGACAGTTCGCGAGGGCTGAAGAACTACGCACGATGTTACAGGAAATTGATATTGACGGTAAGCGCACACACATCGAAACCCATATATCTACGAAAAAAAAAACTTTCCTATTTTGAAACTAAGAAACGTCACGCTATTCCATTAATTCGGCTATGGAAACAAGACAATGTAAACGTGACGTGCGACAAAATAGACAAATGTGCCGAGAACCACGGTGGAACGTGGCGTTAATCGAAAACTTCCCATTAATATTCAACGATACTGTGAAAACGAAAGCGCATGGCGATCGGGTCGAGCACAGAGGTTCGTTAAAATTCGTAACGGTGTTTCCAATCATCTGGCTAAATTCATTAGCAACACGTTCGAGTGGAGCGCAACACCAGTCCCTTGCACCACTCCCGCACGTAAATCGTTCCGCTGTTGTTACGATCCTGTGGTTATAGTTTACGAACGTGAAACAAATAGGGATAGCCAGGTGGATTCGTGGATGAAGGTGATAACCGAACCACCGGCGAATGTCGCAAGTTTCGTTCGTTGGTGTAACCACGTTGGCCCACTTACAACCTTTCTGCCTAACGGCATCGCCTTAATTGCGGGTAATTTTCCAGAAGTGTTCTCTCGTCCAACAATGGGGAGAATGTTCGTGAGTGGAGCCTCTTTATTAAGCTAAATCCATTTCTCTCTGCCCGAGAACCCCTTCCCATCGTTACACACTTTTACCCCTTTTCGTCCGTCTATATCGCCACAAAAGCGGCAGACGGTCGTTTCGTTTGCTCGTTCTTATTTCGAAGCGCGTGGCTTGAAATTCTTGACGGCATATCCGATCCAACCTTCCTATCGTTCCGATGTCTAATCAGGAAATTCGTTGAAACTTAAGGACCAAATCGGTGGCCGTATCGCGGCCGAAATCTTGTCAGCCTCCTCGATACTTCTTTACCCTTTTAAAAGAGACGGGATGGTGGAAGATATCTCGGACGGATAAGACGCAAATTTTCGGTGAAAATTAAACCGCGCTCGTTGTTGTTTATGTCGATTGCTTCGTTAAGTGAACCGAGGCGAGGTTGGAGCAATGGAAGTAGATATTGGTTTCCGCGCCAAGGAGCGATGCTCTCGAGTTCGCCGTACTTTTTCGCCACAATACACAGGGTTCATATAAGAGTATCGGGACCTGTTGCTGATTCCTCCATCGCCAAAAGGAAAATTTCTTTTATCGCAATGCAATTGATTCTTCGCTTTACGATCGTGCTTTGTCACGGCACTAAAAAGCACAAATTTCACACTGAAACTAGCACAGTGATCGAACCGATCAACGAGTTGATCGATTCGTAGAAATTTTATAGATTTACGATGATGTATGATTTTTGGAAAGTTTGCTTTTGTATAAATGTACGTTATTTCATCCCTTTCTCTTTAGCTTCTTCGGTAGAAATATAGGCGCTTCTTTGTACTTTAGTCGTTGTTAATTTCGATGTTGTAAACTTCCGATCTGAATGGTACATTGAAATTCCAAGCAATGTAGCAATGGCCACAATCTCGCGCGAGAAGCCTTTATTCAAATGGAATCTGTGTTTCGCGAAATTACTTGTACGTCTAAACAAACAACGACGGCTCATTTCCCATGACGAATCCGAAAGCTGTCGTCGTCAATTGCGAGTCGTGTTTATGGCGCGTAAAATTTTCTCTCTATGTAACGTCTATCGTCGCGCGATAGGTAGTTTGTTATACGTCGACGAACGGCTTGTTCGTGAAAGATTTTATCTCGTTGACAGGGTTTTTATTAAACTATACGACCCGTTGGAAACAACGTAACGCGAGCGAACTCCTATAATTTACAGCGTTATGAATATCAAAAATCATTTAACTTCTCAACACTGATAACCAGATTTCATAACATCCAGATCACATAGATACACGTTATTTGTCTTTAAATATCTTCATTCCTGTTCAAAATCTTAGTCGTCGACACAAGTCCATGCTTTGCTTCTTTAGTTTCTATTTGCAGTCGTTGCAACACGTTCTTTACTTCGTTTTCTTATCGTTTGCTTACTTGTCGCAGACTTACTTAATAGTTTGCGACTTTTTAACAGTTTCCTTCTGTCAGCTTCAGCGCGACTCGTGATTACAAGTCGGTCTACTTTAACCGTTGTAGCTTCTTCAAATAATGTATTTAAAAGATTAATTGGACCGGTTTTGCAGTTTACAAATAATAATAAAGATACTCGTATTATCTTTATTTCTCTTTCGTTACTTGAACGTGTTTTTATTGTTTCTTTCATCTTTGTTTCATCTTCCTCGTTAATATTCCACAGCTCACGGACGTTCCCTCTAAGTTCATGTAATTCTCGCGTCGAATATCGTAACGGGAGCGAAGAACTCCGTTCGTGATCGTCATCCTCTCCGAATCAACGTCTGGCTTACCTGGCTTCACGCGGAACCTCGGTAGGATCGCTTCGAATTTCGATACTAGAACCTCGTGGCATGTACGAGTAATTAGAAATACGGATCTGCTGGCGGCCCGCGATACGAGACCATTGCGCGCGTCTACGTCTAATCGGACTCGTTTCATCGTGGATGCATCTCATCTCGATGAATACGTTCGCCTGTGTGCATCGTATAGCATTGAATAAAGAGAAAACAGAGAAAAAATGGAAGAGAGAGGAAAAATATTCCTATGCGCACAGATACATCGGCGACGGGACAAAACGGAAAGAAAAGCCGAGAGAAAAAATATCGCAAGATACTCCGACGATAGGACGCTCATGCAATCGCTCTGATGCGACATCCATCGCGCCATTGAATGCACCCACTCCTCTACGAACACGAGGAATCGTTCTTTCCGACTTAGTCGGGCCAACCAGACCATTCGTATGGATGGTTCGCGCCATATCGAATGTCAATCGTCACGTTGTGGTACTTCATGTTGCGTGGTCGCAAGTTGCGGTTTAGTTGCTGTACAAACGGGTAACAGGATGATTCTATGCTGCTGACTAAACGATTATAGCTTCCACGATTTAACAGTATTTTCTATATATATGTAATATCAAAAAAAAGGGGTTATACGCTTGGTTTATCATATATTTAAGTTTGAGTTGTCTCGGGATAGTATAAGTTGTAAATTTAAGGTATAAACTAAGAATCGTAAGAGTGCTGAGGAAGAGAGAAAGAGAGAGAGAGAGAGAGTGTAAGTAAGAGTGTATGCCTTGGTGACGTCAAAACTAAATGAGTAAAGGAGTGGGAGAAGGGTGCAAGGGTTGAGGATCAGCATTTTTTGACCTGGGAAGCCAGAAGTTGTGAGTCGAGTGTTACAACAAGAAGAATAGAGTAAGAAGATATTGTAGTCAGTTTTTGCATTGGGTATTGCTTGTTAAAATAGAACTAAACTAAATTTCACTTCAAATAGAACGTCCTTTCTTGTCCTTGCTCTGGGCTATTTAGATACTACATATAAAACTTAATAAATGCACTCTTTATATGTTTAAGGATTCTCAATTAAGATGCTATTTAGCTACAAGGATCATGTAAATGGGCAACTAAATACCATTACCAGTAGATGTTTCTTTTTTTTTTAAAGAGACAGTGTTTACTGTAAATTTTATTTTTATTTTTTATTAGGTTTTTTAGTTTTATTAGGTTGTCCGAAAAGTTTCATTCGTTTTATGAGAAAATGATAAACCTACAACGTTTTCTGTTTTATATTATTTCGTCGAATTACATACGATCGATTTTGTTCTGTCGAGATAAACCGTGGCATTTCACAGACTTGATTGCACGTTTGTATGAAGGTGCACTGTTGTAAAAAACACGTTTGCGAAAGAAAGACACTTTTCGGACAACCTAATACATCTCCATTTTCGTGTTTCTAATAGTCGGGTTGCATGCCACGCGTATATTCCATCGTTAAAACCATAATCCCTTCAAATCCTAAAGCGTTCCCACTGCGAAATAGCAACAACGGCGCATCATCCGTGTGTACCTAGCCTTAATCGGGACAACTAGATTATTCGTATGAATGACTCGTGGAACGTCGAATGTCGATCGAATGGCACGTCGCATCGCGTCCTGATGTTTGGCTTTTCGTATGGAGGTTCCGACAGTCACTGCTACCTGTAACTCGAAGACAGGTTTTTGCCGACTGGAACATTATTCATCGGCGAAACAGTTTTACCGCGAGAAAGTTGGAGAAACGGGGCGTAAATTGATTTTTGCAACCCAGTGGTGTTGTCGGTTATTGCACGGGCCTCTGACTTTCGCGGGATTCAGCGGATGTGAAAAATTGATTGAAGCCTCCACGGATTGTTCTATAAATCGTAGTTAGGGATAAAGTAATTGGACCGAGGGATTGAAAACAAAAGCTTCAGGTACCTTTGCTCCATTTAACATTTTGATTTATTCGTAGTCGTATTGTGCTTATTTCAACACGGTTTTGGTTGCTCGGTATCCACCTGAAAACTGTAGGTCCGTCGTGGTCAGCTCATCGTTACATGTTCGGAGTGTAAACATTGAGACATTAGTTAAAGTGCTTTGAAGTACTGCGGATAACAGAGGTTTTTGAGTCTTAGACTGTTAGAGCCTTGTACGGGAGTATGATTACGACAATGATTATCTCAAAAATAACAGCTTGTTAGTAGTACAATAGTAGCGCTAATAATCTTGGCAATCGACGCGACTTCAAATAATAATAAAAAACAATGCTTCAGATTCGGATTTTAGTTTATCTCTTAAATTTGATTTACGAGTTTGCTTATAGTTACCAAAGTTTTACGTGATACAGCATCCAAATATATCAGGTTTAGCTATTATATTATTACGTTAAGCGCTGCGAATGTTTTTAAACAAATTCCGTGTTGTTCCAGTGGAAATTGATTGTTGAGAAATTAGTTTCTAATTGCAAGTATACTATTCGTCTGTAGCCTATTCTAGAACAGCGTGTGTGTAGAATGTTAGATCAGATGTTATTCGAAGTTCATTTTAAAAATAGGCTTTAGGTTGCGATCGATCCACTTCAACGAAGTGTTAATTAAAATTCGTGACGTCTGCCGTGTTTGCGGAACGAGACTTCACGTTAGCTTCGTGTTAGCCTCTCGTGCTTCATACATATTTTCACAAAAATGCAATTCAATCATACGCAATTAATATCGAGACACCAGCAATTCTTTCTTTTATGCGCGAAATTAATTTTAATGCTCGAAACGTTTTTTTATGAAAATTCCTCAAAGTTTAAAATACAATGAATACCACGTTTTATTAAAAACGTACAACAGTGTCCTGGAATTTTCTATGTCGATGTTAAACCACTAACCTTGTTCGCGCATTTAAATATCACTGCAACTTGTTATTTCATTAGCACTCGAAGTACGTGTCAGGAAATCAGTTACGATTAAAAGCGATTCGTTCGATAGCTTTTCGATCGATGAATCGCCACCTATACGTGTGTATACAATGTTTCAAATTCACCCTTACTTTTCTCCACGATATCTAAATCTGTTTGTGTAACTACATATGCGAAAATGGCCAACATTCATCACCGTATTTGCCGACGTTCGAAATTTACGACAAAAAAAAAACAAAAAAAAACGAGAAGATTAAAATGTTACATAAAATCGGAAACGCAACTACTACGATATAACGTGGCTTCCGCGAGACGGCTTCGTTTTCTGTAATACGAGTCTGGTTTTAAACCAAATCGTCGATAACGATTCGCCACTCTGATTTGCAAAACGATTGTAAATGGAACGGTGATTCCACGAGGTCCAGTAAACAGCGAAGCCTTGCACGACTATTTCATGTACATATTCCATTTCAAACGGCTATTTGATACACAAACGAAAGAGGAGTGTTTCGTCACAGGGGTATATTAGGTTCCGTGATCCCCCTCTGTCCATCTTTGACTTCATTTTCCGGGGGAAAATGTTACGAGTGTATCGATACGACGTCTGACTCGACGGCCACTGCTATTTATTTCGCACGACACATGTCATGCTCGTTATTTGCTTTTTCGTGAACGAAAAATAAAAATATATTTTATGTATATCGATATAATCGTAAAATATCATTGTATGAATGAGGTCGAAAAACATCTCCCCGGAATCTTGATTTCACGAGTACGCCTCTATTTATAGGGATATGGTTGAATAACATTCTTCACGGTTCACGGTTAACACGAATTGGATGACCACAGAGGATGCAGCCAAGGTTCCATACCATTCGTTCGTCTTTTACGTTTTTCTCGTGATCCGAGGGGAACATCGTTCAACAAATCCTGGCTTATTTAGATCCCGATCTATTTCTTTGTTTATGCTTGCATGCCGTATTCCACTTCTGTCGAACGCACGACGAATTTAAATTTGCTGTTTCTGCATCTGTAACGAGCGATCCCCTGGGCTGCTGTCACAAGCTCTATAAAATATTCCGCTACTTTTTTTCCCCTTTCTGCTCGCCCTTTGCGACACGTTATTCGCGCGCAATTATTCACAAGTTTAGCGGTGTTTACGAATTACGGAAAATCCGTGGATGGGGGGGCGATCGAAAGCCCTTCTATTCGTCGCTTGAACGCAAACAAACGAAAATAACTCTTCCTCCCGAATATCATCGACGGTATTGCGCGATTTAGAGTGAAGTATCGTTTCGAGAGGGATTGTAAAATGTACCAACAACCAACCGTTTGCTTTTTCGGTGGCAAGAATTCCACGATACAATTTATTCCGAGAGCCGGATGAAAGTCACGAAACAGACTCGGCTAATTTTCGAGGAGAGCGTCCGTTTCCCGTTTGTGTTTCTCGCCACGCTCATTGTCGATGAAGTCGCTAACTTACGACGGTGCTCCCTGCTCAAGATGCGTCAAGAGATTGCAAAGTGGCG
Organism: Bombus vancouverensis nearcticus; assembly: GCF_051014615.1. NCBI lineage: Eukaryota > Metazoa > Arthropoda > Insecta > Hymenoptera > Apidae > Bombus > Bombus vancouverensis. Next base: position 13,079,177 of record NC_134916.1, on the reverse strand, counting down.
GCACGGTTACTCTGGTTACGTCAACCGCGCGTCCCTGGAATTTACCATCTGATGTCCGGATAGGTAAACCAAGAGCACTTCGCGTGAACAGTGTCTGTATGTACCTTGCGTTTACGTGTCTCTCCGCGCTTGCGTTTACGTGTAAGTATACTGTAGTATATACAGAAGCGGAACAAACGGAGCGCCAAGGCGAGCGGTTAAGCGTGACGCAGTTGCGCGAGTGCAAAGGTAACCGAGGCTCCTCTACTGCCAGACTATTAGCGTATCTAGACAGACTGCATCGCGTGTTTGTTGGCCTTTTGCGCAACGCCCTGCTTGCAAGGCGAGCACGCGTTAATTCGTCGTAACAATATACTAATTAAAACTTGGGCATCCGCTTGAATGGCACGATCGTTTACACCGTACAATCTACGGCAACTATTTCACACGTGGAGGTCGTTTCTCGATCTCGGCACGTTCCCCGATTCCGTATGACTCGTGTAATTTTTAAACGCAAGAAGCTATTTTATTTTACAAATTTTTACAAACATTTTATTGATTTTTACAAATTTTACAAATGTATCACTGGTAGAAATATTCGTTTATTATCGATTAACGGGCTATAGTCCAATTACATGTATGCACTACATGTCAGTCATATAAACAAACACAATGTCATAAAAGTACAAACACAATGTCAAATCGCCATCTGTATCGCGAGCTTACACAAGGAGCGTTTTAACGAAGAGATATTTCCGGCGAAAAAGTCCAGGCACTCAGCAAAGTGGTTAGCATATACAAATAGCGTACAATTAGCAAATTAAGAATACACGGTACACAAATTCAAGCTGTTGAACGTACATTGTTAGCATAAAAAATATTGTTTCTCCTCCTATTTTTAGAAGCTACGCAGGTACTATTCGTGCTAAGGAACGGAAAATCAATATCAGTGGTTAAGGTTTTTTTTTTTTAAAGAAAAATCACGTTACGTATCTTCCTTTCATCTGCAAGCGATGTCGTGTTAAGCGTACCAAGATCAGGCTATAATTATGAAATTATAGTTAGCAATATTATATCGCCAAAAATTTCTTTTAAATTACGTATATCGTTAGGTATTTCAAATACAATTGGAATGTAGCTTCGCGATATTGTCGTTCATTGTCCGTTATCTGAGTTTCATTGTTCTCATCTTTTTCTCTACACACGCTGTTATACAGTTATGTAGTTTTTAGATAGATTTTTTGTTTAATTGAAATAGGTTACTCGGAAATTGATAAGCCGTTGGAACGTCCGACTCCCACTCAAATTTCCGACCGATAATCCAATTTGTCGACGAAAAAAAAAAAAACGAAGGAAAAGCGCGTTCGAATAATTCTTCACGCCCGGGCGTTTAATCGCCCGAACAAACGAACGTTGCTTATCTCTGTACACGTACGCGATAACACGACGTGCATAAGTTCACGTGGACACGAGGCTGATAATATTAGACACGTGATTGTGCACGTTTTATGTGTAGACGCGTTCGAAATCCGGCGGATTTTAGAAACATAATCGCGCGTAAATCGCGGCGCCCTCGTCCGGAATAATATTTCGACCGTCTCAGGAGGACGGGAAATCCTGTAAAGTCACAGAAAATTGCCGAGTTTCGAAAACACGACAGCTTTGCTTGGAGAAGACACGTACGAGTTTTATAGGTTGCGTTTTGCCGTATCTTTGACTTTACCAACGGATACGCTTCCGTGCAGATAGCGCTGCACCCATGTTTTACTTGACATCCTTTACAAGTGGATACGTGCACGAAATTCAACGCGATTATTCCATTTACAAAGCTGCTTTAAATACAATTTACCGGATGGCGTAATTAACAGTGAATAATAATAATAAAGGAAGGTTGCCTGACGTTCTTAATTAAGTACAATTTTCGTGTAATTTTTACAGAATTCCTATAATTCAGTTTCTGCGCGATTCTGTGCAACTCGTGCAATTTTTAAACGCACGACAAATTATTTAATCCTTCGCCGTTTCATGTAGCGCCGATAGGAATGTTATACCATGGAAAATTCTTGCCATGAACGAAGAATGAACAATTTCAGTAGACAAAAAAATTCCCCGCCAATCACCGGAAGCTCGAAATAATAACCATTATACAGTCTGTACACACTAGTCGTTTGTTTGCCCGAGGGGAAGTGGCAAGAAGGTGCTTTTCTATCCGAGACTGTGGTTATTTATTTAAAGATGAAGGATACGACCAGAATGTTATCTTTCGATGGTCTTCCGTCATGGAAAATTGTCACACTATCGAAAGCTCTCGGTGGGTTCTCGTGTATTTTCGTCGGTGCTTTCTCGAACGTGTTTCCCACGGGAATTACCACCGAGAGAATTTATATAGTTCCTTAACCACGAAATTCTTCTTCGTATATTTTGTCTACTGTTCCATATTTTACACGCGGTTGCACGATCGCGACAAAATAGGCGGCCGGGGAAGGGGAGATAGAAAAAGATGCAGATAATGGAAAACGCGATTTTCAGGATGGGAATGCGAAAAGCGTGGAAAGCAGCTTTCGTATAAGAACGTCGAGCTTACATCCGAGTCGCCAAGTTTGTTAATCCCTCGATGTCGCGGCTTATGTCTTCTCATACTTTGCAACGTTCTTTTCATTCTCGGCACGAGAGTTTCTTTTCGAGTGGTAGTTTTGAAGTAAACTGAATCAGAATTGGGACTGTAAAGGGCGGGAATGATAAAATCTTTCTTTTGCACGGGTGAGAGATTGTATCTAGACAGGATGAATAGCGTGTACGTTGTAAAGCCACATTTTTTTCTTTTAAATAATTGTAATAAATAGTTGTAACAGAAAAACGAAAAATGCAGAGATTCCAGTAGAACGGCGTTTGAGAATAAATGGTAGCCATGTTGCTGGCTGACGCCGAAAAAAAAATTCTCTAAAAAAAGAATGAGACGATGTTGGTGTACATGATGCGTTCGTTTTGTTTTTGTCATTTTAGGAGATGGAAATGTCAGCTTCGAGGAGTTCGTGGAAATCGTGAGCAACATAGGTGCGAGCGAAACCGCTCCTACCGATCAGGATCAGGAAGAGCAGGAGCTGAGGGATGCGTTTCGGGTACGTTTGCCTTTTATCTTTTTCCCTTTGTTCCTTGGAATCTCCACTCCACGCTGTTTCAACGTGATTGCCAGCATGGAATACACGGTACAGATACGATTTCACTGAACGGCCAGTCAGTTTCATTTAACTATTTAACAATCGCTTGATATCGTTTTGAGTGTACCCGCCGCGTTCTCCACACGGCCAATCTGCAATGGATCGTTTCAAAGTGTTCTGACAGCGTGAATTTTCCTATTGAAATTATATAGAGTCACGGGAGTTAACGAACAGTGATGGAAATCGATAGATTAATCTGCGTGTTCATTGCGAAGCGTCAAGGGAATAGATTTATTAGTCGAGCACGAAGGTGTGAGATAATGTTAATCGTAACGATAGACAGGTTGATAATTATTTCGAACTTCGATGAAAGTTAGCAGGTAAAGATAAGAAGTTGAAAATTTAGAAAAATTCAAACTCAAATAATCGAGAATTAAAAAAATGTGAAAATGTGAAAAAAAGATCGAAGGTTGGAGAATTTAAAGATTTAAAGATATTTAAACTCAAAATCTTACACGTTCAAATGTGCAATGTTAAGCGAAATAATTAAAACTTGTTAGGTTTCCGATGCTGAAACTAGAATGATCACGTACAAGAGCAAGGAAATCGATTTATGTACGAATTACCTGATCAACTCAGGGTCTTTGCTAGTGAACGAGATACGTACGGATTCGAGTCTCGCGTTTGCTGGCGCTGAAATTTTCGGTACACGTCCGCTCGGACTAGATACGTATAAAGCAGCAATGATGCCGGTAGTTTACATTCCCATGCGCATATATGTACCATAACGTAGTGTCTCTACGTGAAAAGTAGCAGGTCCCTTAGGAAATGTAAATCCTTGCAAGAAGGAAATCACGAGAACAGCTTCACGCGCGGAATCGTGCTCGATGCTGACACCGGTCTGTTGTCTTCCGGTAAAGTAACGTCAATGTGGCTAGCTTCTGAGAGAGTTGAAGCGTAAATCCGTTTAACGTTATCGAATCACAAGTTCCTCGTTTTCTCCATATCGAACGATATCATCTTTTTCCATCTATCTTCGATTTATCATAAATTTATTCGGAACTAAGAGAGTTAACGATAACGATGCAACGATACGCGACGATCCGTCGAAGGAATCGTCCTCGAATCGAAGAAACGCAGAATTATCGCATCTGTCGAAAGTCTCCGCTTTCTATTCCACTTACATGGAAATGAATCCATCCATCGAAAGGAAGGTTAAAAAACACGACGATTGTAACAGTTAAGTCGATCGCGACATCGAGGACGCGGCTCTTTGTTCCCGTAGAACGACGACGCGGTTTGCGTTCAACTGGTCCGTCAAGCGTATCGTACCTATGCTTCAATACAAACGTTAATAATAATTGTCAGATAACGAGTAACGAACGACAGATTTCGTTCCAAGGCACAAAGCTTTTGCGCGCAGCAACTGCACAAGTGTTCTACAAAGAAGCCACGTCCGTGTCGTTCCGTCCCGTTCTGACCAATTCCAATTAATTCTCGCACACGCGCCACGAATTTGTCCGACGAACGCGCAACCGACTACCTTTGTTCCAATGACATCGAATATACCACGCGTAGGCGGCTGCCATTTTTGGAATGTCTCTTCTTTGGAAGAACGTTTCTATGTTACGAATGAGTTAGTTTGGTAGAGTAGTTTCGGCTAATGCTTCAAATTTTCCGCAAGCTGACTGTCCTAGTTAGCTTAATCGTTGCATCATTAACTACAGAGACGAGACTAGGAATTTATTGATCGTTGGATAATTGAATTATCAAGCTATCGAAGCGATCCACTGACAAATAACAGATTTCACTTTGTGCCAACGGGTCCGCGAATATCTCAAAAGGTTCAAGCAATTAGTTCCAACGAACGAATCTTTGACTCTTGTTTGATCGCAAAAGACATCCGAAGAAACGGGATAGCAAATGCCTCTTTGCTGTTCACGATGCTTGTCGCGAGACGGACGAGACACTCGCTTTCCTTCGTGTTTTATATCCTTTGAAAAGCATCGCGACATGTCGGCGATTTTAAGCTGCTATGTAACGATGCGCATTAAGTGGAAGTTTTTCATTCGACGGGAGAAATTAGATTCGTCGATGTCGTGTGACATTTGCACGAGACACCGCACCGCTTTATTACTCTGAGACGCTTGTTTACACGCGGGTTGCTTTTTTCCAAACGACCGTCACATCTTTATCGACTCCGCTTTGTCTCGTTGTTTTTCTCGATGTTTGCGGAAGACCCTTCCCTTGTGCGGCAGATTAAACGGTACACCGATAGGTTGTACTTAAACAACGATAATACGACTGGATATTGTCATCCACGATCGTGGCTCTTAATAAACTGTCTAAAAATGGAATAAAATGTAGAAACAGGGAAGAAGAAACGGAAATATAAAGAATAACGCGATTCTCATCTAGCGAAAAGAAATGACAATTTTTCACCAGCCTGTTCTTTCCCTCTACGAGTTTCTAATGCTCTGTCGTTTCTTGGACCATGCAAACATTTGCAACCTGTTCGTCGGTGATTTAGAACGAGCATATATTCTCCTCAATGTTCAGATTTGAATCAAACGAAGATATTTTAATCCGATGAATCCACATTCGCGAAAAGAAACGAACGTTTCCCGAAATAGCGTTAATAACGGAACGATGACTGGAAAGGCGTCCATTTCCAAGTTCTAATTGATAAATTGAAGTCTAAACAAGTTTGTCTCGACAACGAAGCCTCTTGGCTATTGCGCAATACGGAATGGCTCAAAGCGTCCAGCTTCGAGTAATTTAAAATTCCGTCGAATCTAAGTTTTCCCATTTGTGCCACGAAATCCATGAATCGTGTTCCTCAACGAGACCTCCTTTCGTTGACTTCGTAACGGGTTTCTTCTCTTTTCGCTAAACGGCGAACACAGGAGTAATTGAAGAAGAATTTCTCGCAGCTGAAACTACGTTCGGTCTGCTTCTCTTTTCTCCTCTCTCTCTGTGCACACTTTATAATAATTTCAGGCGACAGGGGGAATACTTGACGAGCTGGATAAAGCTCAAAAGCGGTCAGGATCAAAGAGGATAGTAGCCGGGTTAGAAAGTTCTTGGCCAGGAACGTGGCGGCCTCCGAATTCGAAGCGAGCGACACTGGTTGCAAGATTCAAGCTGAATCCTTCCGGATCATCATCGTTCTTCTCTGCCGCGAGAGAAGTTGGTCGCGCATCGACCGAATAAAGAAGGTGACAACGAGAAAACGAAGAAAGTTTCAGTCTCCTCCGCGCGTGACGTAATCAAACTCAGAGCGAACCGATGGGATTACGTTGGTCCTTGCAAATCCCCGTTTAACGTTTCGTACCGTGCACCCACCTCGTTTGTCGTTATCTTAATGAAGAAAGCGTGTGCCACATTCGAATAGTTTTTTCGAGAGATTTTCCCGACAATGTTTCGTTTCGAGGATAGGTCCAACTTATGAGCGAGCTGTTCTCATTTTCTTGATTGTACGGCTCACGAAAGTATCTGAATACTTATCATAGAAAACTTTCACGTACGTATCATATGTATAAAATTTATTAATATTTCATTATCTACGTGAGATACAGCTGTCACGATTACACTGGTAAAATTTGAAATTAGTTTGGAAAATATTCAGGCTTGTTGATATAATCAATTTTATTTTATTTATTGGATAATTGGATTATCGGATAATCGACTATATAAATACCTCTGTGATCTCTATAAAATAAAAGCTTGCACTAGATATCTTGTAGATCATAGATATCTTCTATGTGAATTTCCAGATTTATTCCAAACTTTAGCAACATAACCGTAATTGTTGAATCTTATTACAGTGTTAATGAAATTAGCAAAAGAAAAAAAATGAGTAAATTAAAAAAATGTCGAATACAAGTAACACATTTGTAAAAGGTATTTATAAATGTTTGAATAACTTTGCGAGCTATTATATTTTTCTGATGTATTCTTCTCTTTCTAATATTTACTCCCTTGTTGTTGATTCTTAAAACAACAGTTTTGCAAACATGTAACTGCTGTTTTTCGATGCGGTGCGGTGTATTACGCTGTATTATGGCGCTTTAAACGTAGCCATAATGGGATATGTTTTTACAGGTAAAACTGTTTGAGATCTTGTATACTATAGGTTTGCAAGTTTCTTGAGGCATTGTTGATCGTTAGAATTGCAAAAGCAACAAGTTTCCGTGTATCGATTTTACAGTCCACAAAACTTCATTCCATCTAGTTGTTATCAATTTGTTACACAAACATTGTATTCTTGCTGTAGACAGCCGCTACTACTTTCACGTGCCTACTTTTTCTTTTATACTGCAGAGCTCCGTTTATCTAAACTTGATATAAATTCATCAAGGGATAAACTGCAATAAAACTTGAGTTTATATAGTAGAAGTTTTCCGAGCTTCCCCATCTATGATATTTCGTTCATATAATAGAAATCCACTTTCGGAAATGTAATTTTAATCGGCGCAAGTTTACTTAATCAATTCGACGCTATGAATTTATATAAGAATTTCGAAAAACGATTCGAAATTATTTTTAGTGCCTGAAGCTGTGTTGCTTCAAAATAAATCTTCGATTTACGGTATGTATCACTTGTCGTGTTCAAGCCTAAAGATATATTTCAAGCCTAAAATCTATAATTTGCCATTCATATGTCTATAACATATGCTATAAGCGATGAATTCATAAAATTTCATGTTTTTCGCACTTTGACTGTCAAATAATTTCGGCAGCGTAGCACATGCTTCATCGTAATAAGTAAACAGCGTACGATAAACGCGCGTCGACGAAACATCTTAGCGTTGAAAGCGTTAATCGAGTAGTAACTAATATGTCATTCCAATATATACATTTGAAATAAATGTAGTTCTACTGGCAAAGAGCAACATCTTTGCGAGCCTATTCTACTCGGAGAAAATTAGATAACAATAATCGAAATACGACATAAAGATTTTCTCGTGCAGCTGTCGCTTTTCATTTCGTTTCGCAGCCGAGAACGAGAGAGAAATTTCGTTCCGGTAATCTAGCGGATCTGAGACGCGAGATTTCACAAGTTTTCCAGTTGCACGCTTAATGCCCTCTCGGAACGGGTCTGAGCTTATCTTGAGCGACAATGAGTAAGAATGCCGCGTGGTGTAACGACCTACTTTCATTTACGTATGTACGCGAAATTCAACTCAGTACTCAGCGAAAAATCGCAGGCGTTTTTTAACTGAAAATCTCGCGCAATCAAACGGTGATTAAACGTAGGTATGAAAAGATGATCCGTTTTGAGGCTAACTGAATCGAATAGAAGTTTTCTGCTGACCGGGGTGTAACAGGTTTGTCAGTTTTCAACGGGGAAATTGATAAAGTCGAGGAGGAGGAATTATCGTCACCTTTGGAAAGCGAAACGCGCCGAGGATGGCGCTAATGGAACCGCCCTCGATCGATTTCCGTATTAAGATTCGCTTTCAATATCGAGGCCACAAATAAACCTTCGACGGATGTGTCGATGAATAATTAAAGCGCCGAACGATTCGTCATACCGGGAGAAATAAACACGGAAGAGAAAGTACACGGTGTTCCTTGTTCGTGAAAAGTAATCTAATCGAAGAAAGCGTAACTGGAAGAAAATGCCAGCTACTCCAGTTACCAAGAATCTTTCGTCCGATGGTTAGCTAAAAGGTAGCTTTCAAGCTTCGAAAAAGTACTGCAACGAAAGCCGCGGTGAACCACTGGTCTTTCGTGTAGTACAAAGGGAACGTCCATTAGTCCTTTCGGCGTAATACGATTCAATCTCGTGACCATTTTTTTCGTTCGATTCTTTTGGATTGTTTAAATCCATCGCGTATACATCGCTGAATTCGTGGAACAATTTACGGCTGGTCGTTCAATGAGTAGAGTCGAATTCCCGGTGAATTTGATCGTAAAACAAAAACAAAGTGACTGCATAGAGCGAATACTATTCTGTGGAATGCAAACGTCTATATTGTTTTGTATCAAATGGGTTAGTTTCGATGTAAGTGCCATCGAGGAAGTACATGATTTCGTCGACGTATCGTAGATAATTCGATCAAATTCTTCGAAGAGAAAATAAACTTTTTGATCGTATGTAGTGTACGATAGATTTGACGATCGTCGATACGCGATTTCCAGGTGGAAATCAACGCGAATTAAGTAACCATTTAAATTAGATTTCTAATGAGAAATAATATCGTTAAACACAGTAATTTGCAAACGTAGGGTCTCGTATATTTCGTCATCGACAGTACTACTTGATTACTGTCAAATTCTGTTTGATTCTATGGATAGAAAATACAATGAAGTGCATTCAGAATGTATGCACTTACATTGTTAGTTTATTATACAATTGGTTATACGGCTACAATAAGTATGATAATTGCATTGAATGGAATTTGGGTTGCGTGGATTTTATACGACGCAAGGCGTGTAGTACGTGACAATGTCGCGCGGGAAGTATAGCACCAGGCGCATTTGTTAATTATGATTTTTATTTTCGTAAGAGATGCCGCGTCGTAACGAATTCTACAACATTTCACAAAATATACGATGGGTTATATGCATACGTATGCGGTGGAATAATACAACGAATGCTGAAAAATCCTATTATCCATCCTACCGCTTTTTTCATTCTATAAAGAATTCTGCCGGCAACTATGACGATTATTAAATTGTCAATCTGCTGTTTTTTTTATCGTTCGTAACATTATTTGATTATTAATCTAATTCACTTATCTTTTACTATGTGTACTATGTTTACTATGTGTACGACGAAATTAAATTTATCTATTTAAATTTATCCATATCCTACAATTTGATCACCAACTGATCAACTTTTTATTTGTTCCTTGACAATTCGACATCAGAAATATTTATTTGTGAAACAGTTTAGAAATACTTACCGGTATATACTGAATTCAGAAATATTTTTCCATACCTACAAAATATAATATATGTTAATGTAGATACAGAGACAATGTTTAGAACGAATTACGTTCGTATGCACTTCGATGCACGCTAGAATGAGCTGATACTGCAACGAATAAGTATCCAATTAGTACATCCTAGCGTATCCCACTGAAACAACTTTTTATCACGAATTGCGTTTCCCTTGAAAACATAGATTCCCCGGACTATTCGTTAGAACATACGTTTCTGCAGCTAGGAGTCGATCGGTTCGCTTTTCCGCTCCTTTTTTTTTTTCACCTGGTGTGACTCGTATGTGCTCGAGTTCCAGAAGTCGATAACGTACTTTCGACACGTGATCGTACCTATTCGTCCTCATTTCCAGCGCAGCGATAATGTACCACCCACGCGCAGTTATCGTACATATTAGTTAGTTGAACGAGCTTAGCCACCTCAATACGCGTTCCGCCGAACTAACTTCGTCTTATGATGGCGGCTTTAAAGGCCGTTTGTCGTTCATCTTGCCGATGGCAAGATCTCCCGAGTCTCCGCGTTTCCATCGTTCCAACACGTTCCAGCCATAATTCCGAAATATATTTCGTGCAATTTGTCTCGTTTGCGAAGCGCGTGCAACGTGCAATTCGTAAACGAGAATTTAGTGCGATTACAAGCGTTTTAGTTGAAAAAATGGGAAACGAAAATTGTCACCTCCTGTGGCAGTATATTCGGTGAAATGGAGGAAACAAGTGTAGAATGGAGTAAAGCAGCCGTTTTTTCCTCAATATGAGGTAACGAGGATTCGCAAACGCTTGTAATCTTCGGATATAACGGCGCAAACAAAAGGAAAGAAAAATTGTTGAGAAAATACCTGGGAATTCATCGGTCGGCTGCGGCGAGCTTTGGATTCTTACCAGACACAGACTCGCCTTTATTTTCCGTTTACACGCGTTGTACGAAGACATAGCTCGTGTAATGCGAATCAACGTTGTCGGAAGTTTGTCTGCTTGTGATTGTTCCGCAAACACTAACTTGTTAACCGGGAAGAACAGGTTAAATTGTCACTTGGATCAGCACTCTCTTGGAGATATAATAATTCTGTTATTCAGAGATCCTTATTTTTTACGTTTTATTTGTCTTACAAATAAACGATGCTGTGTTTATATGTATTTGCAAGTATATAACAAATTGTCTTTATTAACTCTTAACTCCATGATTGTAGAAGGTTTTAGTTGGCTACCAGGTTAAAAGTAAAGATCGTCACGAATTGATTCGCCATAATACAACGGGAGATTGTGTCATCAAGTATCGGACGAATTAACTGTGCTTAGTTAGCTTTGACTAAGAAATTTAACAAACCCATGTTAGTTACCATTTCCTTGATTGCACTGCCAAAATGTAATGTAAACAACGTCGATATAACTATGCAACGTCGCAACAGAAATAGAGGTCCTCCGTTTCTCGTACGCCTTTGCTCAAGAAAGCGTTCCCAATTTGTTGATATTCGACGGACAGAGACAAATGAATCATTTGCGATTCCGGCAACTGTTGTTCAAATAAATCAATCGCAGTTGTGTATTGCGTGTCGAGATATAGCGAAGTCGTAAATTAAACTGAGAAGTAGTAGCGGCTACTAATATTTTAAGCTTTGGATACACTCGAGACCACTACATTTTGTTTTATCTGTTGTGTATAAAAAGAATAATGCGACCTACGAAACCTAAATGCGACCTAAAAAACGGAAAGAAAATGTCAATACAAATATAAAGTTTTATTTCAATATATCGTATAAAATGTAAATTACGTTGACTCCACATTGACAACTTATTCTCGTCGGAAAGATATTGATATGAAGCTTTCATTATTATTTGTACATTATTTATCTAACATTATCTAAATTATGTACAGATTATTTAGAATATTAGCACCTTGTTTTTATCGATCGAAGTACGATCATTCGACGTGAAACACCAAGGATTAGGTTGTCCGAAAAGTTTTTTTCGTTTCATAAGCTGATAATAGATGCACAACAATTTCTGTTTTATATTATTTTATTGAATTAGATATGATCTATTTCATTTTATTTCTATTATTATGTTCGTGCATAACTCAATAAACTAACATAAAACAAAAGACATTGTGCGTCTGATATTTTCTTATAAAACGAAAGAAACTTATCTGACAACCGTACTTCATTGTTAAGGAACTAATTTTACCCTCCATTAATTCTACGATTCCGCTATATCATTACCCAAGATTATAATAACTTATAATAGCTATCAAATTTAGAAAATAGTCTGATAGTCTGTCTGTGTTATCCACGAGTGCCTTTACCATCTACGCATTCTCACCACTCTACAGCAGAGCTGACCGAGCCACGGTCCACAAAAGATCAAAAAAAGTATAGCGCTCTACTACCTATTATTTAGTATATTAGAATGACCGGTTTATATGCAGGAGGAGCGCAATTCTGTGCATCTGCCAATACGTAAAAGTGAAAAGGCCTTGGCGGAGATAAACTTTCTGGAGAACGAGAACCGGAGGTATGTGGAGCGACGCGTCGCAAAAGGGAGCGTGTCAAACCGTTGAGCCACAATACATTCTAATGACTGTACCATCGCAGCTCGACCACAAGGACATTCATCCTGCCGTCGTTTTCGTGCACCATTCTTCTTTCCGCCCTGCCGTCTACATACACTTTCCTAGCCATTTCGCGGCCTTTGTTGCCTGGTCTTCCCTTTCTTCTCTTTCTCCACCAACCAACCGTTTCCACTCGTTCCCTTTTTCTCCCTTCCTTTTCGTCTTGGCCGGCTGCGTTTATACTATTTCCTCGAGCGTTTCTCGATTATCAGGGAAAAAATCTTCGTCTCGTCGTCCTCCCTATGATCCTTCATGCATATATTCAAGCTGGAATCCGGTAAGAAAAATCACCACCGCGATATCAATTTAATCATCCTCTGTTCTTCCGTTTATCCAAGAAATCGTTGCATATTAATTCGAATACGATACCATTTCCATGGAATATTCGTCTCTTTTCGTCCGTTAACGAGGCTCGTATTACCATCCCTGGTCAGGGGTCAATTTGTCAGCCAGATAAAACTCGAGTATTATTTCATTCGTTATTCGATGTTGAATATCAGTACATTTAACCAAGTTATGGTTTTCATTGCGGTATCACGCGTATAAATTCCCGTTCGTAAATACACAAGAGGACATCAACTGGTCTCGTAAAGAACGCAATAATTGATCTAGTCTATCAGGAAACTAAATATGTAAAATCATTTACAGAATTCGTCGGATCAAAAAGCGACAAATACGGTAAGAAGACCAGTGATACTGTTGAGAATTTTGGATCTTAATTGCCGAAATAATGGTATAGGAACACTAAATTTACACTTAGAATTTATATTACAATAGTTATACATTTATTTGATAAACGATTTCAAAGATATTCATCGATACTTGCACGCGTCTCACCTTCTTCCATACCACACTGTTAACTGAACAGTTTGCATTCCTTTGTTTTCGAGGTGCCGCGCACACGCATACTTCCATACACTCGTATTCACATACATGAATCACTACTACACGGTCAATCTAGTCTAGCACATAAAATTATACATATCTCGATAGATATGAATGCCGAGATTGGCTGAAACCCTTAAAGAAAGACACGACAAAGATAGGTAAAAAAGGAATTTAATCGAATTGTACGTAACTGGTGTTATTATAATATTGAGTGCATGAGTTCTTTAAAGCGTAGGATTTCAAATGAGATTTGTTAAAGACTTTAATAATTCCCTAGTAATCGTTCATTTTATTACACAATTCAACCTTTTATAAACGTCTTAATACTTATGAACAGACATATATGTATACATACATACATACGTACATAGATATAACAAAGCAATTTGCGGTATCCAGAGAACGACCTGTTCGCCGTTGCGTGCGGCCTACACTCAGTCTTGCTATTAACGACCCGTTCCTCTTCCTTCTCCTCGTTCCATTCTCCAAGCCATTACGTGCTTACGCGCGGACGCACGCTATCGGCCGACGCTGGTCACTTTTACCGCTCCATTTAGCTTCTCGTATCTACTCACGATCGCGGCCGCTTGAAATTTAAAAAAATAATTTTCGCCTCGTTTTCAAGCAATTATCTCCACGAGGAGACTAACGCGTGGATTTTTCTTCCAGCTCTTCGACCTACGCGATCGTAAAAGTTATCGAAATTTTTTAATTGATTCGAATGAATTTTCAGCTTAATATCGAGCGCTAATGACTTCTCGCGGTACTCGTTTTCCCTGCTCGTTTTACCACGCGGAATTAATTTAGTTTTAGATTCGATGATCGACGATCGTCTCGTTGGCAATCATATTGTCTGGAAATCAAGCTTGTTGTCAGGCTGAGTATCTGGCTTCGTAATAGGCGAGGCGGAATATTTATCGTGGGAAGTATACATATATCGTGGGCCGCCTTTATTCGATACGGATTAATTAACTTCGTTTTATCGCGCATCAAATATCCCTTGGAAAATCAACGATTGAATGTTAATAATGACGAGGAACAAACACCGTATCGAAATCCCTAGGTGCGTAATACGCTTCATTACACGCGTCCTATCGTTGATTATTCGATTAACAATGGCAGGAGAATAAACGATGACAGTGTGAAAGCGCTTGGAGTCGTTGGCTCGGCGGCGTGAGAGAGCGATTCAACCCGTCACTCGCGTTGAAAGCTTCGCCTCGATCGCTTTAAATCGCCTAACGCGCGCTTAAAGAGTTTAGCGAGCCGGCATTGGGGTCAGACGCGACGTATCGCAGTGTCCCGAGTCGATATTTTAATCTCCGTGGCCTGGCGAGCGCGCCGGCAGCCGGATTGTAGCCAGGCACCGGCGAATAAAAAAAAAGGGAAGGGAGGAAGAGAAAGAAAGGAAAAAGAGCCGGAAAACACGAGAGAAAAAAGTGAAAAGCGCGGATGAAAGCGAGAAACAGCTTCGAAAGAACGGGATAAAACGATCGAGAGTATAGCGAATGACCAGTAAGATTTATTACGTTCGTTGAGGAAGGGAAAAGAGGCGAAAGGGTGAACATTAGAGAAAAGCTAACAAGGACAAAAATATCGAGAGAGAAAAAAAAAAACGCGACGGCGATCTCTTGCCAAACGCCATATTCCATGATCTGCATTCTGAAATGTTGGTCTTCTTCCTCTTCTTTTGTTTGTTAAATACAAACCGTATTTTGCGCGGTTCCGGGAGTCAATTCGCGTAGTGAAATATGAATCGTTTTAACGTATATAATTAATGGAGTATGTTATTCATTGCGCGATCGATGTTATTCAACCGTGAACAAATTAAATTTCAAAATGGAAATGTATTGGTATTTACACGTGGGAGGTATGAGTTTTATCAGTTAACGATATCGAATTTGTAAAACAATTTGATACGTTCAAATTAATTATCTGTAATTCTACGATGTCAAGTAGAATTTTTGCGTGGCTTCTACGAATAAACGAATTGCAGAGAAGAATATCCAAACGAATCGAAAAGCAACAAGGTTCAAAATCTGAGAGGTCGTTGAGTATGCAGATCGCTGCACCGAACAAACAATTTATTGTCTGTAAGGAACACGCATCGATAGGAAGAAAAATGGAATAATCTGTGAACCGGAGAGATCTACGACGAACAGAAGAGAGTCACGGGTCAAAAATCCAGATCGTGTGCCAGGAGTATTGGCATGCAAATATTGTACGTTGCTCGCCCTTTGAGTCAGTTGAAAGCTGCAGAGAGTCCAATTTAAGTTAATTTAAACCAGCAAAGGACTACTGTAACATCGTCAAAAACGAACATCCATCGTGAGTCAACGGTGTTTCTTCGACCACGGCAGAAAACCAGAAACGTTATCTTCTCGCCTTACTAACAGTGTAATCGCTCCTTAATCGACAAAAGTGGCTTTTCATTGGATTTACGCGAGGCAAATAGAAAAGGTACGCGCCCAGCTAATAGAAAAGATATGCCCTTTTAAGCGAGCCACTTTTAATATCACAAAGTGTATGCTTTGAAAGAAGAGGATGAAACAATGGGCTAATTGGTTATCACGAAAGGAATCGAAGGGTGCGAGGAATTGGAGCGAATCTTAATATTCCGGATGCGAATGGCCCGACACTTGGGAAATTCTTTATGCTCTTACAGCCTCGATTACGTTCGTCACGTCCCAACGTCCTAACGTCTCGCGATTATCATCTTATCGCAGTAGCGACTGCCATTCCCTTCTATAATCCTTTTTTCGATTTTCTCTCGTACCTGCCTCTGGTCGTGCCAAATTTCAACGATTTGTCCGGGATTCGCGATAAAGCTCACGAACTTATTTGGTTATCTCGCTCGTAGCCTGGCAAGAGCCTGGCTTGATTTATTCTGTCGCTGGTACACGTTTGCGCGAGACAAACGAGCGTATGCATGAGAGAACAGCATAAGGCGATCTTAGATCAGAGATCATAGGGTGAATTGGATACGAAAAATCGGCTATTTTAATCTTCGTCTTCTGCATTAGCATATATATGACACAGTTTCTTTTGTCGCGTTATTTCTTTTTCTCGTTTTCTCTGTTTAGTTTCTCTGCGATTTGTTTAATATTCCAGTTTATTATCGTGAATTGTAAAGAGAACTAATTGGCAACGGCCCCGATCAGCGACAGATTTTTTCCTCGTTAGTCTGCCTCGTTCAGCCGTGACATTGTTTCAAGAGGGTCGACGTAGAATACGCGATACGCGCGTCACAGCGTGTATGCGATTAATCGTCCTTAACCTTTGCAACGCAGACTTAATCGGCGATTGATTAATTACGCACAGTTTACACGTCTATTGGCACGATTCCAGTGTATTCCAGGCATTGAAAACCAATGTCTACTTTTCCATTTTCCGAAACACAATCTCTTCCTTTCGTTTAGTTGCTGAAGTATCCAATTTCGCGGCTGATCGATGCGTCTCAGAAAAAAGTCGATCACGAACAACCGTGGATTAATCAATCAGATCGATCGTTCCGATCCAAATGCTTCGAATTCGATTCTCCACTGAGACTCGTTCGATAGGTCGATCGACGATCCGTTCGCCAATCACTCACTGATGAAACTATCGCGCAAAAATTGCACTCATCGTACGATGGAATCGTCATGAGACACGCTCGGTTCTCGAGTATGCAAATAACGATAGTGTTGATTACGACGTGCTATATTTGTTGGCTAGACGACCACACGACCAACCACTCGTGCGAGCAAATAATGGAATAGTTAGAGAGCTAACGATTTGGTAATTGCCGTAATGACTGCTTGATTACGATTTCCTACGTCGATGAATGTGAGAATGTCACGTCAAAGCGCGTCGTCGCGATTCGAGACGCGGCTCTTGCGTGAAACTTTTTTCTTTGCCCTTTCCCATTTCCTTGCACAATGGAGAACAATATTCCCCTGTGATCGGAAACGGAGCCAGTCCAACGATTTCCAGTCAGCGGAGAAACAGAAAAGTGTGTGTAATCGTTAAGCTGTAATGGGAGACTCGGCGAGTTCCGCCACCTGGAAACTGGTCGATTCGCAATCACCGACTATCTACCCGACGTTGTTACCTTTGACCTCAAGATGCTGCGGAAAGGGAAAGAATGGAAGGGTGTTCGAGCGAGCCCTTATCCCTACCTCGTCTAAGAAGGACTTCGCAAATTGGAACGCATTGCGTAATTGCCGAGGGAAGAAACTTTTGGCGCCATTGTGCGTAAACTTGATCAGATGGTGGAAAGTTAAGGGGGCGAAAACGACTATTTAGTTACTCGAGTGTTCTATCTCTTTGCTGAATAAAGCTAAGGCACATTATTCCATAAATAATCTTCCATAAATTGTTTTGTACGCTGTTGGAAAGTAGGTTTCCGACTTGCAACGAAGGCGTTACCTTGTAAGCGAAATAACGAGCAGAATCGATGCGTAGCTCCATTTAAATAAATACCAACTACATATTGCGCGCCAGCGAAGCACGGTATCGTAAGGAGACGATTCTCGTTAAGCAACCCAACTTTTCTCTCTATCAATTTGCCTATCTTCGTTTAAGAAACAGGTAGCGTTCCGAGCTTGTTCACTTTCCACTAACGGCATCATGGAAAATTAAACTTTGGATAGTATAATGGTTCTGAACATTACGAAACACATTTATTATTCCATTTATCGCGATGTAATATTTTGAACAAAAATCGTTCAACATTGGAGCGATGTTTTCTTTATATCGTAAATAGTCAGAGCGAATATCGATTTCTCTTTATTTGAACTAACTAGAAACATGTTTAAAAATACGGGATCAACGTGATTATGTGGATCTGGACGATTTCAAAATATCCGATGAATAAACGTGGCTGTGCAATTTCGTTAGCCAATAAAAACAGAAACGCAGATCGAATGTCGAACCGCCAGACGAATTGAGATATTCGTGTAATACCATTTGCATTACAATATTTGTATTATAACCGAATAACGATCAGCTCTCTAATTCAATTATTCTTCCTACCGTAACAAATATTCCCCATAATCGCAAAACACCGACTGATGGCTCAGGAAAGTGTTCGGACAATTATCATAGAAAATTTCTGTGTGTGTATTGTGTGTTTCATAACAAACATTTTGAAATGTCGTTAACCCTGTAACAAGACGCGGCTGCCATGCTTCTATTGATTAATAAATGTTGCAAGATATTTATTGCAAACATATATCTTGTAAAAAGGAATGGTATACGGTACACGGCATGAATAGCCATCTGAAGTATATAAAATATTAAAGATAATCCCACTGAATACGGAGACTTATTAATATAAATATTTTTTAATTTGTTTGAAACTTGATTAATGCGATCGCGAGATACTAATCGGATTTGTCCAACTTTCAAAAGATTTCATATAACGGATATATCATATATATTTAATATAACACGATATATCGGAAAAGATGTTTACCAGTGTTCAAATACTTTCGCGAGCAACTGTATTCCCACGGTACCGAAAATCGACCATTAAGATCAGCGAAAATAACCGTTTTTCGATCCTGTTTACTCCCCTTTCCACCCCCTCGTTATCCTCGGTCGATGAACTTTACTTGTTTGCTTGACAATTCAGTAGAAATCTCGACGACGTTGGTCGCGAATGGACATCGTTGCTCGACGCTGTGGCTGCGCACGTGACTCCTTAGAAACGTGGCCTGGTTTCTCTTTCCATGGAAAATGCAAACCCATTAATTTGCTGGTAACGAAGCAAACGTCGGAGAAGGACGTTTGCACCGGGAGCTAGACGAACGAGTCGAAGGTCGTCGCACAGAGAACGTTCCCAGGAGCTGCATCAATCCCAATTCTACTTCCACAAAAGTGCGATGGTTTCGTGATTGCGTCTGCGACAGCGGCACGGCCTGACAAATAATAGAGACGTGCACCTCGTTATTATTCCCGCGTCGGCATTTACTCGCGAGCCTCATCGTCCGCGCGATTATCGACGCCCTCGAAAAGAGCAACCCTCCCGTTAAGTTCGGAGAGAGAAAAGTGCCGTCTGCCATTTTCTTTGCGCGGATATTCCATTTATCTCGAAATAAAAGAATCTATCTCGCCCGGATGATTCAAACCCGAATGCTCTAACCGATGGCATACGGTGTAGAAGTTTTCTGTAGCGATTCGTTGTTTGCTTGCAGGTGTTCGACAAACACAATCGAGGATACATCACCGCCTCCGACCTGAGAGCCGTGCTGCAGTGCCTCGGCGAGGATTTGTCCGAAGAAGAGAGTACGTATCTGTTACCGTTGTCTGTATGTTTATTTTATTTATACTTATTTTATATTTTGTCTTATATTACTTTGTATTTCGTATATTATTTATCCTATTTTATATTACGTTGTATTTCATAGTTTGTTCATTTTATATTATATTTATTTTACTTGATACGTTTTCCACTACGTATAGCACAGTGGATGACATATTTATTTTCTTCTCGGTCCGTCTCAAGTTTTCTTTAAATTGTAGTCTTTTATTCAAGTCAAACAAATCTCTGTATCTTGCAGACGTATCGAGTTTCGTGTGTCGTGAATGGTGTAAATACGTTTTCCTATGCAGTCTGTTTGAAGTTGACTGTGAATTTTATTCTCTTGTCCGGGACAAATAAATCGAAGATGCGAATAAATAAATCGAAAGGACGAACAAAGTCTGGATAAATAAAACAAAAATGAAAATAATAATGGATAGTGTTGATAGTAAAAACGGTGGATGAATGGAACTTCACGGCAGAATGGTGCGACGTGGAGCACATTCAAGAGTATTTCTTGTGAGGATAGAAAGGAAGGGTAGTATAGAAATATGTGGTACTCAATGCATGGGATGTATATACTTTAAGAATTGGGGAAAACCGTAGGAGTCATAGCAAGTGATATATCACGAGGGTCGTGGTACCAAAATTTTTATTTCCCATAATTCTAAGATCCCCAGCTTGTTGGGATACCTTTTCTAGTTTATTTACGATCCGTATGTAATGCCAGAGCATCAGAATCGTTTGTATAGACGCGTCTTGACCGGGAAGTAAAAGCGTAAGTAGATGGTGCCGTGTCGAATCAGACAAACGAATCTTCGAATTTTAAGAACTTGATCTTAGAAACAGATATTGGTGTAACGCTATAAATCTGAAAGATTGTATTATCTGATGTTTCCATTATCGTCATACCCAAGTCAGATAAAAAGTTTTCTACCTTCAGGGAAAATTATCGAATTCCAATTTCGAGTTATTTTTATTTAATACTCAGAGATCCGAGGTAATAGTCAAGTATTCAACAATTTTTCTAGAAAAAAGTCAGCGAGTAAAAATTTCATTGTTATTTACATGGAAGTCAGTTACCAGTAAATTTCAAAGAAATTTCTCAAAAAACAAAACGATTGAAAAATATGAATTTTTATTTGTTCTTGTTACGAATAACCATTGTCGGTTACCAGTAACCAATATAAATGATCGGGATTTTTCGTGGTTACCAATAACCATTATCGATGACCAAAATTTTATTTTGGTTACCGATAACCGATATCGATGGCACAAATTTTTGTACTACGATATTTTTTATCTTATTTTCTGTTTCATATGTTTTCATGTTTCTTTGATTTAACGCTACGAATTCGTAGAAGTTGTCATTGAGTATTTTCATTGTGTAAACTTTTCTTATGTATCCATATATTAGGTTGTCCGGAAAGTGTGTTTCTTTCGCAAACGTATTTTTTACAGCAATGCATACAAACGCGAAACCAAGTCTGTGAAATGTTTATCTCAACAGAACAAAATGGATCGTACGTAATTCGACAAAATAATATAAAACCAAAAACGTTGCGCGTCTATTATTTTCTCATAAAGCGAAAGAAACTTTTCGGACAACCTAATATTTTATCAAAGATATGCCGCGATAAATCTATAAAATTTCTATGAAAGTTTACCAGTTGGTTATTTCACTCTGATAGTTCTAGCGTGAAAATACACCGTAATTATATGATACTAAACGATTTCGGATTGATTAAACGAATCGGAGATATCGAGATTCGTCGTTCGTAAACTGTCGAACAAGTACAAACGAGAAAGAGGCCTCCCGAGAGGCAAAAACGAGAAGGGAAGTTCGCGGAAAGTTTTCATTCGATAGCAATTCCGCGCTTGTCTTTCGTTCCCGCGACAAATCGATTCCAATCTCGCATCGCGTTGGTTAAAACGCGTGGACGAAGATCGTGCAACGCTCTATCTGTCGCGGCGAATTTTCGCCAGAAATCTTCACGAACGCATCCTCGAAATATCTGCAATATTCGCGCCGCTAAAATTTGTCCAGGTATTCTCGTACATTTCCACTACTCCATATCCAAACTGTGTGGAATTTTTCGTTAGGAAATCTAAGGAAGACTAAATCGAAAAATATAGGTCGTTCCTGGGAACTAACTTGGGAAATTCAAATATTATTTCGAGTGCAAGCGAGTCTGAGAAAATAAAGGGAAAAATGGGCAAAGACGAAAAGACAAAATGGCTGTTATTATCGCGAAACGAAATAAAATTCCATTTGGAAAAACATTCGTTGCCATTGTTCTCGTTCCCCCTTGTTATCTCGTTGGATTAGCCGACACGCGTGATCTCTAATTTTATTTGACGTGTCGTTGCAAGCTTCCGCAAGTTCGACGAGGATTCCCTCGTCCGAAAGAATACGAAGAAGAATTCTTTGCTCCTTTCTCGATCGACTCTGCTAGAATTTCGTAGGGTCACGCAAAGAAATAAAGATTACAGCTCCTCTGAAGTTATCCTTCTTTTACACAACAATCTCGTAAACTTTTTTGCAATGTAAATTCTACGTCATGTTGCCGTCGTTTCGACCGATCGCCTGAGCACTTTCCTAGAACACTTTCGCAAAAGAAGCTTCGTGAGAAATTTCGTTACGCGCGATCGCGCGCCGAATGGCTACCAAACTCAGTGATACTTGCTGAATACGATTCCTTTTTATGACACGAGGAAAATTTGCAACACTTTGGGAGAAATAACTATGAAATACGCCAGATCCTTCCTCTTTGCTTAAAATATCCCTCAAGCGTTGAAATGTGAATATTAATGAAAGTTAAGTAAGCACAGAAGGCTAGGTATTAATTCACTCTTGTTGAACAAGTCGTGCATACCTGTGGTGAAATACGTGTCACACCATGTCATACATAGTAACGTTTATAACTTTTATGATGCAGCGTATCTGCAACTTTGGTACATAGCTTCACTAATATTTCCAAGTGAAACTTCCCAAAACTATAAGCTTCGCATTCAAAGGAAAAAAGATGCGCGAAATATTTTTTTATCGGCAGAAAACCGAATTAAAACTTTTACGTTTTCTTCACAGCTATGGAACCGCAAACGGAATACAAAGAGGATTATTTTCTAATTTTTCAATTCTTTCTGACTTTAGCGCCCAGCATTAATTTGAAAATTCACGGTAGAGACGATATTTTTCACCACGTCTCGTTACGGTGACCAACCGAGCTGGATGAGCCTGTTAACAAACTTAACTCGCTCGAATGGCCCAATAAAACAACAGTGGCCGCGCAAAAACAACGAAACTAGCCTCCACTCCTGTCTCTCTTTCTCTTCCCTGTTTCCCGTGCTTCTAACCTTTGCGAAAGTTTTACAATAGACAATCAAGAAGCATCTCGAGCAAATTTGTCGAAGGTTGAGTTAATAGCGCGACCCGTTCTGAGAGACGGTAAATTGCGTGGCTTCATCTACACAGGGCAACGTAATAATCCGTCCAATATATGGTATGAGGTTACTAATTGACTGGAATCAATTTATGCTCTATATGTATTTCTGCCTATCTAGGTATTAACATTTGCCGTAGGCTATGAAACCGATTACGGTAATAGCCCACCGAGAAAATTGCCAATTGTATAATTTAGTAGCAAGTGTTATTAAATATTCATAAGTCACGCGGTATACCGTAGATGTTTTCGAAGAAGGAGATACGGTAAGAAGTGATCTCAAGCGATCACGACATCGATGCTACAAATCTTCGTTACGTATTAACTGTTTTTGATCGTGGAATTCGACTTGATATCATTAAATAACTATTTTGCTTCAGAATTTCGAGAAACACAATTGGAATTATTTCCAATTTTTACTCTAAAATTTTGCCGTCTGCGATCCTTCAGTTTCTCGTGAATTATCGCAAGGGTTGCTATTCTCAAGTTTCTATTTGCTATAGTATCAAAATCCCAAGTATTTGAAGCCCGAAGGATATCCTTCCCAATCTATTTACGACTCATCCGCAATACTGCAACATTGCATCATTTGGATAGACGTGTCTGACCGGGAAGTAGAATTCTAAGTAGATTACTTCGTGTAGAGTCAGACAATGTATCTCCAAATATTAAGAAACGTGGAAAGAAGTATTAAAAGTTAATATAGAGGAGTAAATATTAAAAAGAATTGTCGAAGAAATACCAAGGATCTCCAAATTTCGAGTTATTTGGTATTGAAAATATTTCTCATTTTTTGTTCGCATGTATATTGGGGAAGAAGGAAAGAGGAGATAAAATTTTTATACAAACATAGGTCGTTTAAAACTTGATTAAAAAGTTATGACAAAAATGAAATGAAATATAATACAAAGGGAACAGTAAGAGGCTCGCGCTTATTGCGATATAATGTAAGAACACATCAGCGACACGTACGTTCGTTCGGTTTATGCAAATGTAGCAAATTCTCCATTCCAAGATGTTCACATCTCAAAATGATTACATTTAACGAAATGAAAGAAAATGGAAATGAAATTCGCTGGATAATAAATTCTACTCTCAGCCTCTTCGATCCTGAATTATCTGTTTTGATGAACATTTTCACATGGGAATTAGCTGCCTTCAAATAAACAGATAGAACGTAAATATCGCTGATGTATTCCTACGTTATGTCGCAATAACCGTAAGTCTGCCACTGTTCCCTTCGTATTTCATATTTTTGTCGTAACTTTTTAATAAAGTTTTAAACGACCTATGTTTGTATAAGACTTTTTCCCTATTTACGCGCACAGAATATACTGGCAACGTTTGGCCGTTAATATCTGCGACTCTCTGTATAATATATCGTCTCAACAATATATTTCTAAATTTTAAAGGAATAGCTATACGCACCAAAAAAAGTATATTTTTTCCTTTTGAAAGAAACAATCTAGGTCAGAATGATTCATAAAGGGTAGAAAAATCAGATTACGCGCACGTTATTTCCAGTCGTGGTAACTTTTAAGAAGAAACAGTAATCGTCTATGGGAACTCGTACTGGGCCACTGAAAACACTTCTGTGACTTGTTTCGTGCAATTACAGCGATCGTGATGAGAATTAATAGAGTATTAGCGGATACGAGATATGGCGTTTATCGTTCGCGGAGGATCGTGGGAATTCGCAGTGACGCAGCTGTTGCATTCACAATGGATTAGCAGTTACAATCGAGACTAAGGTCGAGTGGGATAATTACAGGGATGTAAGCAGTCACTTGCAGTCTCGTGGAAAGATCGAATTTTAATAATTGGTAAAAAGCCAATCATAGAGTAATAAAAATCCGAGGAAAGAATAGAGAAAACATCGTTGGAAAAATAGGCAAAACGCTGTGCAAGGGTAGAAACAACAATCCTTTAGACAATCTCGCAATCTCAAAATTCATGTACGAATTTGTTGCATTTCGAGGAATTACAGTTAGCGAGTGAAATATTAATTACATAAAATCAATATTCCGTATAGAAAATTCTACAAGAAAAAGAAAACGGATAAATATCTGCGGAAGAATAGAATTATTGGTAAGAAAATTAGCAACGATAGAATTGACGCGACGATTTATCGAATTATCAAACGGAATTAAAATGGGAAATTGTCGACGTGGTTGCGTCATGTCTGACCACGATCGGTCGTTTTCCACTTCTCCTGTATTACACTGGTAACACGTAGCGAGGGGCAGAGCGGTTACATTATCGAGGTGTTTTTCGCGCGTGGGAAGCGCAGGCCAGAATATTAATCGCTTGGTACGTTGTTTCGAGCGCTAATACTTCGAATTTTACGGGAACGAGAGGCGGAACCGTGCCGGTGAAAAATTAAATTGGCGCTCGTTACCAGCAGCCGTTAATTAGCATAGGAACGTTCATAGGTGACTCTAATCAGACTAAATGCAATATTTGCCATGTCAGTGAATGCCTACGGTGCGTATGTTAACGGTGAAGATGTTAATTTCAACTTCTCGTCAAGCCGTCCGACAATTTAACGATCGTTCTACCCAACTTGTAATAACCTTGCATATAATCTGTTCGCAAAAATCAGTGAGAACGAAATTCGTTTTGATGGTTTAACGAAAGAATTTTTCAAACGAAAGTTCGCTTGGTATTAAATGAGAAATCTGCAGCCGTAAAACAAAATTTTCAAAAGTATCATTTTGCGATAAAAAAGAAAAATGATATTATATTGCGTTCCTGAAATAGAATTACGTATACGTTCTTCTTTTCCTGTTGTGCAATTACACGATATCATATCTTTCAATTCACTTTTCCGTACAATTTGGAATACAAGGAAGACGTCCACGATGTAAAATATATAATACAATTTAAAAAGGAAGATTGTAAGAAATTTTGGGAAGAAGGAATCGTATTATCGTAATATCGTGAAAGAATTTTCAAGTGTTCTTTTCACATCGACAGATTTTCTCGTGAAACTAGCAGAGAAACCATCTCGAATATAGCTGATTCTATCCGCATCTTGTATACACGTGTAAAGTGCAGCGGAATTTCGCGCGTGTAAACACGTATGACGATAGCGAATATCGAGATAAAGCCAAAAGAAAGAGGGAAAACCGTAACCATAATCATTTTATCCCTGTTTACCCGACGATTTGCCTCGCCTATAATTTTTAAACCATACTAGAAAAAGAAAAGATGTAAGCTGGTTTTGCTGTGTGTTTCAGTCGAAGACATGATCAAGGAAGTGGACGTGGACGGAGACGGCCGAATCGATTTCTATGGTAAGCCCAATGCCCCATAGGAGTTCCTAATAATCGAAGAAAAATACGAATGGCTGAATGGAACTGGGAATTCCTCGAGTACGTGACGCGTGTGATACGAGATCGCGATTGATCGATGTATGTTTGGTCGGGGATAGGAAAATTTTGGGGGAACGAACGAACAAAAATACCAAAGAAATATTTCGAGGAGAGCAGAAAGAAGATCGACTGTTGCGAGTTTGGAGAAATTCCATCCTCTCGATGATGCGGTTAACAGAGAATCGAAAGGAAAAATCTGTCTCACCCTTGTCGTTTCTATTTACATTCTAACCTTCTGTTCGAGTATTGTTTCTTCGGACATATTATGTACATGAATGGTGGAACGTGCATTGTTGCCATCTGCGATAAACCTAAACATTTCGATCACGATTACCCTTATTTATCCCCTTTTTCCTCAAAGATGGCCAAAGCTTCCGTGTATCTTTCCCTACGAATTTCCTTAAGCGATATGGCACGTGGAATTGTTGACCCGTTGTAGTATTGGGATTGGAAGAAGCATCTCGTCCGTGATCTCTTGCAGTTCGATTAACGTATCTCTGGGACCCTCCACGAGAGCAATGGTAATACAATTTACGTTCATCGAATTTGTGACACTGGACCATGGGACGCATTCCAGAGAATTTATTTTATTTATGGGCACCAGCTGCACAGGAAATACTTTGCACGAACGAATATACATCTAAACTAGATAAGGGTAAATTCTATTTTATAGACGTTTTTGAAACGTACGTAACTCTATACCGGGTTTTTGGAGCTTGCGTTCGAACGGAGGGTAGGCGTTGAATAGATTCCATAAGCAAAGGGTCGACATGAAAATGGTATTGGCAAACCTATTTATTTTTGCGACGTCTTTAAGGACACGTGGTTGCCGAAACTTCAGCAAAGATATTTCTGTTCCAGAATTCGTCCATGCGCTCGGAGAGCCTGGGATCGACGACGACGAGGAGGACGAGGAAGATGAGGTGATGTCCCCGGTCTTCTAGGATTTTATCTATTCTCGTGTCTCTATTAGATAGAACGAATTAACATCAAGCCAACATCAACGGACAATCGCATTAGTCGTACACTTTCTTCCCCTCTGACATTCACCTCGTTGCATGTATCGCGAACATCTCGTGTCGAAATTCGGCCTGATGTGCATCGAACGAAAATGATATGCTCGTAATGCCCGAGCCTTCTGCTTGCGTCTGTTAAATCTTCGAGCGAAGAAAAAGTCGAGCGTAGAATGTAAGGAAAGTCGCAGAAAATGTTTAAATCGCCGCCGACGCGGAAGATAGTTGCGTTTCGGACCGACAGAGTGCGCCACTCTCTGACCAGAGTTCATGGCGCCACTTTGAACTTGACTTAATCGTAACGCTCGTTATCTTCGGCCAATGTCAGGGGACCTTTTCGACAAGCTCTAATCTCATCTACCACATGATTCGTAGATACGTCTGGTGTGATTTTACGTTATCCAAATCCGAACACCCTCAAAGATACATCGATCGACTCTATATGTTCTGTTATCGATTCGCAGCAACGAGTATCGAATTATTATAGCAACACGCGAAGGAACGATTTTCTTTTTCCCATCCCATCCACTTTAATAGCAACGGTGCAGTCGATCGTTAAAGAAAGAAAATCTACGTTGATACACCATCAGACGTCATAGTGCTGATATTTTTAAGCGTCTTCGTAGCAAGCGGAATGAACGACGCAGTGTGTAACGTGAACGCGAGAGAACCGGCTCGCGTTTCGTGTAACATAAGGTCCCAGCAAGCGACGCGTCGTCTAACTTCCTTCGTTAACTGCGCTACAGTGTCTACCGATAAATCTCTGCGAATTGTGACTCGCGCGAAGCAAGACACGAGAGGTTGGTGGGAGAGACGGAGACACGATCGCTAATTAAACGATCTTGTTGATTAAAGAACGCAAGGATCGTGCTCCATCTCTCAGATAAACGACGATTTTCTCGACTAATTAAACTCTATTCGAGTCTCTTGATGTCTCGATCGCCTGTGTCACTGTAAAAGAAAGGCGATCGGCTGATAATCGATTTCTTCTCATAAGATATATGGATTTTTCGATTTTACTCTCTCTCTCTCGTCTAATCTAAGTGATGCACCGTATTCTTCACCTAAAATAACGTAAAAATTAAGAAGATCCAGCACCGCAGTAAACTCGATATGTTCGAGATTGGGTTCTCCGTTACGATGTCGCTAGAGATCGATCGACGACGTTTGATCGCAACAGCTTTTGGTATTGCGTTCCCGCCATTTTGGCGAACACGCGACGAAACACGTGGACGAGACGAGAACTCGCGCTTGCACTTTTCGAAAACTTTCGGTGGAGCGGGTCTCGAACGATGCCCACGATCCGATTCGTTCGCAGAACGTAAGGTAGCGAGTCGGGACCGCGAGGGGGAACGGTTGAATTGTGAATTTTAAATCGATCTTGATCGCTTTGCTCTCCTTGAGCTTCATACTGTGTACCTTATTAACGATATCTCACTGTTACGCCAAATAACAAGAGTCGCACGCTGTTTAAAATATTTTAAAGGGTCTAATAAATCTACTAAACAAACGTTCCTTGCTGTGTCAATTTTCTTTACTACTCCCTTCCACTGAGAAAAGAAGACATCTGATAAAAATAAATATCAGCGTAGAAAGCAAAAGTGTTACACTATGGTTAGCTGCTAGCATCCAATTGATGTATGTGATTTAATTCACGTCGTGGTTCACGCGAGACTAATGGACGAGTCTCGTAAAATTTTAGAGAATCCTATTAATCGAGAGACAAATTGAATTCATTGGAAGAAAGTAAAAGACGCGTGTAAAAGGTATAAGGTATGAGTCAACTAAACAACGTGTTCTTTGATAAGAATGGATCACTAAAGTAGAATTTAAAAGTTATACCAGGATCGCTTGTTAGCTTCTGATTGATATAACTCACTGTAATTCATTTAACATTGAAAGGTTCATATCGGATTAACCAGAAGATAGGGCGAATCACGAAAACAAGGATGAATATGGATCGCTTTCATTTCATCAAAAGGAGGAAGAAAGAAGTGGCTGTAGAAGGAGCAAGGTACACGGAAATTGAACACAAATACATATATCCACTGGTAGCCACGTAATTTTTCTTAAACGTTCATTTTTATTAGCGATAAATAAACTTACATATCTTTACAGTAACAACGTCCTCTCGTAACCCTCGGAAAATATGGTAATATCTATCCGCGAAAATCCATATAGATCGAGACTTCCGTTCTTTCATATTTCACGTGTTTTTCTTCCCGTTAAATGTTGTTTCTGCCTCTATGGTGTTCCGTATCCAACACCGACACATTCTCCGTCCCGTAAACGGATGAACGGGCTCGTTAGGAAGAATCGGTACGACGCGAAACGTACGTACCAGAAGTATCTACGTTTTACAGTGTGTGTTTTACATGCGGCCTACGTACGTACGGAACCTTACGCTTCCTTAGTTAAATCCTAACGATAGCGAGCATACACAGCTGTCAAACATAAAACGAAACGAAAACGTAAAACGAGTTCGTTAAGTATCGAGCCGAAGGATATTTCGATCATCGAACCATCGACGCCAACTGCCGCGACGATCGCGACGAGATCGAGGCCACGAGCGTCCGTACGGCTGTTTTACATTTTTAAGTTTCACTATGCCATCCTGCTTTGACCGTTAACTGGTTTTCGCTTCTCGGTCTACTAATATAATCTAGAATGGCTGGAATATATCCTCGTTACACGAATCCCAGTCCGTTGGACCGAACACGGTTGGCGAACGCCTTACTTCCGGCAAATATAATCCGAAAATAGTACGCCCGCTCGGCCACGGTAAATCGAGAAGAATGAAAGATATCATGCGATCGTCGTAACTTTTTCTTTCGCGAATAATTCGACGTTTCTTACGTGTATCCTTTTTTTTTATTTTCTTTTTTGTTCACCGACGAAAAAAAACGGCTATACAATATTCGAAAAATATGATTCCGCCAATGATTTCGAACAAGGCGACATACATGATATATATGTATAGATGTAGTACGTATATTTTACCAGTTAAGAGGAAAAAGCTTTCGTTTAATGATTCGTATATGTATATATGTATATATGTATATGTGTATATATATATGTGTATATATATACCATGTTTCTTCGGTTTACTCGTCACAGAAGCAATATATGTATGTACACGTATATGTTTACGAATATACGCGGCTAGGCGTCAAGTTTTGTGTGCGTGCTATCGAAATACAATGCGAAACGGCTGAGAATTTGTCAAAACCTTCACTACTCAAATCCTCTGACCGACTTTACGTAATCCGAGTACGATAAACGTTCACATGGAGCGAAAAAACAGATCAAGTTGAGAAATACACATCGTCGATTGGTCTGCGCATGTTTGCAAGATCGAACAAGCGCGTTTTCCTTCTCGATTCTTTTGCTCTTCCCACCGTTCAATTTGTTCCCGAATCGTCAAGGACGACATTTTTCTTGACCGCAAAAAAATGAACGTCCTATCGATTCCAAACGATAAAAAAATCCCTGTATCCTTATCCTTATTTAAAATCCACTTACGTTCTCTCTCCTATTGAAAGACACCGTGCGAAGAATCGCGTTCGATCATCAAAAAATGCTCGAAAAAAGAGGCTCGTCTCGACAGTGATCGCGGACACGATTTTACAAAAATGTTCGTATCATAAGCAACTAACTCTAATCGTTCACCGGTGCGAGACACGAGGCTCGTTGGTTTATCAAATCGTAATTATATAAAAAATCAAGCGTCCTTCGTTTAACTTTAACAATGCGGTCCCTTGAGCAGTCGAGGTTTTGGCTCTTCTCGAGTCATTCGAGTTACTCTCGTTTACCTAGTACCATCCAATTATACAGATCGTACAGTCATGCGCTTGAATCCAATTGATTTGTCAAACCGACTTGTATTTATTTTCTTCTTTTCGTACTTTTATCTTTGTTTCTTTCAACGTCAGTTCCATTTTCCATTATCCAGATCCATGCATCTTCGAATGTTGCTTCAACAAGACAAGAGTCTGGAGTCGCCATCGCGTGCTCTGAACTTGAAAAGTACAACCGAAGTCTCAACATGTTGGTGGTTATTAAACGCTAAGTGTCCTTACGTAAGTAACATTTAAACGCACACAACGTTTTCCTTAAGTAGCTTACGAAGCAATTTATGTCGTTACATATCTAACGATCCGCGACGACGGTTTCCACGATCGTTCTCAGACTTTGACAACCATTTCTTCCGAGAACACGAAGGAAAAGGAAATATTCGACCCGTCGTTGCGCTCATTGTTCGAGCGAATGTTCTACTTTCGTGCATCGACATCCCGTGAGACCGCTCGTGCGAAAATCAAAACGCTTCACGACGCGACGTCAAATCATAACCGTTACAGCAACTTCGTATCGAAGTACAGAATCGCAAACATATTCACGGAATCTTAACGAAGCTTCGACAAATCGCAAGAGACTTGGACAAACAGAGGGTCACCAAACGAACTTCGAAAACCCTCTGGTCTACGCGTTGATCATTTGAAAACAAGAAAACGATCGAACGATCGCTACTGGCAGAATAGTAGCCTAGCAAAGATAGTCCGAAAGACCGAGTACGTTCTCGTACAGCTATATATAAATATGTATCTCATCATCGATCCATTCGTCGCGATCTTTCCCTCTCTCGCACGATCGATTTCGTTTAATGAAACATCGATCTTAGCATTCTCCCTCAGGATCTTGAATTTTCGCGGTAGCGGCGGCGCTGGCAAAACGTAGCCGCCTCCTCCTAACTATGGAGAATGCCGATAACGGTGGTTTTCGACGGTGATGCGAGGATGAGATAGAAGCACGATTGAAATCCCATCTCGCGACGGGTCTCCCTCAAAGGACCGGTTCTTCGTCGGTCTCGTCATTGTCATCATGCTCCTGTGCCTTGTACTGAATCGTAGCTACCGAGACAGAATTTGTCTTCGCTCTTCGCTGTCTCTTCTGTTGATTGTTAACACCAGTGGGTGCATTGCCCACGCTGCTGGCGGACGAACTGCAACTGGATCCGCCAGAATTGTTGCCCCCGTTGTTTCCCACGGGAGATGCGAGATCGAGATCGAGTTGCTGGCCATGGGCGTCGATCAAAGGTCGCAAGGCGGTCCTCAAGGACCAGTAAAGCCGAGGATAGGCGCGTTCCTGTTGCAGGATTAGCTCCTTGCTTTGTTTCTGTCTCTGTAACAAAACCGAAAAGCGTATAGTTGAAGTGGATGTTCTAACGGGTCAAGAACGAAATCATCGAGGGGAAAGTACGTGAGAATTATCGATCGCGTTTAATTAAAGGACGAGCAAAGAGATACGCTACGACGAACAATCAAAGATATAAATAAACTGTAGGAGAAGCTCACCTCGGGAAGGTCAGTTGACCTGATTTCCCGTGAAACCAACAGCTTCTTACTATCGGCGAACTGTCTCAACGCTTTTTCTCGGGTGTATACGAATGGTCGTACGACCCTGAGATCCTGACGTCGTATGTAATAGTGCGCTTTCATGGTTTTCAGTTTGCCACCGTGAAACACCGAGACGAAGAAACTCTCGGTAAGATCATCCAAGTGCTGGCCAACAGCCAGCACGTTGTATTTATGCCGCTTGGCGATCGCGTATAACTGCGACCTGATCTCTCGGTTGCAGAAGCTGCACGCTCCACTGGCGTCCACAGCTTCTTCTTCAGGCTGATTGTCACCGCTGCTGCACTTGAATTCGCTGCTCTGTTCTTCGTAGAAGTAAGGAACGTCCAGAGCCTTCAGATAGCTCATTAGTTCCAGAGGATCGAATCTGTTTGCGTCCACCGTGGCTGCTCCGATCTCAAAGTCCACGCCCTTTGATCTTACGTAGAATCGGTACTGGTGCAACGTGTGTAACAAGGACAAGGAACTCTTGCCGTTAGTCGACAAGCAGACCAGCACTCTATCGTTGTCTCGAATCATATCGAACTCTTGCATTGCCTCGACAGCTGGCTTCCAAATGTTCTTTGGCGGGCAATGCCACTGAACTCGGGACAGTTCGGTGTTCCCGCCCTTCGAGTCAAATGTCGCTCCTTGGTCTCCATCTTCTTCCTCCTTCAGATCGCTCGAACATTCCTCGTCTTCAGAAAAGTCATCGTTTTGACGGACTTGTTGCTTGCAACTTGATTTATTGGATAACGCGGTCATCGAACTTGCTCTTGGTTTGCGACCGTAACTGTTGGTCGAATTGGACTCTGCGCTGCTGCTACGCTTTAAATCAACCGAATCTAGAGACTTGTCGCTCTCGTGGAAAGATAAATTGATACCACTGTCTTGGGAACTAACGGAATTCACGGCGGAATAAATTTTGGGAAGAATCTTTCGCGCGTCTCCGATCTCCAAACCACCGCGTTCTTGAGAATCGTCGTCGTTTAAATCGTCATCCAAGTCGTGTACCACTTCTTCGTCGTCAGTTTTCGATTGGTTGCGAACCATCTGTTCGTTCTCAGCTGGCTTCATCACGTAAATTACCGTCTCGTCCGAAGAACACTCGCTGGACATTTTGCTTTCCTGTTGAGTCAGTTCTCCGATCTTCCCAGAGATCTCTATTGGTCCGCTTCGTCTGGCACTCGACATTCTGGGCGATGAGGAAGATTGAACGATCCTCCCTCTATCCGGCGAGCCGCAACCATTCGACGACACATCCGAAGCCGAAGCATCCGGAGAGTGTCTATGCAAACCGTCCACGGCATTAACCATACATCTGATCTCTGACTTCACCTCGCTAGCCATTTCCTTCGAGAATTCCATCAAATATTCCGCGATATCGCTCGCAGTGAACGAATCGTGTCTCGTCTGTTTGTCCTCTACGGACAACTGACTAATGGCGCTTAGATTGCGTGAATGATGTTGCGGCGTGTTCTCGGAAGTGTTCGTTTCCGACAGCGCATCGTCGACCTTGGATATCACTTCTCGGATCTCCGACTTAATCTCCGTCGCTAATTCCTTCGTCACCTCTTTCACGTAAGCTCTCAGATCGTCCTCTGACTTTTGACCGCCGTTCGCTGAAACTGGTGACGACCTACCTCCCCCTACGAATCTTTCCGTATAATCATAGACAGAGGAATACGAAGACGGGGGCGATGTTGGGTTATGACAATTTAACGACAAGATCGAATGACTGGGGCTGCTACTGTCCAGCTCCAGAGAATTCAAATCCGTTTGACTGCTGCAACTACAGTGATGTCGTCTGTGCTTCGAGGAGTTGCCATTATTTCCACTTAATCCCAGACTAGTCAAGGTTTGCGGGCTCAGCGGAAGCAGTGGAATCGGGGAGGACGAGGACGATGCGACGTTTCGGTTCCCCGAATCGTTGCCACCGCCGCTGGTGCTACCGAGAGAGTTGCACCTGGCACGACCAGCGTTGGTGGAGTCTATCGAATCTCTTTGCTCTTTAATTGGCCTGCTGCCCGCGTGAGACATCGTGCTGAGAGCCGATGCCGTGACCGCTTCGCCAACCGCGAACCTCACGGGCATCGGAGAACTCGGACAAGTAGCCGGTGACCTCTCACCGGCTGATTCGGTATTTCGATCGACCACGGTGGTAATGGACGACGTCTGTTCCTCTTCGTTGCTGTTCGCTGGATTGGACGAAGAAGTCTGGAATTCGGCCGCGCTCAACAGAGTTCTCCTGACTGTACTCAATACCGGAAGACTTCTGTGTCTAGGTGAATTCGACGAGATCGGAGCGTTTCCCGCTCGAGGAATGTCGCTGTTCAGTCGACGGATGCTATTAGCCAAGGCTAGGCAATTGACCAAGCTGTCGTGCGTTGTAGTCGGCGTGTGATGGCTGTGCTTGTTCCAAGATAGCATCGGACTGAAAGGCACGTCTTGCTTCACGTTCTGCGAGTTACCCAGAAGGAGATCCTGAGCCTCGCTCGGCAACATGAACCATCGTAAAGACTCCAGCCGTTCCGACACGATGTTGTAGCTACGATCTATCTGCAGCGGATACCTCTGCGCCATTTTCCTAGCCCGGTTGAAAATGTTGCGCGCTGTCTGCAAACAGTCGCCGTAGTTCTGCGGAAGTACACCAGTACCGGATATTCGTCTCTCGGAAGCGTTCATCTTCCCGTCTGTGTATCTGATTGAGCTGAGCCACTTTCGCTCTTTGAACACGCTATTCGTGTGGTGGCGCCATTCACCCGTATCCGAGTTGAGCACGTACTGCGGCAGCAATTTCCAACCTTCCGTTGCTACCATTTTTAGTGCCTCCAGTACGAACGCCACTTCTGCCTCAGACATAAAGTAAGGGAAGGAGAGTTTCGCGAAACCCGGCCTCAGACCCTCGGCGTTCGTTTCTTCGTTCTCGGTGTTCCGTTCCCTGGAAACGATAAGGTAACCCGGTTAGATTGCGCAGGCAAGTACGTTCTATTTAACGGTGTCATGCACCGTAATTATTTGATACGGTCCAAATGAAGTTTTCAACTTTCGTACCCCTCTATCAACGCCTTCTGGTATTCCTTGGCGAGTTCCTGGTCGATTCCCATCAGATCGTGAGCGTAACGTCCGGCACACGCGCACCCGCCACGCGCCTGTATACCGAACACGTCGTTCAACACGGCGCACACGAAGTTGTGGTGAAGGAACGTGCCCCGCGGATGACGCACCATAAACGAAAAGATCGGCAGCCTCTTAACATTCTGCGAGCCGCTACCGAGCAGAATTAGTTCCGGAATCGTGCGTACGTGTGCCAACACTTGCCTACACAAACAGGAAACATCGATCATGTTTTACAAATACAATCCACTTGCAGCATCGATCGAAATGATCTTCGAAAACATTGTGCGCGGACGTCCTTCGTTCAAAGTCGATCACAGCCTTCCTTTATATCGCGTGGTTGCTCAAGAACATTGCAATTTGGTTTTGTTATCTCGCTGATTGTCATGCAAATTTCATGTTTCTTATCTGCAGCACCGAAGTACTGTCATTTATACGTGACACGCTTATTACGAACATCTTTTAACCGCTTTCTTATGTATCCAGTATTTTACATTACTAATCTACAAATTTAGTCTACAATTGTTTCTATTAATTCTCACATCACCAACCATCGATGCTAAAGTCTGACTAAAGACTGATCGCCAGTAACGACCGTAGCAACCGACGTTTTAATGTACGAGAATCGGCCGGTAGAAATTTAAAAAAAGAAATAATCGAGTTATTTCCACCAGCGATTCGCAATCAAGGAAGCAGTCTCGTACTGCCAATCGATTTCAGTCGAATACAGAGCTCCAGGAGGTCTGGCGTTGAAGACGTTCCCCTTCCCGATATCTACCGTTCTGCTGTATAAATCGGCTATAAATATTTCCACGATATCGGCGACGTTTCCTCCTCGCGAACACTGCACGTGTCACATATCGTATTTGAAACAAACAAGTTCACCAAACATGAAAGGAAAATGGTAACCAGATTGTACGATTTGCTACGATTGTACGATTTGCTACGATTGTACGATTTGCTACGATTGTACGAGGATTTGCTTTTAGACGATAACAAGCTCGATATTCGTCGATTTTGATCGACTTTTCAACAATGAAATTGTTAATTCACGTTACATTTTTATTGCAGACGTGTAAAAAAACGTACCTGGAAATCTTATCTTGACGAGTGACGATCGCTCGCGGCGTGACGTTCTCTTTCAGTTGCACAGCGAGTCCGCATCTGATGGTCTCGACGACACCCGCGGTGCCACTCTCCTCGCAGAGTTCCGGATCCCGGTGATAGTGATGAGAGTCCCGCATGTCCTCCGTGGCAATTTTATCTTTCAACAGGGACCGTTTGGTCACGAGCACGCCAGGGGATTGAACTCCACCGATGAACTTGTGCCCGGCGAAAATAATCGCGTCTTTGTGCACGGTCGTCTCCCCGACGCCGGGCAGATGTGGATTCATATCGATTTGAATGTACGGGGCTGAAAAATAGATGTATTTCTAGAATATACGTTTCTATAAATGCTATTTTAAGCTTTTACAGTAAATTCGTTCGATCACTTTTTAGCTATCGTCTATGAAAAAATCATAATACTATGAAGTATAATATTGATCAACACTAGAGATATAAAAATTTCTATTGATTTAATACAGTGGCCGTAAAAACGATCTGCGCGTACCCTTTTATTTTTACTTGTTTTTCAACGAAACAGGTTTTCAACAAGTTCTACGTTTCATTGAAATAATACTTTGTAGCAACTGTGTATATTCCTTCTATACATTAATAACAATAAGAAAATTATTTCGAACGGAGACACGCAAACACACTCGCCGTTCTTTAAAATAGTTTCTTTAAAATCGAAAAATTGCGAATAATTATACTCGTTGATGACGATAATAGCTCTTATCAATTCGTTAAACTGAGGCGATTAGTCGCTCTAGCGTTTACATATCCTTTTGTAGAACAAGGTATTTAACATCTCTTTTATCTGCGAAAAACTGTATTGTTCCTACGTCTGCCACTTTAAAGATCACGGTATCCGTAAGTGATTGTCATCCGGTAATTACTAGTTTCATTGATTACTGCCAGATAAATACCAGACTCTTCAACGGATAACGACTTCAATCTGATCGTCACCGTCACTTTCTACTTACATGCGTAATCGCATTTCCAACTCAAGTTGCATTCGTCTTCTCTAAAAATCAATCCTCAAGCACCGCGTACAAACAAATCTCTACGTTTCCCTTATCTTTCTATAGATCAAACTTCCAACGGAGTCATACAATTTCTCTCCTATCTTCTATTATGTTGAAATGACATTTACAACGACATTGTTCTATTTCAGGTAACAAAAGAAGAAAGAAATTTCATACGATACGGAGATAACAATTTTTACGCGACTGATAATACGCGTGCCCGATCGATCAGGATCGAATGATCGTGATAATATACTTTTGTCAGAAAAGGGTGCAAACATTACGTCACGTTGAATCTTTCATTGTTTCCACGCGTATATCGACTTCCACGTGCATCATTGTTACCTGTTGTGGTGTAATCCCAGACGCTAAGTGCCCCATACTGATGCAGTAGAAGGGTCGTGGCGACGTCATCTGCCAAAACCCCGGTTATGCAACTGGCAGCGCTGAAGCATCCGATCATTTGCGTAACACCTTCGCTTCGAACTTTGATCAGGCTCCGCTCGAGATCGTTCAGATCCAAGAAACCTTCTCGAGTCTCGGACACTCGTACTATCTACGATAATCGTTTTAATGTTACAAACAAATATTATTCTATTATGAAGTATTATTCTACTTGCATACTCTCTGCCCTATTTTTAGCGTTCTACTTTCACGGTTTCCACTTTTGCCGTACGATGTTATCGATCCTAAGTCGGTACTTGCTCACGCGAACGCACGATTACACTTGCAGTATAATCTCTATTTCTGAATATTCTATGTTCTTCGATGACTTGTTGAACGTTCTAGCAATTTAAAAACGATTAACGATACGCGTTTGAGAAACACTTTTGCGTCAGTGAGGCGGACAAAAGATCGTATTTTATTTATACCGAGAATTTTATAGCGATGCCTGGCGAGTTGGAGTCGCTTCAAAGGAAAGAATTGCAAATGGCTTAGTTCCGGAATAACATGTATCACGCATTCGTGTTCTGCGAAGTGTCAAAGACTCTTCGAAGTTTCCCCACGAGTTTCGCTCAAAAGGCACATTCCGAAGACTTCTCTTCGCTCCGAACAAAGGCGTACCAGAACTTATCACCGTAGAAACTTCTTCTTACTTTTAAATACTACGCCTATTCCAGGAACGTATCGATTATTAAATTCTCAACAGCCGGCTCGAAATAGATTTACTTATTCCCTACTGAGAGAGCAAATAAACAAATTATTCAAAATCATGCCATTAAAAGGTTAACTCATTTCCATCTACTTAATATCTTATAATTCAGTAACAAGGAGATTGTTCGAAAACAGGAAGGAATGATGACTCAAAAATATCCTCAGTGGAACTCTCAATGTCTTTCACAACATTTACGTTTACATTGAAACGCATCAAACGTTTTCATCGACGAGAATACTTTCGATTCGCTGTTTTCAAAATATCGTATCGTCTGCTTACCCTGACGCCATGCTCACGCCAAGGCCGGAGATTCGCGTGATGCTCGAACGGTCCCACGAACACCACGGTGGATTTGGAGACATCGAGGTGTCGCAAAAGCGTACGAAGGGCAGCCGCCGTGCCTTGACCCGTGAACAGCACAGCATCCTGCTCGCCAGCTCCCACCGCATGTCGGACAATGTCTCTGGCTTCGTGTCTGTAAAGATCCTTGCCGTCAGGATACATCGATTCGTCCTCCCGTGGCTATTAACGATCGTAAAGTCGCTGCTGTTTGTCGAATCGAGAACAAACGATGCTCGTTCGCGTTTCTCAAGAACGTCTCGTGATCTCGAGTTTCATTGGCGATCGTTGAGGTCGCCTCGAACAGAGAAACGCAAGTAGGACGAAGCTTACGATCGCTATAGGAAAACACGCTTCTTCCAAGTCCATTTCTATGGCAACGAAATTTTAATCAGATACACGAATTTCTGCCGATTAAGTTCATTTGTCTGAACGAGAGATCGCGATATACGCGTAGGATGTCACGAGCGGTAGGAAAACACGATGGACTTTCGCTACGTGAAATTCGTTTATACGAAGTTCTCTCGATAGGTTTAGATAGAATTATGGTTGGCAAAAATATCGTGGCTTGGAAAACACGCGTGGTAGTAACATCTGCCACGATGATACTCTGACTCCACGTGCTATTTGAACGCGGAAATCTACACGCGCGTCTACTCTAGACAAAAACACGCCAGCGGGTGGAAAGATGAAGCTACGGATGCCTTTGCCAGCACCATATACAACCCCTAAAAAATATAACACCTGAATCGGAGCAAAAGGATAGCCGACAATCGTTAGGAATACGATCACGAGTCTCGACACGAAGAATGTCAGTGCCCGTTACCCGTGACGTGCAAGTAAATTACGTTATATGTTTCTTAATGTAGCAAACGATAGCCGCGATGCTCAAGGAATAAGCTTTAGTTAATGAATTATTTAGATCTTAGTAAAAGGTGCAATGTTTATTCGCCTAACCGAAAAGCATCCGTCCATAACCACGTCAGGGTTGTATTGCGCAACGTATCGTTCATACTTTTACCGCTTGTTACGTGTACATTGGATAACGGCGAATCACATTTGCGTTACTCTGTTTCTGAAGCTGCTTCACTCGCTTAAACAGAAGATTTGAAGGGATGGATGGAAAAATGGTACAAGTACATTGTTCTCCAAGAATATCAGTATCCTTCTGGTAGATTTTGTTAGCGTTTTAGCGCTACAACTGCCGAGAACCAGCAGAGTATAAAGCTTGTATCGAAGGAACTTAAATAAAAGTATTGGTATAAAGAAATACGTAAAAATTGCAGGGGGAAGCAAATTTTTATCCATACACTTTGCAAATGAAAGAGTATTATAAATTTATAGAATTAATAAGAAAACGATACCAACTAGTCGTTTAAATCATTCCGGTAGTATTCACGTTAATATTCAGAACCATACGTATGATTTCTCTCTACCAAAGTTCAACTTTCGCCACAATTTTCCCAAATCACAAACATTCTCGCTCGTACCACTTTCCCTCTGACCTCTCGCTTATCTCCGGTTTACGTGAGAAACGCGATTCGGATGTAACCGTATAAAAGTCGCGTGACGAAAAAGGCGCGTTATTGTCGTGACTGGCTTG
Organism: Bombus vancouverensis nearcticus; assembly: GCF_051014615.1. Classification (NCBI taxonomy): domain Eukaryota; kingdom Metazoa; phylum Arthropoda; class Insecta; order Hymenoptera; family Apidae; genus Bombus; species Bombus vancouverensis. The sequence goes on along the minus strand of NC_134916.1, from coordinate 13,037,753 downwards.
GTGGTGCAGTTGGACAGCCGGTAAGCGGTCGGGAATCGACTCGGTGGGGATATTGATCTGGGACATGAGCGCCAGGGAATGGGACGCTGTGCGGAACCACCCCTACACGTTCGACCGCGTAAGATTTAGGGATAACGGGGTCGCTTCGCGCGGGACAACCTTTTCGATCGAAAACTATGCCAACAGCGAGTAAACGGACAATTATCGGCGGCTATGATCGACTATGAACCTGAGATATGAAACGAAACGTGTCGCGAGCGGAATGCGTGGAATGGAGGCGAAATTGTACGGGTCGGCGGAGAAATAGAAAGGCTCGTGTACGGTCGAGTGGCGCAGAAAACGAGTCTCGTTTACCGCAGAAACGGTACGTCAACCGGAATCGTACGTTGCACGCGGTACGATATGCTAATTTCGCGTAGGAAATCGACGATTACAAATTCATAGCGCATGCTCGGATACTTTCTAACGATGCGATCCGCGACGTACGTAAGTACACAACGGTCGCGTACGAACAACAGGACGAACGATTGAACGGACGACGGATCGTGTTGGTCCGCGAATAGCTACAATATCTCGATTAATAGGCTGACCAGTAACTGGAATTGGTTCTGGGAAGCGGCAGCTGGTGAACGCGGATGTGTCGCGCTCGATAATCGTCGACCGTGTATAAATGCGTGCGCGTGCTTCTCGCCGCGACCTCGATCGTTATCGTGATCATTCGGCGGTCCAGTCACACGCTGATAGCATAGATATATATATATATATATATATACAGGGTGGTTGGTAACTGGTGGTACAAGCGGAAAGGGGGTGATTCTATGCGAAAAAAGAAGTCGAAAATATAGAATAAAAATTTTTCGTTTGAGGCTTTGTTTTCGAGAAAATCGACTTTGAATTTTCGCTTGGTACGCGTGCGGTACGTTATAACGGATCTCACTGTAGATCGTTGTCTCGATGGAAAAATGAAAAAAAAAAAAAAATTGTATTCTATATTTTCGACTTCTTTTTTCGCGTAGAATCACCCCCTTTCCGCTTGTACCACCAGTTACCAACCACCCTGTATATACCAAGAGAAAGAGAGAGAGAAAATATGGAGGGAGAACATGGAAAGGAGAGGGCGTCTCTCGATCGTCTTACCTGAACAGAGAAGACTGAAGGCTGCAGATGGACGTGGACGCCCGGGTGTCGCCCAAATATGGCAGCACCTCCTTCGCAATGTACTCTTCGAGAAATTGCAGCGACCTTCCAGAAGCGGTGTAGTCGCAGTAGACCACTGTAACAATAAAACGCCAGTCGTTTTCAGATGTTCCGAATACATACACAAGAAAGAACACACAAGGAAAAGGAGGCGGAGGGCGCGACACACCGTTCCTCCTTGGCAAGTCTCGCGCGTGGGAAATCGATCGACGTCCATGATAACGCTGCCGCGTCTTTTATTCAACGGGCGTTGCCAAGTGTTTTTGAAAATTTCATACTGTATAGCCGTGGAAAGAGCTTGCACGCGACCGGGTCAACGATTTTACGTTTCTCACGAGAATAAGATTTTCGATTCCATCTTCTCTCTCTTTTTTCCTTCTTACGCTCGTGCGTTGGTTTCGAGCGAGCTGTTTTCTTACACACTGAAATATCCCACGCGATTCGGACGACCACTAAAACTGCGCGCTATTATTCATGCTCCGCGAGAGCACCGGCGCCAGCGACGGTGGGCCGTTTATTCGAAGATATATTGGGTGTGACACTTGATAGAAATAAGAAAAATTGCTCGACGTATGGGGCCAACACTCGTAACGCTGGTACGCAACGTTCGTCCAAGGTGTTCTATTAGCGTAACCGAACTCGTGGAATTCAAATTCGAGCGGAGATCCAGAGGAGAAAAAACGAAGTAGGTCGCGGTGTCAAGGCAACTCTAAGGTCACCGAAATATCGGAAAAACTGATTCGATGATAAATACGTTGCGATTTCAGTCCCTCTAACAGGAAGAAGTCAGAGGTCATGGTATCGCGACTAACCTTGCAACGACCTTGACAAGTCCATCTATATTACAAGCTTTTATCGGACCTACATGCTCGGTTTTCTGCACATATATCTATATGTAGAGTAAGTCAGCTCACCGCGTATAAAGCCACTTCCGTTCGACTCCAATTAAATTGTATTACAGGTTCTCGCTTGAAAAGTAATTCGAACGTGCTTCCTCGAGAGTCGAGGAACGAGATGACTCAGAAAATACAGGATTTGCGAAGATCGATGGTGACAAATCTCGAGTATCTTTTGCAAATATGTTCGCTGATGCCCGATAAATTATCGAGGAGAACTCGAGAAAACAAGGTCGAGCGTAGCTGGAACTTTATTTCAAATATCCCGAATTCACCCCTAGACGATTTTCCTGCGGTCGACATTCGCACGTTCCACCCTGTACATCGGTGTCGAGGCGTCGAAGCCGCGGTCGTTGCTTCCGTTGCTATTTTCAGCCCCGCCAGCCAAGCCGAGTTTACCAGAAAATGGAAAATGTTTATTCAGAGGAGAATGGGAGCACATTCTTTCTTGATGCTTCTCCATCCGTTCCTAACAAAGGACTGTACGTACACGTTTATTTTGCACAGACAGATTTGCCCCATGCGAAAGGGTTCGAGGGAAAATATTCTGTCGACTTGCGAAACAGGCACTTTAATCAAGGTGCCATAATAATTGTCGAAAATCGAGGTTTCCGTAGGTAGGTTTTTAAAAGAGAGATTCTGACATCTTGCAAGCATTGCGATTGACACGATCGAAAGAAAATTTAAGACGACGAACGATACTAGAATGCACCTTAATTCTACAAAATCGAATCGTATTAGGCAAGAACAATGATATAAACGACAGGAATTTGTTTAAAGATTCGTTCGAAGATGATCGTTGTCATACACGCAAGCATAAACATTGAACGTTCTTTTGACCAGCATTGTAAGTTTCGTCACAGATTGGACTGATACGACACTGATGCCAGCACGATAATTTATCAACTAATAATATTAATAAATTGAATTACATATTGGATCTCATAAATTTCCGAGAAAGTAATAAACTGTTCGTAATCTTGCCTTCTACGATCTTACGATTTTAGAAAATAGCATAATCGAGTGACTTGCCATTTATAAAATCCACTTATAAAATCTTATTTGTTTTATTATCGTTACTATCTTACAACAGAATCTATTTGTACTGGCACAAAATTTCGCTAATAACCCCAATCATATATATGCATATAGTAAATTAATAATAGCGTTAAAGGAGCGCGAATAGCCATAGGTCGTGTTATGAAATACTTGGATCAGCGTCGACGTAGAAACGAGCGTTCTCCGATATAACATTGACGAGCGGCGACGAGAAAGAAAGAAAGAGATTTGGCTATTTCGCGCGGCCAAATGGAATCGCTTTATTGCCGGGGAAAGCCAAGGTAGGCGAGGGATAATGATTCGCAGGTGTGTCTTACGAAACAGTCACGATCGGTAACCGGTCCTGCGCGGGTTCGCCAGTGAAATTATGCCCCGGCCTATAGCGGCTTCCGACCATTTTACCCGCCAAGGGGATAAATTGCATTGATTTGTTTAGGAAGGAACGCGTGGAACTAAGCGAAGTTTAATGGCCGTTTCGTAACTGTCCAGCGCCACTTACGTAAAGTGTCGAGCGCTCTCGTCTAGAACGCGAATGGAAGCGTTATTCCGCGAAGTTGAACGCCGATTAACAAATGGAAAATAGTCTTCCGCTTTTACTTCTTTTCCCTATGTGACCGTCGTGCGGAACGATCCACGAGCACGCGTTCTTACAATCGTTAAACTCTTGTTCCCGTTAATTAATGCTATTAGGAATTTAATAACCGGTAATTTGTAGCGAGAATTGCAACAAGGTGAAAGTGTAAACTAGAGAACGATATCTGTACAGTTTAAAAATCGTTAAGAGGCTGACATTTGCATAAGACTCGAAAGGAAGAACGATTCGGCGCTTAATTCACTTTCGATGTATCTTATCTATCCGCGTGATAACGATTCTTTTACATGCACAACGTAGCCGGCACAATTATTTGCTCGTTAGCGATTTCAACGTTCCTCCAGAAATATTCCTCGATTGTCGCGCTGCAAGGATACACGCGTTTCGAAAGAATAAGGAGAGTTTTATTTATCTACAGATCATGATCGATCGTTTGTAATCGAAGCACCGCGCCGTTAAGAACTAAGCGATTCAGCTTGGCGAGCGAACTCAAGCGCTGTGATGCTCTCGACTGACGTCAAAATCTCGTTACTTTATCGAGTTGTCACCGGTTCCATCAATGATCGCGGATACTAAATCGCTCGAAGCAACGCACTTCGCAATCGTCTGCACACACAGTGTCGCCAAAGCTCCTTGGGAATAATTCGAACGCGCCGTGACGGCTAACCTGAATGTCAACTACGCCTCCGCGAATGTAGACGAACAGGGTCGCGCGATCGCGCGACTACGTCCGCTCGAGGCGATCCTTTTGCCAAGCTTCTTGTCGTCAGAACTAACAGCGAAACGTGCAATATCGATCGGTGGAATAATACGCGAAAAATTTTGCCAGATGATTGACAGAGCTATTATAAGTAACGTCTAGCCACTCGACGGCCGTCAAAACGAAGTTTCGATAATTGATTGTGAAGCTGACTGGCGAGAAGCGAGTCTTCCGAATGGATTAGCCGCTGCGCCGGCAGGCTCGAGACGCGAGCAAGGCTCGTAACCTCGTTGCGGACCACGTTGGGAACTTTGCATACTGGACGCTTTCTCTAGCTTGCAGGCACGAAGCCAGCCTTCGTTCCGTTCGTTTGAGAAGGTTCGACAAAAAACGTAAGGACGGTTGGTTAATCGCGTCACGAAAGGCAAACGACATAACCAAACGAATCGACTAACGAACGAACAACCAACTATTCCACGGAGGTGCGCGCGAATTGTTTTACGAGGCAGCGGACGGGTTCAAGGTACCAGGAATTGCAGGGAATTCGCTTCTGGGCGTAGTTTGACCTAAATCCCCAAGGCAACTTACTACGATTGCCCGAACGACCGTTCGACCCCGAACCGGCAACTATTCGCGTTCGAAGCACACACCGAAAGAAATCCTCTCCTTTGTAGAACTAGAGCACACGGGTGTGCAGTGGGCACTGTGTGCACGGGTGAATCTACAAAGAGAAGAAGAGGAAAAAAATAGAGACGTTGGATAGAGGACGCGTGCGTGCGCGAACTTAGATAGCTGACGTATCGCTCGTCTCGGATAAACGGTAAATTACCAGAGCATTCCGCTTTCCAATTAGTCTTCAATTACACGCGGACGAGTTGACCGACGACGGCACGCGTCCGGCAACGTTTAACTGCTAAACGACGGGTTCCTCTTCGAATCAACCGTCTTGCAATTAATTCGGAGGAAAGCTTTCGCCGCTAATCGATTAATTCGGCTGACCGGATGAGAAAGCTCGACTCGCGTATGCAGTTCGATGGAAAACACGTTAATTGAATCGGCAAAAGATCGGCTCGTAATGAGAATGTTGATATACCGTTGATCTTATCATATGGAAGGATTCATTGAAAAGGTAGACGTAGCAAATAACCGTTTGAGAAATATGCAGTCGCATGGTTGGCGAGCTATTCTTTGCACAATTAAATATTTACGTAACATCCGCACAACACGGCGATAATTTGTTTGAATGATGCGCCTTCTATCTACCTCTTGGCAGACACGAACGTTATTTGAAAAATGTTAAATCTCTTTCTCTCTCTTACTCATTATACTTTTTAATATTATTTAAAGAACAGTTTGCGTAATGTCAAAGAGAATAATTGAAATGAACGTAATAGAATTTAGGATACGGATAATACATAAACGAATATTCGAATCGATACAGTCGAAATACGCGAATAGACTATGGTCAGCGAATAAAGTCGGTACTCCCACTTGATTATTCCGAGTGCCAGTTAATTGGTCGTATTTCCGCAACGTTATTATTCGCAATAACGAGACTGTATATATCACTTGCGTCCTTCGATACGTCGTGCGTGACGGTTCACGAGATTTTATTCTATCACGTGTATCTCCTGGTAGGAATGTACGACTTTAACCACGTATTCTTTCGCTGATTCAGCTGACATAGCAAAACTATTCCACTGTTTCTATATCCTCCTAAATCTTTCAGATTTCCACGCTATCAAATATCGATCAACGAATATCTTCCTTCCTATCAAATATCAAAGTCTATCGCTAACAAATTCGAGCAATTTAAATTCCGCAAATGTCATGGAAATGTTGAAGAGAGGTAATTACTACCAATACCAACTATTTCGTACATAATAGTTAATACTGATTTAATTTAATTTTAGAACAAAATGTCCGAAGAAAAATGTAAGAATCTCTCATTATCTTCTATTTTTACATATTTCCCAGTTTCTCTTACAAGGAACCATCGCGAATTTTTCTTTGATCTACGTTAATCGACGTACTGTGACGATTATAATCGAGGTCTAAGTCTATCGTCATCCAATTCAAAGAATTCGAGTCCCAAAGCTTCTTTGAAACAGAAGATCTCGAAGAAGAGTTAGAGGAATCGTCGCATGAGAAGATTCGACAGATGATGCAATTCTCGCGACTATTTTTGACGCGTTTAAGTGCTGGGTAATGATATGTGTAATGGAACGAAATTAACGCTCGCAATTATTGTCAGCAGCTGACTCGAGAGCGAACGTTTCTAAGCGTTCGTGAGTGTCGACCGACTTGGCTAACTGGATTACGCGTCGCTCGCGTTTCGCGGCGGATCGTTCCGGCCGCCATTCACTTTGTTCTTAGTTATACGACAATCCGGGAAATTGTCCTCGAGGCCGACCGAGTCATTCTGTGCGTAACCGCACGCGTACAGTGTACGCGAACGTTTTGAGGGAGAAAACCCTACCAGTCCGCCTTTTGGGAACGAGTCGCAGACGCCTGTTGCGTGCTCGTACGTTTCCGCAAATTCCCCTCGTTCGTTTTCAAAATTTGACATCGTAGATACGATCCGTAGAAAATCGCCGTGATATTTTCAATGGTTCGTCGAACGTGCTTAATGTACGAGAAAATGAAAAACAGAGTCTTCCTTGGAACAAATTCGCGGAAAATCGGAGAGAGGAGAAACAGCTTTTAATAGATACACACGATTCCCTTGGCTTTGATCCTCTTACGATTCTGCAATTTTTATGCCGCGATTTTGCTCTCCTTTCAACGGAAAAAGAGACTTTCATATTCAATTCTAGATTATATTCTAATAAATTCTATTCGTTATTCTTTTGTATTTTAGATGGAAAAATACATTTATGTCAGAAATGTTCCAAGGAACATAACGGAATTAATCGTTAAAAGCTTCGTTTTTACATGCATTAAAAGGAAATGAATTTTATAATAATCACCTTGGACATAGCAGTAATATCTAAAGGGCGAAGGTAAGCGAAATAAGAAAAATTCGAGTAAATTATTCTCCCACGCTTCGACATTCCACGAAACTATAATTACTACTTAAACCTAGAGTCAATATGCACGATATCCAGCCTGATTAACCAATAATCTCTTTATCCCCTTAATCGCGTATCAGCTGATGGGAAGCTTCTGATAACCGAGCTACACTTCCTGATTAAATCATGTACGAGAAGCGCAAGAAAAATAGGAAAAAAAAGGAAGAATGACCTACGACGAGAAGCGGACAGAGGCCTCGAGTCGTGCAACGATCGAGTCGAACGCGACCCAGTTTCCACGTCTATCCGTGTTCTACGGACTCCTTGGATCGCGCGATAGTACGATCGACCTGGCCGACGAGTTCGTACGATCAGTCTACCGTGTGGAATATTGTTCGCACCTATTTCGGTATAGGATCGGTACGACCGACTTCTATCCACGACCCAGATCGTCTATTCCATCCTGCAAGTAGTTTCTGCGCACGTTCCCTCAGAATGCTTCCTCGTTTCGTTCCAAACGAATGGATACGATCGATCGGTATATACACTAGCAAAAGTTTCATACCATCGAATGTGTCTCATAAAATCCAAGAATTAGAAAAAATAGCACTCTACTTCAGGAAATACTTCGGTTAAAAAATTATCGACGCAAAGGAAATTATTTACTATGGCTACCTGTATAGTAATGATTTCGAACGAGTCCTGTCGCGCGATAATTTACTAGCTAATAATATTAACGAATTAACGTGTCGCAAATTATAAACTCGACTTGCATAGTTTTTACGATTTTGTAATTTTACATCGAACGGAACAGTCAGCTGATCTGCGGTTTCAAAACATCGGACGTAAAACTTTTATTTATCGCATTACTAAGCTGGCCGCTATTATTACGTATAATTTATCAACACTGATGAGTTGTAATTTGCAAACCCGTAAAACGTCGCTAATAATACTATTTGTGCAAGAGGATGTGAATGATTCAACGGTGCGAATTTTTGGCTAGTAGTGTACATTCCATTCCACTCAAAGAAACTGCATAAGAAAATAGGGAAGCGGCCTTTCCGTTTGCACATGAGCGGTTTGGATTGCTTCCACTCGCGAGATAAGCGAATCGATCGTGGTCGTTCCAACCAGCAGATCCATGCTACAATAAGAGCTACTCTTTTCCGCTGGATACACTCGAATCGCTAATTAACGCGCGAGTGTTTCGGAGTGGAACGGCAGCGGATCGATGGCCCTCGCCACGCTTCCAATTACGCGGGCCCCGAGGAAGAGTGTGGGCCGTCGCGTGGGCGTTCGAATCGTCCTGCTCACTTTCGTTCCCACACACCTGACCTTCGAGAGAACAATAAATTTCAGATTAGTCAATCGTGTCGTACGTCTGTCCCATATTTACTGCATCCGCTATATCTGTTACGATGCGAGCGGTTTTTCTCTTTTGCAAGAGAAAATAGTCGAAGGCCGAGTTTTACTGCTACTCCAATCGTACTTCTGTTAGGTTCGAGTGATATTTCTCGCGCCGCGGGTATCGCGTGGTGAAACAGTTGCCTGATAAACTTTGGTAAACGTGCAAGATTGTGCTCACCGAGGGGGAAAAAAATCGTATCTGATAAGAAAGTGCGAGGGAACTCGCGCAGCTGTCGGTAATCGATTTCTATATCGAGTGATGTCATTTATAGTACAGTTTCTTCGAAACAGCGTTGTTAATCTACAACGTTTACAGACGTACATATGAATCACGAACATCAGAATCCATCTTTAAGACTTCCAAACCTGATCGAACGATCAACGTCACTCGAAAACCTTAAGGGGCTCTTACAGAACGAAAGTTGCCTCTGTGTAACGTAATATTTTGCATGGAAAAATATTCATCCGCCGTTTTAACACCTCGAAGTTGCTATTGAGAAATATACAAATAATATTATACTAAATGGTATTCAACTATTCTAACACCTCGAAGCGTATACGAATATTCGTCATATCCAGTGATTGCATCATACGAGACATCATCTTGTTTCGTAGGATGAGGCAAGTTTCGCGTATAGGAACTACTTTAGAGTACCCGGAAGAATCACGTAATCGCACGAAAAACCATGTCGTTAGCGACAGTCTCGGCCAAGATTATCCTTATCGCGTGACAATTAACGCTATAAATAAAGCGCAGCGATATAGGTGAATATTGCAGCAACTTCTCGCCAAATGTTGTGCGTCAGTAGCAAGACGTCGAGCTGCCGATGTTGTACGCGATGCACGCGACAAACGTCAAATACGAGATGGAGGACGCTTCCGACAAGCGCGATGTGCCGTTGCCGGAATCTTTCACGAGCGCCAAAAACCTCCGAGTCGAGAAGTAACGTGCGAAACCGGGCTATGGCGACGAGACGGGAGGATGGGGAAGAGAGGGTGGAAGCCTTTCGAGATCATGCCCGGCACTAAATTTGGAACAAGGCTCATATCCAACGTCGCACGGTTCGCCACGGGGCAGAGGAGAGAGCGTCGCTTGCGACCTAAATACGAAGGGACCCCGAGAGAGCGTTTCGCCGTCCTAGCGTCGCGGGGTCACTTCCATGAAATCGTCCCGCGCACGAAAATAATTCAGTCTTTGTTCGTTAGAGCGTATACAGACGGAAAGCGAGCGAGAAGTTGTTCGCCGTGAGAGCCACTTGCTCTCCCAGTGCGAAGAATAGGTCGACGAATGGTCGTACGATCGATTCCAGAAGGAACAGTCGCGGGATGAAGGTTACGAGAGAGAGTCAGCTGTTCTTGGAAGCTGTGTTTTCCATGGTTAAGAGGTTTTACTCGAAGCTGAGTTGGAAATGGAAAAAATAGATAAACTCTGAAAGATTCTTTGTATCCGTGCCTCTAATCAATCTTCTGTAAAGAGATGCAAAAGCGGTGGTAACAGTCTGGCCATTATTGCGAAAGATAGGTCATCGTGTGAACTAGAGATAACACCAACGACGGAGAAAGAAATAACTTGCGTTGAATTTTTTCATCGTATCTAATCGAACAGCTGGTCTTCCACAGACACAGAACGAGTGTCATAGCGAGAACCAACTGATCGATCGAACGTCGAAGGAGGATCCGAGGCGGCCAAAGCCGAAGCTTTCCGTGTTCTTCAACCGATCCTCTCGTGATCTTCGATAGATCGGAAACGGAGCAGATCGCGCGAGATCGTGACTAGATGTAACTACCGTTGAGCAGCGTGCAAGGTGGCGGGGAGCGAATAAAAACCGAAAGTGATTAAATCACCGCGCCACACTTCCTTGGACCGTTTAACCCTGGAGCAATGACGCATGAATGGAGACGACCCGGTTGAACTTGGAACCGTGAAACCGGTTAAGTGCGCCGGATACCAGGGTCGTTCCATTCCGATGTAATACGCGCTTGATATTTTTGCCGGGTTACGTATTATTTGTTGACGAATGGGATCATCGTCGGGAACAATCGATGCTTTGGTTCTCGTTGTTTCGATAACCACGGGCCATCAACTGTCGATGCATAACAAATATCTTGCCGCACAGACCACATTTATTGACTTATGCAAGAGAACATGGGCGGAAAAGATTGATTTACGCATAAATAGATAGAAATGTTAATTTTAATTGACATTGATTTATTTTATGAAATTGTTATGCTAATACATTTGGACGGATATTGTTGGCGTACGTCTCGTTTCTGAATGTCTCAACTGGATCTTGTTGTTGTAAGATGATCTAACAGCTTCGTGTGCCTTAGACGTTCGCAATTAGACCGGAATAGGTAATCTATTTGAATGAATCGATAGCTAGGTACACAGCTTTCAGAGTATGGCAGCTATGCAATAAATATTAACTAGCCGCTGACTCAAGGAACGGTGATTGTAACAGATACGAGAAGAGTGGGCATCGATTACGTCTTACCAGGCGTGGAAGTGACACAAGAATTGCCAGTATATTACGTTCTATGCATGATTTCACTTAGTTATCGTTATTATAGGTATGCTGAAAGACTTCGTTGTTGATTATCATGATTTTTAAGTTTTTAACTACTCCACGTATGAACAAGCATTTCATTTTCATAATTCAATACCGAAAGTGGAAAATACCTGGAAGAAAAGTAACAGCGCCGTAATAACAACGTAACCGCAAGTTATCTGCGTAAACAGTCGATCGAGGCACGAGTGGCACTCAGGCCAAGCGCAATTACCACGATAAACTCGATTAAACCTCTCGTTTCGCTTGGCATAGTTTATTTTATGCACAGAAACTGGGCGCTCTGTAATCTCAGGGAGCAAGCGGAAGTGATCGAACGGCGCAGTTCGCCTCCGGCCCGATATCCACACCGATAACTTCCGCGTGCCGCTATGATGCGCCGCGATAATCGGCCATCGCTTCGGTAACATTATTAACGAGCTCTGTGCACGATGACGCTCGAAAACGCCTAAACCGCTCTCGCTACACGATTTAAAGTCAGAGTTCAAAGAGTGGCCGTGCATCCTCGCGTGTAACAACTCGAATATCCTGTTCCAGGATCGAAAACCGTTGCGTCGGAGGTTGATCGGTTTCCATCGAGATTCCGTGCAGTGGCCTTTCGTTTGAACCGTTTGCTCGGTTCGACCAACGTCCAATCAATTAAATTCCGTTCAATAAATCTTCGACAGATTTCTTCTTCTTCGTTCGATTCCTTCCTCCTAAACGACAACGATAGACGCGCTCCCCTCGATCGAGACAGTGAACGCATCCGTGATTTACGCGACGTGCAGCCCTGTGTCGTGACACGAGCGCATATACACGTGCACGTATACGAGCTAGGGAAGTGTAGAAAGAGAGAGAGAGAGAGAGAGAGAGAGAGAGAGCAAGCAACCGCGTCAGCAAACCACATTAGGCGTGTGCTACATTAACACGTGGTTGGTCCGTTGGCTGCGTTGAATTACATAAGCGTGAGGTAACCGAGGGCAATGTCAAGGCTGCAAGCTTTACCAGTGGTATATATCGCTGCTCGATGTTGTTACGATCCAGATTTACGTTCGTCAACTCTCTGCGGCTCCTCTGTGGCCAGAGATAATCACGCATGATAACGCGTCTTCTAACGTAGTCGTGGGTGGATGGACACAGGAAGTCTCCGTCGTCGGTCGAATGCACGATGACGCGGCCTCAAAGCTCAGCCAATTCTTCAACCACTCATCCGTAGACGAGCGAATACGCGAATCTTGCGTAAAGATATTTGGCAACGATTCGATGATATCGAGCTCGTCGAAGGTTACACACTTCGAGCTTTTCTGGTTGATCGCGTGGGCGTTCGATATGGGGAGATAGTTTTTGTTTGGCTTCGAAGGTGCTCGCGATGAGTTTACGAGATGCCGCTGTTGACGGAGCGATTCGTTATCCCGGTGACGGCACGTGCTTTCAAGAGCCGTGCTCCACTTACGACTTACGACCCGTATTCGAGAAAGCGCATGAATGAGCTAGTGTGGTCGCCTACTGTTACATAGGGATTATTCGTTACGTCAAGATTTACGTCAGAGAACCATCCATGTCCTAGAAAACATTTTCAATTGTTCGCAGAGTACTATACCCTGTATACCTTTGGCTATTGTTGCAATTTACTTCACAATATGACCATCCACTGCTTCTTCGGTTGGCTGATTAGACAGCACCCGGCCGTCTTATTCTACTTACAGAAGAAAGGTTTCACTGGGACAAGAATCCGACTAGAAAAGAACGTAAACACTCGTTGAAAAGTGCAAAGGTAACGAAAATATTAGCTCGTATCGATCGTATACTTGAAATAATCCCAAAAAAGCGTTCCAACTGTTACCGAAGCAGAACTCCAAGACAAAGCTAGGTCGTTCGAAGCATCTCTTCGATTCAACGTGATCGCTCGATTTATATTTAATCCGAGTCGTGGTCTCGGTTCAATCTTATTTATAACGTAAATACTTCGTTAGAGAGTCCATTAATAAGTGGCAAAGGGAGAAAAAGAAAAACGGGGAAACGCGGACAATTACATAAGGAGACGAAGTCGTTAACGAGCAATGTCACTAGTAGAGGTAGCTAACCAAACCACGTTATCAATGCTCGTTCGAAAATCTATGCGATTCGCATGTACGATATATAGGATATCGAGTAAACTCTATATTCTTCATCCAGTACATACCATGGGCTTAACGTAGAGTTAATTGCTTGTTTCGCTGATAAAATATTCTTACGATTTTTGCCAGTGATAAACGCGTTCTCGAGCGCCGATAAGAATTTTGTTTTTTTCGCCTCTCGTTCGGTGCCACTACGTCTGCTGGTGTTATCTAACAATTAACGTCCCACTAGGACAGAAATCTGTACATCTGTTTTGCCGGCTGTGTTATTCATCGCGTAAGTAATTACGACGCAAACAGTTCGGCTCATTGTTTTATTCTTACTGCGCATGAAAAATTCTCGATTTACCGAACAGGGAAAACATCGAACCGCATGATTACCATTCGCCACGAAGGCGAATTAATAATGTCCGACAGAATACTTATATTCCAGCACGAATGCAGTTCATCGGCGTCATCGATCGCTCGATTAGTCGTCGTAAAGATAGTGATAGCTGTTTACGATATTACCTTGCTAGATGATATTTTCCAACAATATCGCACGATAGTCAACAGCTCGCTAATCATATAAATAAGTGGCCTTTCCAACAATATCTATTTTCGTCAACTGGATATTTTCACCGAGGTTTCGAGTTGGAAACTATTTCAGTTGTCGAAGCGACACGCGCTGCCACCTTCGATTCGCGATTTATCTATATCAGTTTACGGCGCACCAAAACATCACGCATCGTGGCAAGCGGATATTGGCCGGGTTCTCTGCTGATTTCAGAATGCCCGCCACTGGAAATTTTTTAGCGTCGAAGCAAACACGCGCCGCGCCTCCATCGAATTTATCGAACGACATCGACTTTAATTCCGTGACAGGACGGTGCCACTTCTCGATTACCAAGTTGCGTGTTGAAGAATCTAAGCTTGTCACCGTCGGTGTATGAAGATTGCTCGGTTTTTCCGATAACGTACGAGGATCGCTATGTCCGTTCGTCACCTTTTCTCTTATTTTCATGAATAATTCATTTATTAACAGAAGTAAACCCTTTGATATTAAATATAGATACGGTGAGAAGAGGTGAAGAAAATTGGAAGAAAAACGATGTATTCCTCGTTAAATTATTCCATTTTGTATCTATTTGGAGAGAAGCCACGGCTCGTTCTAGTCAGTAAAATCGCCTGTTTACGCATGAATCTTCTAAGAAACGCCTTATCTTGTCTTGGGAGTGCACATAGTGCTTCCTAGCTAGGAAAACCTACTATACTTCAAAGACAGATCCGCCGCTTAAAAACGATATAAAAACTCCATATAGGCTGATTCCGTTACAAGCTTTTTAATCAACGGTATCAGTAAAAAGGTTCGTATCTTGTCTATGATAGAAACACATTGACTGATCTAAATGGAACTCGTTAATTTTTATTACAATTTTTCCAACCGTTCCAATCCGTTCATTGGTCAACTTTACCTAGTAATTACAACGTTAAGTCGTGTTCAGGTTATTAAGTGTAGGAACGAAAAAGTCGATCGATCGGATAGAACTAGAATTAGAATTTTATCTTGTTAAGCGATTGCTTCGCCAATTGAACTGTCCTTAACTTTTTCTATATTCTAATCTGCGCTGATGTAACTGACTGGTTTGAGCAAAAGGCAAAACGAGAAATTCCGAGGAAAAGCTGCGTATGTCTCTCGAAAACTTATAAATGGTTGAGAAGAACACGTTTCAGACCGCTGATCTATTCGCGAGCAAAAATAAATCAACTCGTGGTTATGCGCAATCCATGAATTGTTTATCGTGAATCATTTCGAGTATGGCGCAAATCCATCTCTTAATTCTATAAGCGTCCCATATTTGTATGCACTTCTGTTACTTTATGACATTCACAAACGCTTTGAAATATTTAAGTATTCCTCCTTCACAGAGCAGCGTTTCTGACTATCCAATTACGAAAAGTTTCGTGGATTGTCTTTTCTCGTACGCTTTTGTCCCTAATTACAGCGGTGTACATATCGCTCGTTAAGGAAATCTTGCTTTATTTTCCAAGATTCGAATCAACCTCGAGATCGATTAAATCGAGCAGATACGACTTCCCGCGATATCTTCCACCAGATCGGAATCTAACTTTACTGTATGTACAACGCGAACAAACACATCGAGAATGGGAGAAACATCATCGATGTTCAATTTTACGTTTGCTATTATTGCGTCACGGTCCAAGTGGCTCGAGTGGAGCTTTCCTCGAGAAATTGACCGGTTGTTCGCGCGATAGCAGATTTCTCGTTGCTGTCATAGCCTCCGGAGACAGCCAACCGGGTCGTCTTCGCAATAAAGAACGGCTAATAAAGCGATAAGCGTGGCGTTCTCGAATTACCAGTCGAGCACGTACACAGTTGCTGTTCGCGGCCGCATGCTTACGGTTACGTAAAGTAAATCCTCTCGTAACGAGGAGACCGACCGATGCGCAGGCGAGTCGATAAACCTGTGGCCTGAAGTCGAACGCTCGGGGAATATATCGAAAACCAGTCGACACGTTCGATGGAAACAGTTAACACTGGCGGATTAAGGTCGACAATAAATCGACGATTAATCCGTGGCCACGATAAGCTACTACTTTCGTACCAGTCTCCGTGAATCTTACGAATCGTATTTTTAGAAACGTCTGAAGAATAATAGGATTGGAATATATTAAACAAATACGGAGAGAATTTATGAAGTATTATTTTGATGTTTGTACGCGTGTACATTACACGGGACGAACGTAGTACGGAAGTCACTTTCGGCTTCAACATGAAATGCATTGTCGTGCAGCCTGTTTGAAACAGGATGTCATTCCGCGTATCAAATAGATTGAACGTGCCGGTAAACAATCGTAATTAACCCGATTTTCGAATGTTCCGAGTACACAGCTATTTCCGTCATTTTCTATCGCGCACGCAGAACGCAACCTGTTTGCGCAATCTGCATCGATGATGGAATGTTATCGATAACGTTATCGAGCGAAGTCCTACACCGGAAATGGTAAATTTACGGATTTATGCAGATACAGAATGGTCGATAAAACGAATCGACTTAAGATGAGTGTTCGTACGGCGAACTGTAGATCGATAAAAAATTCGTACGGGTGACCTCGCTTCTGTTTTCAGCGATCTAAAGATTCTCGCTCGAAGGCGGAGCTAACGTAACCGGCTCTGAGCAAACATTTGCAATCCACGCCCGCTATCTTGTGCACGATCTCGTTGACTATTTGTAAACACTGTCACAACATTCTGCGTATCATTTCACCGAGTTAACCCGATAACGATATCAAAAATTTCTAATATCAAGTATATCAAACTGTATGGCAGAAAAAAAAGCGATTTCGTCGTCCAGTTAAGTATTGGATCATTCTATAAGTAACGCGATGTTTTCCAATATACGCGTACCAAGCAGGTAAAAATAGACAACTAGGCTTATAATTAACCTTATTAACCTTCGCTTTATATTTCTCTGAGTATGTATATACATCGGCATTAGCTATTTAGCTATGTGTTAATACGTTATCTTGATCAAAAGAACGAGATATCACGTACGATTTGCGTTCGATGATTTACAGTATTCTAATTTAGAAGCCGAAATAAAATTAAAATTGAGTTTTCCGAATACGACCCATCTTCGTTGCATTTGATGCATAGATTCCACTTTACACCGAGCGTGCATCTCGATATTATAAAACAAGGGGTTAATCAATGATATATCTTTTCTGCAGTTGTTCGTCATCTTTTTTATTAAGTTTCCTATATCTCTTTTATAAATCTTCTATCATGACTCACGACGATACTGTTACGAAATCGCGTTAGTTAAAGGATAAACCAATGTTTAATATCTAGATGATCAGATTTGATCACCAGAAATCATCGGAAACGACCGGCGATCGTTAGAGAAGTACGTTATAAGGTTCAAAATATTTATATACAATCTTATCCTAATTGTGACAAGCATCGTTTGAAGATAACATCCAACAATTTTCATCGTGGAACGACGTTACATAAGAAACGCCTTCGCGCGCGCGGAACAATACGGTCCCCTATACGTGGAAACTCCTGTGCATGACTGGTCGTCGCTTAATTCCCGAGGCCATTTTCTAAACGACTGGCCGAGGAAAACGGAACGTGGCGACGCGAAACGTAATGATGACGCAACACCGCGAGAAACAAACGAGCCGGCGGATGCGCGACCATTGCTGCTAATTACGCCGATCAATCTACGATTTCTTCGAAAATGATCATAGCAGCGATCAACCAGATCGTCCGTAATATTAGACGATTGCTAGGTTACCAAACAGTAGAATCGCGTTTAAGGATCGAGTAGTACATATACGTAGATCGTAGATAGAATTAGAACGTTATCAACTGTGTCACGATAACGATGTATTCGTATTTGTAAATTTGGTACCAGCAGAGAGAATGATAATCGTTGTGTACCGTTATTCGAAAAGAAATAGGTGGTGAGAAAATTTAAAATTTAAGATTGGAGCATCGATATTGGATGGAAATTTATTCCGAAAACGCTAGTCAGGCATACTGCATCTGATACGAACGACTACGTCGAGTCGCTATTAAATGCGAAATAATTGCGAAATAATTGCGAAATAATTGCGAAATAATTGCGAAATAATTGCGACTCTGTTTTAATATACTCGGAGAAATTCACGAAATTCCTAAACACGGTGTTTATGCCGTATCTGTTGCCAAAATCGCGCGTTGGTACACTTTGACAATCTTCTTGCGTACACAATTTGTCAGAACGAGTTATGCATCGTTTACTGTTCGATCCATCTAACGTCTGCGACACGCTGGATTTCGCGAAATGTTATTTTTACGAGGGATAGACGAACGTGTAAATATATTCGTAGCGTTTCGCGATTCGATTTCGACGACGATATCTCGGCCACTTGGCGCAAGGCCGACCTATGAATCGGTCCGCGATTATTCGCTCCGTGATTTCACCGTCGCGTAAAAGTGGCCACGAAGTCACGGAGATACGCGTGTCGAAACTGAAAAAGCCGATACAATTGTAGATAATGGAAAAACGCTCGGATTTTTGCCGCGATCCGACAAACTTTTACCGATTGCCCTCGTTCCTTGCCGTAGCGCGTGGATCAAAGCAGAAAGTAACACTGGTTTATGGTGTTTTGCGATGCGGCGTGGCGTTGCTTTTGCTTCCACGCCCTGTTGGAGCACGTCGCGTAAAAAGACAGAGATCTCGACCCTCCAGTAATGTAAAAACCGATGCTCCGCTTTTACCTCGTCTATACCGCAACGCGGGACACGAACGCGACGCAAATAGAACATCGCTGCAAGGTAAACAGCAAACGGATGTCGGAACGAGCAAAATGTGGAATACATTAGCATTAGTTGCGGAATAAAGGGAACAGACATCGAAGGTGACGCTCGTTTGTTCCACTGATCCGGACTAAAGTTTAACTATCGGCACAATATGCATTCTATGGATAAAAATTCGAAATGTAATAGAACAATGTTGACAGAATACCATATGCTGTGTATACTTTCGTTCGTAACTTCGAAACTTGCTGGCTTTATACGAAACACGATGACCGACTCGCATTATCAAGAAAGTGCTTAATTGATCAAAATTCTATATTAGTCAGTCAAGCTAAAGAACAATTTGCAAGAATCGCAGAAAAATTATGAATTAATATTCGTGAGTTGCCAAGCACAACCTTCGGACGCAAAATTTCATTGAAAGTATCTTCCCTGAATGAAGAAACTTGAAAAGTAAATAGCAAGAAACCGAATAGGAAATAGAAAATTTCACAATACGAGTACTAATGATATATATATATATATACGCGTGATTAAAGTTTTATCACAACAGCAAACAAATGAGTTTTTTTACAATCCAAAGCTCCAGTCAGGATAATAATTCTCGAAAATTTCACTAGTTTCTTGCGGATTTTCCAGCTATATCGTTTTTCCGTATGCGTGTCTTCGTACTTAAATACGTAGATATTTAAGGATATTTGACCTGACATTTCAAGAAAATGACAATCCGTTCCATCGAGTTTTTATTGGTTCGATTTGCAAACAGATACTGCTGTTCGATCGGGGGATTACAAAAGCCGACCTTCGGACACTCGGGCGAACACACTGAACTCCATCGAGCGTAATCTCGTTTCGCGTGTGTTGCAATATTCGAGAGAAAAGGAATGGGCAGATCAGGTTTGCCGGGCCCGAATTCGAAACCGAATCTTTTATTTCTAGGACGACCGCCAGCCGGTTGTGGTTGCTTGGCAGATTCTTTCTGGTCAAGCCTAGCGCGTCGAATGATTGTCGCTTCTAAAAAAAGCGCGTGCATCACGAGGCTAACTGCAAAAGCAAACCTGGACGAGACACCGAGTAAATTCGCGATTCTACTTGACCTAATAAAACGCCAGACGACGACAGACTGCTTTTTATCCTGTTGAAATAAGACGGTCTCCATGGAAACAAGGAAATCAGTTGACTTATGTACGAGCGAATAAATAATGCACGAAAGCCGCCGCTTCGATGTGCGTTTCTTCACGTCTTTGCGACATCGTAAGACAAGATCCGTGGAACCCATGCGAACAGAGATGAATAAACGTGTGAATGACAAACCACGAGTCGCGTCTGTCATTGAAACGTTGTATTATCACCTTCGAAAATACGATTCGACATATTCCGGTTACGTTGCCGAGTACTAAATACGCTGGCGTCTGCTGACTAGTTCGCTGGAGATAAGATTGAAAGTGACGAGCCGGAGAAGCTGTAGAGGAATAGTTCGAGTTTCGTTCGAGCCTCTTAGTTACTTCGAGCCTGTAAGTCTTGCAATGCCAGTTAGTAGACTTGTCATCGACGATACCATCTTCTGCGAGTCACCTCACGAACGATCTTGTACCTGCTGTATATTGCTTTTCCAGATGCTTCGTCTCTCTCGACGCGTGCATGCGCGACGTTTCAAAAGTTCTATCTCCGTTCGACGTCTGACGAGTCCATAAGTCCGAACGTATTTTTAGTTACAAGGAAACTACAAAAAAATTTCAGCTTGATATTTATTTAGAGGAATTCCTTTCCATTCCGATCTTTACCTCCGTCTTCGTAACGTGACTCGTTCCACGAGTCACGAATCACTATTTTTAATTATTTCGTCCGAAAATTATTTCAAAATTGCAACCAGTTATCCGTCATTTCGTTTGCCTGTTACACGACAAAGAAGCAATTCGTCGAAACGTATCGGCTTTCAAGATCGTCTATGATTCTATCATTAGCCTCTAACGGCGTATTGTACTTCTCACGATCTAACATTATGCTTCATCATCCTAGATACATAGACTAGAGAAAACAAGAGAGTTAACGAAGCTCGAAAAAGCTTACAAGTTCATAAACACACCTGAACATTCCTTCTATAAAAAAAAGGCAAATCTCTGTTACCCTCTGTTAGCCTAGGAAAATAAAATCCTTTCCTAATCGAGCAATCCATCAGGAAACGATGCCCCAAGCAATTTCCCTTTTCTCGTTCTCCTCGTCCCAGTAACTTACAGAAGGCGTGAAACGAGAAACGATACATAGAAGAAACGGAGCAATGTTGATCCACGCGATATACGACCGCTCACCATTCAAGGTCCACCGTTCAGGGAAACGTACTTACATATCCCAATGGATATGTGAATGCACACGAAGACAAGCGCGGAGCCTGTTTGCGATCTCCTCCACACAGATCGAACCGAACACGTAACCATCGACAGTTTCTCTGGTACGCGCTCTCGCGAGATTATCACAGAGAAGAGAAGGGCGTTCATAGTGATGTAATCGGCAAACGTAAACCGCGGGCGACGCCGGGTCTGCCGGAGTCGGCCGATGGCCAACGACCAATGAGAAAACGTGGCACGTTTGTTTGTACCTCGGCACCGCGTGTATGATTCCTTTCGCTGGCCTCGTTCCCTAAGCGCCCGTTTCTGATCGCGTTCCATAACCGCGCCAGGATCAAGGATACCTTGTCCGGGAATTCGCCTGTTGGCAGCCGTTCACGACTTTCGGTCGACGGGTCTTTGTCCCTCGTGACCGACTAGTCTGGCTGGTAGCCGATCCTTTGGAAGGTGAATTGGTCTATGGGTATGAAACTAGTTGGTCCCTCGAGGCCGTTCAGGAATAGGTTGTGGTCTACTATTTGGGTATCCTCTTGCTTTGCTGTTTCTGTTAACTCCTTAACCCTTTCGTTCCTGATACCATCCACAAGATGATGCATCGGTACTAGCGGCAATTTTTGTAGAATTTTATAAATCTTCTTTCTTTTCCTTTTTGTTTTTGAACAATTTAAAGGGGTATTTTAGAAGATTATTTTGTTCCTGATCGTGAAATTCGTGTATTGACTTGTTCAAATAGCGGTGTTATTTCGAATAAATAATATCGCTGAATAATCAATTAATAGTATAAATGAACGAGTAGTAGAGAGTTAAAATCTGCGAATATAAGTGCACGTAAATATATACATACATATGCTCATGTGTGATGCAGCGAATTTTTGTTGGTACATTTCAAGGAAGAATAAACGTATATTGTACGAGATAAAATAATTTCCTGGCTTCGTAAAATTTCTAAAGTCTCGATGAAAAGTTGTCGCGACAAATAATCTGTGTAGAAAACTAGCCAGTGTTCCATAATCTACAAACGAGAATATACTGGTACTTTTGTGTCGAAGAATAATTAAACACGCGCAGCAAGGTCACGAAAGAATTCATTTGAATGCTATTCATAGTTGAAGAGGTGGTAGGTTTGGGCAGTCGATTAATTCCAACATATAGAATACATTCTCGCTTATTTATGCCGCAACTTGGTAAATGTCAACGAAAGGGACTCCGCTTTGACACTGTGATATCGAATAAAATTGCCATCCGCTTGGTTACATTCCACTGTGATTACAAATGAAATCTCATTACTCGCGAACGATATAGCTCGCGCAAAGCGAAATAGATTGCACAGCTCGTCGAGCATAGCTCCGGGCGTTCTTTAAACGTTCTCCGCTGTGATTGTACGTGAGCTGCAGAACGATACGGAGGATCTATTCGAGAAACTATGTAAACGCGACAGGACGCGAGATTGGTGGGAACCACGAAGAAATCTCGCATTTAAAAGCGGCGCGCACAACATGGATTGCATATTTTGATGGTCGGCGAATCGATAACGACCGCAACCAAGAACGTAACGAATGCAATAAAGCGGTCAAAGCGGTAATTTAGGGCCGGCGACGTTTCGTCCAAGGAGAATTGTTATTTACATATAGCGTATATTGCCGTCGCTTTTTAACGTCTTTGTTCCTCTTTGTCTCTCTCTCACTCTCTCTCTCTCTTTCTTCCTTCGTCTCTCACGAGACTAGAATTCACGCGGACAAAAACAATGAGAACGTAGATTATGCTCGTGACTGACTTCGCCGCTCGTCAGAAGTGAAGTGGAAACGGACGACGAGGTTACAAGGAGCGATGGAAAAAACACGGAGGTCGTTGATGGACAATGCGTAATTTACAGCGATAGAGACGTGCCAAGCACAAGCTTCCGTGTTAGAATATGTATACAAATGCATGTACAACAGGAATATGACGAATAGAAGGGGAACGAAGACTCGCCGACAGGAAATCGGTCGGTGCGCTATTAAAAACGCAGCCATTTAATGCCACGTCTAGCGATTGTCAGCGAAATTGGATAATACTACCGCGGGATTTCACTTCCTTTTCACGTGTTCTTATGTGGTATTAATAGAAAGGGTTCAGGTGTCACCAGAAACGTAAGGTGAATGATACAGAAATTTGTCGGAAATATTTTATAGTTGTAAAGGAATTAATTGGACTGTAAAGCAAATCTAATTCTTAAACAAGCTGTACTACAACGAGGCTCGTATTGCCGGCGACTTTATCAAATTCGTAACTCGACCCGTACCACTTCCGGCAACTTCTGCTTCGGTATTACTCTCCCGATGCGAAGTCGATTATTGAGTTTCACGCTGAGCCTGTCGCGCTGGTAGTTCGTAAACGAAGCTCATCGTAGAATTTCATCATCTTAAACGAGCTTGTCGAGAAGATAACCACGTTAATATCCACCCCTTCGTGCCGGCGCTTGAAATGGCTATTCCTCTTCCACCTCCGGATGGGAAAGAACCGTTCGCAGAAATTTCTTCTCGCTGCAACTTCCGAGGGAATCTAATAACAATATCCTTGACCCGGTTTCCATGGCGATTGGTGTCGCGTTTAATCAAATAGTTGGAGTCTGATCGAGTTCGTCGTTGGACAAACAACCGAGTAAACAAAAGATGGACGCGCTAGATGGAAGAGAGTCTTGCTCAGTTACCAGGACACCCCCCGGCCACCTCGATCGATCGTCAGAACAGCCGGTGAAAATAACGCGGGCATTATCGACGATAGAAAGTCCGCTACTACCCGGGGAATGCAGATAAAATCAATGAAAGCGATTCCCTCCTGTCCGTGTTTACGGTCAATCGCAGGGACTTGAAAAACTCGATGTAACAATAATTTACAGGCTCGCCCATAAAAAGTCCCGTGATCGACTTTATCGTTGGCGGCACGACCCCAGATATCGCGCACCCCCTTTCCCTCTCTGCTTGCTATTGGCTCAGCCACTTTCCCCGATGCTTGTTTCAACGATCGCGACGATTGCACACGCAACCCAGTTTCCAGCTGTCAGAATCAGTGACCAAGACGAGACGCTACGTGGAGCACGATCACCGCGTAGAAAGTGATCGAGCGTTTCCGGGACAGGCTGCGCGAGTCTCGCCGGAGACACGAGTGATAACGAAAGGGAATAACCGAAGGTGGCATTCGATTCGATAGAAAGGGAGATGAGATATCGTCCGGTTCGTATTGTCACGAACGAGAACTCTCTTAAGAGCGAAGAAGATCGAGAGGAAACGAACGACATCGACGAGGACGTCACGTCCGTCTGATCGAAGCGAAAGCAGCGAACAGTTTTGCCGCGATACGGTCGACTTGGCACACGTGTGTCTACGAGCAGATGGTCTGGGCTTTTGTACGATGGATCGACGGCAGTCACGAACTCGATAGAATCGCGGCTACTCTACGCGAGCGGCTAGCAAAAAGGAAGGAAAGGAAGAAAAACAAGGCGACGAAGAAGCAGAAGAGGTGGAAGAGGGGTTGGAGGGGGTGGAGGCATGACACGCGTATGTCGGAGTAACTGACGACATCGGAGGTGGGGATAGACCGTCTACTACGCGATAGGTAGCTGTGCTCGAACGAGAGAGTAGTCTATAGGCTCGGCTTGGCTCATCTCCAGGGCATTGTCTTTTTACGATGACGAGTAGCACCGAGGGCTGAAGCGACACCGGTGGAAGGGTGAGATTGCGAGCTACGAAGAAAGATACTCGCGGACGAATAAGAAAGGAAAACAGCTCTGTCTATGAATGTACCGACCTGGAACGGATCATCAGCGAGTCGTGGGTCAACGTTCGGACAAGAGGGAGATATTCTTTTCTTGGTCGCTTTTAGATCGTGGTATAAATATAAGCGGAATCGGTGCATGGCTGTAGCCGTTCCGAACTCTGTGACTCAAAGGAAATAACGATGGACACAAGCACAACAGCCGTAGCTCGATGCAACGACCACGCTTTATTGCATGAACGCACGCAGGCCTGGTCATCGTTGGACTCGCCGCGTCCCTATGATTTTTAGTTCGAGATGATTATAAAACCCTCGTTGTTTGAGTTACGATACACGTAAAACGGCCGCTTGTGCATATTATTATCACGCTGTATACGCGACCTAAGTCAATTCATGGATTGTCAACTGTCGACCATCCAACGATAAAGAAATTAGATGTAACAGACGACGACGTTGCAAAAATTTGATCTAGTCAGTTCGAACGTATCCAACACGGATTGTGTTTCGCATTCTTTATCTCGCGTAGCGTCGACGTGTGTCATACAATATATCATTACCTTGGAAAACAAATCGTTACTGGAGAAGTTTCCCACATAGAAAACATTCGCGCGGAAATTTTCCGCGCTATATACAGTGTAGAGGGTGGCCGAAAATAAAATTACGATCCAGCAGCAGACGCGAAACGGGGAAATACAATACATTCGATTCCTGCCACGAAAGCCAAACACAGGAATCGCACCTTTCGATAGGCACCTCGCCAGGAATTCGCTTCGCTGACTGAAACAAGTATCCACCCTGCATAGCCTGGCGTGTTGTCTGTGCGTAATGGCGGTGCGTGGCTTATTCCACTGCACCGCGCGCGCATGCGACACGACGCAGCTTATCGGTTCGTTTGGGGGACAGGAGGACTCGTGTACATGGCAGATAATAAAGGTTCATCGTCCCTCTACGGTACCAATTATTTCTCGTTTCGACGTTCTCGGCGGACATTGATATTCGGAGAAGCAGATTTGAGCACATCCGCTCGGCTGAAATGGTGCTTTAACGAGCTCGTAAGAGGTTACAACCGGTTCATGCACTCTGCGAACCATTTTTACTTCCGCGACCACTGGAGAGGAAGGAAGGACATTGTAACCGAACAATGGCGCGTAGAACAAAGGGGAAATTATGAAAGACGCACGTTTAGATTGACACATTTTTAATCAATGTACCAAAGCAAAACTACGCGTATCGTTATACGAGAAAATTCATTTACAGGGAAATAAAAGGACGTATAGGACAGATCTGTATGATATAACAACGACGATTCGCTTTCACGCGAATTCGATGATACGGATAATAAGAGTTCGGCCGACGATCGATAAAAATTCCATAAACGGAATCAAGAAACGTGATACTACGGATAGAGAAAGTGTAGAGCCAACGTGAATCGCGTATGCGAACAACTCCGTTTGATTTGGGGATAATTATGGCGAGGAAGGTGGATTTTATGAATATTGATGTACTTTATGGGTCTTTGGTTGTCAGAGACACGGTAAAACGGCTGGCGCGGTGCAATTGATTTCACCATAACGGGCCGATAACGAGTCAATTGCCGTGGTTCGCGCACTTTCGTTCCTGATTGCAAAATCGGTCACGCGGATTATGTTACGCGCGCCGCTCGTTCGACTGTTGCTCGCCGCGGCAAGATTTCCAAGTTGCAATGGAACACACGACGACTGCGAAATCACGCCAACGGCCGTTCACAATTTCTTCGGGAACATCGGAATGCGTAGTGCGACGCGTCGTTGCTTAAAGAACGATGGAAGAATCGGAGAATCGATTGAACTGCTACGAAAGATCGGTTATCCTGGTGACATCTAACGGATCGGATCAAAGGTATCGTCCTTCCCTTCTTTTCTCTTTTCCTTTTAAAGATATTGAAGAATGACAAAAAAAAGAGAAAAAAAGAAAAAAAAGTAAGATACAGAGGTGGTTGCGAAACAGTCACGAAAATGGAAACTAGGACGTCACAACGAGAATTAAAATCGTCGTGGTGTATAACGCTCGTAGGTGTTTTCACAAGAACGTCGATGTTCGTTTGCTTTCGCGGGTCGCCTTCGATCAGTTTGTGTGCATAAGTTAAAACCCAGCCGGTTCATCCTAACGAACTTATAGGTGCATCGGCCTACTTTTAGGCTCCGTTCGTGGGAGCGCATAAATAAAGGAGTCAGTGTATAATTCAAGGTCCGTCCACGTTGGCATTAGGAAACGTTTTTCGTTCTAGAAACCGTGTTTTCTTCGTGACCTTTCATTTCTTACGGTGTAATCTTCCGAGCCAAAGCATATACAATCGGTCGCAATTTGTCAAACGGATAAATTTTCAAAGGGAATATCACTACGCTTGCGCCGCGTTTCATCCGCCATTCCCTGCTGGGTATCTCGCCGGCATGGTTGACGTCAAGGGAGAAGACGCGCGCGCTTAGCGTCCCAGTACCGACGACCGATCCTTTTAACGAGTTCCAATTGGAAGGAAATGAAGTAATGAAAAGCGCAGCGACCAAGGCGCCCTTCGTAAAAGGGCGCCAAACACGACGTCTAACAACTACTTTGTGATTCTAATAGTCGTATCCGTTCACGCAGCTGACCTGCTTCGCACTGCAACGTTGAATTGCAGATTCGTCGAAGACGCAAAGTTATGAGTATCCTCGTTCGTGGACACGAAGGCGTTGCCAATTATCACGAAGAAAAAAACCGAACGATTTGACCCGAGAACGAGAGCTAACTAACTGTTGAGTAGGACTCGGATCGGCCATGAATGCTTCGCGTATCGACGCTTGCGATGGGATTGCCGGCTCGTCGAGTGGTTTAAGTGGTAGCAAATTCTAATTGGCTTCTCGTCTAATTTAATCGACACTCTGTATCCGGAGAGTTCGCGTCACTGAACGCCTCCGGCTCGTTAGTCAGTCCCGATCTCCAAGATCGGAATTGACGGACAGTTTTGGGTCACGGACGCACGTAACGCGCGAATATTTTCGGTGCGTTTATCGAACCGGTCGCACCGCGTGTTCGCGCGAGTGTGCGTTACCGTTAGCCACCGCGCGTCTCGCGACCAATCGCCACGCGCTCGCCTCGTTTCTTCGAAAACGGCCGTACCTGGACGAACGCGTCCTCACGCTCCATTGCGATCTTCTCAGGCCATCCGCGCGCGTTACCGCCGCGTCCAGAAATATTTACTATGTGACGCACGACTAGCGGTGATTAACGACGAACGAGACACCGTTCGCGAAAATGCTCGGTGAAAATAGAAAGCGTAATCGGGACATCGCGCGCGATCCTCTTCCATCTTCGCTTCTTCTGTTCCAACTCATCCGTTCAAACGATGACTAGGCAAATGTTTACCACAATCCTTGCCGCTTCTAGGTCCCGCCTTTCGGACTCGATTGCTCACACAGAAAACAGCCAATCGTTCGACGAGATTTTTTTGTCAAACCCATCGATCGATTCACTTCGCGGACGCTTTTAGATGTTAATGTAAAGACCGTGCGATTGTGGGGCGTCCGAAGGTTTTTTTGAAAAACAACCGTTACCTTCACCTTTCCTTCGGAATAAGCGGCCATCAACTATAAGAATAAGGCACGGAAACCGATATCTTTCCTCGAAAATTGTATCGCTTTCTGAAACGTGTATTAGTGACAGGGTCTAGTTTAGATTATAACCGACTGACCCTTCTTTGTTTATCCGCTTTGAAAGTGTGTAAAAATAATCGATTTATCGATATCTGGGCGTATAATGTAGCACTGTTGAAGTATCATTAACTCGGCTTTCGTAGAAATATCTTGACTTATAGCATAGTACACGTGTCATCGTGTTCGCCTTCTTCTTCCAACGTTGTTAACGTTATTATCGCAACCTGATGAGCAGGTAACCAAGCAAGAAACAGATCCCCGGACAAAACGCAGTATCGATCCTTTTATTTCCCCGGGTGCAATTTGCCAGACCGTGCTACCTCTTGAAAATATATGATTAATGATCGATGCCCGCGCAGATGTAGCTTGGCACTCGCCACACAGAAAGAAAAGCAAAATTAAAGCGCATTATGACGAATTCTAATGTGATGACTGTCTGCTGTTGTCGTTGACGGATCACAGCGTTCACCATTTTCGCTCGCACTCTCATTTCACGCAATGCATCGTCAAGCATGCAGAACAAGTTACACGGACGTGGTCATGTATAGAATAAAAATATCGACTGGCTTTTCTAAGATCAAGTTTAAATTTATAGCAAGTACGACTGTTTATTTATTTCTTTAGCGAAGTATTTTGGAAGATCGAAGATAGATGCAATATTGATTTTGCTTCTTAAAATAGTCATACCGAGTAACTGTTTGCTAATTCGATTACGGCTTATTATCGATTTTCAAATGTCTTCTAAGTTATTTTTGACCGAAAATTGGTTTTAAAACGTTTCTAGAATCAATTTTCGTATCGATTTTACGACATTTGGTTTTATTTACTTTTATCCTGTAGCTATCGAATCATAACCATTCGTAATATACATATCTAAGTATGAGTTTCGAAACTTATGTTTTACACAAGAAATAGCATGAAAGCGTTTCGTAGGTTTCCCAGAGGTTTTCCAGGGAAATCTGATCTGTGTCAGTGCATTTGTATACAAATCGATAGCGTTAAGAGAAGCGTGGAAAGCGACGGCGTGGATATGGATATCCGACTTAAGCATGCAAACGAGAGATCAACTGCGGCAATTTAAGAAATAAAATTAACTGGCACTCACGAGCCTACACAGGTGCTCGAGCGCGCAAGCTTGTGTCGATAAGTTATTTGCACATATTTCCATAGAAACTCTCAGGTTTTCCTCTCCTTTTCCTTTCTCTCTTTCTCCACCGTGAATCGTGCGAAATCGCACGTACATTTCCAACATACACACCCATATTACAACTTCTCGCACAACACACTCTCGTTGTTTCGCGCGTAAATACACCTTCTCCTCTCTTCCGGAGGTATCACCGTTTGGCAGCGCGCGGACTTTCGTAATATTTGTATAGAGAAGGGAAAGTGACTGAAAGAAACGAGCGGCAGATGAGATCAGCGTGGCCGCGGGTATCTCGAAACGACCAGCTTGTCAAAGCCTTTTTTGTCGAGTAACGGTACAAGCATCGTTTATCGAGGCGAACTAGGAAATTCGTGATGTCTTTCGCGAATTTTTATCCGGTCGAGTTTAAAAGTTGTGCGCCAGATAGGGAACAGGAAAGCCGATCGATCGATATTGCGAATAGGCGAGGGGCCATGGTTGCTCATGCGGCACGTTGATTCGAGCACTTTCACCTAGACCCGTGTCGATCCAACTCTTCTAGATCTTGCATGAAACGTAATAATTTAGAAACGAAACGTTTGGCTCGAACAACGTTCCGTACGCTCATGCTGATCGTTTTCTTTCTTCTTTTTATTCTTTTTCTTTTTCTTTTTTGTCGTATCGCAATACAAAGAGACATATAGATACGATCGCATTGCTCGAGTACCATATAATTCGCGAACGTCCCGATTAACCGAGAAGCAATTCGTGGAACGACTTCGTCGGCTGTTAAAGTCTATCGAGATTTTGTTGCCAGGTTTTCGTAGACGAGATCTAGTACATGGCCGAGCCGGTGAATTTTCCAAGAAGCAACGACAACGCGTGTATCTCGGAAAGCCGATAGACTCCTCAGAGTCAACAAAACCACGCGAATCGAAAGATATAATTGACACAGATAACTGTTCGATCGGTCGCCATGCGGAGTAATGTTTTTGCGGCAATCGCGTGCGGTGAACGCGTCGATCGTTGTAGAGCACACGTCGATGTACATGTGCCGACGGTGTACAAACAGCAATAGTCGCATTCATCTTGATTATTTTCATTGCATTATGCATTCAATTGGTAAAAGCATGCATCGAGTTGCGCCACTCGCTAGCTGTTCCGTGAGTATTTTCCAAACAGCTCCGACTTTTGTCGAGCACCGTCATCCTTCTTTCTACGTGTCCATTAATAATGGACCTTGATCTAACGCAAAAAGAACATACTTTACGCGTGCCGCTAGTCCAGCACGTAAAGTTTTCGACCGTTGCTCGACTCGACCCAAAACAAAAAACCAAAGGGATCGTATAGAACGAAACACGAATATCCGAAGCTCGGGTGCGCGTGCGCGCAAAAAGCGAATCGCTGCTTCTTATCGAGGGCGTAACACGAGACAAACCGATCTGATTACCGGCGAACGACCTTCCCCGAGAACTATGTATCAAACAGGCGTTACCTGCTACCAGGCGGGAAGTCAACGAACGATCATAACCCGTAAATGTCGCCTACAATGGAACCAGTTTCGTCCCGTTCCATGCTGTTCGGTGGCATCGATACCGGTGACGTCAGACGTTAACGGGCAAGAGGGCTGCACGAGCACGAGAAAGGGAGAAAAAGAACTCGTGACACTCTCCGGGAGCAGATAGAGAGCTGGAGCAAAGTAAATCGGACAGAGAGTGGCAAGGGAACCGCGAAGGGTGGCGGATCGATAGCACGACCTTGAGACTCGTCGTCGCCTCGGTACGCCCGAGCAACCTCCGGTTCTCATAAAAGCGAATTACCGTTGGGAAGAGAGGACAGCGCGTGGACGTATACACAAACGCGCAAGTTCTCTGGGTCGACAACGGTTTGGAGAGGGAGAGGAACGAACGAGAATGAGGTGAGGATACGGGGAAGAGGTAAAGGGAAAGAACCATCGTGCAGGGTGTAAGTGAAGAGAGAAACAGGGACGTAAGACGAAAGAAAGAGACCGGAGGGAAGGAGGAAACAAAAGATGGTTCGAATGATCGTACGACGTCGTGGATACGCGTTTTATTTCAAGAGGTACTTTTACGGAACGGGTCTCGTTGAGTAGATTTTTCTCGGCAGAAACCGTAGCTATTTACGTACCACGCCCGCGATAATGCACGTTTCGACGCGATCGTTGGCATCTCTGACGTTCGGCCATTTTGGATACACGGTGACGTCAGCGACAAAATCTGAGAAACGATCATGAAGAAAAACGTGTCATCCATCGTGGCACGGCAATTTTCTTCTTTCTATCGGTACCTTCGTGACCTCACACTACATCGATTAGCGTCTCTATTCGTCCGAGAATCGAACCGGACACGGTCGAGTATGTTCCTCTTGTTCGAGATGTATTTTTATTATCTCTGTTCCTCAGAGTGAATCGAGAATGTGCCGTTGCCATTCTTCGTTACAGCCAAGACAACAAAGATAAAAACAACGACGAGCAATACCGAGCTCGATTTTTTCACTCACGATAGATGGATTACTTTCCTTCTCTCTTTATTTTCTCATACTCTCTTCTTTTTTTCCTTTTCGTATGACAAAAAAGGAACAATGCAACAGAGCGCCGCGCTGGGTAACGAATGGACGAGCATTCACAGACGACCGATGTGCAACCTCGCGTTCTCATCGAAACCGAGAAACTTCAACGTGCATCCGGTGCATGCCATTGTGCGACCTCACCGGTAGTCTGTTCGTTCACATACGTATCGGTTTGGAACCGAGACGCTTTTTCGTATGCTTTCATGCAAATACCACTGTGACGGAGCTCAATTGCTTTCAATCGATTTAACATTGCGAACTTAGTCATTAACATAAGACGTAATGGCCGCCGAAGGCATAGTAATTTATGAATGTATCGTTCGTTTATATTCGAGATATTGTAGCTAGTTTTTAAGCGAAGATAAAACGTGCTAATAAAGGAAAAAAAATGAAGTAAACAGCTTAACGAGGATTACCTTCTTATAATATAGCGTCTCTAACGAACGACGGGTTTATTACTTTATGATGACTCGCGCCGTCACACGTGAGAAATAATCATGTTACCGGAGAACAGCCGACGGTAAATCTAATCCGTTCTTGTCTTCTATCAATCCAAGGAGGAACCATATTCGTCATAGTTTCTAGAACCATCCTACAAACGCGATATTCGTTCCTTCAATAGTACGTATAGAAATTAAATAAATATTAATTTATGTTCTCTAATCTATTTATATAGATACGATAAATTATATGAAAACTGATGTATGTTCTCTATATAGAAGATCTGATTAAAAGTAGTGAGAAGATTTTAATTGAAACTAGGTCAAAATCTAATAACAGAGAAAGCTGACTTCAAAACATATCGGAGCAACGTTCGATCGTTGGACCAACCTAACCAGGCAGAAACGAGTTTACATAAACGAACAGCAATGAATCATCGATATAATTGGCAAAGAGAGAAAGAGATCGCTCTCGCTCCATCTTTCCGTTAGCTACGATTTCGAGTTGGAAGCCAACAAAAGGAAGAGAAAATAACCAGCAGAACTTTCTTTTCGACCACACATGCGAGGACTACGACGAACAGATAGCTATCAGGTGTCGCGTCGCGATAGTACTCGCTTCCCCTTAGCGGCCGCGGAATTTAGATACCCAGCGACGCTTCTCTTCCGGCTGCACCGCTTACGTAGTGCGTACAAGCGTTACGTAACGCACGAGAAGCAGAGCAGACCGAGCAAAGCGTAACAATCTATCGGATCTACGCACGGTTGCCGCGCGGGTGAACGTTCGGCAATGTTCGTGGATTCCCGGCTGAGCTCGTTGGCCGCGGCTCGACCGATTTACAATTACACCCGCGCCGCGCATGCGCGCGTCTTTCGTACATGCAACAGCATCCACGATTTCAAACCTATCGAATTTTTCTTTTTTCTAACGCAACGCTCTACGTATCTTTATTTCATTTCGTTCCCTATTTATTCAGCTTTATGTAACGCTTCCAATATTTTCAATTTCCCTGCAAGCTTGTTACACCCACGCGCTCGTTTATTTATCAACACGTGTCGACACAGCGCAACATTTTTCAAAGGATGCGCCAAAAGCTTCATCGCATTCTGATCGCGAAACTGTTTTTGGAATACGCCACGTTTCGGGTGCAATTTTACCCCGCGCGTGACAATATTGCATTACGTTACTGCGGTGCAATGCGCGCCGCGTATTTCTCCGTTCCTTTTCCACGAATGCACGTACGCACGCTCGTTTTTGCGTACTGCATTTCAACCGGTGTTTCTTTCGCGCCGCGCGGCCTTTAAGAAGCCACATTTCACGCGAGCCCCGTTCCTTACCACCCGTTCCGTAATGCCGGCTTCTCTCATTTTTTTCCCCCTCTCCGCTTCCTCAGTTCGTGCGCGCGTATACAAGAGCGCTCGATAAGCGAACCGCGGACGGATGGGTTGGCAAAGGTCAAATATTTCGAAGCTTGTCGATGAAATTATTTAACGAGTCGCTACCGTTCGACGGTGTAAAGTCGTTATTGTAGCTGGTCGGTCGAAGAGTGAGAAGAGTGAAGGGAACGTGTCTGTTACGATTTGCGCGGGTTCTTCGCACGTGGACTTTTTTGCGCCCAAATAAGCGTCCTCGACATATAAAACCTTACGTGTACAGAAACATTTAAGTTCTCGAACTGGAAAGGACGGTCTCTTAGAAACATATGACGTATCGCTCGATCCATCTTAGCCGAGGATCTAGATTGCTGTTGGTTCTTTCTTTTTTCACCGCTCCTATAAGGCTTTACGGTGCGTTCTAAAATTAGAGGATGACCAAGGGTTCGCGCTTTTATCGGATAGAATTAATCTGCCGAGAAAGTTTCACTTTTGGTCGCGCGAGTTCAACGAAAAATTTAATTAAAAGTAAAGAACGTCGATTAACCGTGTCGAGTAAAATAATGTTTAGTTGAATCTTTCGAAAATGTTTCCGCAGCATTATCAATAATAGAATAATCGTGGGTCAGGAGGATCAACGCCCGTATAATTCCTATGAGACGTACCAATAACCAGCCGCATCTCTTCGTGCCATTCTCTGATACGTAACACTTTGGTAAATTATGGTCCGAAGCTGCGCAGATTGATTCAATACAGGTTATGAAAAGCAAATGTATAGCTATGTACCTTCGAGCAAAAACTATGTACATCATTTTGCAGATACACTCGTGACCGCACGTTCGTATTCATGTTGATTTTTTCCTTCTTCTGTTAAGTAAATTTTGCACGTTGTTTACACAGTTAATACAGTCAATAGAACCTCGATACAATAATATCGCGAATGACATCATAGACAAACATTTAAATGATTATGATAAGAACGATCAACAACGACAAATATGACATCAATATTATATAATGCCCATAATGCCCATTGGTAACATTAAAAACAGTTACGTATATCTGCAAACATGAAATGCCTTTAAAACCGGATCTTTCGCATACATTCGCATACCTTTTTCTAATGCATATCTTCGATCCGTAAACGTTTTCACCCGTTGAGTTCACTTCTATAATTCCGACGCTAACCTCTCTCTCTCTCTCTCTCTTTTTCTCTCTACGACGATCGCTGGAATGCTTTCTCGCGATGACCTAGCCGTTTAACTAACAAACATCTGAACAAAATGACGTTCATATATACCTTGATAAGTCAACGATAGCGATACTGGTACATGTCACGTTATTTACAAACACGAACAGTCGTTAATTGAATGGTTTCTCGGTTAAAATCATCCGCCACTACGAAGTTAAATAAATGCGCGGAAGCCGATGCTGCATCGTGAACTTAAACCAAACATTAAACTCTATCGAAAAGCTATTACTTCACGTTTGGTTTGGTCGTACTCACGAACGTCGAATTCTGAGTCACGTCCGCGAATAAACGTGTTACGATGATTGTTATTCTTCGATGGCGACTCGTTTCCACGAGCGATCCGCTGGTTGGTCTGGAGCGACGAGAGGAGTCGCTAAAAATCATGTCGCGCCGTATACGCGTCCTTATGAGGAAATCGGGACGTCGGAGGACGAGGCCTGGCCTGCCGGATTTCATGCTATCCCGTTAGCAGACTCGGGGGCAGCCGCGACGCAGCCAGACGAGACGCTCCACGACACGCGCCGCATCCATCACCTACATACGCGCATAGATTGCGATCGTTTTCCGTTCCCGTTTCCCATCTTCGTGCACGATAAAACCGTTTTGCGCCTCTGTGAATCGCGACTGCAGCATGCGCCTCGCACACTGACCTCGATACATACGTCGCGGGTCTGATATCTGCTCGCGTTGCGCGTCAACCTCGATTAAACCGCAGCCACCGAAAAATGTCGAATATCGCGGCGCGTCGCCACGGACCGTGACTATCGGTGCCGTTCCGACCCTCGGGGAAACGCTGGCTCTCATTCCTCCAATCAACTAGCTCGGTCTCTACCATTACCAGCTATAGCCGGGTAACCGTCATAGCAAAGCGGATATATCTTCCAGCGTGCATTGGCGAAAAGCGGTGAAACTCGAAGACACGTCGAAACGCGTAAATTCAAGCAACCGTGCCTCTCGCGGTTTACCTTTTTGTGAAAGTAGATCTCTCTTTCTCGACGGGTCACCGGGCGTAATTCCTCGTCCTTATGCAGCGAGATTACGCGCTCGCGTCGGCCGATGCTTGCGCGCATTCTTTTCCTCCGCCGCGAAAGGACATTATGCATAAACGACGGTGACAATGTGTCGTGCCATGCGCGGTGCACCGCACCGTCCCGCACCACGCCACGCCACGCCACGCCATACCGCGCCGCGCCATGCCACACCGCA
Source organism: Bombus vancouverensis nearcticus (assembly GCF_051014615.1). Classification (NCBI taxonomy): domain Eukaryota; kingdom Metazoa; phylum Arthropoda; class Insecta; order Hymenoptera; family Apidae; genus Bombus; species Bombus vancouverensis. The sequence goes on along the minus strand of NC_134916.1, from coordinate 13,001,167 downwards.
TTACTTTCCCGCGGTGTGGAATTATTGCGGCCCGTTGGCAAATGGGTGTGGTAAAGCGATTTCGCCCGCTCCTTCACGAGTCACGTCGCAGCCAACCGATTTTAGAGATCGCGACAACGCATAGCACGCGAGATATAAACATTTTTGTCGTGATACGTCGGTGATACTCCTTTGGCTGATGGCACGTTTTTACGAAAGGTTCGCTAGGGTCCGTTTCCGGGAACAGGTCTACCTGTTTGAAAGGACTCCAAAAGAATTCTCGCCATGCGCGCGCTGGATTCCATGCCGCATCCTTTTACTGCTGCATGACATCATATCTATTTTCAGTAGCGCCAGATATCTAATATCGGACATCCGCTGTAATGGAACCTGAGATCGTATTCCCGGGGTACTCGGCATAAACAAACATAATTGTTATCTCGCGTGTCTTATTCAACTATATTGCAAAGGAAATACATATACGATACGAGAATCATCGAAACGACCGCAATATCCACTACTTTCCACTGTCGCTCCTACTTTATCCCATCTATGCGATATCTAGGCGACCAGCTATATTTCCAGCGCATTCATCGATCGTTGGTTCTCGTAACGAGGTGAGAAAAGACTAGAATTTCATTCAGCGACGTTGGCGTGAGGCTGCTGCTCGTAACACTAGTCCAAGCAAAGATACAACGTCCGTCAAGGTGCTACTCTTGAGACCGTGAGAAAACAACGTGCGTAGAATGTGTGTACAATGATAGCACCAGCTCGGCTTCCTCTTGAGGAGAGATGATTTCGCGAACCGTGCAATCTCTGATGTAACACGAATCTTTCTCTCTCTCTTTCTATCTTCTTTTTTTTTTGTGTCGTAGAACAATGTACAACGTATAATACACTTCCTACGCGGCTTGGCGAAATTCGACGCCGGAGTGTCTCATTAATATTCTACGCCGTCGATTCTTTATCTAAAATTCGAATTCTCGGATCGAGGCCGTGCGTCGTAAATTGACTTTCGGTTGGAGAAAATGAGAGAGGAAAAAAAGATGATAAACATGAAAAAAAGAAATCAAAAGATAGAGAGAGAGAGAGAGAGAGAGACGGGTAGAAAACAACGAATGAAAACAAAAGTAAGAAGCGATAAAAAAAATACAATAAGATATAGTGTTTGGCGTTTTCATAGAAGAAGAAAAAAAACCGTCAGAGCATCGTGATATCTGGGATCGCGCGATTGCTCCGTTTCTTAGGTCGAATCGGACTCGAATTCTGGACGTGCACGCCACGCGTACACACGAGTAGCATCGTTGCGGCACGTGAACGAGATACCACCACATGTTCTCGCGACTTTTCAACAACACTGACGTGTTGGACTTTCAGCTCTGCGCGATTAACTCGGCGGATACTAGACAGTCATCGGCGTGTAACGCCCAGGAGGACGCAGCGTTGCCCGCAATAGAATGAGCCCGTCCGATTAATGGCACAGTCAGACGAAAGAGGACGCATCTACTTCGACTATCCGATATCGACGATGTTCTATCTCAAGCACACAATCAGATTATTCTCTCACATTTAAATCGCGTGCTTTCACCGTGTTACAAATAACATGGTGATAAAAATGCACGAGTATAGAATCAGGCAAATCTTTCCATCAAATGGCTGGTCATATTATCGTCACGTAATTACTCAGCGGGATTGTTATTCGATGGAAGCTACTACGAATGGTCTACGTGGAATGTCAAGTAGTTTTGTTCATGGCGGTTTGCATAGAACGCGAAAAAAAAAAAATAGAAAAATAGAGAGACGGTAAAAAAGAGGAAGCAGGGAGAAGGCAAACCCGCCCGAGCGAAATTACGATGAATACCGGTCGTTGTTTTCTAGTACAATGGCCGTCGTTATGTCGCCGCTTTTATTACGTTCATGCGAAACTGCATTGGAAATGAAGCGACGCACGCGATTGGTCGTTCGTAATATCGTTCGAGGCTGATTTCCATCGGATAAAACGAAGCAGGAGCAACGTTTGTCAACTAAGATTCCGTGGAAAGTTGCAGAGAGCTCGACAAGGGGCGCTCGTGGGCGTTACTCCGCTATTATACGACGGAAGGGCTGAAATTAGGTCAACAAGGTGTCGGTACGCATAACGAACTGGGTCACGCTTTTACAGACGCTTCCACATGGCAAACAATCGATCGGGCTTCAGTCTCCCTCCTATATATCCCGTGCTTGCAAAGTAATAAAACGCAACAGGATAGAATAACGATGAGAGTATTTGGCGTGGATACGCGAATACACGAGCAACGTCGGAATTTGCTCCGGCGATTATCTTATCGCGAATATTCCCGCCGATACGTAGCTCGCGTTGCCAGAAAACATAAACAGAAATTCGTTTGGCCCACGCAAATAAACGATCATTGCAAATTGGGACACAGATTGATTCTCTTATATCCATCTCTGAATTCTCCGCCAACTTATGAAAACTTCTCGCGTGCGATAAAGAAATATTATTCCCAGTGTCAATAACGTAGCAGCGAAGATATCGATAAAGAAAAAGATCGTGATACATCTTACCGGTTGACCTTGCACTTGACGAAACTATCCACGTGGCTATATCCGCCTGATGACGACATCGATGATGTCGGTTGCGGCTACAGGCAGAGGGGGACTTTCGTTTTCATTTTCTTTCGAGGTACTCGTCGTCGAGTCCTTGACTGTGCCCACTTCGATAACGCTACTCGCATAGTAAACCCGCTGACTCTTATCACCTTCTTGCATTCGCGGCTATCGTTTCTCGCTCGTTCGAGGTGAGTCACTTCAAATGTTCGCCATTATGACATTCGTGGCATCCTCGTCGAACGATGCTACGTTACATTGTTTCCTTCCGTCTATATTGCGTCCAGATTGTATATGTATATACATATTTTCGTTACGTGAGACACGCCAATGGTTTATACGGTCGTGTTATAAAACTTGCACGACTCTCAGGCGATATGATATGTATACATCAGACCGGATAAAACGGACGACCTTGCGTATCGGCGTTCTCATGACAAATCGGTACATCGGCAGATTGGGCGACCGACACACATCTGGCCCATCTGTCGACTCGAGAAACTTGTTTTTCGACCGTTGGTCCGACGTGTTTTTTCGACCTCCTCATGAATCACGCGTCTCGTCCACGCTCCGGGCTATTAACGCTAATAATGCCACTGCCTCGAACGGGATTAACCCGATGGCACATTAATTTGGACGATATTCGCGATCGCTCTTCGCTCTACCAGAGAACGTTACGTCTGCGAGCAATGACGATAATTGTTTGCCAGATTACGAGATCTATTAATAGATGGAATATGTCTGAGCGTAACCACGAATAGCTTTCCTGTCAAAGAGAGGGAGAAGCTGTCGATTTTCTGTAATCTCACGTGTTCCTAATTTCATCTCCAAACGTCTCAAATAGGAATGACGAATTTTAACTATAAACGTATTTTTTCCTCGAAGTATTTTTAAATTTCCTTTCCTACGATCGGACGTTTTCAGATTAAAAACACATGGAGCTAAAAAAATGTCTAAAAATTCTGATTTTATATTTGCCGTTATTATTCGCGGGAATACCGCTAATAACAAATGTAAGCGCGTAGTTATGATCTTGGAATGTACAACAAACATCGACGTTTAAAAAAGAGAATCGGTTTGTGAACGATATCCGATAAAAAAAAAAAGGAACGTATAATACAGTACTGTTCACTTTACTCGTTCGCATAAAAAGCGGATCAAACGTTGTAATCACTCAACAACTCGGGTTCTCTGCATCCCAGCGAATCCATTATTCAACGAGAAAAAAGGAAAGAACGTTTAAGTAGCCTCGCCGCGTGAATCCCGTGGCTAAAAGAACGATCTCGAACGTGTTAGTAATTTCCTGCGCAATTGCGACACCGTCCTTTATCTACTGTTTACATAAATCCGTCGCCAGACACCTAAGAAACGATGATTAAAGAGACATAGCTTGTGGATACTTCGCGAGGAAAATTAGATCGGCGAGCGTTTAGCCGGAATACGAGGCACACTCTAATGGCGAATCGTTTAAAATGGGCGGCGGTGGCAATTTATTTACATCGCACGTGGCCCTCCGTGGGCGGCGGTCAGAAAGCGTGTGTACACGAGATCCCGGAACATCGTCGGCATCGACGTACCCTCTTTCTCTCTCTCTCTCTCTCTCTCTCTCTCTCTCTATCATCTCCCTTTCTCTCTTTCTCTAGCGATAGACACACCCGAGTTACGCTTTGGGGTGAAACTATACATATAGTTAACTCGATCAAAACGGCGACGGGCAACATGGTCGCCATGATTGGTACGAAGTCACCCGGAAGAAAGAGGCAGAGAGCCTGGCTTCCGCCCTCGGTAGATCGACGCCTCTCGAATCCCTTATCCCGTCTTAACGTTCCCGCATATCGGATCCAGCTCGGGCCGTGTTACCAAGGAACGAACCTCGACAGACAATTTCGGCGGAGTACAGAAGAATGGATGTCCTTCGACCGGATTGACCGTAGGCCAACGACACCGAAATAATACGACACGCAAACATTGTCGTGCCTTTGAATATTTAACAGAATCAACATGCGAGTTGCCGTAGCAGAACGCCGGGTGTTTACGTTGACGAACGAACGCTTACATTATCCGCGCCTCTCGATATCCTCTCCTCTCTTACCGCTACTCGAAAGCGAAATACCGAAGGGAATTAATTATGCAAGCGTCGTACGCGATCGAGCCCGGTTCGTTCATACGTATATACGTTCGCTACTCGCCGCTTCTACCTGCAACGGAGGAACGGAACACCCTCGGGTAAGACCGATCTTCGCGAGGTTGTACCTCGCACAGAATCTCGCGTATCACGCACGCGATCGCGTCAACAACAACAATCGGGGATACGCGGAGAAACGATCATCCTCGCGATATCGATCGCAGTTGCGGCGAACAGCGCGCGACGCGCTTTTATGTTCCTAATTGGAGATACATACTCGCAACGCAGAGGTTTCCACGCGCGGCTCGCCGAAGTATCGTGTTACGAAAGGTATATGCCAAGTGCACTTGTAAGGTATCCCCTCTGTCAGTCCGACACATAGCGAAACAGACATCGAGCAGAAACACCTGCTCGAGAAACATCGAGGCTTCGTCGGTCTGATTCTATGAAATGCACGCGCGTTTAGGTGGAACGATCTAGAACCAAGGTGGGCAAAATAAATAGGAAGAAACGGAGGTGAAGCGGTCCAGTAGACACTCCTCGTATGTAGTCAGACTCGGACTCGTCGAAGCTACGAGAACCTTCGATTTTATTGATAGGACACACACAGCTCGTAGTGTGTCGCGTTAATCGAACGATGTTGACGACCTTAACGAGAGCTCGTGGACCCTGCTAGACGCGCGCTTCTTTGTGTCGCGGATCCATCCGTTGCGTAGTGTCGGCTATGGGAAGAGGGAGAAAGAGAGAAACCGAGAGAACAAGAAAGTCACGGAAAGTGCGACAGAGAGACACAAAGAGAAAGAGGGAAGAAGCTTCGAGGGTTTTGGTGGGGGGCAGGGGGGCAGCAGGGCTGGAGGAGGCGGTAGGGGCAAAGACTATATTGATCACTGACCTTTCCTGCGGCCGAATGGTCCGAAGAACGTGCCGTTCTTGCCGATGACGTTATCGTCGATGTACTTGAGCAGTTTCGTGGTATCCTCCCCTTTTCTAGAGGCGATCGACTTGACAGGACGCGGCGGCGCAAGCCTCTGGTTACCGCTGGTCAGCGTGCTCGGGCTGACGGTGTTGGTTGTGGTTGTGGTGGACGTGGTGGCCGTGGTCGACGTTGACGTCGACGCTACGGCGTTCGGTTGGCCCGCTAAGCCGGCGCAGCTTGTGCTTCCAGCCGTAGGGCACGTCGTTTCCTCCGCGAGGGAATTGATCCTCCGCTGCGACCCGCTCCAGTTCTTACCACACGAAATCTTCACCGAGCAACTCATTCTCTCATAGTAATCGGGTACCTCTCAGTGTGCATAGTAAGGGTAACGACGATTCGACACACGCGATAACGCACCCGATCGTTGCATGTACTCTCCGCGATGTGCTCACGGAGCCGAACGTACCGACAAACACTACGGAATAAACGTGTGTACGATGTATTGTACGTGTATATATACGTTTGTATGCCTCCTTAGTTAGAATTTGTCACTCGCCGAACAGCAGTAGCATCGTCCGCAACGAGAATGAACAAATTTGCCTGTCTGGTTGCCCTTTCTCTTTGTCCCTTGCACTCTCGGATACACGTGTTTATCACTGGAACGTTAATTGGAACGGTGCGAGGGACGCGAGGGTTTAGTTATGGTTCGTAGTCTGATTTTTAAAAAAAAAAAAAGAACAGACGAAGAGGGACGCGCGCGTATCGCGTGTTAATCGTCCGTTCAAACGATAACTACAGGCGGAACGAACGAGCTTCGCGAATATCTCTTTCGTTCTTTCTTCCTCCTTTACTTTTTCTTTTTTCCCTGTTCCTGGCTTGTTCTACACCTTTCGTTATTTGACAATGTTTCGATCGATTTCGACCGATCCGTTCCAGGCGTACGGGACGAGGAAAAGTTTAGCGTTCACTCAGCCTCGCGATATTTGCTCGACTTTCGACGTCACGCGATCCGGTTTGTTTCGTGTTTTTGTACCTTCGAATACGTTAGCGCGACTACCGTCGGATTAACTCGAGCTTCGACTACTTCCGTGATAGCTTGCCAAGCAATTGCGCACCGTGAACACATACAACCTCGCTCGATGCTGAGGCGAGACTGAATGTCTAGCGGACGAGCTGCCCGGTTCGCCAATGGCGTCACATGGTCACGCAGGCGCCGTCGAGTCTCGCTTCGCTTCGGGGCATCTTCTCTTTGGATCGGACGTGCGGGGTACCGCGAAAACATGGAACTCATTTTTCCGCGAGTCCCCACGCGGAATCTACTTAAGTGCTGCGCTCGATATTGCAATTATTATTTGCTATTTCTTTTATTTGTTTAGCAACGCGAGAAAACTACCGTGTGAATTAAAACTCGCCGCTAATCCGTGTAATTCCTTTTTTAGGAGCAGTGGATTTACGTTTCTTGAATGGGTTTGTTCTTTCGTACTTCTTATAACGTTAAAGTTTTGCACCATACAGACAGATATACATGTGTGCATTTGTTTTTTCTTTAATTGGCGCGTGAATTCTTAGTTCTGTCAGGCATTTCGAGATATCATTCAATTTTATTTATCTTTCATTAATATCGACAGCCATACGGTAGGTAAACATAACTGGAAAACAGAAACAATTAGTATCTTTTTTCAATCTTAAATAAACTCTTCTTTGGAAGAGTGAACTTTTAATGAAGCGATTCTTTTAATCGGCAACTCCGTATACATTCAAAGAACGTATTTTTGCAGAAACGACTGCTCTTTAAGTTTCTCAACTTGCCATTGCGAAAATATGACACAAATAGACGTCTCGTGCTTCAAAGGAGAGTTTTATTTCTGGCAAACCTCACTCTCTGAACTCGAATCGTTATACAGGAAACGTGCAACTCTTGTACCTTAATCTATATTCGTTATTAAGAGTACTTAAGGAAAAGGAAAGTGAGAAGACTACTTTTTCTTCGGTTTATCGTAATTACGCAAACAACTCCTAGTTGTATCGTTATGATCCTTTGCGCGTTAAAATCCGAACTCCCTCGTTTTAAACATACAAAATTGAATTTGCTACAAAAACCATCGGGTTTGTATCTTTTACCTTGATCGTCTCCTTCCACGTTATAGATAGACAGTTATTCGTGTAACCTCTTTTCCATGATCTGCACTGGCAATCTCCAACCATATGGCCCGATACGTTAAATATAGGTCAACCGAAGGCACGTGCGTTTTCCCATTAAGCGAACAATTAGAATCATTAGCCGCGAATACAATACCACGATCGTGTTAACACATTCTAATAAGAGCGCAAAATTCGTGACAGCATCGATATTCGTTCGCATTGTTCGAAAACTGTTGCTCGTCGTTGAACGTCGTTCGATGACGCATAGAAGAATATCAATGGTCGAGGTAGTCGAACGAAACTCTCAACGCGAGTATCATCGAAACGTTTCCCATAATCATCGTGGTAGCGATGTAATTAACAGGAAACAGACCTATCGTACGGTAATAAACGAATCGCTTTTTCCTCCGGTTACGTCCCTGTAATTAAAGATCAGTGAAATCTCGTCTGTTAGCGCGTTTCTTTTTTCACTTTCCGGCAGTATTAACGGCATAGCGGAATCTTTGGATAAAATAAGAGACACAAATTGCACCGTTCGTTCGAATCGATAAAAGAGGAAACGAGGCGAGTATTTCCTTAAAATCTATGGCAACGCGTACCAACAGCGTATAATATTCTTTTCATCGTAGCCAGCTGGAAGCCGTAAAGAGGCTTTGCCTTTCACGACCATTTATTCGAGCTTCTCGCGATTCGCGCAAAACGATTTGAGCCTAGAATATTTAATAAACAATGTGGCGTTCTCGTGGCTTCCACGTGCCTTCGACGCCGCTCTAAAATCTATGCTTACGTTTGATTCGTAATTCGTTCTCATTACAGAGTTCTCATTGTCGAAGAAAACGATGCGACAACGACGGCTCCGTGAGTCACGATGTCACGCGAAGCACAACGTCCACACAAAGAAATCAAAGAAGGCGACTAAATTCGTTCTTTATTCCTGTCGTAAGCTCTGCAATTGTAGGCGGTCGCCAACACGCTATGAACTACGTACATATGTATATACGATCGATACAGGCGTTCACAGAAGCGTGATAATACAGAAACGTAAAGTCACGAATCATCCGTAATGACTTTCGCCGAGTCAACAGATACGTTGTACGACACATGTTTACTCCTTCAACATCTGCTCTTCACGTGACTTTTTCATGCAAATATTCTTATTAGCACTCTATATACGTGCGTCAAATAGATGCTACTATCGCCTGAATTCGAACATGATTAATGGCGTTAATATCACGCTTTATATAATATAATCACGTGTTTACGATTAATTAAAAGCAATCCAACATTATCGACCGATTTGTGTAGATAAAAGTAAAATTGTCCAAATTTCTTCTTAATCGATAAATAGGAATCTCTCATCCTCTGCTTCGATACGAAGAACGCGTTAGATTTTGACAAGGTAACGCCATGTTTATCGCTCAAACGCTCCATGGTAACGAATTCCACGTGATTCTTGCGGCTTTCGTGGCTAGCTGACACTCGGGCTCTGGTTACGCTCGTCCTCACGTAGATCGAATTTGGCACGATGCTGAAGTTTCAAACCGCGACCAAAGAAGACCTGAAACTGGCCGCATCCATTCAGCGCAGACGGCAGATAGATGCGGAAAGAAAGGAACGAATATTCAATCCACGATTCAGGAAAATCGGAGTAAGTCTGAAGGAGCAAAGTGTTTCCATCGAGCACGATAACCTGTTACAGATCGATCGTGCATGAAGGACAAAAACGATAAGTGTATACGCACGCGAAAGAACGATATATCATGCTGCGCTTTCGAGAACGTCCGGCATAATAATTTTTATCCGTAACACCCGCAGATAGACAAGGAATTCTTGGACAAACAGGTCGCGGAAAAGAAGCAGCAGCGTGAGCTGGAACAGGCCCGAGAATCTCAGCTCGACGAGAATTTGATTCGCAGTAGTAAGGTCGCTTTACTGCTGGAAAAAGAACAAGAAGAGGTAAACTGTCAATTATGGACGGTAAAAAGTAAACGGCCGGATGATTAATTGTCTTTTGCAGTGTCATCGTTAAAAATTCCGACTTTGTTCGCGTACTCGTTGCTCTTTGCGCGTTTCTTACCTTTTCAATACTTTGTTAGCGGAATCCACGTTACACCTTGTCATTTGTTGATTTTCCAGGAAAGGCGAAATATAAATAAGGAGATCGAACACTTTAGACAGCAGTATCAGCGTGCTGAACAGCGTCGGGATTTCGATCTTTACGATCCGACTGCTCTTAAAAAAGGCGATGTCGACCTTTCTTTTGAAGCTGGTTTTGGACAGAAGTAAATGTTGTCGTAGTAAATTTCATTCGCGTGAGAATCTCCTCGAGCTTGAGAAGGAACGATGTTAAATATTTGATGGTCGAATGCTGCAGATTCGCGGGCGAGGACGATAATGCAAAAGAACGGTCGAAAGCGCAGAAAGAAGAGATGAGGTGGTGGATCGAAAAGCAAAAGAACGAACGTATGCAGGCGGAGAGGGAACGCGAGGAAGCCGAGAAAGCGTACGAAGCAGCTGTCATCTCCAGGGACAAGCGTGCCATGGCGTTAGATCAGATGGAACGGGACTGTCGTCGAAGATTGAACGAAGCCACCGCGCAATTTAATCGAGCTCTGGTAAGGCTTTCTCCTATTTAGTCCTTCGACGAAACAATCGGGAACAAAGCGTCAGGAACTGCAAGAAAAAGATAAGAATCTTATTATCTGACGATTGTATTTTACAAGCCGGGGAACACGGCTTGAGAATCGAATTTCCTTCTCATACAGACGGAGATCCGTTTCCCTGTCGTGTTCCTCTTCTAGGTATTTGCGTACTAGTCGTTGTTCGTGAACGACGAGAAAGTGTGAATTCAGATAATTAAGTGCTCGATGGTACTTCATCTCATTAATTGATTTAAAGCCCTCCCTCTCTTGTTGTCTCTTCTCTCGTCGCGAACGAGCCAATGACGACGAACCGTGAAATGTCAAAGTTCAACGGTGGCAAAATCTCGTTGTACTTGATACGGCTGTTCTATTCTGTTCGCTGATGAATTCCCTCGGTGTCACTGCACCGACGAGACGGAGTTATTGTCGCTTCGTCGTTTAACACGTCCCGAGCACGGGCTACACAGTTAACATAAACCTTCGCCGAAGGTGAGCACCGTTTACAGCAACGACGAGGTTGCTACGGTCGATGAGCAAACTTGGTGACGTCATCGACGTACGAGTCTCTGTAACAACACGACGAACGATCCTTCAGTCGCTTCCCCGACTCTTCCTACACGTTCTGATCCTTGACTTTTTTTTCTCTTTAAATTGTCACGCTCCGTTGGATCGTGCGTTTTAGTCGAATGACCGGCTTCGTTTTTCGTCCCCTTGCGACAGGCTGAGGAGCAGAAGTACCGCCGCCACTGCGAAGCCCTTCAAGAGGAGGAGGACAAGAAGGCGGATATCTACAATCACGTGACTGGGGACTTCCTTACGGAAGCCAAAGAGCAGGCGGAGAGCACTCATGGACCGCACAAACCGTTGGCCTCACGTTACAAGGGCATGACTGCGGACGAGCTTAGGGTTTTCAGAGAGGCGCAAACACAGCAGCTGAAAGAAATCGAGGTAAAAGCCGATGGAATGAACGCTTGTTTTGCGCGGTTTTAACGATGCGCCGCGGATGGTTGAAACAGTGCCAACCGTTGTCACGGCCATGCGAGGGCACGGCCAGGGGAACAAAAAATTTGGCTCGCTCAGGGTAAACCTCTTTTTCCAGAAAATGAGATTAGAGGAGAAGCGAAGGGACGAGGAATGGGATCGGCTAATGAACACCCAGGCAGAGATAGCGGATTCGTATCAACGTGAAATTGACCGGAGAAGAACGTAAGAGGTTTAGGTTAAACATTTGTTGAATTATAACAAAAAAAAAAGGGATTTGAATAAATCGATACGTTGCAGAGAGATTAAGAAGAAGATAGCAGAGGAGAACTTGGAACTCGCGCAACAGCACAAATCTCATCAGGATTATCTGAACCGTGTGCTCTACAAAAACAAACCGACTGCAGCCTTTTTTGAACAATTTAACAGAGACGCCCGCTAAAACGAAAGCTTATACAATGATACGAATAAATGACTTTTTTTTATATGGATACGTATATTTTATACTTACTATTCATAACTTGTATACTTTTACCTTTTCACGCGCATTTTCTACGTGTAATCGAATACGATTATTCGAAATGTTGGCTTGTTGGTAAATGATAAATTTGCCGCTACATGAATCATCTTCAGTCGGTATTATATCATCTGCTTGCACATCATGTTTTGTATTTTATAACAGAGAAAGTTTTACGGACAATCACATGAATTTGGAATTTTAATGTACGATTTTATTGCAATGCTTTAAATATACTGCAGGATATTAACATTTTATGTACTATTATCGACCATCCTGTTGAATGCATGCATTTGTGCGCTATCGGTAAAATGAAACATTGTTGATGTTTACGCGTCCGGCTTCAATGATGTTGCTTGAAATATCTCCCGAAACATTGCAAATGTAAATTAAACGTACAATATATCTTTCATCATGTTCCTTGACGCAACATAATATTGCGAAACATAAATCATTCTAGCGATAAAATGCTCGATACAGAACACGATGATGCTCGGAAACAAAGGTTAGCTTTAAGGTTATATATCTTCCTGTATTCTTTGTTTTATTTATGATAAATATATTTGGTAAGTTTTTTTTATCAATAGCAGCGAGCGGGATACGTTGCTCGAAGAACAATATGAAATTGTGGAGGACCTCAAACGAGATTTGCACTTATGCAAGGTATACCGTTTGTACAAATTAAAACATTGTATATATGCACCTAAAAATATTTGTTATATATCCACTTTCTAGACAGAACAATACAATATGCGAGTTGAATTAGAAATTCTGCGAAATGAGAATCAAAAGGTTACCGATATAAAAGAATCCCTGAATCGTATTCATTTAGAAGAATGTGATGACAAAGATGCACATAAAAAGGAAATAAAAAATTTACAAGAACGTATTAAGCTGTTAGAAACAGAAAAAGATTCAGCTTTGCAACTATGGCATATTTCCCTGGATACTGTAAGTGCCTTGGAAGATCAATTAAAAGGATTTCATGTGTATGGGAAAGGGACAAAATTTCATCAAGAACAAACAAATGCTATTAAGGAAAGTTACTCGGAAGCTATTAGAATGTTAGAGGAAAAACTTGCGTTGGCCAAAGATAATTTTATCAAACATCAAACACTGTATGAAAGTAGTAAAGAAAAAATTAGCAGTTTGTCTAATGAAAAGGATAAACTTTTGGAAAAATATAAAGATCTTGAAATGAGCGCCCATGATAAAGGTCAGTAACATCTATTTATAATTTGCAATAACAAATAGAGACATTATTTTTATTTTTTAAAAAGACAGGAATAACCAGCTGACGATAGAAACGTTAAAACAGGAATTAGCTTATGCCAAGACAGAAACCAATAAAATGGTACAAGCAAAATTAGAATTAGAAAAACAGTTGAATGAAGTTAGAACATATGCTGCAAACGTAATGGAAAGAGACAAGGAAACAAAGACTAAGATGGGAGAAGTTATTGAATTGATAGAATCTGCAGTTAGAGAAAAGGATTTGGTGCTTCGTCGTGAAACTCTTGTATTGGAAGAAAAAGCCAGATTAGAACAGAGACTAAATGTAATAGGTAATGAATATGATGTAAAAATACAAGAGTTGAATAAAAAAACAAGAGATGAGATTGAGTTAAATACAAAAAGGTATCTAACAGAGATCAATGAACTTAAGGCAGAACTAAAGGCAAAAATAACAGTAGCAGAAAAAGCTCAGAGAGAATTGAAATTTACTGAAGAAGAATCAAACAAAATACGTAGAGATTTAAATGTGAAAGTATTAGAATATGAACAAAAAGCCAAACGTATGGAACTTCAGTTACAAGTATACGATGAAACAATAGCTAAAAATAAATATGATATGGAAATTAAGCAATTAAGAGAAAAAATTATTGTTCTTGAGAGTAAGCTGGGTACTTCAAATGATAAATTACAGAAGTTAGAGGAACAGCAAACTAGTAACATACAAGATCAGATGAATAAAGCTGATCATAAAAATAAAGATATAATGAAACAATATTCGGATTTAGAGAATCAATTAGCTAAAACATTAGGTGATAAAGAAAATCTTGTATTGCAATTAAAGTCATTGAAACATGATTTTGAGTATGAAATACAGAAAAGAGATAATGAAAGGCACTCTCTTGAAAATAAAATTCAAGAACTTGAAGTTAATCTTCATAAAGCAACTTGTATAAAGGAAACTAAATTTAGAGATGACATTACTGATGGAATAAATCCATATGTCAAAAATAAGCCTAGCTTTGATATTACGTAAGTAAATACAAATATTTATTAAGTCAAGCGATATTATAAAAAATATTTCTATTACAGAGTTGAAAACAAATGTCATTGTTGTCAGTCTGCATTATCAGATTATATGAATAAATTGCAAGAGAAATTTGATAGAAAAACAAAGGAGTTAATCAATCACGTTCAAGTTCACCAAAAATTAAGTAAAAAGTACATAAACTTTTTCCAGATGTAAATGAGAAATTATCTGTATCATTATGTTATTTTACATTTTAGATGGAGGGATGAAGCAAAATCTTTGACAGTTAAATTTCAAGGGAAATCTAAAGAACTCAGGGGAAAGATAAATTTCTTACAGAAGGAAAATAACGAATTAAATAGAGAATTATTAACTTGCAAACAACAATTGGCACAACATGCAATTGAGGATATACAGAAGTCTGTATTTACTGTATTCATGTAATATAAGATATTTTGGACTAACTATGGATATTTTGTTTTAGATTTAATGAACCAAATGAAATTAAGTGATATTTTTCTGCATCTACAAGAATTTTATAATGGATGTTTCATCATGTACATATTACAGGAATATGTAAATTTATTCACAATAAAAATACATTTTATGCTACAGATATCCTTTTTTTAAACACTGTCTATCTATATATAGTAAAGTCAATATTGTGCTTACTCTTTAGATACAATGCAGGCTGTAAATAAACTAGGAAACCAATATAATGTTTCATTTTCACCTTGTTCGTCTAACCATGCCAGTCCTTCTTTTACCATGTGGTCCAAGGCTTTTTGCGTTCTATCTGGTTCCCATTTTAACTCCTTGCACAGCATATTTCTTGAAATATATGCATTTCCAGATAAACTAGCTTGCTGCAACACAGCAGTATGGTCCATACTCAATTCACCAGGAATAGATTGTACTAAATGCTTGCCACGTCCAATTGGAACAATAGAAAATCCATTTCCAAAAATTCGTAATTTTTTGGCTGCGGCTAATAAGTCCTCATTTGAGATCTCTTGGTGTTCTTTCCTACGGCCTCTGGCTTGTATCAATCTTGTCCTAAGTTCGTCCAATGATATCAATCCACCATTTTTATAATTTGTAGCCATACAAACTTCGACAATTTGAACAGCAAGTTCATAATAAAAATCTCCTATGCCAAGAACTGACCAAAATCCTTTACCCGAGGCCAAAGGATCTACACCTATTGATGCACACATTTCAGTAAATTGCCGCCGAAAGCGTGCATTCTTCTTAATTTCATTTTTATACTTTGAGGCGAATTCTTCTAAATTCACGCGAAATGTTTCCATATGCTTTGTCATTTGCTCAAACTGATTTTCTTGAATCTCAGTTCCCTTATCTCTATATTTTTCTCGCTCCAGCTTTTGTTTTTGAATAGCACCAACGCCTGCCTTTCGCCTCATCGTGCAATATATTTTATACTGTGTTACGAATTACAAAAGTACGGATTAGAAATTACACCGAAACAAAATTAAAATGGTCTTATCTAGTTATTAAATGGTCGAAGTAACTGTCATGTTCCTTCATGCATTAGGTCCTCTTCAAAAACATAACCTAATGTCGATACAATGACATAGTACTATATGTCGTTTCTACAATAGATACTTTGATTCCTAAACATTGTTTTCAATACGAAATGAAGGTATTGATGTTTATACAATATGACAATTTATGACGCGCACAAAATGTTAAATAATTGAAAAAACTTGTAACTTGTAAATACATTCGTACAGATTCGTGCCTTCGTATCGCCTATACATTGTACTTCGAATCTCTTACACAAGGTGTCAGGTATCAGTTGGCTTCAGACATCAAAATTTAAATATGGCGTCGGCAATGGAAATTGATGATGAAGAAAGTGATTTACCAACTTCGAGTAGTAGTAAAGGAGAGAAAAAACGTTTCGAAGTAAAAAAGGTGAGACAAAGAAATTAGGAAAATATTTCATAAATCTCCTATAAATTTAAAAAGTTTTAAGAAATTAATCCACGAATTCTAACCTCATTTTTGCGTTGTCATTTTTATTATATTCGCATGGTTTATCTGTAATATTTAATTGAAAATACGAAATTTTATATTACAGTGGAATGCTGTGGCCCTTTGGGCGTGGGGTACGTATTCGAAAATTACATTATATATATAATTTATTGTAAAAAATAATATGGTTAATTTAATACCTATGTCGCAAGATTTTTCCAATAATTATAAAATTTATTATTTTACAGATATTGTAGTAGATAATTGCGCGATCTGCCGCAATCATATAATGGATTTATGTATTGAATGTCAAGCAAATCAAGCGTCAGCTACTAGCGAAGAATGTACCGTAGCTTGGGGTGTATGCAATGTATGCATTTTATCGTTATAGCATTTTGTTACAATACACATTTAGTATCAACAGCAGAAGTAAAATATTTTAACTTTTTTATTTTAATTTTTTACACTTTTTTTTCGCATAGCATGCATTCCATTTCCATTGCATCTCACGTTGGTTGAAGACTCGACAAGTTTGTCCACTTGATAATCGAGAGTGGGAGTTCCAAAAGTGAGTACAATTTACAACAAACAACAATACACAACAGGCTTCTTAAAGCTTTTGAAAATTGTGTGTTTGTAGAAGAAGCACAAAAAATGTTCATATATTTTGTATAACTTTTCTGTTTTATATATATACTAACTGCGACATGCAACTGTTATATTTATTTTAGATACGGTCATTAGCTGAGTGTGTTCAACTACCACGAACATCCGAACCCTCCAGAATGCCAAAGCCGATGCAAGTTTAACTACATATGTGAATAAAAGACATTTAAATAATCGACGTAACAGCATCATAAAAAAAAAAATCGGCGGCATATCTACAAGCGTCATCGCAGTGCTTTTGGCAAGGAAAATAAATTACAAATTTGCTTGAAACACAACGTGATTAAAACATTATTGCACCAGCAGTATCAACTTTATAATGATCTATCTATTGAGTTAAAACAGCGAATACTAAAACTATGAGCTATTGAAAGTTTCTTATCTTATCCGTTATGCATTATATGACAATGTACTTCTTAGTCCTAAGAACATAAATAAAGGAAAATAAATTAAATAATTATTTAGTCCATATATTTTTTCACATCGTTTCATTAAAAAGCACACCTCTACCTCTACACACAACTATAATTTTACATTTTTTTTTCACAGCATCATTTGGAGTTAAAGAGCCGAATACAGAGATATAGAAGTATCTTACGCCGGTGCATTTTTCCCTAGGATTATTTTTTTACCGAATTTTCCAATGATCCGCTTATCTGATTGTAAGAAATACCATCTAGCAAAAGTTTTGTCCTTGCCCTTCTCAAGAACGGTGAATTCACGTAATCCACTCTTTCGATCAGCAATTTTTTTACTTTAAATAGATATTGGTTTCACCGACACACACAAGACCTATAAGAAAGATGTTTCAATATCTTTAGGTAAAATATCCTTTACATTGACCGTGTCGCAAAAATTGTGTACACGCGTGTTAAATATAGATAAATTTATATATAAAAGTATGCGTATCAAGTATTGGTTTCTTAAGATCTACTTCTTTGGAAAGATTGATGGATATTTTTCTCTCGAGACGTTAAGTAAACTCAATCTCATCGAAATGGCAACGACAGGTATCGTAATAATAGCTTTTACGTTCTGACAACCTACATGATTCTCCTGCCTTTATGCTCTTATCATTAATCCGCGCTATTATAGCACCTGGATTTTTAATGAGACATAACAGCTGCCTATCTCCGTGACCCGTAACGTCACGTCGAGGCCAATCGACCGCTTTGAGATCATCTCGAATCCCTTTTCCAGTTCTAGTGTATTCAAGAGGTATGGGGCAATACTTATCAAGCGGCATACCGTGGAGGAGCCTCCGACGAGCTGGCTTCTAATCCGGGCATACAGTGAAAATTACATCCATGGAGACCAAGCGACATTCAGCAGAGCTGCGACGGAGCATTAGTAAGTCTTTCCGGCTCCGACTTTACCTCGTCTCACCTTCCTTCTTTTTTTCCTTTTTTTTCTTCCGCTAATGTCTTTTTTATTTTTACTAAGCTTACCATTCCTACTCTCCTACGCAGTCACTGCTATAATAGAAAACACGGTATCATCGTAGAAATGGGATTTGTTTAAGTTCCAATTTGCCCGACGCACGGCCATGTATTTCAATAAATCGCAATAAACGGTCGTCCAATAATGATAATATCGCTGTCAAATTACAACGTCTGCTTTCAGTCGCACGTTTCGGTCAGAAACTAGAGTTTCGCGACATCGGTAAATATTTATAATTTAAATATTTGAAAGAGAGCGAAACGTGGAAAGGGACGGATCGGGATGGATGAGGGACGAGGCAGCTGGAAAGAGCGGGAAACGCGGGTAATTCGGCAAGCGGATTTCAATGATTTCCAGAGAGCAAGTTTCGCACGAAACGCGGCTAACTATGGCTGCTTGAAATATTTACCTGGTCGCGTGAGATACAATATAAATACGATTTGCATTCTCACCCTCGAGATAGAGAGCGATAGATAGATAGCTCGGTTAGGGAAACGGCCATAGACTGATCGAAGAGGTTCGAGAAAGCGTTCAGGAGGAGGCAAAATTGGTAGCGGAGGATGGGAGTACGAGTCGCGAAGGTCTCATTTCCGCCGGAAACAGAGGTTCCCTCGTCCTTGCTGCGAGTTACCCTCCCTTCTTCTCTCTTGTCTCGTCCAGATGGAGGCAGAGTCCAATCGAATTAAATACATTCCCGAGGATCGTCCAATCGACGACCTCCGCCAGTGGTATTTGTCGGGTAGAGTCGTTCCACTCAATACCACTGTCATATCTTTTCGTCAAAGTCTACCCCTCCCTCTCCACCTTCACGCTGTTTCTCCTTATTTCAGTTACATCGACAGCGACCGAATAGTTTACTTGTTTTTCCTCGTTCTTTTTATCAACGCGTCGTAGCGGGCAGCTACGACCATATCGAAAATTCATTAAAGCCTCGTGTAATTGGGTCGAGAAAGAGAATCGCCGCTGACCCTTCGCATGGCTCCTTTACGCTCCGCTCTCGCCGAGATAATTTTATTTCGAACGTTTAATGATTTCACGTGTCGATACGTTTTCGGTCCTCCGCTGATGGCCGTGGGCGACAACAAGAGGCTATTCCTTTCGGCGGGCGATTATTTTATTGCAGTATTTACCGGAGAAAAGGACAAAGAGGAGAAGGTATAAGCGTATTTCAATTCGCCATAAAATCGAAGCATTTCCGCTAGTTGTACGTTATATTATTCAAAAAAGTTCCCCTGCTGGGAGACCATCCATTATCTGCTGTTCCGATAAATCCGCCAAGACGTTCTCTCTTCTTGTGTTTGGAGGATATATCAAGGTTTCCTGGTCCCGTCGTTGTCGCATCGCCTTTTCTTCCTTTTCCACGCTTGGTTCCTTTCTGCCAACGTGGACTTTCGAATCGACGAGAGTTACAGGACAGGAGCCGATAAATTGCAAGATTTTTCCGTGACCGATACAAGGAGCATCGTGCCTCGTCCAAGAATTATCGCGCAAACGGTCAAACTCGCGCGAAACGTTTCGTATTCATCGAATGTTAAATGCAAATTCACACAGTCCTTGATTATTTCGCTTTCAAGGTGTCCCCGCTATAAATAATCTCGTCGTTAATAATAATCGATATTCTCGTTGCGTGGCCGATTCAGTCCGATAATAACTATTATCGTTAATAGATGACTCGTTATACGACAATTACGGTCACCGCTTATGGTGCAACTTTAAATTCTACTGCCAATTAAATTAGGTAAATGGATTACGACCTATGGCGCTAGATTGTCCTACGAATTTCATTCGTTCCGCTTCCGACTTGTCGATCCTAAAAATTCCTAAAAATTCGTGCGAGTATTTTTTACGTAGTTCAGGATATCCAACGAAAGCCGGGCAAATCTAAGATTTCACGTTTCCTTGGAAGCCGAACGTTTTCCATGCGCGCGTTGCAGATTGTATCCGATGCTGGTGGTGGTAGGTCGCGCAGCTAGGCGGTCGTAGAGACGGTAAATCCTGGTTAAATCCGTAAAAAAAACAAAAGCTACGACGAGCGTTAGAGGATTGTGACGGCTGTTACTAACACCCTCTGTTCTTTCTCCTTTCGCCCAAGATTCATACATGTTTTTGTGCTAAATTCTTCCCAACAATTATTGCTTTCAGTTTTCCGACTAATAGTTACGCTTTCTTCCGATGAAAGAAACCCCTCAACCCCGTGGGTAATTAAGCATGTTCCGATCTTTTACTTGAAAAATTTATTTATACGAGGGCGAACGCAATCAGGTCTTCGAAATCTTGACGCGGAAGGTAGACGGGCAGTAAGTGGAGCATTAAGTTCGAAATTTCGGAACACAAGGTACACGGGCGGGACGCGTACACGGTATTCTTGGTGGACGAGTCCGAGAGCACTCGATAGGCTAAGTAAATCAGAAGCCTTTGGTCAAGAGTACAGCCTCCACTACGTTTAGGGTAGGAGTTAAAGAGGGCAGAGCAGAGGGACCGGCAGGGTGATGAAGGAAGAGGGTGCAATAGTGGTGGCAGGAGCAACAAAGGGTTGGCTAAGAGCTCTTCACCGTCCACTCGCTCGCTTTCTCCAACCACCGAAGCATCACCTACTTCTCGCTGCAGCGAGGCTTGCTTGCCTCGTGATGTGATTGCTACCGAAATGTGTTTACCGTAAACCGTATCAAACTGTCGACCGTCCACCATCATCGTTACCGTCTATCTTTTCTCTGTGGTACACCGATAAAAGTACGCACCTCTATCGATTTGCGTCGAGCATGGCACGTCGCGTCCTCGTCCTCGTCCTCGTCCTCGCCAACATCGTCGCAGCCAACGAAGAAGGCTTTGAAACGGCCCTTTTACCCTTTGTCTTTGGCGCCAGCTTAGAAGTTCCCGTGCAAGGTAGTAAACGTTGCGGACAAGTTTGCCTTTTGTGTCTTGTAACGTTGTTATTTGCGAAGGATCGCCAGTCCTCTTTTCTTCATTTTTTTTCCTGTTCTCTCTGCCTCTCTTTCTCTTTCTCTTTTGTGTTTGCCAAGTTAAATGGTAATTAAGGAACGTCGAAGGATAACGCAATTTCTTTGTGTGCTTTACATGTACTCTTTATGAAAAGTAACAATTTTATCAAAATAACCGTACTATAAAGTCATCGTTTTGAATCGGATAACTTAGTAAGGAGTTTGAACGACGCTGTTGGATCTACATTTGTAACACGTCTTCCATATTTCGAACAGGCATATCGCCGAATGAAACCGATAGAATATAGCCAATGGCATAGACACGTGCGTTATGATGGTCCATGCCCATACACCGAAGAACCGTAAATGATCCGGACGAACCCCCGCACGAGATTTCTCCAGTGTGTTCACTGTCCATAGGGCGATATTCACGACTATCAGAAAGGTGATCAGTTCCTTGCCAGGCTTGTCGTTTCTGGAGCAACGTCTTCCCCACGCATTCTACAAATTTTTGAATAGTCGAAAGACGATTGTTCTACCTGTCGATAGCGCAAGATTTTATTCTTCGTGCTATCAATTTCTTACTTTAATAAGCAGTGTCTGGCTCGTGCTCTGTACCAGGGCCAATAAATCTGTGATAAGCGATAGTACCCAGGTCGGACCCATTGTTAATATATCACCAACAACTCCGAACAGACAATGCAGATAGACCCCAGCTTGAGCTGCCGCCAACAGGGTGGTATCCAAGTCCGATGGCTTGATAATCTTTTGCTGCAACGCTTGCAATTTCAATGTCCCAGCGACCGAAGCGATCATACCTACGATCGTTGATCGTTTCTTTGATTTATAAGAATAAAACAGAAAAATATTGGGATTTTATGATGTTTTGAGCGACTTTAACGCATGATGTTCGCTGAAATTTAATACCGAAAATATCTTGGTGACAAAGCGGATCATTGATCTCCGTTAACTGTAAATTTCAAAATAGCGACATACGATACGATACGATAATTCCATAAAATATCGCCACTTACCTAACATAAGTATAGTCGCGTCCAACGAGGTAACCTGAACGATCGCGATCTTCATCTTGGCCTCCTTCAGCACGAAGAACATGATCAAGCTCAATATCGTCGCGGCAACGACTAGAATTCCGCCAAAGAGACCTCTGAAAAACGTCGAGAAGGAAACGTC
This sequence comes from Bombus vancouverensis nearcticus, assembly GCF_051014615.1. NCBI lineage: Eukaryota > Metazoa > Arthropoda > Insecta > Hymenoptera > Apidae > Bombus > Bombus vancouverensis. The sequence goes on along the minus strand of NC_134916.1, from coordinate 12,978,758 downwards.
GGAACGAAACAATCTTGAAATCTCAACGATATCGCATTAACAAATTAACGGGGAATTCTATCGGACTAATTAAATTTCCAGGCTGACTTGTGAGAGCTGCTGCAATCTATGCTAAGGTGATACGAAGATCTCGTCGGGATCTCGCTTTTAGCATCGATCTTCTCGTCCACCCTCTTCCACATCTCGAACAGTATCACCGCGCAAATTAAACTGAATTCAATTGTGCACGGGAAAAGGAACGGGCTGGCGTCTCTCAGAAGCGACTTGAGGATACCGTCATCGTCGTCGTGCGTGTAGCCCAGCTGATCGATCTCGTGTTGCGTTTCCTCGACCAACGCCTTGGCAAACAAACGGAATGCCTGAGGACTAGTGAAAAATTCACGTTGACGCACGCGTATCGACGTGACGGAAACACAACGGTGAAAACATCGGCTGCGCGACGGAATCGCGTTGCTCGCTCTCGCGCTTTTTCATAACACAAAGATCAAAAGCCACGAGTTGTAACTGTACCCGGTCGTTGATACGCGACTATTTCCATTTCCACGTGAAAATGAGACCTAGTGTTGGTTAAAACCGGTAGCGCGCGTTTCTATGAATACAGAAATAAACAGCGAATTCGGCTTCGATAAATGGTAAATACGTTTAATCGACACTAACCGCTCGTTCATGCTAATGGTCATCGAAATGCTGGCTGACGTTCGAAGTGATATCATTTCTGTAGCTGGTATGTTCTTTCCCCTTTATTCGAGTTGGTTATCATTGAAACGTTTTCGAATGTTGTCGGACATGACGCGATGATCACTGGCAAATTGACTCGAATCATTCTACTATGTAGTTGATGCAACGATGTTTCTCTTTTGAATCGCGTTTCGAATAAACACGATGAGTGTGTAATGTATCAGGTTGTTCAAACATCTTGCTTCTCGTGATGACAAATGTTTCTATTTTATTCATCGGTCCACGTACCTGCAACCATTCGCATAGATTAGTCGCGATCATGTGCATCAGGCCTAACTTGGCGAGAGCGGCGTGCTTGGCCAAGTTGAGACTTTTACTGTTGAGAAATATAAAGTGCATCTGGGCCGTAACTAGCAGCAGCCTGGCACCCGGTGTAATCGCCCTGAACGGACCGGAAGCTATTTCCGCCCCAATTTGCAATCCCGTAAATACCAACGAGCCAGCGCCAAATCCCACTGCGCCGAGTCTCAGACAAAAGCTGCCGTACTGTTGCGTCTAAGGGAAGAAGGATTTATTTTTACATCTGTGTATTGTACGTGTGTTACGCGGTTGAATGCGACTCGTTAATCAGAATGTACCGGACTGTTCGCGAATTCACACGCTCGATGAGAAATGTTTTCGTACAAATTATTCAATGGCCGAGTCGGTGTAACGAATGATTGGCCTGTCAGTTAGCGAACAGTTGCACAGGCCGAGACACGCGAAAGGGATTGTCTCTGATCGTTTCTGACACTTTGACAAAGACAAACATTCGCGGGTGCAAAAGGTAACGGTAACGTTGGACGTGATTCCAAGTTCATTTCGGAGGCGATTAAATATTTTCGAAGCGCAAATTTACCTGACACGCGTTCACGCGATCGCCCTTCTCGTCGAATTTTAACGCCTCTTCCTTCTCGTTTCTCCGCGCCATATTCTTCTCGGCTTTGTCCCTCCATACCATTACGTACAAAGAGATCACGAACGTGACGCTGACTACGTATAAATACAAGTAGAAACCCTAAACAGATTCATTACAGCGTACTTCTCGAGATGATATCCTTTCTAACGACGTTAAAGAATATTTATAAGAAAACTTAGCACCTGATTCAACGATGCTGGAACTCTTTCCGTCACATTAGCAGTGATAGGTACAGCGAGTCCAACTACGATCAACAAATTCGCGTAGAGAGTACTCATAATGGACACCATTTCCGCGTGACACTTTCTTTTCTCTGTCAATTTTGGTCGTTGCTCGATCATCTGTTGCTTGACTATCGAACGAAATGTTCAACATCCCTTAATTGCTTTGAGTGTGCACTTTCGTAAATAAAAACGCGCTCACCCTTCGCTGGTTCCAAAGCGTTTACAGACACGTAAGCCGTGTTGACAGGTGACAGTGGTAGGAAATTGGGTCGTTGCCTTTCGTGATCGTTCCTCTCCGGATGATTCCGATTGTTTAACAACGGTATTTTACATCCTGTCGTGTGTCCCGTTAGAAATTCCTGATCCTGAGGGATGCAGGAGGGTAGCGACATGTTACTGCCTAACCCTGAAATCAATGCTCTATCGGAAGGGAATCAGTTCGCGTTTCGCGTTTGACGTTCATTGGATTCGAGACAGAGATCGTTTCGTGACGATTAAAACATATAGAACGCTATTTCAGTGAGCATTTGCGAAGAACCTGGCAGGTATTTAACCGTAGTGAACCGGTCGATTTCGCGTCAATACACTCAGCGAAATAAATTCAAACGAATCAGTGGACCGTCACGTTGAAAATGTTTCATTGGAAAACTGAATTCAATGATCGTAAAATTATACGCTTTCTGCGCTCTTGTATATCGCGTTGATCATGCAAGACCCCATAGTATTTTGGTTTCGATATGTTATTAATGTCGTCGATGATATGATATATCAATCGCGTGTATGTACGTACGTATGTATGATCGAATAATATCTCGAAAGAAAATTAGAAAACGAGAAATTGGTATTACCCGAGAAGACCTCGTCGATGGTTTATAACGGCAGTCAAGGACATGTTTTGTCCCCGTGGATGCGACGTTCTTCCTCGAGGCGAAAACACGTACTCTTTTCCATCAGCCTCTGACGATAGGGTTATCGCTGTCGGCGCATCGCGAGTTTTCAACTCGCAACTTTTTTCACAAGGTATAGTTATTTGAAAATGTAGTTTCGATCAGGATGCTATATCGTTTTATAGCGCGATGTACATTGTTATCAGTTACTCACGTCGTCGTTATATTGGATTGACTATTATTCATAGTCTATCGTCGTTGTCCTCGATATGGATGAATAACACGAGCTGAAAGAAACGGTAGCTTTGAAACGTTAAAGAAAATCAACTAATCTCTCGCGGTTCATTTTTTTCCTTCTTTTATTATTTGGCTATTATAGAATTCACGTAACACACGACGTACGGTTAAAAAAGTTCTTTCCCCCTTTCTTTACGCAAACGTTGCGTAACAATCGTTTCGGTTTATTCACCGGCAATGCGTCAAACTTTCTAGCTCCTTCCAGGGTTGGATAAGCTCGCGACGCCGTATTTGCTCGGCTATTCTCGCGAAGGAAACTTGGAAATTTATTCCCAAGGAAATTCGCCCGCGTTTTGAATTTTTAGTAGGCTGGCCAACTTTCTTTCTTCGTCGGTCGCCTCGTCGCGTTTAAACGGCCGCGACAAAAGCGATTCTTCGTTTCGATCGTGACAGAGCAGCACCGTCACACCTGAAAAATTGTTCCAATTACCGGAACGCATCGTCCTTCTTCTCGTTACCGTCTCCTTCTCTAAATCCCAGCGACTCGTCCAACGAGACTGATTCCGTTGGCGACTAATTTTTCGGAGAAGAACTCCAGCCGACGAACTTGTTCGTTGTTTTCGCTCGTTTAGAACGCGAAACTCCGGCGACGAGTCGACGACGACGAGGCGAACTCGCGAAAGTTGCACTTTATTGAAGGCGATTTCCGACTTTGTGCCCGCCGTACAACACTGACACTGCCGCTGTCGTGTAACCAGACCAACTTTGCCAACTTTCGTTTGAATCGCGTTAAACGAATCCTGGTGAACTGTGTGACGCTATCGGCGCGTCACTCGTTTCAAACGCTTCGCGAGAAACCGAGGCTAGGCGTGGTAATGCCATTGGTGTTACGCATACTGGCAACTATTCTTGTGACGCGCGCCGTGAATCGCACAAAAGCCACTTCGAGCACGCCTTTGCGGAAGGTAAGCGCTTTCATGCGTCCGTCGACGATGCCTCGTTACGTTCTCGTCACGAAATTTCTAACGGCGAGTGTCTTTTGTAGACTGTCGACTAGTTTCGCGGCCGTAATTAACTTTCCGCAATATATATATACATATATATACATATATATAATAACATATATATATATAACGTTTAATACAACGAGCGAAAGGTCACTCGAATTTATTGTATAGAAAATCCTAGGCGTTTAATACGCGATGTCTCTGTTTTTCGAACGGAATTCGTTACGTTAACAGGGGACGGACGGTGGAAATGCAACGCATAATACAATAGCACGGGTTATTACCTCTAACGTTGACAAATCAACTGACACCGTTGCGAAGCGTTACAAACTGTCGCTTTGATTGGCGAATCGAGGCGAACGATGCACGAATGAAACGGAACAGTAAATCTCGCAGAACGATGTAATGACTTGGAAAAGAATAATTGGCTATTTGTTCACGGTTACGAATCGCACGAATCGTCCAACGATCGTTCGACACCGATCAACCCCGAAACACGTCGACGCGAACAGTGACGAATTGGACCGCGACTCGCGTGATTCTGACCCGAGAACCGCGTCCGCGTCCGCTTCGACGTAGAACTCGCGACAAACGATTGGTGTCGTGGCGAAATTAGCGAGAGATCGCGAGAAACCTCGGAACCTGGCATTCTGAATATCAGGGAAAAAACACTGCGGTGTAGTTCGACGATCGAACGCGCGTCAAGATCGTTGATTGATCAACGACGCCCGGTTTAACGGCAACACGTTGGTCGATCGATATTGTAAATGAATGTAACTCGTAGCCGTCGATTGTTTATTTATGCGGAATATTTCGAAGCGGTGATAACGCGGCCGTTCGAGCTGGTATTTGCATTTGTATTGCTTGATTACCTGAGAATTCAATTTCTGCGACGCAGTTTTAGGAATAATCGAAGCAAGAAATCGCGCTCGTTCGACGAGCCGCTCGGACCGTGTAAATTTTCATACATCGGTGACCGTTCACCGGATCCACTCTGGGAAGAACGATCGCGAGATTATCGCGAGTGCGCATCGAATCGAGAATCGCCGCTGTATCTGTATCGAAACGAGTGTATCGATGGAATTTGCGTTAATAGGAAAACATGTAATCCGTATGGAGGCGGACGTCGGCTCGCCGATACGTTCTCATAAGTGGGACCCAGCCGAATTCTGCATAATTTTACGAGACTTCTGCTCGCGATCCGGCAGAGTTTATAGGGCGATCTTCTCGAGCGTAATCCGCACAAACGAGCCGGTTAAGTGGAGTATAAACTGTTAATGAAGCCAGTATCATCATCCACGCGGAACGCCACGATGTGTTTGCCGAAACAGTTCGAAAATTTAGACCGTGCCTGCTAAAAGACACTAATTGTAGGCGCAGCCGATAATAGTTAGTATCTGTGGCCTAATCACCGCTTCGATGCGAACGACGATCGATTCGACAAATCCCGATTTGCATCGGCTCGCCGTTGTCCTTGTCACTTTTGCCCTATGCTCGCCGCGGTTAATCGGCTAATAATTTTTTTTTCACCCGACAATCGGATATGAGAAAAGATTTTATGATTATTCGCGACCTCGGGCAAAAACGTAAACGTGATAGCTATTTCCTGGTTTCCGTCGCTTTCCGTGATGAAATTGCACGGAAAAAGAACCGAGAAGAAAAGAGGAAAGAGAATGGATCAAAGAGACCGCAAAGCAGCGCACACGCCAATTCGCCTCCCAATAGAGTACAGATTGACGAGAATAATTTCGCTAGATTCGTCAGTTTGACGGCGGTGTGGCGATGAATAGTAATGCGCGGATTAGATGCGCTTCCAGTTTAATAATCAAATTTTATCAGTACTCTGGGGGACGAGAATTCGGAAACCTGCCTTCGTTCGAATTAGAAAAAGCGCGAATCGGAATTAGACACGCTCGATGTTAGAAAAACCACGAAAATCAAGGAAACCAATGAACGACGAATTCGTTGTAACTTTTCGTCGCTTATTTTACATAGAACATCGCCTGCTTCCCGATAGGACAATCGTGTACAGATTATTTTGTCAAATATAAATACCTACGTATAGCAAGTACATGGATATGTACAAGCTAGCGACATTCGATAAACAAATACAATAACGACAAAAGCATCGAATATCCGACTATTGATAGAACAAAACGCAATTTCTACATGGTAGTCTATCGAATGTAAACACCTCTACATAAAGGAGGAACGAATAACATTCGACAAAGGATTATAACAGCAACAATAGAATGGAGGATCAGGATAGTGCACAGGTGAGGCTCCATTCTCAGCAAGATCGGTAATGACGCGAGAAGCCCTAGTAGGACGACGAGCAATCAATCGAAATCGTGCTTGTTGCTGTCTATCCAACCTGCGACCTCTCCGTTCCTCAATTCTCTCCTGTCTGTCCCTGGCCTCTCTTTCTCTCTTTCCCACCCTTTCCTTTTCCTCTACTTCTCTCTTTCTCCCCAGAAGAGAGCTCTCTCTCCGTCTCGTTTCTTTCTCTCTCTCTCTCTCTCTCTCTCTCTCTCTCTCAGTCTGTCAACGTTGTTCAGGTCCCTAGCTCGCTCTTGAACCGGGCCATTCAGCGAGGCCGCCCTTTCGCCAGATTCCTCTTCCCGGGGGCGGAACCAGGGAGAACCGGAAGTGCCCGGATATGAGTTTCCGGCGCGGACAATTTGCAGCGCAAAATTGAATGATCGACTCCGATAATCGTCGTTGCTCGTGCCTACCTATGTAGCTCTGCCACGCTCCAAATTCCAAAGCGGCGGCGTTGTCGCCAGCAGTCGACGATCGGCTGCCTACCGCCATTACGTCGATTCGTTATCGTCATTACCGGGGTTCCGAACGAGGCCCGTCGAAGCCTGGAGACGGTTCAACCCTAGCCAGCCTGATCCGCCATTTTTCGGCTAGTCACTTGCCAACGTTTTCACACTCGAAACTACACCGTATTTTTTTCCTCCGCTTCATTTTCTTTGTTTAATTAACTCTGCAAATTGTACGTGCATTCGCGTATTTTCGCTAAATATGTGAGCAACCAGCGTGTTCCTGGAAGTTCCTAATTCTCGAAACGAATAGTTTTCAGTTGAGGATGAAGCCTCTTTCCGAAAACCGCTAAGTGAAACACGAAACGGTCGAGACTAACGATAATAACCTGTTACTTTGTGCAACCGCGTGCACGGTCGAACACACGCGACCAGAATGGCAAAGAGAAAGAGCACGGTCACAGGTGAACTCCATTTGCCGCACCGACGGAAACGCTGATACGGCATAAACTGTTTCAACGGCTACGAAATAAAGGTGTCCCTGCCGCTGCTGGTTTGGTGGGAAGGGAAATAGGCGCGAGATTGATTCGAATTGCCAAAACGGTCCGGTGACTGCGACAAGGCGGTAGCCATTTTTGAACAGCGAACCTTCGCTATAAGCTCGACCGCAAATGGCTATTTACCTCTTCTGGCCCGCTCGTTGACGTTCGTGTCCCTGTTCCACTCATCGGCCATCCAGTTACTCGTTCCAACCCCGCTTTCGTCCGCCCCGCGTCCCATCCTTGCTCTGTCGCCCTGTTTTCAACCCTCCAACCCCCCGCCCCCGTAGCCTCTGTCTCACCCCTATCTCTTGGCGCACTGTGCCTGTACAGCCACTGGTTCGCTCGACAATGTCTATTGGAAGATTTATTCCAATATTTTCAATTAAAGTTAGACAAAGCCGTGTTTGATAACGCCTGCGTGTTTCGCCGCTCTAGTTGCGAAGGTAAAAATAATGTAGTACGCGCGAATGATCAGGAGTGGTTTTCAGCGGTGTCGCTTCACAGGGGAGGGACGTTTCAGGCAGTGGGCTCGGTGTGTGTAGAAAACGTATCAAGTATGGGAGAACGAACCGCCATCGCGAACGCTAAACAAAGTTCGGTTTACACCGAATAGGAAATTTTCGCGTCTGGCCTCGGAAGACAAAGTGCTTTTCTTTTAAATAGAGCGCTTAAGTTTCCTGATGGACCGAGTACTCGATGTTTTGTTTCGAAACAACGTTTCGTGCTGAACGTTCGACTGGATGATTTTCTTTCTATGAAAATAATGATAAAGTTTTTAAGAAGCTAATAGTGAAATATCATTTGAATCTTTAAACGACTGTAAAATCGATAGTCCACGATTATCTAAAGGGTGCAATTAAACGGTTGGGCGACAGTGAAATTATCATTACGCAAGCTAAACGACTGGATATCGTAATTAGCAGCGTCGCATTACATTGATAATTGATTGCATAACGACTATTCGAGTTACTTATAACAAGCTGAAATGGAACAGTTCTGCCCTTCTGTTCTTCGAAAATCATAGAAGAAAAAGAAATGGAAATCGTTGAATTTCTCTTGTTTCCTCTTCTCCTTGGAAGAGAAAATGGCTCGCGGAAATCTTCGCAATCCTCTCATTTACTTTCTTATGTATCTAAATTTACGAAAGGGAACGACGGTCTTTTATTGTACGTGGCGAATGATAATTGGATGCCCAGTGGAATACCCGCAAATGTCACGTGGTTGTCATGAGAGCTGTCATTGCCTTCTGTTGGCATACGTGTGTGTGTGTATGTGTGTGTGAGAGAGAGAAAACGGGAGATCGGCGAGAGAGAGAGTAGGAGAAGAGGTATGCACGTATCGGGCGGCACACTGATTCGCTCGGACAGTTCGATCACTGGCTCGTATACTTGCGACAAGTCCGGAACACGTAGCCTCGGGGAACGGCGGTTGAAGGCGGTGAAAATGGAATTTGAGTGGCATCCGGGGGATCGTGTCTGTATTTATGATTTGATATCAACTTTCCTTTCTGACTCGACGTTGCCGCGTTCCCAGTTTTGCGTCACTGCGCCAAGCTTCGTGAAATTTTACCCCGAATTATAGGTTTATAGAATTAGAGATCCATCAGTTGGCAACTGTTTAGAAGAGGGAACCGTCACGAGTCTCGCGAATTCATATAAATGCGATAATTCACCGACTAATTGTACGAGCAATCCGACACGGAAATGAAAACACGAAGAAACGAATTACATTGATAATTTTCGTTTTCTTTCCGTCGTAAGCAGAAATTCAGTCATCGTCAAATAAAAAGTGTCGAAGAGAAGAGAGTGGCCAGTGCGAGGAAAAGATGGCACAAGATTCGCGAGGTTTCCAAAGGTTGAAGATGCACGCACGCATTGGCGACAGGTCGAAAATCGATTCTTGGTTGAATATGTACAACGCGAAGGGTAGGATGACCCCTGGTAATGCGAAATATAGTGCACAGGCGGAGCAAGAGAAGGGAAGTAGGACGTCTGACGTCGAGGGGAGGCTGATGAGGATGAGGATGTTAAAAAGAAAAGGAAAAGCTGGGAGGCACCGAGTACTCGAACAACAGAAATGGTCTGACGAAGTAATAGGCTCGCCATGGCGTGCCCAGGTATTGTGCCAAGCAGAACAGCTTCAATAGGAAGGGGATGAACGCGTACACGTAGACCAGTACCGATCGACGTCGTATAATCGAAACTTATTAGTCGAACGCGTTACGTCCATCGTTCTATATATACATATATGCATATATCTGAAATTCTCTACTCTTTCATTTTGATGAAATTAATCGTTCGCTCTGCTTTCCATTTTTTTTTTTTTTTTATAGAGCCAGTTATTTACAAGGTCATTCACGTGGAGGAATATAATTTTATTTTTTCAACATTTTTTTCAAGCGTCGTTCACAGCATTCTATTTGATCGGCGTGTCGGCATCAAAATGATTTTCGCAACGACTGAGAGTCGATTTCACGCGAACGACTGGTCGACGTTCGCGCTACAAATTTGCGTTTTGATAACGGTCGGGTTGCGAGGGTGTCAGAGTCGAAATGGGTCAGAAAAAAAACCCCGAAAGACCGGATAAAATACATATACGCGAAATTGAAAAACTCGCACGCACGAACTTATACAGCGGCGAAATCGACCAGTAGAGGTTTAAAAATAAATACGACGCGACTGGGGAAATTTTCGATAATGCTTTTGGCGTTTGTCGTAAATAACGTAACGTTGCCGCGTCTGGTGACACACAAAAACGGCCAGCCGAAAAATTCTCTATCCCGGCAAACCCTCGTGTCGCGACTCGGTTGACGGATACAGTATGTGGCGTTTAAATGATTCTCACGCGCGCGATACGGATCGCGCCTGTTCGACCACCCTTCTGTATCGCTATTCAGCGTAGTGATTTATATAGAAATGCCGAATGGAAGAGAGGGACGAACAGATTATATTGAACGACGATGGTTCGCGTGGAATTTATCTGGAGTGTATGGGACAGCACGTACGTACACGTGTCATCTGGCATCGGCGGCAACTGTGTTGGTGCACGTACCACGACACGCGTCCAGCCATTCGCAGGTGATAGAGAATCGCGAGTTCGCTTGTTATTATGCTATGCGCGGTGTGATTTCCAATATGTAGCGAGCGACGACCGTCATAGCGACCCGTTTCGACCTTCGATGCCCAAATGACTGGCCCAGTGGCTAAGAGAAGAGTGCTCGTTCGATCTGTCGCGTTAATGGCCAATACGCGACACATTTCCGATTGGTTCGACCTCGTTCGCCGCGTGGCATCGATGGAATTCGTACTCGTTGTCACGTATAACCAGATGGATGCGTACGTGTGTGTAAATACTGGCGAATTGTGTAGCGACGGTCAACGATAACGTCGTTAAACGGATAATAACTTCGCCGAATAACTGTCTGCGACGTGTGATCAGCTCGAAAATATTGTACATTTATTTGTATCATTGACAAAGATGTTTCGACGAGGGTAGCTTTAAAGGCGACGTAGCATCTATGAGGAAATCGTTTCTTCAGATTTTTATTGGAAACGCGTTGCAGAATTTGTTAGATTAAAGACACCAAGGGAAGGAGGAAAGGAGATGATAGAAAGGGACGAAGTCAAGGTAGAACACGAAGGTAACGTAAGATCGAAGTTTAAGTGGTTCTTGACTCGAGAGCGAGAAAGAGATTGCCACATGCTCCGACAACGTGACTCTGGTAAACTGGTAATACTGATGCAAGTGTAATACCTAATAGCAGCCCGAAGCGGTGTCGGGGCCAACTCCTTCTAAGTGAATTAACTCTGAGTTAATCTCGAGTTAAGTAAACCCCTAAGTAGACCTCGAGTGTCTTCCGTTCTTCCTTTCCTGCGAAGCCCGCTTCGTCTAGCCTCGTCTAGCCTTTCATTGCTCGAGCGTATGTAGCCGAAGTACCGTGTGATCGTTAACGATTAGAATCTTTCGAGCCCTCCGAGCGATTACTAGTCACGCTAACTCCTTCGCATCTTTCCGTTTTACTCGCCTCCCCTACCCTCCATCCAATGAAATGAACGTTACGCGAAACTAAACCAACGAAATACATAGTAACCCGTTTAACGAACACACTTTGCAAGATTTCTCTGAATTTACCTGATTCGCGGATAAATTCACTGATTCATCGCATTTTTAATCTTCCCTCTGTTCATTAAGATTAACCATAGACCGTCCCGACGACCGGCCATCGTTATACTCAGCAACCCTCTTTTCTCCATCGGGTACAGACGCATATTAATCACCGCGCGGCCACACTCCGCTCTCGCGTCATTTTTCCTCCGTTTCGAGATTTTTCCTTTTTCGCGTCTGACAGCATGGGGGCGGAGCGAAACCGCGTTACCGTTATTTTTTGCGCCATTTTTCACTCGCTCGTTTCTCGCACCCTCCTTTACCGCCTCTACCGAGCCACTCCGTCCAGTATATGTGGACGTTGTTCCCGTGCAGTTTCGCTTGTCGCCGTTTCGAACACGATATTTATACAACGAATGGAAAACGTTGATCAACGTCGTTGACGTACCGTCGATTCGGTTGCAGATCGTGCAGGTTTCGTTGACAACGAACCAAGTCGTAAAGAACGGCTCGCCTGCCACGAAACCCAGACGTTTGCATCCATGTCTCCAGTTTTTCATTCTTCGTGCTCCTTCCACGGATGTTTCTTCCGGACGTTTGCTTCTCTCGCGTTCACCAGGACGAAGAAAGGTCTCGCGCTTCGACGAGGAAACGTTCGAGTGTGCTCGTGGAAACGTTCCACAGCGCTATATGCGTAATTGTTACCAAGTTCATTTACATCGCATTAATGCCCAAGCAAAATTGCTGCACTCGCACGCTAACGGACCGATCGTTAAATACAGCTGCCGTTTAATCGGCTTGCACGGTATTACGCCGGGTGTGTGCAACAAAATTATAATCTGCCGGCCTCGTTGTATATTCCGGCGACTATTAATCGTCTACCGAATATGGTTAATAAGCATACTCGATGCGCGCCGATCTATCGATTATTAGGCGTTGCTTCGAAGGTGTGGAGAGGCGCGGCCGAAACACTGATATTTGGAGTTGCTCGATTATCGTACTCTGCCGGAAAGAATATATCAGTGGATTGTATCATTTCGATGTATTAAACGAACGAAAGGGCCAAGTTTTATTTTTCTGGCTTCAAATACACGGTACAGTAGAAGCCTATTTATCGGAATCTAAATTGGACGATAAATAGGTAAAGGATTTTGAATCGCTTCCACCGAGTCGAAGAATTTACCTCAGTTACTTTGGAATATTCTGTAATGGAACATCTATCGAAATAAAGATCATTACTATGTCTTTGCTATTAACACTGAATTAGTAACGAAATTAGTAGATGATTTGAAGAAGCGATTAAAAATGTTCATTCAGTAATGTATCTCATGTTCGTGCAATAAGATTTCACTAATTCTCCACTATCGTTTACGATGTTTCATGATCTATGTTGATTCACACGATAGCAGTTCAGAATCGCAAATAAACGAAATCAAACAACAGGGATTCATTTAATCGTGTACTAATCAAAGATTCGTTCCAATGAATGAAAGTCCACTGTGTGAGGCAAAGTAATCTGCTAATCGCTTAAAAGAATCGTACATTTGACGGAACAACACTTTCAGCCTGTTGGTAAATTCTTACGATGTATTTTAGTATCGTTACCAGAAAATAAACGATGGACCAATGTGAATAATGCACGAGGGCTTGAGAGAAAGAGGCGGGTACAGAGAGACATGGCGTGTCAGGGTGGAGAGCGACAGGAACCTAATGAAATTACGATGTTACTTGCCTGAAAGACACTATTCAGAGGAGGGTACAAAGACAGCCAAAGCGGTAAAGTCGGTGTTTGTGTCGCAAGCTGCTCGACCACGTACATACACGTACGAAGACATAGGGCGAGACGCGTGCATGAGGGGAGAGTACACGCGCGTCTGCGTGTGTGCGTGCGTGTATTATACGGTAGCAGCCGTTGACGCAGAACCGTGCAGGTGCATGCGAGATACGATGCCTGCATGTGCATGTACGTATAGGTAGGCGTAGGCGTGCATGCGCCGAGATGCGTTTCTGCTCTTTCCCCATAGAAAGAGCTGATGCTCGCAAAGCAGCGGAAAAAGAGCTTTGTGAAAAGCGCAATTGACGGGCTTTCTATTAGTAGACGAGGAAATATCGGCAGAGGAAAAGAGAGATGAGACGAGGTGAGAAGGAGAGAGGGGACCATCGATGGAAGACCGGTTGGGGCTAGACTTTTATGGAATGGACGAGGAGAAAGAGCGCGAGAGACAGAGATCGAACGCGGAAGGTGAAATAAAAAACAGAACGAAAAAAGAAAATAACGAACGAAAGGAAGAGAAAACGGAGAGAAGGAGTGGGGGAGAAAGGGAAAAGCAAACGACCCTCCGTTTTACTTTCCTTCTCTCCTCCTTCTTTTTTTTCTCTTCCTTTCTTTCCGCCTTTTTCCATTTTTACATTAAGCGACTAAATTCCCGTGTGTGCCCGGCTACGTTGAATATTCGCCCGGAAAGCCGTGCGATCGGTTCGCATCCTTTGATGTGCCGCGGCTTTTTTTGTTGTACACCGACTGAAAACACGAATCGATTTTGCGCTGATTCGCGCCGAGGTGTAGAGCTACCACCTCTCTTTACCTTCCACCATCTGCTCCATTTCCATTCCCTGTTCCTCCATCCGTCCTTCCGTTACCAGGTTTTCGCGAGAATCGTCAACCAGGCGCAGCTTGCAACCGTCAGTTACAAACGACAGCCAGCGGAGGTTTCGCATTGAAAACATAAAAGCTCCGCGAATGCTTCCTCGTGCATTGCAAAATGTCTTTTAACCTTTAAGCGGCGCACGCGTTTGCGTATATCGATCGGCCATCACGGGAAACTCCATTAATAAATCGTATTTACGAAGGAAGAAAAAAAAAGGAAAGATAGAACGCGTACCGCTTTGACACCGGGTGTTCGCGATCACGACGCTGTTCTTTTTCTCTTTTCGCCCTCCGTCGCTATGCCCACCATCCGAAAATTAATAGTTCGGTCCGGTGCCGTCTGGTTGTACCGGATATGGAATATTGCGCGCAAGGTTCAACGACTAGCCCGATTGACGTTGGTTACACATCCTCCCAACTGTATCCTGGCGCCTGTTTCTCATTCCACGCATGCACGTTCATTGTTTGTCGAGTGGAAGGCATGAGATTCAAACGGAAATCAGTACACGAATCATGACCAAAGTTCGACGTTCTCCATCGTTTGTCCCGAAAGCATCGGGCCACGGAACAATGCGACAACATCCTATAATTATGTTAAGTACGCCACTGGAACACGGCAACTGTATAGTATGGCAACTAAACTAGCACCACCAATAATCGTGCACTTGGTTTGCTCAGATTCCCTCTTGTAGACGGTGAAGAGGGTGGGGATGGAGTGCATATTACGAGCCAGCCTATAACATAACGTTGTTACGAAGCATCGCGACCGACCATCTCTGTAGTGATCAGACAGTAACTAACCACATTTCGATAGCGCTCGCGCGTGCCTATACTCGTGAACGCGAGTATAAACGCGTGTGCAAGTATTTATGGTACAATGGAAAACGTAAACATATATCGAGGAACAAAAGTAATAAATCTTATCGGTAAAATGAATGACAGTTGCTTACGACGGTGGTTATATTTCGATTCCTATGGAGTTAAGTACCAGATACGTATACCTATATGGTATTATATAACTAGGTACCCGATAAAACGCACGATCACGAGCAAATAAATATTCAATCAGTTCTGTCACCCTTTCCCGTTGCACCGGCGCGGTACAGCCACGACAAAACAATTAAATTGGACAATAAAATTTTAATCTTTCGTTCGAACGGGTATCGAGTTTGTCCGAGGAGGAAAAAAAAGAACAACTTCAGCGAGTTTCGCGAAACTGGTTGCCATCTGGCTGTACCTCAATAACGCGTGTTGTTTTTTCCGTGCAGTTGCCATCGTTTTGTAAATTAATGCCCGGTTACTACATCGGTATCGTTCTTTGACGATGCGTCCGTATTGGCTTGCTTTTAACACGTCCCTCGATCATTACCAATTAGCGACTCACTAACGAACAAAATAAACTCGTCGTTTTTCCTCTCCGCGAAGCTACAGCTTTTCGTTCGGTTAGCGGAATATAATATCTCACGGAAAGCAATTAACCACGGATAGAAGGAATCGTTGTTTGTCTGGCAACGTTTGCTCGACCGTTAGAATTATGCGTTAGCGGGCAATTATCATCGACACTCAAACGTGGACACCGGCTGTACCTACCTGCTGGAAATATCAGTTCAAGCAGGCTCGATCCAGAGGGAGGAAAGGGGGGAGCGTTAGATCGGAGCAGAAGCGGTGATGGCTGACGTATCCTGTATTCCACAGTGACGGCAGACAAGCACGTATATCAAATAATTAGATTTCGGCCTGAAACGTCAATAACCATGTCAAACCATTACCCGTACGAGACCCTGTCGGCCGGTTCGTTACTAAATGGTTGGTGGACCCGGCCGATCATCGACGGGGATGTTAGGCAGGAAAACGCTCGCCTGTCTGCCCTGCTCGTCCGCTTGCCTGGACGACTGCTCGCAAATTTAACCGTGTTAGCAAACAACTCATTTAACGAAATTAGGGGCTGGAGCGTCGCTTAAAATCGGAGAAATAAAATTACGTTTCAAAGGGGTGGCCGAGTGGAAAGTAACGGGAGGCCGTACAGAGCACTGTACGGCCTTCTTTTCTCTCTGTCTGGTGCTCGCCGTACTATCCAAGCGTTGCCTGTCAGGCGAATTTCTCGGTCGCCATCGGCCACTGATTGCTAGAGGGGCACATCTCTCGGATATTTCTTTGGAAATGAATTTTATCGAAGGAAATCTTTCAGCTACGAGGATCGATGTTCTTGGAACCTTTTCGTATCGCAACAGAGAACGATGTAGAGCTCGTGGGATGAACCTCGTGAAATCGAATCGGTCAATGGGAATAGGAGCGGATTAAGAAGATCTTCTCTCCGAGAGTAGAAGAGTCTCCGTAAATCTCTTCCTTTATCGTTTTTAAATGTAACCAGTCTTGCGATTCTTAAACCAGTAACCAATCAGTCTTTCATAACGTGAATTCAAAACATTGAAAACGAGGTAAAATTTTTCACGTAATTCCGATTGCGAAACGTTGCGTAGATTAGCGTTACAGAATGGCTGGCTGGCTGATAATAAGGGAATGGCAAGAGTAAGCGAGGCGCGGTGATAGCGGAATAGGTTTGTTTAAAGCGCGAAGGAAACGTCGTCGATGTCAAACGTCGCAGCCCCGAGTGTAACAATGGACGACGTTGCGCCTTCCGTTCGAGATACGATTCGTCGTAGTCGTCTCGTCGGTCGGTCGGTACGCGCTCGCGACCAGGCAATCGCGCACACAATTGTACACGCGCGCACATTGTGTATGGCCGCCCATACAGCACCGCGCGAAACCCAACCGTACAGCTATCACTGGCTCGCCATCTGACAGCCTTCCCTCCACTGTTCTCCTCCTTCCTAACGTCATTGTTTGGACGTAACCGCGTACGGACCAAACTTGCGTGCAGCTGCACGACAGGAAAACTTTTGGGAACTCGTCAGGCTCGTGACGCGGCCGGTAGCTGTCCGCTCGAAATTGGAGGCACACGCGTGAATTCGATGAACTCGTTTTCAAAATTAGGCGTCGCAATTGGATTCCAGGATCGTCACGAGTCGGTTGCTTCAATCGGAAAGAAAAGAGATTTAGTTTTTATAAATAAATATAGTCCGATGGGGATCGTCGGGTTTTATTCACGCGGTTAATTTATCGAACTTGACAAAAGTTGTTAGCGCCGCTAATGTATCGAGTCATATCCCTGACGTGGATCGTGTGAATTTGACACGTGTTTATGACGCAGATTATGTAGCTATTTTGATATAATATATTGCGAAAATACATCGTGGTAGTTAATGTGGTAAACAATAGCAGGAAAAGTTATTAAAAGAATCGCAAGTTTGTTGATTAATCGTACTAAAATATCCGAGTGTCTAAATATCGTGTTTGTTTCGGCACGATGAAAAATAAGCGTATTTCTTAGGCATCGCTAATTAACAACGTTGTAATTATATAACTGAATACGGCTGATCGATCGGATATGCGAATCGGAAGAGGAATATGTAATGTGAACATTCTGCACGCGGTAACGATGAAATAGAAAAGACGGTGGAGTGGAAAGAACGTCGCAGTGAAATATTAAAACGAAAGGGAAAAAAGGCAATATTAAAGAGCGCCGTAGTTTAAACGCTGGACAAACAGACGAACGACAAAACATGTTTTTCTATTCGTCAAGAATTTTATTTGCTCGCGCAGCCGCTGGTCGTTATTAACCGAGTTCGCTGACGGAAACGTTTTAATAAGTTAGCCGCGGGTAACATGATTTTTGCAATTCGAGAAATTGCAGTGTCGCTGGTAAAGCAAAGGAAGAATATGGTAACAATGCCTTGAATAAGTGGACGAAAGCGTGCGCAAGGGCCCGCTTCGAAATTACGTTGTGCTAATTGTGAAAGTTTGCGATCCCCGATGGTATATGGACGTGGAAAAGGAGCGCGTGCTTTTTTCCAGATTGCCAGCGTCGAACGTTTATTTGAATTCCTCGCATAACTATGCACGTTTATGTATCCGTTACGTTACGGAAACCGCTTGCGGCTGAAGTTCTTATCGATCGATAGCAACGCAACAGCAGCGTAAAAGAAGAAGGAAATAAAACGTGCACATGGCATAAATATCCCATATAACAACGCGTTAATCTTTCGCGTTGAACGATCGACGAATAATTTCTACTTTGTCGATTATCCTGGCATCCATCTTCCCACGCTCTCCTTCAATTTTCCTCTTCTTCTTTTTCTTCTTCTTTTTCTTCTTCTTCTTCTTCTTCTTCTTCTTCTTCTTCTTCTTTGTCATTCTTATTCTTCTTCCAGCTTCGCTCAACATTTCCTCGTTGTTACCTTCCTCCTCTGTTTCTCTCTCGTCGTCGGCCGAACAAAAGATCCTTCCAAGTTTCTTATTTAATTAAACTTCGCGAAACAACCGGTAATGAATTTAGATATCCTGATGCGTTTCGTCCGCGGCAAAGAGATACGTCCTGACCGTCTCCTCGGCGGGAGTTTGCGTTTCCACTGTCCTGACATACCGTGAGACGTCGACCCCGTGATTAAACTGGTCGCAGTAGTGCGAGTCAACGATGGAACAGGCACATTCCGTCAGATACGCACGGTTACGTAAATGGAAACGGACGATTATTTCTTTCGATTTACGCGTTAAATATTATTTCTTACGGCAGAATTAAGATAATATAAATTATTAATTATCCTTAGGTCAGGAATATCGTAAATAGTTTTGAATTCGAATATTCTAATCGATGGTCTTTATATAAATTAAAGTTCCTTCGGTATTCCCATATAGATGTCTCAAGTTCGACGATTGTTTTCCGCGGCACGCATGAACACGTATCGACGTCAACTCGTGTCTCGTCGCAAGTTTCAGTTTGTCTTGCGGCTGATTGCCAGGCGTATCGCAATTATTGGATGAGCAAAGAGCCGTGGGCGTAAGGCGGTATCATCGAGTTT
The DNA here is from genome assembly GCF_051014615.1 of Bombus vancouverensis nearcticus. Lineage (NCBI taxonomy): Eukaryota > Metazoa > Arthropoda > Insecta > Hymenoptera > Apidae > Bombus > Bombus vancouverensis. The sequence continues at coordinate 12,959,787 of NC_134916.1, read as the reverse complement.
CACGCAACACGCTGTTTCGTCTGATCTCTCAGGGCACGAATCGATCTGACCCGATTTCTGGCTTCCCCTTCGAGATACTCCAACACCTTCGATAAAGCCAAAATCGTTGTCGGTTATCGACGTGTATTTGGAAATATTCGATGGGACGGTAATTTTAAAGTCGCGATTTCGCAATAGTGATATCTGCTAGATTTTTTGTATCTGTGCGTAAATATTCTCTTTGAGTTCATCGGATTATTACGTTGAAACGAATGTTACCGAGAACGGTATCGTATCGTTTTAATATTACGATGCAGAATCAGTTAAATCTTCGGCATAAAAAGGAATTTACATAATTCTATGAGAACGTTTCAGGTATAATACGTCAGAAAACCGTACGGCTAAAGGAAAAGTGTCTAGACAGGCACAATTATTATAATAACGCGAGGTATTGACAGTTTATAGCTACGCTTTTATTAGCGAAATTAATTTCGCTAATATACAATTAGTACCGTAATTGAGTGATTTAATACGGTTTGATTATTGAATGCGTTAATAATGAATTTCATTTGATTATAATATCGTATCGGTGAAGATCGAAGAGATTATAACACAGATTGCAAAAAGACGGGAGGAAATAACGTCGAAAGACATTTCGTACTCGAACTGTTCAACAAATTTTTACCAAAGTGAGAACGAGGATCGATTTCCATTTCCGGCTTCATTGCGTTTTCCAATTAAAGGTCGCGTCAAAGTTTCTTAAGCGGCGGACGTCAATTTCCTCGCACTTACTCCGCAAAGAGAGTGACTAGGGACGCAATTCTCTCTAAATTAAGTTCTCGATGACTTTGAGTATGGGCTGCGTTGGATCCCGTTGACAGGGGACCAAAGGAGAAACTGCAGGACGCGAGCAGAACGTTAAATACCCGCGCTCTATTCTTCGTTGTTAATACTTTCTCGATTAATCGGAATCGCGTGTCACGTTTAACGTTGAAAAATTCCAATCACAAAGTCACCGTGTGCGGCGGACATCGCGAAAACGAACAATTTTTCCGGCAATTAACTTTCGAAGCCTCTGGAATCGCGTAACGACGAAACATTACTCTCGGACAATTATCGATTCGCGGCAGGTGGCTCGTTCGAATTCGAGTCGGTCGTTTTGGCCGAAACGCGAAACACGCCATGTTAATTTTCGTTGCTTTTGCGTAAATAGGCGTTAAGTTTAACTACCCGTGAAGGCGGCGCGACGCAGCCATCAATTCCCTCGCATCGACCGGCCGTTTTCCTGTTTTCGTGACTTCACAGAGCCTAGCGCTGATCCTGTAAACCGTTTCGCGAAAAACTCTCCGCCCAAGCAGTTAGAGATCGCTTCCGTTAAGCCCGTTAACTGAAATATCACCCCGATAACGAGAACGTACTGGAAGAATGGAAAAAGAGATGGAGCTCTGGAGAAAGGAGAAAAAAAACGAGAAATAGTAGGGTATACATATATACATATATATACGAGATATATATACATATACGAGAGAAAAAAGAAAAGAGAGATGCAGGAGATCGAGCAATTGTATCTATTTGTTCGAGAGTACCAGATCCTGCTAAAGCATAGAGTGGGCTGTACATAAACTGGTATATACCACCGGATACACATACAGGCGCATAGTACAGGCTACGGGTAGAGAGCTTAACGGGATCAACGGTCGTTTAGTATCATTTTATCCGTGGGCTTAAGCGCTAATTTTTGCGAATAAACTAGGTGAATTGTACACACAGTTCAACCATCGTACGTGCGGCTATTTAACGAATTTACAGCGGGGACCGATCTGTTTCGGATTTGCCCGCGAACTACGACCTCGAAAATTCGATTGCGGCTCTCTCGATGATTCATTTATAGTACCGGTCACCTGGACCGCGATCCCACGTTAATTACGAACATCCAGTGAACTATCGCGAGTTTCACGAGCGAGAGAGGAAAAAAAAGATAAAAAAGAGTGTTCGATAGGGAATTTTCGAATCGCGCTACGGCTCGTTCGTTTCCGTTTAACTTGATCGGTTGGGAATCGTCACGTTTTAAGGGTATCGTTCCGATTTGGACGCGATTCAAGGGAGTAGTACCTATTTCGGAACAACGACAGGAATACTATCGTCCATTCGGTCGATCAGCGAATCCGGGACGGCGCGTGCCGGAAACGCGGTTAATTGTTTATACGATGCAGATTGAATACTCGCTTAATGATTCATTGGATCCAATAGATCTTGAAATTGGATACAAACGATAATGGAACCGTGACAGGACAGTTCGATGCGATTGATGAAACCGTCCGCGGCCACGTTGCGCACCGTTCCGTTTAATATAAATCCGATTTCGAGCATCGATTTATACAGCTGGAAAATAGTTCTCCGCACTCTGGAGGATTATCGTCGTTCCTCGAGCGGCAACGTTATAACACCTATAAATTTCGAAACGCTTTACTCATCGCCCGGATTAAACCGTAATTAAATTGACGATCGTGGCTGGCGAAGATTTCGTAACCTCCCGGATGCAGACATCGTCGCGATCATCTTTTTAACATCTACCTCACCTCCGTGGAAGGGCTTCGTCGCGCAAACCACCATTAAGACTCACTCTCTCTCTCTCTCTCTCTCTCTCTCGCTCTTTATGTCTGTCTGTCTGTCTCTCTTTCTCTCGTTGAAACCTTAAACCTTCGAATCCTCAAAGGAAGAGACCAAGAAAGCGGTTACTCGGCAAATGATACCAATTACCAGGTCCAATCGGATAACTTAATCCCGAAGCGATTTGCCGAGTTGGCGCAGGTGGTTTGCGGTTTAATCGTGACTGGTAGCAACCATGCACAAGGCAACGTCGAGACCAAAAAACACGATGCTGCACCATCCAGGCTGGCAGGCTTACCTACTCGAACGGTCAGACGAGCTTAGTATGCATTGCATGAAGGCACCGCGTATATCCATTATATTACGATCCCTTCCTCCCATGCTACCTACTCTTCCTCCCTGCAACTCCGTTCTTCCTTGCAGCTCCCCGTGCTGCTATATCCACTGGAAGAGATTTTCTGGCGGATGGTTCTCCGCTATTATCCGGGCGCTATCTGCTTCACTCCTCTCTTCATACCCCATGTACCCACTCCTTTATGTGCACCCGTTATATGGAGAGGTATTTACCTGAATACGATCCCTGCAGTGTAGCTCACGTGCGTCTGCAGCCTAGGCTCACACAGAATACCCGCGCCTATTCGCGTTACCGCCAGATATATTCGAGCAGTCTGTGCCACGAGCCAAGCACCTATGCCCTGCTTCAACCGCAATCCAATGCTAGAGAGCGTTGAAATGCACGAGCTTCGTCTGTGTGCGGCTGCGTGTACGTATACGTGTTACTGTGCATGCCCCTGCGCGTATGTAGAACGCACGGTAAAACGGGGAAGCATAGAATGCCGGTAAGAGGTGGCGGTACGCGTCAACGCGTAGACAGTATTCTACCGTGGTGCGACGAGATCAAACTACCAAGCTCGGGGTAAATCGGTCGAGCGTGGTAGAGGTGCAACAGCAGAATCAAACCTAGTTTAACGTCAAACGTCTGGCGTATTTACATTGTCGTTAATACCAGGTCCACTCTGTGAACTTAGCCCAGCAATTTCGCTATTTCGCGCTGTTCAACCACATTTTCAGCCACTAACGGTATCTGCAGATGTGCACGCAGCACCACCACCACCCCTCGTTCAAGCCGCGCCACCTCCCGTAAGGACGAGATGCCGTGCCCATGGACCCGGTCGTATTGCCTTCCGGGGTGTAAAATAAAATTTTACAACATTTCGAGGCTTCGTCTCTAATTTGATCGTAACCGGTTTTCCCACGGACCGCTATCACGGCCCATTACCAAGAAATTTCATTTTTTTCTTGCTCAATTTCACTTCTCCTCCCCCCGCCCACTCTCTCTCTCTCTTTCTCTTTCTCTTTCTCTCTCTCGTTGTGTCTTTTTCCATCTCTCCGTACGTCTGGTATTAACCGTTACTACGATCGCTATTTCGACCGCTTTTCGTAAACGATCCTCGTAGCGTTTCGCTGCGATCGCCAGGAGAATGAGGATTCGTGGGTCGGCCCAATGTCTGGAGATCGTTTCCCCTAAGTCCAGATATCGTTATATCGTATTCGTTGGCCGCTATCGAAACGATCTCCGGAAACTTTAATTGCGACAGAGTTTGGAATTCGACGAAAGATGGAAGGCATTAAATCGTACTGCGATTTCCTTTCTTCTCTCCATCGTTCCTCCTTTTTTGTTCTCCTTTTTTTTCCGGATATTTCACTTAAAACCGTATAACGTTACGTGGAACGTAACAGCTCCGGAAACGGTTTCTTTTCATTACGTTAATAGACCAGGCGAGAGTTAATTCCCTTTTTCTAGCCGCAGACGCATCGTCTCGTCACGGTTCGCTTTTCCCCCGATTCCTTCATTTATCTCAGTTTCTCTCGATCGATCGGATGTGTCGGGACTGCCGGCGGCGTGTACACGATACGAAAACTTGCAAGTCCGTACAAACAGCGGCAAGTTCATTGCCTCGATCCGTATACGCGGCGCGGAAGTTCCGCGAGAAATCCGCGCTCGCGGTTTTATTGCTCGTTTCGCGTCGCCATCGAATCACGAACCGCTTGTCCGATACCTGGATTCTCTTCGTTTTCGCGGCTACGACCGGGAGAAAGCGGGAGAGAAGGGAAACGTTAATGTCCGTCGAAAAAAAACCTGCGCTGCCGGTAGTTTCCCACGGCAAATTGATTTAATATACGCGCGGGCAAGTGGGTGACGCCGGCGATGAGAGCCGCGTCGCCTGTACGCATCTCGATTTTCGCATTTCATGAGCATAACAAATCCGGTAAATCCGATTTCGCCTTCGCGGATGGAACCTCTCGTATTGGACAACGTTATTTCGAACGGAAATTCGCGTCGCGTTCAGCGTTGATTTCGCGCCTTCTCCTTTTGATCCCTGTTTTCCTCTTCGCCTCTATACGCGTCTTAATTGCGAACGAACGCCTCTCGACTCTGTGTGTGTGTGTGTGTGTGTTATTTATCTAGACGGAAAAGAAATACGCCGTTGCAATCGACCACGGAATTCCATAGACTGAAATCAATCATTCTCTGAATTCAACGTTGATCCCGTATTCGAAAGAGACCTCAGACCGTCTTCACGGGCCTTTCACGGTTCCTTTCACGACTCTGCCAATCCCCTTTCCATCGGCAGGAAAATACGTAAACGAAGATAGACGCGCGTATTCCCAGATAGGATCGGGGAATATGTGCATCCTCGGAGGCAACGAATCGTTGGATGTTTGCCGACTGTACGATATAAGGTGAACCGCTGGATGTCGCGCCGCATCTTGTCAACGATATTTCGCCAAATGTTATTAGGGATCGTTTCTTTGAACGTTTCCACGGGAGAAAATATCCCGTGACATCTCGGCGTATTACCAAATTCGCAAACATTTGCGTGACTGAGATCGAGAAATCTCGCAAGTCCTTCGACCGTGTAAGTGGTGTGTAAACGGTCGTACGAAGTCGCGGTAAAAATGACTTGTATTTCGTTGCTTCACGAGGCTAGAGGATCGTCGTTAAATGGAATACGGTGTACGTTTATAAACATATCGTAGCAGGTGGGACAATTGGAAATGCAGGTTGGAAACGACGTTTTATCTCGGCGAAACTTTTTTTCCACAGAGCCCCGCGGATACGTACGTCACACGGAATATCGGGGATCTTGTTTAATTTGTTTTCAGGATCAATGAATTTTTATTAACGAACTGAAATATTTGAATTGGAAATGTAAACTGAAATAATTTATATTTACCAAAGCCGTTCGTTCGAATGACAATAATATTTGTACGAAGCGGTGGTATCTGCCGAATTAAAACATCCGTGATTTATGCACGAAACTACGTGCAACAAAACTTTCTAAATGAAATCCAATAAAGCGAGCTTTAACGAAAGGTAGATACACGCCCCTGTTCAATCGGTTTTAAAATCGGGTTCGTTTGCAAAAGCGTACCTTGTAATGGAAACATTCTCTCCTCTGCTATTTTATTTTAATTCACCCTCGGCGAAAAATCGCGGCGTTTCGAACGGTATCACCATGCCGCGTGTCGTAAATAGTTTAAGACGTGAAAAATATGAAACTCGTCATATCCTCGCCAACCCTCGACGAATCTTCCTCCCCTGTATAAATCGTTCCAGCGACCGATTCGTAACGACCTCGACGCTTAAACGCGTCGTTGCATCTGCTCGCGGAAAATTAGGGGCGTCGGCGCGATCCTCCGCTTCACTCCGTTTGATTATCGATCCAAACCACCGAATCGTCCGAGTATCCAAGTATCCACGCTCCAGCCACGTCGGTGTGTACCTTTGCTCTTCCTCCGTCGTCTATTTGCCTTCGACTTTCCATTCTCTTTCCACCCCTTTCCACCCGCCTGTGCTTCCTTGTCCCCTAACCCTGCTGACTAGTGAACCATGTAAGAGGCTGCTTGCTTTTTCTAATCTAGCTGAGGGATTGACGGGCAGGATCGAGCTTTAAGCATCAATTTACATGTAAGTTTCCGGCCGGTGCCTCGTTCGTACCGTAATTACGTTCGCACCAGGGGTAATCGTTGCCTGTCTTTACCAGAAAATATAGGAGGCGCGAGTCGCGTCCGATGATCGCGTCTACATCGCCCGAGAGACGCGTCCTCCGAGCCCCTGTCGAGGGGATTTTATCGATTCTCGGTCTCGCCACCCTCTCTTCCCTTTAACGCGCGTTTCGACGCGGCCGTGTCTAAAACCTGATATAGAGCTCGTTCTTTCGCTTCGAAGAAATCGTTCGCAGTACGTAACTTATCGGCTCGATTCGTCCAACAGTCGAAGGGGAATCGAAGACGAATATTTTGATTTTAACGACCCAGCTTGAGTGCCACCGTTTCAGTGAGATTGAAGTTGCAAAATTTCAGAATGTTTACCGTTTGCGAATACGATACTAACGAATTATATACGTTATCGTGACTAATCTTGTTGCTAGTTTTGTAATTAGAATATACCAATATATCGTACCGTTAGGTTCAGCTGTAGTTCATGCCGATGGTTACGACGTGACCGTTGAAAGTTCCTACGTAACGCTCGTTCTTTAAAGAATCATACCGTAGGGTTAATTGATCACAAGATACAGGCGCGTTCTATTTGCTCTTCCTCTTCTATCGCTACTCTTGCGTCCACACTTCGTCCATCGCTATTACAGCTTAATAACCGAACGTCTCGAAATCGACACTGTCGTAGCTTTCGCCCCGAGCTTCTCAAGCTGTAAAAATCGATCCGAATCCATATTGCATTCCCGTCGGATTTCTCTTTCCATTTGAACGAACGTTGTAACAATCTTCTCGCGTCCCTATCCTTGACGAAGAACGTTAGCAAAGGTCCAACCGTGACAACGTCGAAATCTCCTCGGGATTCACATTCACCGCGATTAAAATATTCTTTTCTTGTCGCACTTTCGATGATTTCGTTCGTGATTCGCGCTCACGCGTCACTCACTCGCCATCCTACGAGTAGTTCGAGTATTTCGTGCAAATATCCAGTGGTCAGAGGAGCGTTTTATTACAAAGCGAAAATAAAGGAGAACGACAACAAACCGCCGCGTCGTGACATCGGATATCCTTGCAAATTAATTTCTATGGCGGATTTCTGGATGGTATTGGTGCAACCCGACCGATTCAAGATAATATCGGTCGAACGAAAACGGAAAAAACTGTTCACCGTGGTTCGTGGGCTGCTCTATTAGAATAGGTATCCGTTCCTTTTCATTTCGTTCTTTCCACTGTCTCTGATTTGTAGCTCGTGTTTCCATCGAACGAGCTACGAGGCCAGGTTGCCTCTCACGGTGGAAATCATTCGTGCATCTCGCACGAGCCAGACCCTTCCTATCGGTTTCCAATTTTTCTACGTGCGCGTGACTCTCTATACGCCCTGTCCTTCCTTTTTTCGTCGTTTTATTTTACGTATGCGCCTCGCTTCCACTTTGTTTGCTCCCGTTTGTTTCTCGCGAAAAAGACAACTCCGGCTGTCTAATCGTCGATGGCCGGCGCGACATCGGCAGCGTCATCGAGACAAATTAGACGGATCGCGGAAACGTATTACGCGAACAATGGATTCGTTAGCGAGCACGCTTTAGTTTTTTGGTCGATTCTCTTGGCCGAAACGCACGAAAATTTGACCGGAATATTGAAAGGTATCTCGGTCGTACTCCAGCGGGTACGTTCTAACGAAAACAAAAAGACGAGATAGGAAGGAAAAAAATAAACAAGAAAAAAGGAAGAAACGAACCCCGACGCTGGTACAACGAAACGTTTCGCTGGAGAGAAACGGTAACTTCGTGAAATATCATGCACGCTCAATTTCACTTTGTCGAAAGTTTCTTCGTAGTCTCGGTCATTATAACGACGCTTTGTTATCCATCGTCTCGTCGTACTATAGCTCTCTTACTCGTAGCTCGCTTGCTCGCTTGCACGCGTGCGAGTGCGTTCGCTCGACCACGCTCGAAACTCTAACTTTATGAAACAGCTCGCGGAAGCGTGGCTCTGGCTCGGCGCGACTCGGCGATCGGGCTTGCGTCGCGTCGTTTCGCAAAAAAGAAACCTGGAAACCGAAGGTAGTGTAAATTGAGCTTACAATCCAATCAGCCGCCCCTGCCACGCCGCCTCTGCCACTTCCCTCCCGCCCCCCGCCTCCCCCTCCTCCTCCCGCTGGTATCTCGGGCTCTGCTCGAGGTTCGTCAGCTCGAGAGGCGTAAAATAGAAGCAAAAGGAGGCGGGAAAAAAAAGTGGAAGGGAAAAAAGGGAAGAACGAAGGAAGATCGCGCGATGAGGAGCTGAAGAGAAGAGAAACGACGAAAGAAGGGGGATGGTCAGGATCAAGGAAAAGGGTGGCTGAGAAAGTGGGAGCGTAGGGCCGCAGAAATAGCCCCGGAGGGTTGATACAGTGTCAGCGAGCGAAGAGAGAGAAAGAGATGGAGAGGATCGAAAGAACTCGGCAGCACACAGATATTTCCAAGTACATTTTTGATGGGATTTTTAAATGAGCCCCAATTGCGTTAAACGTTACGGTGCTCGACTTAAGGCAAGATTTCCTTAAACGATGTTTCAGATTCTGGTTGGTCTGCCTCGTTAAGGGGTGAAGATTAAGCCGGCGACGTCTTGTACTTCTTTTTTCGTCGCGGCCTGCTTGTGGATCGTATTAATCGTATCGTACCGTCCATTTCACTCTTGAAATCTATTCGAATTCTTACGACATCCTGTATCGTATCCTGCCCATCGAGTATCGATTCACTGCCGTTGGAAAATTGGTCGACGTAGTTGCGAAACAGGAATATACAGCTTCGACACGACCGTCGCGTAATTCGCTAAGCTAGTTTCTCGTAGAAAAAATCAAGCTCGAGTAAAGCGAGAAGTGTAAAAGCGTGTAACGAGGGGACGAACAGCGTTGTTGTATGAGATTCGTAGAGGAAAGTTGCAGTGTAAATCGCTAGATGGTCAACTAGTTGATACTTGGTTGTGTGCCACGAAATCGCCGGTATACTTTGTACTTCACGCGCTGGCCGAGAGGGCAAAGGAAAACCTTGAAAAAGAGACGGAAGATAGGAGAGACGGCAGGGCGGAAGGGTGACGGGCTGTACGCGAAATAACGTAAAATAAATTACGCCGAGTTTAAATGTACTTTTACAGCTGCGATGGCGCGGGTTTTACACCGGAAACTTTGAGACCGACAGTCGTAGAAAACACGGTGATACGAAGAATGAAACGAGGAGCATCGTTTTATCCTGATGAGCGCGGAAATTGACGCGTCTCGCGGGGACTGTCGGGCTGCACGCTGATGCTTTCATCGTTAATTTAATCGCAAAATTCTGTTCCAAGTAAACACGAACAACATTTTTCCTTCCATTTCTCAAACAGAACGAACACGACGTTGTTTCTTTCGCGATGTACTACTACCGGTACGTAGTTGAATCCGTCGAGATCCATTTAAATTCGTGTCCTTATTTATTTCCGTCTCTCGATAAGCGGGATTTCCAGTTAAATTCGATTTCCATTACCAGATTCGATCCCGTTGCAACGTATACTCTCGGTATCTTCTAGAATTGCGTCAGACACTCGCTGGATCATGGTTCTTTGGCTGTGAAAACGGATTTCGTTCGACTTTACCGTATCATTCAACCGCCTGTTCTCCTCTCGGGGATAAAAGGGATACGGAAAATTTGATCCGTCGCTATGTTTTCCGTGTGATACGATAGTTCCACGTGGTAATCGATCATTCGTGGCATTTGAAACGACCACTAGATCCTATTTACTAGGCGTTATAGATTCCCCACGACTCTCGTCAATATATTATACTTGTTACCCGAGTTCGATTATCGCGTCTCTCTTTCTCCGTTGCTCGTTCTTCGGTTGCCTGTCTGGTCCGGTCGTTAATGGATACTTATCGAATTAAAAGTTCGGCGTGCCATGCAATCTCGCGGTGCTAAGAACCTAATTGGCATTTAATCCCGTTAGCGGGGACGTTAACACCCTCGGACGATCTGGCCAGTCCCCCGGCGTTCGAGTCCGATCGAGAAGCGTTCGTAACCTTTCCGGTAGGGTACGGTCGCGGCAAACTATATCTCGTTGTAGCCAGAGTATTTTACGAAGTAATTAATTCCCGGAAAACAAGTATACGTACGCGTGAACAACACATCGATGAAATTGTTTAACGATGCTTGGCGACAGCAAGCTCCGTGCTTCCGGCGTCGTGAACCAATACACCGATGAGACATAATTATGTTTGACGAACGTCAATGACATCGTGTTGCGCAATTTACGCGGCAACACACGTCCAAATATGATACATACACGTTGATGTCTAGACATGTACTCATAATTTCCCGGATGATATGCCAATATTCTATCTGTGTCAACAAGAATATCGTTAGCTTACTGTTTACGAGATAGATACAGATTATCGCTAGAGGTAGAGAGAGAGAGGGGGGGGGGAGAGAGAGAGGGAGAGAGAGGGAGAGAGAGAGAGAGTTTCAACAGGCCAGGCTCTCTGCATTCCTCCACGAAGGCTCCGACATAATAAAATGGAAATATGTTGCACGAGTATACACGGAGAAGGCTTTTCGCTGAACGCGTTGAACTTGCCTTGTTCAGTGGAACGCAATAATTATTCGCTGCTTAACCGCTGTGCATCGTCAAACCGACCCTGCCGTATCGGATTATTTTACGGTTACAACGAGCGCGCATTGTAAGCGCCCGTTCATTGTAACCTCCCTCTCTCGTATTTTTTTTTCTTTTTTTTCGTCTGTTTTTCATCCGTTCTACTCTTTTTCCCCCTCTCTTTTATTTTTGTTCGAAGCGGGAGGTTGCTCGATAAATATTAAATCCGACGATAGACGATTAAACGCGCGTCAAAGCCGATCGAACGGAAAAGAAGCAAGCATTCGATGGAATTGATCAACCGAACAATGTCAACTATTTTCTCTCTCGTTTATTATCTGCTGTACGTTCACGATCGAAAAAAAGTCTCACACGGCTGCGGGCGACAAAGCTCGGAATTAAAGTTTTATCCGAACGATGCCGCCGAATCTGTCGATTCCAATTTCAAACTATTCCACATCAAACGATGTGCTTGTTAATAGCGCTATCGGAAAAGATCGATATCGGGTGACCACACGCAGCTTTATGCGAAATTTCGTGTCTCTGTTATGGATATCGATAAATATTCACGCGAAAGGAGTACCATTTATTGGCAAACAAAGAGATGTTTCAATCGGCCAGATTGCAACATTCACGGTATATAAATTGTTATTTGCTTATCGAGAGAAAGCGTTCATTTACGTTCGATTGGTCGACGGGCCATTACGTACTAGTATGACTAGTTCGCGTTTATTTATAAACACCGTATCGACTTCCGTTTCCGAGACAATCGAAACAGCAAGGGCGCATGGTATCTGTTAATTCGAAGGAGTAAAAACAATCGTCAACCGAGCGTTTTCGAGTTTTCGTACTGTAATATCGTAGAATAGATTTGAATTAGAGATCGATTGAAAATAGAAAAAACCGTGTACGTCGTCCTTCTGTGGTTCGTTTACATTTAAGAGCGCCTATGTGACTAAAGTCACTTAGTTCTTACAGAGATATGAGAAAAACAAGAAACGACGTTAGAGCAGAAGGACGGTTTCGTGTTTCAAGGGCGGACGACCGAGAGGTCAGAGTATGCAAGTCGAAAAGCGAGTGTGTTAGAGGTTTCGAGTTGTCGAAGAGTAGAGTCGTTAGAGGTTTCGAGTCGTCGAAGAGTAGAGTCGTGAGAATTGATAGAGTTGTTAGAGAGAGAGAGAGAGTGTGTGTGTGTTAGATTCGTTGTGACGAGAGTGATCAAATAACTGTAAAGTTATTTGATATAGATACGAGTATTGCATTTAGTTTCCGTTAAATAAATATCGTTCTCTGTCCAATTTATATCTGTATATTCAGTTTAATATTAATAAATTGTAAGTAATCGGAAAAAAATTTCTATCCTTATTTTTCGATATTACAGTACGATGCTACTACGACCATTGTGATTCGACGAACGATTACATACTTTGGTGGTACTATCATCGACCAACTTACGTCATATCGATAATACGGAAAAAGAGAATTACCTGGTAGTGGTGTTCGTTGATCCTCCGGTGTTAGTCGTTTCGATCGGCAAGCAATTGGTCGGCAGACGTCGTCATTTGGTTGATCTTCGATCGGTCTCATCGGTTTATCGACAGTCACAGGCTGAAGTATCGCGCGTGGATTGGACCAGAAATCGGTGATGAGTAAGATACTGGCTGGTTTGCTGGATCGTGAGATGCCTTGGAAAGGTTAAGCGGAAGATGAGCAGGGTAAAGTACGCGTAGGTGGTGAGAGCGAGGGAACGGGGGAAAAAATCTGGCTGGAAGGTAGTAGGTGCGGAAGCGCGTTGAACCGAGTACGTGCTTTCCTTCGAGAGTTTGGCGCGCGACTGTGCTACTGAGGCCAACCCGGGCCACCATCAACCCTCTTATGGCTCTGTCCCTTCGTTCAAACCCCTCTTTACACCCCTCTCCCTTCGCGCCACTCGTCTGTCCCACCCCGGTTCGCGCTCCCACCAGAATTCTGAGCGTCACATACTCCTCCGTTTCCCTCTCTCAACCCCTACCGTTCACCCTCTTTCTCCTTCCGGCTGGTTCTCGCATTGCCAGCCTCTCTTTCCGTTCCACGGCCCGTCCTTCACCCCTTCTCTTCATCGACCTCTCTCCAGCGTCCACCTCTCCCGCGCAGCTTCATTATACCCTTTCCTCCATGAGCAGCTTCATCCCCCTTGTCTCTCTATACCACCGACTATCCTACTCTCTCACCTCTGGCCACTTGCTGGGTTACCTACCCCTACCAGCTAATCTCTCTTTCTTTCTACCCCACCCTTCGCTTCTCTTCCACTCTTTCCTCCTTCCCTTCCTTCCCCATTATCCTTTGTTCTTGCTCTTTTTCACCAACTCGTTATGTCTTTATTTCACTCTGTCGGCTTTCTTCTACCCCCGATGTTTCGTGTCGCGTTCGCTTCTTCTCTGGCGTTCGCCCGACGATCCTTCTCCCTCCGCGTCCTCCCGCCCCCCCCCTTTCGTCCTTTTCGTCCGTTCGTCCTCCGTCTCGATGTCTCGATCTTCGTCCGTTCTCGCGACCTCCCCGCGTTCACCTGTCCTCTATCCTGCTTCCCTATAACTTGTCATCCTTCAGTCCCGTATACCTGTCTCTGTCGTACGAGCAACCCCTTCCTTCGACCCCATCGTGAAATCACCAGCGATGTGGACCGGCGGTTAGCGACGGTGCGCGCGCCGCAATTCAAAACTGCGGTTAGAAGGGGTCGTCGAAGATAAGGATGAGCCCTAAATATAGCGACATGGTGCTTAAAAGATCCTCATCCCAGGCCCTCGGCTGCTTACCTCGCCTTACGTGCTCCTTTTAGCGCCGCCACGAATTCTCCGCACTTCCCGCTCCAATGCCCGAAAGCCAATAACCCGTTCGACATGCGTCATACGTCGTTTAGAAACGCCGAACTCCCTTCGTACGTGTGTGCTCGTTAATTTTTCCATCGATTGCTAATGGTCCTGCGTTGACGTGCAATTTGGAAAATTCTAGCGAAACCTTCGTACAATTGGCAGACTCACAGGATCCTTGCGACACTTTTTGTAAGATCGATGTTGATCCATAACGACGCGAAGATCCACGCCTGCTATTACAAATATATCGACTTTACCTTTTCTAATTGCCGACGGACTTTAATAAAAATTCCAGTCCGATGATACAACCGAGTTAGTCGCGAGAAATTGCGAAAGTTGCGAGAAAGTTTGCAGATGCGTCTTTATGGAGTAGAAATCGCTTTGGAGCAAAGAATATTTCGAGGTGAATATACGATCTCGTTGCTTGATGCGTAATTTCAACGATTCATAGGCGATCTCCGTGATCAAGCAACGATTCCGTTGTAACGATTCCATCGATGAACGAACGATAAACGTTTCCGACGACGTTAGATGTGTCGACGGTGTAACGCGAATCGCAGCGTGACGCGTGTATAAATAAAGATCGGCTAAGCCTCGTCCCGCTCTGTAATTACGATGGAACTAAGCTGGGTATTCTGCGGATCGGTGATCCTTGCGTCCTGGGCGCAACGCCGCCGTGGTATCTCCGCTCGGACGAAACCAATTTGGAATTAATGTAACGTCCTGCGAAATTAGCGTGACGTCCTTTCGGATAGAAACAGCCAACCTCCCGATCTTTTGGCGCAGAGTCGAAAAATAATCATCGTTCGTTCGTCGATATTGTAGTCGATCGTGAACATATCTGCCTACGATCGAGACTTTGAATCGTCATCGTCGTAAATTTATATCTACTGTCGTATTTCTCTATGCGATAAGTATTCGTGTCAAGTGTACAAACGCGAAGTTATTAAATCGCTGGAAATACATATTACTACGTATTATTTAAATTTCCATTTTTTTATCGATATTTGTAAAGATCCGAATTTGTATAAAAATTCCCGATTACGTCGCAAGTAATTAAAACGAATGGAAAGTCGTTTCAGTAGTCGCGAAAGATCTTTCAGGGACCATGACAACTGTATCCTCTCTCGTCCAAAAAATACTTTCATCCGAGTAATATCAGGCTACCGTAGAAGCGAAGCTAAGCTCTATTATTAAATCTAATCTACCACCGTCCCATTGCATTTCGAATATCAAACGGTAAATTAGGAAGAAGGTTGCCGATTATCCATTCGCGTTGCCTGCTAAAAATCTGCGAGAACCTTCGTTTCGACCAATAACACGTTAATACGATTAAGCTACCATTCTTTCCGACGAGGCTGCTAGCGAATGCGAATCACGTGAGCGGGCTGATTCAACGCGGTAGTAGTAAGGTCAAGCCCGCGTCCACGGACAGAGGGATTACTCGCGCGAGATTAGATACTGGATCGCAATGCGTTAAATGAAAGGCGACATCAGAACAATAAGTACTCGGTACTGCTTCGCGTACGTGTGCTGGACACCAAACACTCCGGCTGCTCGTTCTATCTCTTCTCGTTAGTCCCGATGGTCGGCGTGTTTCATGTGCCATGCGCGACGATACACCTATCCGCGTGCACGAATTAATAATCCGGCGAATCGAGGAAGATTTATGTTCGACTGGGCGATGTGTGTGTTTGTGCGTGTCACCTCGAAACGAAAAAAAAAAAAAAAGGAGAGAAATCGCGGTGAACGGGAGCAACCGGCGACCATCGTTCCCGTTGCACGATGGGAAGGTGTAAACGGAGATATCGGCGACGAACGAACGAAATAATTAAATAAGTAGCGTTACGGATTTTCTGTTTTACCGTAGCGTTTCCTGTTTTTCGTAAATCTAAAAGAAACTTGTAAAGTAGCATTTCGAAAGAAGAAGAACGATCGTAATGAATAGAAGCGATCAGTGATCGTCGTCCTCGTTGCGTAATGTAAAAATGTAAACGAAGATTTCAATGACATATCAGTGAGTAAGTAGATGGATAATATTTTTATACGATTTTCTATATTGTAATCTTTTGTGCTTCCGATTGAATCCAAATGGAGGTTTCTAGGTCCTTGGAAAAAAAAGAAGAGAAACGAGAGCGAAGAGAAACAACAACAGGCTGTTATTGTCCTCGTTAGTCGATAGAAAAGCGTAAAAGAAGATACGAATAACGTATGGGCAAAATAAATCGATAAATAGATTACGGTTTAATAAAATTTCCCTCTGTTATCGTTATCTTTTATTTTTTGATCAACCGAAAAGAAAGTTGCAGTAGGACGAATCGCGACTGAGAAATCGTCAGTGGGATGTCTAACGAGATGCATTAGGGACTCGACTGGAACGTCAAACTGTACCGGATTCCGAACATCGAGCAAGCAACACGGCAGAATGAAGCCAGTTCGCGGAAACGCAAGAGGCTGGCATCCTATTTCGCATTAGATAGCTATTGTTTCGAGGACGATTGTCTGTAGCAAAGCGTCGACAGTAGGGGGATGAGAAAACGCATTTTAAATATTCACCGATATCCAACGTGCTCGCTTGGTGCTGTTCTTCGTTCCACGGAATTGCGAAGCATCGATCGGCTCGCGATGCCCGCTGCGTTTGGAAGAAGCGAGCTATCCGATTATGCGACTCGCCGATCGAACGCTCGTCCACCATTCAGTGGTATAGCTAGAGCGATGAATATCTGGTTCGATGCATGAATTTTAATTAAAATTGTTCGCGTTTCGCGTTAGAATCTCTTTCGATGACAAATGAAGGCTGCGGTCTGTACTACGATCAAGAATCTGACTTTCGTTTTTAATTTCCCATACTCGAGGATTATTTGCTCTAATTATATGGAATTTGGTTTATTTAATTGATCCAACGAAGACAGAATAAATTATACAGTTACGGCGTATTATCAAGGAACAGGATCGTCGACGACTACGACTGACACGAAATTAGGAATACAAAAAGGAAAAGGATGGACGCGCTAAATGGACGAGGTCGAGCGTCGATGGTCTGGGTTGGGCATGGAGAAAGAGAAGAAAGTGAGACGAAAAGAGAGCTGGCACCGGCTACACAACCCTTGCCGATAAACCGACACATACCAAACCCTTTCCCCCCGGTTGACAGTTTACTCGCGGTTCACTTGTCATCGGCAAAGATACAAAGATAATTGGTCATTGGGGTATATCGTGGCGCGGGTCGGAGCGAGATAGACGTAACCAAGTACTTTGAAGAGGACAAGCACTTTGAACAGATTTGCTTTGGCCGTTGTTTCGGCCTGGTATTTTAGTTTAGATCAAAAGACTGACGATACTAGCCAATTCAGCCGTATCTAAGCTGCCGACTCTCGCTGTCTCTCTTTCGTCAACGGTGTCGCCCCGCGTCCCACTGTCTATTTATCTCTAACTACGTTTCTCGGGATTTCCACTTGCATTCGCGCCATGCCTATTCGAATCCTGTTGCATATATGGAATATGCACTTTGCGTCCCTTGGCTTTGATGCCACGTATAATACCTGGCTGGTTGCGGCTGCGAAAGAGACACATCGAAATCGAGCGAAATTAATTCCCAACCAGACCTGTTACTACCTAACCGTTAATAAGATTTTCTTGTTGTCTGATTAATAGCCTGGCTTCCGGCTAATGCCAGCATTTGTCTCGTTTTCTTGGTTCGCTGGTTGGTTGGACGAGACAACCAAAGAGAAGGGGAAACGAGTCTCGCGAAAACGTAAGTGAGATAAATTCGATTCTCTCTCGTAACCGGAGTATCAGCGAGTTGTCCTTGAATTCTACGTACGTCTGGCTTTGTACGCTTTTTCATCAGGCAAGTTCCGAAGTTCGTTCACCTTCTCGATGATATCGTCGGACGATCGAGCTCGACTTTTCAGTACCGAATATAATGCCGAGGACAGAAAAGACGCGAAGAAGTGGGAGGCAGGCAGGCAGACAGAGAGGGGAACCGATGAAAATGGTGCTACGAATGACGACGAGGTACGGGAGGCGGAGAAACGCCACTGTCGAGCCTAGGACCGACATGCATGGTTCGCAGATTTGCATCTCAATGGCAAGTAATATAAATTACACGTAATTACCACCTGGCCGTTCGAGAGAGCAGCGAATTTTATTCCGCGCTATTTCGAGCCATAGTCACTTGCTCGGAACCGTGACTGCGAGCCTCCTGGCCAAAGATCGTTTCGATTCACGTGCCAAACCAAAATTTAGTCCTTGCAAAAGACTCGCGACTTTCCGCTCTTGCTTTTCGAAAATCACGATTCACTAATTACAAATTCTTGTCCGTGAAACGGTTTCCTCAACGGATACAAGCGAATAAGTCTGATGGTAATGCGACGTCGGCTTTATTATTTAACGCATCGATTTACGATTACAATCGCGGCGACGTCCACGCCTCTCTGAGTTACAAGAAAGTTTTTCAACGAATTAAACCATCCAATTATTGTCCCCGCTTTCCAACTCGAGTAATAAACATCGAGTGCGATAACGACCCCATTCCCAGACACCGAGTAGCTAGAGGGGTTGAACGTCTTCCGCCAGTAACGTATCTAGACTGTGCGCTACTCGTTTATCGTTCTTTCCCTTCGTGTCTTGTGCAATCCAGCGGCACGTCATTATTTATTAAATAGCAGCGATAAAGAAGGAACATCGTCCTTTAATCCCGGGCTGTTGAGACACTCGTTTGACACGGTTTATCGTTATCGGATTTCACCTATCTTAGCTCGTAGACGCTAAATTAGCCAACGAGATTTGTATCCTCGCGTCTCGTACACTCGAATCGAAGCTTAAACGGACCTTTCTCGTAGCCTATTTCGACGCAACGTTTGGAATTAGCGAAAGAAAAGCGCCTCTCCGCAACACTGTACGTTGTTGGCCGTCCGTTTCGCGTCCTGGCGATAACATCGCGTGGCGTTTAATCTTTCAACTTTTTCCTCGAAATGCTCGACGATGGAAGTTTTCCAGTTTGCCGGGAGGAAGTAAGCCGGCTGAGCGGCCGCTAACTTCGATGCCCCGGCTCTTTTTAATGTTTATGCTTTCGAGGCGCTTAACGCGCCGCCCTCTCGCCCGCCCCCTCCCCATGAATATGGCGCTACGAACAGCTAGGCGCGCTGAGTTTTACTCGCCACGGGCCGCGACTCAGATAATTAGAGAAATATCGCTTAATAAAGTTCACTCGATGTTCGAGCAGCCCGTGTTGCTTCGAGGTAGTTGGAGAAACTCGGGGGTTGCACCTGATCCTCCACCCTCGAACGCTGTTCCAGCCGAAGCTGCCGCGGCCTGTGCGCACCTTGCCTCTCTTATTTTCCTGCTCTGCGCTTCCGAGCCCACGACGATGGGTTTACGCTGAAAACATGCACGCTGAGCACAATCGAAACTTCGCTAAGTGCCTGCCAACGGTTCGGATTAGTCGAGCCCGGTTACCTTCTCCGGCAGGAAACACTTGTAATTACACGAAACTCCAAGTTTCTCTTACTTTGATTTCAATCTAGCCCGCGTGCAGCGACGCGTAAGGTGTCGTTTAGCAACTTCCAAACGAATAATCCATTCTCGGCCTCGTTGCGAAATTATTCAGTTGCTGCTCGGATTGTTCGTTAGCTGCGTGAATCGTTCATATTTTCTCAATCCCCTCCCTCGCCCGTCGTTCTCCCTCTATCCCCATGCTGTTTCTTATTTTTTTTTTTTTTGTCTCGTTTGCCGGTTCGTCGTTTCTAGATCAACGCATAACGCGTTTAAACGACGAGATTTTAATGAGAGTTCACGATGGCGCGGAGGAGGAACAGGACGAAGAAAGGCGACGACGAAACAAGGATTTCGAATGGAGACGCTACCGATTTTAGAAGCTATAAGTCAACCCCGACGCGCAATTATCCCTCCTTCAGGCGTCAGGGACCCTTTCTATCATCGTTCGCCACGGGATTCCTGCCGTGATTCGACCCCGCAGGGTTATAACTTCTGAAAATGACAAAAAAAAAAAAAAAGCAGGGGGAAGAAAAAGACGGGGAGAAGGCAAAGGCGGAGATAGGAAGAGGAAGAGAAGCTTACCGGGACCATCGATTCACGGACTTTCAAAAAGATTATTTATCCTTTGGAACATGCGGAAATACCGCGACCATTCTACGTTCTTCAGCCGTAAATAAAAAGGCATCTACGCAGCAATAACTGTAAAAACTTCAAAATTGTTCACCGTCGACAACTTCGTTTCCCTATTCAACAGGTATTCAAGATTCAACATCCTATTTATCGATCATCCTTATAGCGTATTACTCGAGACGTCGGAAAGCCTTTAACCAAGCAACTTCTGAACAAACTTCTCGTACAGCGGCACGACAAACCGTTGGAAAATGAATCGCGGATGAAAATCGTGGGAAATCAAACGATGTACAGAGTAGCCTACGTATATCGTCCTCTGGAAGAGAACGATTTACGTAGCGTGGTCTGACGAACGTTCTAACAGATGATACATCCTTGCTCGCAGCTGGAAGTTCCTGCAACGTTCGCCCCTGACCATTGTCCCGGTTAAAAGCGGGGTTGCGCGACGCGAAAGGGTCATCTCCAATTCGGTCGACATCTCGACGAAAAGGGGGTATCCCGTAGACGCGTGCTAGCGTGACTCCTACGACTGATATCGGTTGGCAAAGTAAAGGCTTTGACCGAGGTTTCGTGTATGTAAATATATATATTGCGGCCTGCTCTGCGACGATGTCTACGACACCGTGCCCGGACTAGGGTTCCTTATCGATCTAGTAGCTTGTCCGAGTCGCTGCAATCCTAGAAGAAGAGGAAAGAAAGAAGCTGCCGGCTCCGTCGAGGATTGAACGCGGAACAAGGCGACGAGCGTGCATCGGGGTTATCCGGATTTCCTTCCAGTGGATAACGAAATCGTTCTCCCTGTATACATTTTTCTTTTCGTCTGTAATTTCTCGCGAGTGACTCGTCCGGTTCTGTTATATCTTCGTTCGTTCTCCTTTTTTCCAAGTTCGACTGGTTTACACACAGTCCAATTACGAGAGATTGCCAACTTTTCAAGTAAAATGAAACAACGTTCTGGTCGAACGGTGGAAGCGGTGCTCGATTAAAATTAAACGAGGCCGACCGATCGATCCTTGGTTTTTCGTGTAGATACAACTCGGCCTATGTGTCGATGAATCGCGTTCTATTTACGGTCAGTTTGGAGGCAACGAGGACGAGGGTCCGGCGCAAAGGGCTAAAAAAAATAGGAGATGACGATGATGACGACGACGACGACGACGACGACGACGGCGACAACGAGCAACTACACATTCGTCCGTGGACGAACGGAGGGGTTTGGTGTATCCATCTGGAAACACTTGGACGGCCACGCTCTACCCTGCTTGCGTCATTACGCTCGCGCACCTTTTCTTTCGCACTTCCGTCTAATTGCTTTGCTTACGTGCCAAGAGAAGGGGGACACGGTGTCACGTGCCGCGGCTGCACGACAAGCAGTTCTATTACTTAAAACCGGATCTCTGGAAAATTTTTCTCGCTCCCTTTCGAGGCGAACGCGTAATCCTACAGACGTACCTTTAATTTCGTTCCGTGCAATTCCGTTTCTTCTTCGTTCTTCGTCCGTAAACGGTCGTCGACCACGATAACCAACGTAAGAGGCGAGAATTTTGTTCGGTTCGTTCCTATCGACGAGCGAAACTTTGTACCTTCAGACCTGACACGATAGGTTCGATGCGTGGAAAGTTCAAAGTCAGAATACGAAGGGCAGGCGTGTCGCGAAGTTCTCGCAACGATTAATCGTACGATTGATCGCGGATGACCGTGTCTGCGTAGCACGCAACAGCCGATGTGTCATCGGGTCAAAGGACAACGAGAGACTGGCCGATGCAGCAGTGCTGGCCGTCGTCGACGATACGCCGTCCTTTGGCAATAAAACGTGACGCACTGTCGAAACAGAAGAAGAATCGCGTTATGCCAGCGTGCCTCGGCTCTGTAACTATGCCGGGAGTAACCGTGACGGGTGCGGCCTTCCGGGTGAAACCGGATGTTCGTTGAAGTCTATTACGCGTTACTGTTCAACATTGTGCAATGTCACCGTTCGAAGAGTTTGTTGAAATTTAACTGGAACTCGAAGAATGGAAGACACTCGAGATTCATCGAACCGTAGTTAATGCAAAATATTACTCTTGTCTAATTTTCAAGCATCGATTTCACGCTAGGCTTGTACCAGTCGTTGCGAGCAAGCATCTTCCTCTGTTTTCATCTAGCCCGACCGAATTCGCTTTCCTTCTTTTTCTTTTAGGTGTATCGTGGATTTTCGTTCGCTCGGCGTGTTATCCAATCTACAGCTGGCCAATCTGTTTATTATACGAAGCCAGCACCGTCTCGCGTCTTAGCGATTCAATCAGGAAGCGTGGAAGCTGGTTTTTGCCCTGGAAATTCGTTAAACCCGTCGGAGGGTGCTCTCTCGTTACAGGTATACAGAAACTTTTGCCTACAGTAATTTCCTGATTTTCGCTGGGCGCAAGGTGTACTAATCTATCGATGTAACTTAATATACGTGATAATCCACTTGAACGCCGGTTGTAACTATTTTTTCTCGATCGTAGGGAAACGGCTGGAATTGGTCGAACGAACGAGAAAGATATCGTGATAGAGCCGGGCACACCAGTAGCCGTGCGCCACCGTTATATACACTGTCACAAACTTACTCGACAATAGATCGAACTGACTCGAATGATCAGCAGGAAGCGCTTCCCATTTCGTTTGTGAATAGCTACGCGCTCACACGTTTCGAGTTCTTGTGTTACACGTCGAATGAACGTAGCGAACCGGATCGCCCTAGAACCACGCTTCTCCGGGGCCTATATTGCGGAACAAAAAAAAAAAAAAAAAAAAAAAGAGAGAAAAGGAAAAAAAAGACGGTCGTTCGATTTGATCATCCGCCATCGGTGCGGACGCCTTTCATAATCGTAAGTGTCGCGTACCAATATAGAGTACTGCTGTCCCAGACAGCCACGAATCGAATCGACGACGAACGAGATGAAAGTGGAAATTGATCGATTTATCCCAATTTGCGGTTAAAAGTTGCAATCGCGGGGAAATCGTGGCCGCGATGTCGCGCCGCCGTAGATTTGCATAACGTCTGCTCGTACGTGCGGCGCGCGAACTGAATCTCGATCTTTCCGGGAATAGTCAGGGTTGAAAGGTACCCGTTGAAAAGTAGCGATTCGAAGTGCCGCCACGGTCGAGAGGACGGAGTTTTTAAATGCAAACTTGATAGCATGAATAAAAGATTTTGGCGAGGCATCCAAGTGCGCGAATGTCAATGCGATCTGACAGTAACCTAACCGTATTACGAACGGTAATTGCCGATGTAGAACGACGCTGATTGTCGTGTACGATTGTGTACGGGTAGCTAGGACCAATCACCCTGAATAACGTAGGTTTGCTTCTGTCGCCTCGCAATTACTTTCTGTCTTATTTTTTTCTTCCTTTCCTTTTTCTACTTCTTAGCTTTTTTCGGTTGCGGTCTGCTCCAAGAGCAACACAATGCACAGAGTTCGATCACCTTGCGGTGATCCTTTGCCGTGAGTCTGTATGACAGGAAAGCCGAAGATTTAAATTGAAGTAATTAAAACCCAGGCATAAGAGGGGGAGTGAGAAAGTTGGGTATTGTCAGTAGGGAGCGTGCGCCTTGTTAAATTTCTCGGTCGAGCGCAAGTCTCTATTCCAAGTGGAGCGAAACGGATGGCCAATGGCCAATGATGGCGCGGTGTCCTTCTTCCGCTTCCGCGGTTTCCTCCTCGTTTCCCTTCGTCGACTTTTTCGGTACCCTTTCTGCTTCTTTTTTAAGGTCTTCTTCGCTCGCTTTCTTGTCGTCGTCGTCGTCGTTGTCGTCGTCTTTCCTTCTCAACCCCTCTTCTTCTCCCGTGGATACTATCTCATGGGAAATCCCTTGAAAAGGAAGCATAAAGAATCACGCAACTAACGTATGAAAAGCAACGTGATACGGTAATTTCTAAAAAAAAATCTGGCCGGAGAGCAGTTCGAATTTTTAAGGCTCGATCGACGAGGCATTGGGAAACTAGAGACTTCGTTTCGTTGCGATTCGTCAAAGGAAAAAGCAACGACGAGGGGATAAATCGCGAAAGAGGCGACATATAGAACTTCGTAGCTTCTTTGCCGGTTTCGATTTTAAGTAGCTTCGGCGTTAAGCTGATGATTCTATGCCGTGTCCCTGCTGTCGTTGGCAGACGGCAACAGGACGCCCGGCTTCTGCGATACATTTCCAATATTCCTCGACGCCTCGTTTGTATTATGTCGCTCGCGGAACTATTGACATCGACAACGAGGACGATTCGTTCGTGGTCAAAGGAATCGGTTGGATTGACATCGGATCGTGTTATTTGCTATTTATTATCGTCGCGCTGAAAGCATCGTTCGTTTTCATTTTGCCAGCGCAAAGTAGGCGAACAGAACACCCGTTAATCATCAGTTTCTCGAATGGAAATCGCTTTCGAATCCTATTTTCATCCCTCGACATATTTTTTATCTCTCCGCCGTTCTTGTTTTTCAAAATTCTATTTGCTGTGGCAATATTTTATATTAAATACGCGAGAGTTTATTTGCAACCGTAGCAGATGATGAAAATAACCAGCCGCCCCCACCCCCTGCACCTCGCCTCCAATATTATAACTCTTCGGATATTTCATTTTCCAGTACGATTGAAATCGCTGCTCACTGCCCGATATTCGTGCAAATAATGATATCGAACGGAGCGCTGCGAAATTTCTCGCTGGACGCTACTGATCGCTCCGTAGCTTCGCAGGTTAACCCTTCGTTTCGTACGCAAAAAGGGGATAGATAGAGGTGGGGGATAGGCTTTTGACGTCGTGTCATCGGCTGGCCGTATCGGTTACACACAGACATTTCGTTCATTTATAAGCGTAACGGAGGCGAGAAATTCTGAAATGCGGGCCAGTTTCGGATACTCATTTTGTATTCGCCCGACATTTACTGCCACACAATCATATGCAATTAAAATATTCATGCGTCGGTTCGATTTAAACCACCGGCGCACACAGCGACAGTTGGAAGGCTATGAAAATTTCACGGAAATTGAAATAATTCGTTTCGATGCATCGGTATAAAAGGGAAAATCCCGTACAGATACTTGTATGCATATACATCGGTAAGAGCGGTATATTTGTGTGACACGGTGAAAACGAAGAGCAGCAGCGATATAAAGAACGAGGCACACATATATGCGCGCGCGCGCGTTACGTCGAGACATCGTCACCGTTGATCGCCACTCTCAGACTCTTAATTTGATTAATATCCAGTTCGAGATGCGCGAACTTCTCGTCGTCTTCGATTAGTCTTAAAGAGCTAATATCCATTGATGCGATTTTCTTCAAAGCTTGCGGCCGTGGTACCTATAACGATAAGTAAGAGGATTCAGATACATCCGTTAGGAATGTTACGGTATATCCTCGCGCAAACAATGGCTTTCATTATCCGCTGTCTTTAGCACAGCGTCGTGGGTTACGGTACAAGAGTTAATTGGAGAACGAACACCTGACGACGATTTCGTTGATCTATGGAAATTTTATCGTACGATTAATAACGCGGATGCTGTTACCTCCGGATGCTGTTGTAGCCATTCCACGAATCCTCGTACGCTTCTCAAATCCAATATATCTTTCCAAACGACTTCCATCGTTTCGATATCCTTGGGCACGTTCTCGCATTGCAGCCATTTCTTTCGCACCTGATTATTAGGCGGCACGAATCGAAGCTTCCAAGGCATAGCGGTGCCAAAAGCTTTTACTTTCGCCGGTGTTTCTTCCGCTTTCGCGTCTTTCATTACATGCTTCTTCGTCATCGTGAGCTTGCTCGCACCGGGTGTGTTTCTCGTTAAAGCTACCTCTGCAGGTACCACCGGCATTTCCTGGATCGACATCTGTTTGAAAGAAAAAAGAGAACAGATGAAAACAAGGAATAAAGTGTTCAGACGCAATTAAACGAGACAGCTGAGCAAACTTCTCGCGAGATTCAAATGGAAGAGGATGCTTGCTTCCGAAACGTGCTGTTCAAAGTAATTAGAGTCTCGTTGCCGATATTTAACAGGAATTAAATATTCTCCGACTGTACGATCGTTCGTCGCTGTGAATAATCGTTTGCAGGAAGCGAGTAAATATTAGAAAGATTAAAAGCTGTCTCAAGAGCATACGTATAAAGGACATGAACGATATTTCTCTTTAACCTGCATCGCTCTGCAAGCTTCGGCGCTGAAATCGATTTCAAACATATCCCTGAGAACCTCCTCGTTGATGACGTTATCCGTCCCGCCTAAAGTTTCGACCCATTGGCAAAAATCCTTGCATATCTTTCTCATCGAGTTTTCGGCTCTCATTTCCAGCGTAGCGTCCGGATCGTAGCCTTCGAGATCGCGTTCCGTCAAAGGACGCCACGTAACCACCTGACGCGTAAAGAGATTATTCGTCTTTTTTTCTTCCCTTTCGACCGACATTTTCTATTTCATTTTCTTTCCCTTTTCTTTTTTTCCTTTTTTTTTTTCTTTTATCTCCCTGGCCGTTAGGAGATTACTCTATCGCTATCAGTCCGATATCGCACCTTACGTCTTGGTTTCATCAGAAATAGAGCGTAAGGATTGTATCTACGACGACCCACTTTCTCCTTGTCAGCGAGCGATTCGGTGTCTCTCGGTGTCGGTGGATGCACCTTGATAATTATAAAAAAAGGCTATCTTTAAAAAGACGAACCAAAGTGGAGCAACTTGTTAAACTAAAAATAGTGAGCGCACGATACGAGGACGTTTGCTTTCTGCTTTAAAAGAACAGACGGTAATATCAAACGTACTTCTAAACTATCATGCGTGGACATCGTGTCTTCGGTAATTTGCGTTTTACCGATGTCGAACGGATCTTCGAACACAGCTTCCCTCTTCTTTGGAAGCTGTTCCGGCATTCCCAGCAAAGGTGCGACGAGATTGTAAGTCTTTCGAGGTAGGACACGTCTGAGGAGACGGGAATTACACACGGGTGGCTGATTGACGGAGAAGGATAAGTTAGAGGGGAATTTATCAGGACACAAATAACGTTTAGAATCGACTAATAACCTTGTCAAATTCGTAATCATCTTATTACGTTCTTTCACGTTCGAATCGGCGTTCTCGTTATCGTTCTTTAATCGTTCCGAAAATTCTTTGCACAATATTTCCAACATATCTATCGACGAAACGTTCTCATCGAGATTTTTCAAAATTTCTACGATCTCGTGCGGTTGCGTAAGCGGCAATTTCGTCCGGGCTCTCGCGAAATCCGTAGCGGATAATGTTTTCAAAAGGCTGTCGTCACGAGTAGCGTCCAATTCTCGTAATGCGGCGTTCGACGCGTCCCGATGTATTTCCGAGCTATTGGACGCGGTATCCATTGATACAGAAAAACCAGCGAAACTGGTTTCCTTTCTGAGAACGTGTCGTTGCTTTGCCGTACTTGCTTCGCCATTTCCAAGCATCAGTTTGTCCAGCACGGATTTTGCTTTCGTTAAAGGAGGCGGAGGTGGCTTCTCGTCCTCGCCTGTTTCGCCCTTCTCAAGGACTTCTCCAGGCACGGCTCTTGATCTTGCCGAAATGTCGCCGTAAATATCGATAGAAACGCTTTTCTTCAATGGCATCGACTCGAGCAAGGCAATTCGATCTTGCAAAGTCGTCGGTTTTCTGCTTCTTAAAGCTCGCAGGGGCTCTAAGCTCGGCCTGAAATTCGTGGGGGCATGACAGGGTACTAAGTATTTCGGCTTAGGTAGATCGTCGCTGACCGAAACTACAATCGAATCGTCTTCATCGGAGCTTATGCTGCGAGACGAAGAGAGAACCTTCGTTCGTTCCAGAGACGTAACACGCGTAACATCTATCGTAGCTTCGTTTAAATTCGTCAGAGTCGTGTCATCGTCTTGTCGATCCTCTTTGGCTTTCTTCGCGATCACATTAGACGAAGGCTCTGACTCTGAGATACTTTTTCCCTCCTCTTCGTCCGTTAGTCCTTTCCCTACTTGGTCTTCTTCGAGAGAGTAAGTGGCATCCGCAATCTCGACCACGTTTTCAAAGTCATCAGATTCGACGAATGCAACGTCGCATTCAAATCCAAGGTCCGCCTTATCAACTTGGTCGGTCAAAACTCTTTCCACTTGGTCCTCGAAGTTTGGTATGTTCAGAGAACTCGAGTCGCTATCTTCTAACGAATCCGTGGGTGATACCACTTTCGTGTCTTCTGCGATGATTCGTCGCAAAGCGGTTCTAGGTAGAGATACTTTTCGTTGCACCGGAGTTTCGAACAATTTATACATACACGGTAAACATTTGTCGCGATTCCTCCTTGGGAAACTGGATAATTTTGGAATTGACGAAAGAATACGACTCGATGGATTTTCCCGGTCCTCCGGGTAGACGAATTCTGGACTTGGCCCCGATGTGTAACGCGATCCCGTAGAAATGGTTCTTGAAATTGTCTCGTCGGATTTCAAAGATGGACATTGGACGTCGGTGCGCGTGAATTCTGAATCCTCGAGCGACTTCTCTTCAGAAATCGTCTGCAAATCGTGAACATTTGAAGATTCTTCGCTTTGCTTATCTTTCTCGATGCGTTTAATCCTTGGGAGCTCTCGTTTTCCATCGTCACTCGCGAAAGAACCGTCTCCTAATTTCAAAACTTGTTCTTCTTGCAGATTGTCGAAAGGTTTGAATTTGAAATCCAGATCTTTGTTCTTCGTTAAACGCTTCAACGCCTTGTAGGCAAAACGAGCGGAATACTTTAAGTAATCTTCATCCGTTAATGTGTCTTCATTTTCTTCTTTGATTTGATTCGTCGTAGATCGAAAATCTGCCACAAGTTTCTTATCTTCTGCTTTGACAATTTTGTGGCGTGTTCGATCCCTCGTCTCGCGCTCTTCTTCGTCCAGTAATCTTAAATGTTTCTGTAATTTTTTCAGTTTCAATCGCAGATCAGACGTCGTAGGGTATGCACCGAGAATTGGTAGAGTCGGGAAATTTTCTCCTTGTACCTTCCGTTCATTTTGGACACTGAAAGAAGTCCGAATATGATCCATTTTACCTGGGTGAATTTTCCGGAAACTAGATTGAGGATCGTGGCTATCTAATTTTGGAATTCGTACAACTTTAGACGATGTGGTAAGGCAAGCCGTTGTATCCAAACTTTTTGGAGCAGCTCGAAACGATCCCTTTAGTATCGATTTTGGATACGATTTCGTGGCGTCGCAATTCCAATACCTATTCGACTTAAAGTTTGACCTTATGGGAAGCAATTTGTGCAAAGAATTATCGGATGCATCGCAATCGTCTGAATAAGAGTTAGAAAAAAAATTCCGATTAGATATTTTATCCTGAATATCCGAATTAAGATCGATAAGTTGTGAATCGTTTTTGGAAAAGGTACGATAGGATAATCGAAGGGAAGGGTTTCTTACTGTGATCAGTCTCTTCTCTTCGTCGTCGCAGAATTTCTCCCAGTATTCCTTCGATTTTGCAATCGGATATTCCCATCTGCCAATAAATGAAATTTTTGTCAAATCTATTCACACTAATGTAGAAGTAGTTCCGTAAGTTACGCACCTTTTTCCAGTGATCTTCTTACTTCTGCAATCGTTCTGCTTCTTAGATTCCCGTCTGCACGAGCCACTCATGTTGCGAAAATCTCGAATATATTTAAACGTGTACACGTTCACTATCTATTTACAAGGAATATTTTTAAACCTAACCATTAACCTTACGTCTACGAAGTTTCTTCAAATATTTGATTTCAACTATCGATCAAACAAATTTTGACCAAATTCAGGACATACATACACATGTTGAGAATGTGACGATGTTCTACAGGGGTTACATTGTATACTAATTGTATAGAGAATACCGTACGAAGATATGTCATCGAGTTTCTAACCGATCGACAGTCGTAGAGTATTGTTAGACGTAGTAACAGCAGTTTTCTTCTTTTAATTCGTTACCTCTTAACGTGGCCTTTTCTGATTGTGACAGGGTCAGCACCGTCACAAATTCCATGTGGATCATACATATATTTATACTTATACTACGTGCATATTGTTTGAGATTCTATCTATTTCAGTCACTGATTGTATCATACAATAACCTGATAAAAGACTTAATTCAAATCGGTACTATACTCAATCGATAATATCGCATGTGACATGAAAATGATAAGGATGTCAGGCGACACCCGACACATGAGACACGAGAAAGTATTGCAGGTCACATCTATTCTGTGTCGCGTTTGTCATTCTGTCAGTGATTCTAGTACTCTACTGGATCGATAACATCGCATGTGACACGAAAATGGTAAGTTCAGGTAAACCCCAAAACGTCGTACTCGAAAAAGCATTGCATGTCACGTTTATTCTGTACCTCGTCTATTATATTACAAAAAAATAACTATGTAGACCAAATTTTTCATAATTCTATCCTTTTATATATTAGGCCATAGTAATGTAGAAATAACTTTTTTTTTAAATAAATGTAACTCTTCTTAGAAACCCTGTCTTATTACAAACTAAAACTTACCAGTTACAGAAATCTAGGAACTTTTTGATATTTGATGGTTGTGGCAGAATGGTTGTAACCATAAAGAAATGCTCATTACAAACTAATATGTAATAATAATTACCTTGTTTTTTATTTATATTATAAAATGTCAGAATTCCGTGATTTAATAAATGCCGTTGCATGCTTGAATAAAAGTGTTTCCAATTTTCCAATTGGAGCGATATCGATAGAAGATTTTAAACCAATTGAAGAAAAAATTACAGCCACACGAGAATTATTGAAGTGTCTAAATGCCAAGTTATTGATACTTAAAGCACAACATGATTTTTGTATGCCATAAAATTATTACATACCAACCAGACCTTGATGGTGTAAACATTATGTCCTATCATAATTTTAGATACAGCAACTGAAGAACCAGTGGAAGATCTAAGAGACTCAGTAACAAATTTGCACGAAGCAACAGCAAGTTCTCTTATAACTAATACAGCGATTAAACTATGTCTTCATTCCCATAGCATTCAAGCTATTTTGGAAGGCAAAGAAGGTAACAGTGATATGCAAAGGTATAAAGAATCAAACAATCTAAACTTGAAAATTTAGAATTGAAAGAAAATATTTAACTGTTCTAATATGTTTCTAGAAAAATTTATGCATATATGCGTAAGCTTTTTAGTTTGAACGACAATATTTTAATAATACAAAAGGAAATAGACAATGCGATAAAGGAGCAGTTAGAATTAAAAATTCAATGTCGCAATGCATTGTTTGAGCACAAACAATTTTTGAAGGAACAAGAGGAAATATGCAACAAAAAACTAAAAGAAATGAACCCTGAGTTAGCAATGTAAGTACATATGCGCTTAATAATACATTAGTGAGATTTTTAACTCAAATTTTACTAAATGTTTTCAGAAATAAGGAAAAAATAAATAGAACTATAAGAAATATTAATATAATGCAAAAATTAATTGTAAATTTTATTGCTGCTTCTAATCATATGTTATATAAAGATCCATTTTTTGTACAAATGCTAGAAGAACATAGAGAGCTAGTTAATATTGAAACAGTGCTAAAAATGTCTCAAAATAATTTTAAGAGCAAAGAAGATAAAAGCAGCTAAATATTTAAAAGAATAATATTTATGTAACATTTTATATCATTTATTACTTTTGTACTTTAGCTTGTACTATATTTTTTATGCAACAATATTTCAATTAAGAACAAGATTTCAAATAAAACATACTACAGTACTTTTTAAATAAAACACTTTTGCTATTATTAGGTACAAACTTTTTTGTTAATGTAATGTAAATACTAAGATCATTGTAAAGGATGAAGAAATTTTAAAGCACATCATGTATCATTTTCTTTTGTTTTATAGAAGAAATGTATATGAAATGAAAATTCTTAAAACAAAATAAAAAAAACTTAAAAATTAGATCTTTTGTATTCTCTCTATTTACCGCATACTAATATAACTTGAAGCTTTGGAAACAAGTTCTTTTTCTACAATATGCGTTGAAAAAGAGAATAAAAGAAGCTCCAAATGTATAGTCAAGTAGTCAATTTGCATAGTCAAAATAAAAACATACAAGAAATCCAGTAAGAACTTCTTTTGTTTGACTAAGTGCGCAGGCACAACGCTTATTTACAGGAAAAAATTTTCGCGCAATTTCAATGTCTTTTTCAAATTCTATTAAAGCGATTTTTATCAGACGGTTTTATGTGTACATATATATATATATATACACACACATATACATATACATATATATATACATAAATATATATGGTATATATATATATATTAATCGATAAATAACAATTCGTAAGCCAGTGATTACGAATTAAAAGATAGGATTTCAATCACAGCTTACAAGTACGATAGAAATGTATTATGTAGGGGAGAGAGGTGCACATTTGTTGACAAAACTAATGAGGACATGATCCATCTTGTAAATTACATTATATCATCTATATTACGTGAATTTAACGCGTGAAATTTTTATGGTCCGGTGTGTCTTTCAGTCTCGTGTTTTTTCACCATTAGGATGCAAACCGCTCTCCACCCCTCGTATTCCAACGCTTGCTGGCGTAAACACAGAATCCATCGGAATAGTACTCAAACAATTTAATTTCTATGTACATTAATCTTCTTTTTTTTTTTATCTTTAATAGATTATTAGTTTCGTAAGTGGAAAGAAAACGAATCCACTAATAGAATAACAAAAGCACGTTAAAAGTGAACAATGTCGTTCCATTAATATAATAGAATATTCTCGCTCAAAAACTTCAGACGTCATTGTCTTTGTGTTTGTAGACATGTACGAAATGGACAAAATATCTTCGAAAAGCATCTTCGATACTTTTAAATTGTCTCTATAAATTAGAAAATGGAATAATTCATTAGCAATTTCCATACTCTTCTTCGTTCGATTTCGTCACAAAGAACACATTCACTTCTCACTGGCATCATTTATGATTACGCGGTAATAAAATTAGTCGATCACTGCCGTTGCGAGACAGTGGTAATTACTGTAGTAACAATACAGCTTAGTAATCGCCATTATTGATATTGTTTATGCATATATGTATATGTATATATAATCTGAAGCTGATACATATCCGGATATCCGACATTTCACATATTTTAACTTTTCGTGTTTCCGTGTGCGTACTTCTATATCCATTCCAATAATTCTTATTTACAAAAATGAATCGTCGCCCGATTTTTATTTTTTCTTTCCATAGCATAACGTCTCCTCACTATATCGATAAACTTCTCAAAATTTCTATAACGTCATCAATCACACTCATTACATGGGCATACTATCATAATGCACATGAGCTGCCAATTCCATATAAATGGCAAATAATCATCGAACACAAGCTGCAGAATGCTTTAACAACGAATACATGCTACACAAACTTTTATAATAATAATTAAAACGCACACTGACCGTACATTATCTAGATCATGTTCGCAGAGCGAAATGTATCACGTGAAAAATTCACTAAAAAAAAAAAAAACGCGACACATTGATTAACATATTAGCTAGAATTGAATGCGTTTTTTTTCTTTTTAAATAAATGTTACTAACATTCCAAGGCAAATATTTTAAAGACAGATCAAAATTTAATAATAGCTTTACAAACTTTAGCCCTTGCCTTACAATGAAAACGAATTGGAAATACATGTAATGGAACAATTAAAGAAGATACCAGTTCCATGCACAGAATGCACACAAAAAATAGTCAGGATTAATAATAAAAATAATTAAGGAACAAGTCTTGTATAATCGATACAAGAAAAGAAAATATCAAGTAAATTTTTCAACACATGAATAAAATTAATAAATTTCACTTTGTATTAATTACAAAACAAACGATTGAAAAAAGAAACGCAACGGAAATCACGTATCCTCTACGGATTGATTTGCGATCAGCTCGAGTCTTGCTGGAACATGACCGCCTGTCGTTCTCATAATTGAAAAACGAACGATAAGTCGCGAGTTGTAGCAACTCGTTAAAAGCGAGGAAATGAAAGACACATACATACATTGATCTCGGTCCGATCTATTCGCACCATTTTACAAATATACAAATAATCGTTTTCAAACTCAATCATTGTTCTATCATTAGTAATGGACGATCGGATTCGTCATTGGGACGAGCATAACAACCTTTTCTATACGAAGTACAAGAATGAATAAGAAAACAAAAATATCGTTAAGAAAAGGGGACATACATCCCGAATAAGATAAGGAAACATTTTCTTAATCGCTCACAACCATACTTAACCAGCAGTCAGTCGTGTTGTATTTAAAAACTGGTGACACATGAAAAATCGACTAAAAAAAAGACTACAAGCTAAATTGCAACATAGTTGCAGCATAATCACGCCAACGATATGTGGCTGGATAGCGATATAAATACGGAGACTCTCTCGTTTCCACAAGATTCACTCGCGCAGTTTTCTTTCTTTCTTTCTTTCTTTCACACGTTCTCACTTTCATTCTCTTGCGTGTGCTCCCTTCCTCTCTCCTCTCACGGAGATAACTCCGTTCCTTAATTTTGGAATTCATTACTAATATATACCCTAATCGCGAAATTTGGTGTGTGTGCATATGTTTGTATGTGTATGTTTGTGTCGTATATGTTCCATCGAGAGATCATGCTTACAAACGATACTAGTAACGAAAAAGTAAGAAAACGTAAGAGGCATTAGCTTCTTAAGCATTCGAGTAACACGAAGATTCGTTCTCTTTCCACATGAAAGCATACACACTGGAGGACAACGGGATCTCCTTCCTCTTCTCTTTGTCTTTCCATCACTCTGGTACTCTGAATTTGTTCTCTTTCACTCCGCCAATCGATACCTCTTTTCTATGTTTTCTCTAGGTCTTACATTACCGCGCTCATTCTCTCCTTCCGTCGTAGCATTTGCATTCGCACTCTTTCGCTGTATACAAATCTACCGTCCGATTGTTCGACATTTACTTGCGCTGGCAAGCTTATAAAAGGAACAATATTCTCGGTACATACTCAGTGGGAAGATACAGATAATAACGAGAAAGGAAATCCACAAAGTTAATAGGTTTAGTTCTCATCTCCATTTAAGCGTATTACTTCAAGACATCCGACGGCCAATAACAGCGTAATACATACAGGTGTGAAGAAGCTAGCGACATAACGTTTCTTTGTTAGTTTCTCTTTTTTTCTTTTTTTTGTTTTTTCGTTTTTACATAAATCGTGATACATTCTCTCCTTTCCTTTAGTTTGCAATCTTTCTCTCTCTCTCTCTCTCTCTCTCTCTCTAGTGCACCGCGCTCTCGCTTTCGTTCTAAGTACATCGAACGTTTCGTCGTCGGATGTGCTTGGCCAATAATTAATGGATACAACGTGTACGGGCACTCACGGTACGCTAACACGGTACATCGGTATGGCTCGGCAGTGGTACGCAATCGTTGGCCAGACTAGTAGGAGTTCGGACCTTCAGACACGGTAAAGTTAGTACTCGCCGTCTTCACGCGCAGACAAGTGACAGTCTGTCGATTACATCGCCTCTTAAAATATTCCTGTAAGAAGAAAAACATCTTTGCTAGTCAGCCGATTAAACGACTGTCGATGTTGTTTAACAATTCTCTCTAGTTGATCAATCGATTGCGTTTTGTTACAAATTCATTTGGCGAAGTACTGCCCGAATAGACAAGATTTTACTGTGGAAGAAAATTATGGAAAAGACACGTCACAAAGACATCTAATCTGCCCTTTCTTTACTTTCTTTATCAGTCAACAATTATCTAACGGGATGTAATGACATTACAGCAATAGTTTCATTTTTCACTATCATTATTGCCTTTATCAGTTAAATGGTGTATTTGCTTCTGCCTTTACTACTATACTTATAACGATACATGTGTTTACTTTCAAATAGCAATCTTTTGTACATCTATGAAGTAATACTAAGTTATTGGGAATATTTATAGATAATAATATTTTTAGAAAATCTATCGCTTCTTATATAACTTCTTTATATAACTCCACTTTGTCATACAAACAATTAGTAAAAAATAAAAGGACATATTTTTCCGCGACCACGGTACATACTTTTCGAGAATTTTATAACTTCTCAAAAAGGATTTTATTATCTTAATATCTACGTCCCGTATGTAACATGTATCGTCAGGGAATCCTCCAGGAAAATTTAATATCAAGATATACAGAAAACTCGAGACCAAGAAGTAATTCAATTTTTTATTATTAATCAGCCTGCAAATAAACGAACAATACAAGTTTCTCAATTCATAATATGGTCTGCTCGAGTAAAACGAATAAATTCGTTAGAAACGTATAATTTCCTTCAACGACGTACTTAACGATGTTGAAAATTTGTAACAAAACATCCGGTACTATCAACACATCAAATGTTCTTACTTGCTCGTTTAATCGGCAAGGCTGACAAGATCCTTTTCCCCTTCGCCATCGCGCGCATATTTTCGCGTTAAGTAATCTCTTCACTGCTTGGGTGCATTTTCAGAACATCCACGGGAATTTGCATATATCACATCGTAACGCTCTTCTTCTCGTAACTTCGTGGCACAAACATATTAAATAAGCTCTCGAGAAAGTTTTCCACAAAGTAAGTGCACAGTACTGTATAACTATGTCACGTACAGTTTTATATTCCTTTTTCTGTCTCTCTCTCTCCCTCTCTCTCTCTCTCTCCCTCTCTCTCTCTCTCTCCCTCCATCTCTCTCTCTCTCTCCCTCTCTCTCTATTTTCTTTTGGTTTTAAATCCAGTTGTGTTCGTGTTGATCTAGCAGACAACGATTCGTTCCAAGAAAATTCTGTTTTATTTTCTTTTGTAGAGTTAAACAGAGACGGTAAAAGTTTGTATTTTTATTGCTTTAAAATCAAACCTATATTGATGTATATTCAATTACAAGCATACTTTGGTTCTCTTTTTTTTGTTACATTTCTAATAATTATCTTTGTTTAAACACGTGTGTTTCAAGAATAAAAAAATTACTCCGAAATGAACGAGTCCTTTTATAGACGCTAAGATACGATTCAAGAAAGTTTCCCGAATCTTCGTGTTTTGGGTAGAACACGGATCAACTGTGTCGAATACATGTGTATAATTTGTTGATCTACGTCCTATTCAATTTTCACGGTAGATATTAGAATCTACAGAGGAAAATTTGTAATTTCTCTTTTCTTTGTGTTTCGATATGTTATGTAAAATGTAATTTGAATGATTTCTGCGACGTATAGCTTTTACGTGATAAATTCACGGAAGGCATGAAACCGAAATCGAACTGCTTAGAATTACGATCACTTTTATATCGCTCCATTTCCAGGATATATATTGATAATTTGAACAGTCACTTTGTTATACGAAGCTCGGTAAATGATATGCGACTAACTAAAACAATCGATATAAAGCATATGCAGCTCCGTAGCAAAATAGTTCTCGATATATTTTATGTACAGTCAGTGTAATGTTTTCACGTATAATCGTGTACTTATATAGAATAACGACAGGCAGTGTAGGCGTAAAATAAAATTAGTTAAAAATTGTTAACTAAAATACGGTGAGTGCAATTTAGCACGTATCCGTTGCTACCTACAGATAGCGTTAATACTGTTATACCTCGTGTACCGTACAAGATGAACTTAAAAGGATATAATCTTCCATTAAACAAGAAACTACTTGTCAAACTCTCAGCGCCGGCGAAAAGACAAAACGTTTGGAAGATTCGAATGTGAAACGATGAAATCGAAAGATACGCGCGAAAATGATACGTGAATTTCAATCCTACTCGATCGTCTGCTTCTCGTGATCGTTGAAGGGAAAATAAGAAAAAGTTAACTGAAACGATCACGAACTTGAAAAACGTTGTCCTACTGAATGTGCTTGTAACTGATCGGAGTTAAGCATACGCGAACGCGTTTACCTTTTCAGTTTCATGCCTTTCCAGTCGATCAGACTTCACAAGTAATTTGTTTATAAAGTTCGATACAAGCAGGAGTACGCTACGCTCGTTATCCGGGACTTTGAGTAAAATGAGATCTCAGCTTCAATTTTTTTTTTTTTTT
Organism: Bombus vancouverensis nearcticus; assembly: GCF_051014615.1. Lineage (NCBI taxonomy): Eukaryota > Metazoa > Arthropoda > Insecta > Hymenoptera > Apidae > Bombus > Bombus vancouverensis. The sequence goes on along the minus strand of NC_134916.1, from coordinate 12,921,543 downwards.
TTACGATTTAATACACGTATCGTAACACATTTTTGCAATGACGGCGTGTTGAAAAGTGCGCCACCGCGGTACAAGATGAAGGAGTCGTAGGCACAAAACGCGTTCTTTCACCATCGGCACGTCAATTCCTTACTGTTATACGCGTATAGTAACGTAGGTGGAGCGATTTACCAGTACTAAACGGTTGGGATCGACGGTTAAAATTATCCTCAGTCAGCAGTGACAAGTTTACAGTGTATTCGGTAACATCGACATTAATAAACGATGTTTGATTCGTTTTAAACGATGATCGTAGACGAAGTGACAATAATAATCAGCTAAACGATAATAATAATAAAATAATAAAATAATATAATAATAATATAATATTAATAATAATCGTAATAATAATTGTAAGAACGAAAAGAAGAAGAGCAAAGTTAATCGTGGTAATAATAACGATAATAATAGCAATAATAATAGCAGTAATAATGATGGCTGTGTGGTGGTTTTAATTTGATAACAACGGCGGCATGACATCGTGACGATGGTGTGCAGCACCGAATCTTGAGAAGCGGCTCGACTTCCGGCATGTAGCAAGGTAACGGCCTCCCTCATTCCGGATCAACTGCAGCTTTTTCTTGTCCACGGGTTTCTTCGCGCACTGCCGCAACACGTTTCCCAAAAAAAAACTTTATCTGCACTTCTGTTACACGCGCACTGTATTGTCCCCCCCAAGACTGACGATAACAGACAGTCACTTTTGTCTTCCACTTTTCTTCTTCTTCCGCTTGAAGAAACAACAGCATCTGCAAATAAACCAAACACTAATAGGACTTAGAGTCGTCTTCTTTTGATCGCCTTACTCTATGACACCAACATGCAGCACGACAAGGCATTCTAAAGCGGCGACAAACCGAGTTCTTTTCTCAAATCAATTTGCTAAAGTATTAAATTCCAAACGAACAATCGACACACAGGCCACTCGTCAAATAAAAAAACATAGAGGAACAAAAAGGCAAACAATGGATCTAGGATTACGGTTACGGCTGGTCATAGAGTTTGATTAGAATCGAAATCGTCATGTGTAAAGTCCATATTCTCTTCTTGACATTAAAGTACATCCGTTACATCGTATATTATGAAACAAAGCAAAGATCATCGAAGTAAAAAAGAAATGAATATTGCAAATAACGTATAACAAGATTAGATAGATAAGGAAAGTCATCGAATATTATATTTTGCCTTTATGTTGCACAAAAGAAAATTCTTTAATGGCCACTTATATCGTGATATTGAAGCAAGTTCAGGAATCGGTCTAGGATCGGCAGTGGACGTAGGAGGGTATAAACTTCGACGTATCATCTTTCCGCATCCACGACAATGCATTTTTGTCGTCGAACATTTCTTTCTGAAATAGGACAGAGAGGACATTTAACACGTATCATGCAAAAAATACTGGTAATACCAAGATTAAAACTGTACAACGAGACAAGGATGTAACTTTTCTATTAATTATCTATCGTATTAGTGTACTCTGTTCAACGTTGGCTTATATTTTTTTTCTAATACAGTCTTATGCTTCTAATACGTCACATATTCATGCACTAGTTATAGAAGCGTTATTGCCTCAATCGTAATTTATCTTTCGCTTATCAAGGAGAGTTAGCAATCTACTAGTCATACAAAAAGAAAGAAAATATATAAAGCAATCGCAATACTAACTTGGTTTCGTCGACCATGTCCACTTCTTGAGGTGCTGTGATTGGCGTATTAGAATGTCCTGCAGTAGGATCATCATTGGCTAGTTCTCCATTCGTCGAGGACACCACCTAAATACATAACAACGTTATCACCCGAAAGATCGGTTCTACATGCATAGACTACTAAAGGATAATCAATTGGTTAAAACAAAAATCTATATCCTCGATATCGATATCTCAAATATGAAATCTTACGATTCCTACCATAAGTTTGAAATATAAAATGCACAGAAAAATACTCTACCAAGCTAATACGAAATACGTGACAAAGATATCTTTATAAACATATACACGTGTATAGATAAAGTTCTACGTCGAAGGTCCAAGCCCATCATTTACATCAATCAACAAATATTTGTAAGGCGTTGTTAATTAAACTCTAAAAATATGGTATAGCTGATCAACTTGGTTAACAAATTACTTGTTTTTACTCGCGTCAATTATGTTCTCTCGAACTTCGGGAAAACATGGGAATAAAGAACAAGAGAAAGAGAAGACACGATTATGGAAATGAAGTGAAGACTGGATTAGTGAAGTAGTAACTGAATTAGAAGTGAATCGATCAACGAAACAAACGTTCGCATGCGGCAACAAACCAATTTGCATAAACTTCTAACTGACCATAATCCGGCGTTGCTTTGTCTAGAAATAGAGCGAACGGTTTACTTCGTGGACGCGTCTGCACGTCACCTTCTCGGGCTAAGAAAATGGGGGAACAAAGGCGACAGATGGATAACACGGGCAGGAGGTGCGCTGTCTCTTCCTATTCAAACGTAAACTTACGCTTAAGAGTTCATCGCACGAGATGAATGACATTACAGACACAAGGCGTGATGTTACTTTCTTTTTTTACTGCTACAAAATCAACACACTTTTGTTTGGCTAAAAATATTGTGCAAAAAGACAAAGTCATGTTCGAATAACTGTAATAACATTACTAAAATTATTTATCAATGAAATGGAAATTATAGATCAAACGGATGAAAAACACATAACAGAAGGGAAGAAGAAGAAAGAAAAAGAAAGTGGCTTTTGGATAGGTAAGTGAAATAGATGGGCACAATGGATTGTACAAAGGATTGGCAGGGTTCACTCACCTGTACAGAACCGTGCCTATCAGCGGGTGTCAATGTACCACCAGCTCCTGATTGCTTCGCAGTATCTGTCCTCGAGGTTCCCACCCATTTACCGCCCCCGCCTCCCACCCCTGGCTCTGTCACATCCTAAAGGAATAAGCACTAAAGACCACTTTTCAACGGCAATAAAAAAAAAAATTAATAAACTTTATGCCACTCGAAGCTGCACCCAAATGTGAAGATCATCAATGACATGAGTTTTATCGTTGTCTGTCGCCCGTTTAGCATGGTATAATTTTCACGATTGTTTGATATTTATATCTAAGATACTAATAGAATACTATGCGAAATTTATTGATAGAATTTTGTGAATGAGATTAAGTGATCTTTAATTTACTCGATACTCGCCAACTAAATACGTGACTAACTACGTTTAAATTTATCGTCGATGATAGAAACAATACTAGAAGGATTGCCAACAGGGATTTCAGATACGGCATGTCCTAAGTCGCTTCTTCACACATGTATTTAAATGTGAAATATAAAAGTTTGCATATTTAACGAAAAAATTAATGAAATTCAAATTGCTCTTAGTACCGTTACTTCAAATCAAGCTGTGTCATTGGAAATCGTCATGACTGCTTCGAAGCAGAAGAAAGAAAGAAAGAAAAAAAAACGCTGGTTTATCTGATATGATAACCGGCCATTGCATACATTCACGTAACTACAATTTTATCCCGAATCATCTACGATAAGATAGAACATGCATGAAGAAGTAAGACCAGCGTATTACAAGATTTTGGTGGCTTACGTAGTTGCCTTGCATTTCGATGTGAACCTCATCCAACGTGAGGACTACATTTTCCTCAAAATCATCGCATTCCTACACATCGATGATTTCCATGTTTCGCAAAGAAACAAAATCGTATATGTAATACTTTTTTTTTTTTAGAAAGTCCAACTATCTTCGAATATGCTTCGAACGTTTTCGGCAAAAGTCCTGAATCAAATTTCTACTTTTGTATCTTAACATTTATTATCTCAAGAACGTTCCCTTTTCGACAACTCAATTGCAAACAGCTTTCGTGAAATTTGTTTAAAAATATATGTATATATATATTTGTATTTTTTTATTTACTTATATATATATATATACCGACGAGGTGTATACTCATGCTGTTATTTAAGATAGGTAAGCTTCACACAACCATGCTTGTTTCTTGTTTCAAAAGAAAAAAAAAAAAAGAAAAATAGAATATCGAAATGAAAGCGTATACGTACCTTGTACGGGTGCCGATCACGATTCGGAGATACAATAATCTCTTGTCCAGTCTGCAGGGATCCAACAGGTGTGGACTGAAAACGAAACACAAATATTACATTCAGTGGAGTGTATTGTTTATCAGACGATGTTTACAGATAGATCAATTTCGTATAACATACTTGAAGACAGAAATGAAATAATAATTGACGGTAACATTGGACATTATTATTTCGTACATTGCTCTTCGAACTGGAGAAGATAAAACGGACATCCATATTCAAATAAAAATACGACATTACCATGACTAATATTATCTGCAAACGTGAAGCATTCTAAATTAACTGGTAGAAACATGCTATACCATTCATTCACTGTAAGGATGAAAAGAGTATTACCATAGAGAAGATAGTTCCCATACAGATTAGAAATCTAATCTACGTTACAGTACTGGCATTCAATGTTCTACAAAGGAATAAAAAGTTTTTTAACCTGTTTACCGGTTCGTTTATTAATACGAAACTATATTTTACAATTATATGCTCTATAATTATAAAATTCTAAAATTAAAGATCGATGGTAAAGACAAATCAATTTCAATCGGATTATTTTCCCCTGTAGATGTAAATATAATTTCCTCTGTTAACAAATTAAAGAAAAATGGCAAGGTAAACGACGCACTTACCATACTATTTAAATATAAATACTATATGTATATAAATATTGCGAAAGAATCTTGGTACAAGCATAAAATAAATAATTGAACATAGGGGCAGGGAAGGAAATATGCATGCTTAAGTGGTGAATGCAACTCTTGCGGACGTAAATGCGAATCTCGGTCAGAACGAGATATCGTGTCTCTAAGGAGGAATAACATTTTCATGCTCAACGAAATAAAAGTCGATAAGCTCCCAGTATCGTTCCATGCGCTTTACGAGCGATTCTCTCCGAGCAGGAATACACGCTTCTTTGACAAACTATCTTGGTACAGCGTCGTCCTTTTTGTATACATTAATAGAAAGTCGGTGTACTTTTTTCAAATAATTTCGATATTCAAGCTGTCGAACACGCACACGTCTGCGTACAGGTAATAAAAACGTGAACTTCGCGTACAGTTTATCACCCACCTTATCAGATTTAGTCTTTCCAATGTGAGAGGGAGGAGCCGTCCTCAGAGCTCTAAGTTGATCGAAGTTGTGTGGCTAGAGGTTTATTGGGAGCAGCATGCAAACGTTAAAAATCAGTGAAACATGTTTTTCACCAAAAATAAAGACGTAGGGCCGATGTAAAGAAGGAATTCCTCAGGACGACCTACTTACCCAGAAGAGACGATATCTCGAAGTTTCTACGCGATTATCGCTAAAACTACTATGTACAATATAATGAATACGCTCGACGAGCCGCACGAATGAAACAGATATAATCAAGAGGTATCATTGATAAAAAAAATCTTTTAATTTACGTAATCAAATAAATAAATGTGAACATTATTGTACATTGCGTTAATCGTAAATTGGCAATCGTTCGAATATGTAAACAGAAAGAAAAAAAGAAGGAAAAGAAAAAAAGAGAACTCCACTATAGGTTTTGATATCGACTCTTGCGATACGTGCTTCGTCCCTGGACATAATCGACCATCATGTAACTCTCCTGTTATTCTGTCTTCCTTTCTTGCATGCATTGCGAAGGGGTAAAAGAGAAAGTGACGTATACAGGGATCACTTGTTCGTCAATGGATCACGTACCATCGTCTTGCCAGTCCAGTCGAATTCTCCGTCGTCGACAAAACCTCGTTTCTCATACAGGTCGTGGAAAAGGTTTCTCAGGTACTCGTAGTCGGGCGTCTCGAAGAAATCCAATCTACGCACATACCGCAAGTACGTAGCCATTTCCTCGGGATGTCCATCGCAGAGAACCTCGATCGGCGTGTTCCGCTTCGTATCGCCGATCTTTTGATATCGTTCTTTCAACGTGTCCGCTTTCAGCCCTTGCCACGGAAGGCTACCGCGCAGGAAGTACATCAGCATGTTCCCTAACGCTTCTAGGTCGTCTCTTCTACTCTGCTCTAATTACAAAAATACGAAAATTAAAAATTTTGCATCGGTGGTGTTCGTATAAATTTTTGCCTCGGTCTATGGTTACAGCGAAGGCGTTTTCTGACGAGCTGGCGTTCTAAAAGATACGTCAAAACAATTTTATGAGAATACAACATATATATTCTATCGTATATGATGTACATTGTTCTTCAAATGTTTCATTCGTCCGAGCATATATCCGCTATAACCATAGTATAATACCAAAAGTCTATATGACGCACGAGAACCAGGACTCATTTTTTTCTCGAAATATAATCAAGAGATATAAACGACGTAACAATTGTCCGCGGGCAAAGCAGAAACGTTGCCGCGAACGTTGCGAAGAAACATTCTTGGTGGATTTAATATAGCGTAGCGCGGCGCGTGCTCGCTTACAAACTTTCTCCGGGTCTGTGAAGAACGAGCAAGCGGCGAAGTTTGAAAAGTTTGTGCAGATGGGCCGGCGGCCAGGTTGTTGTTGTAGCCGTCGTCTTATGCACGGATATCTAAACCGAGGTAAAAGTTACCTTTTCCAAGATGCGTGTTGATGCTCATATAACGCGCTGTGCCCGTCAGACTCTTGTGTTCCCGGTACGGTATGTGTTTGTTCGTCTCCAGGTCTATGTACTCTTTGGCCAGTCCGAAATCGATGATGTGGATAATCTTTTCCCGTTTGGTTGTGCATCGTCCTATCAGGAAGTTTTCCGGCTTGATATCACGGTAGATCAAATGCCGACTATGAACGTATTCTATCCTATGAAGCTGTGGAGAAGCAATATTTCAATTAATACAAACAAACTTATCATCTAGTATACCTATATCAAAATTAATTATCGCTTTAAACGGGAAATCTACGTTAGCAACGTCATAACGTAGCAAAATCGTTGATTTAATTTAGACGAGACGATTCTTCGACGATTTAAAATTCGAACAAACATAAAATTGATACATTAATATCACTTACGATCTGTGTGGCGATTTTGAGAACGGTCTTTAGGGTAAACCTCCTACCGCAGAGGTCGAATAGGTCCTCTAGACTCGGTCCGAGAAGTTCCATTACCAGAGCGTTGTACTTCCCACAAGGACCGAAGTAGTATACTTCTGGTATACCCTCTGTGCACGATTAATCACATTGATCGATCAGAATATTAATTATTTCAATAGAACTTCAACGTTTAGATTACAGATACTCACCATGTGTACCTAATAATTTGTAAAACCTATATTCTAAATGTAGCTGCGGCGCCTTTGACCTCATTGGTTCCTGAAAAGTCCAAAAGAGACGTCGTTTTAAAATAAAAGTTCACGACCAGAAAATTGTATGAAGTTAATGGGTTCTTATTTTTATATATCCACGAACTGAACGAGATTTCTCTCGGAGGTTGTTAGAATCGACGGAAAGACAAATTGTTAAAAGCAATTAAGCAACTTCCACGTATCTTTCTCTATCGTTAAAATGGAATTACGCTAACGGGAGGACTCTAGACAAAAGTCGTGACTGTCTCAAATTTTAATGAACTCACCAATTTAATCGCTACATGCTCGTTATTGTAGAGGTTCTTCCCTGAAACAAAACCAAAGGTAAAAGGTTTACGTATGCATTCTACGATTGTACCAATTACACGGATTATGCACGCGCTATCGATTTCATTAATACCTTTTTAGCGTCGTAAATACATACTGTTACAATATTTCATGGATTGCGCGGACTTATATATGTATATGCATATAAGTATAATGCATACGTATATGTATATATTAATTATGCTCGTTTTACGCAATAAGAAATATCAATTCGAGTGTATCTCATTCGTGTTTATTAACTTTTTGCTTTATCTGTGTATTAATAAATATGAAACTGATAGACATGAGCTGCGATTAATTACGAGAAAAAAGAAGCGCGAGAAACAGCATCGTACACGTCGTATTAATTCTGTCACGTTCGTCTCCGCCTCCATTTCGACAGCACCGTAATCGCGCAATAATTCTCCATCGAGGGACGACCTCCTCCGTTGATTGCACCTCGCGTGAGAAATTGGATTGACCAGATTTGTGGGCTAACGTGTGCGGTTGTTGTGGTATCATGGTTACTGGTTATTAATGCACACAAAGCTTTCTCGCTGCTTTTGAATTTATAATAATTCAATTTACACGCAAACAAAACGAAATTCATTAGACTGTATCTACAGTGAATCCGTGTTTTGACCAATTATCGTCCTGACGAGTGAAATACTTTAGTACGAAGTGCACCTATCCTATGTTTTAAAATCCAATCGTGGACTTTGCATAGAATAGCGAAATCCGATGGATATTACGAGACACAATTAGTCTCTGATATAATAACGAAAGAAAGAGAAAATACCTGAGAGCTAGTAAGAACAAATCTAAGAAACGAGTTATTTGAATCAGCGCAGATGTATTGTGTAAGAAGTAATACAATAAGGAACAAATAACTCTCAGAGATAGCGTAATATGTACATGCGATTGAATTGAATTGACAATACCAACACTGAACATACTTCTTTTGTTTTGACGAGTGCAAGTTATTTCACTGTCTATCGCGATTAAAAACTGATGAAATAGTTTTGTTTCTAAACGTAGATCGCTTAAAATTTTGGCCAATTACAAAACAAATGACCTATCTAGATTTAAATAAGCCTACCTTACCCTACCCATAGGAATCTATATTTTTCACTGTCCTGGCATATTCGTTGAAACGACAACTCGTCAGAACACATTGCGATCGTAGCCTTACGCGAACAAAATTCTGTCGATGCATCAACGAGGATCGTGACACGAAAGTGGTTTCCAAAACATTCACCAACGAATAAAATCTCGTCGTCCGTCGAATTCGTATGCGCCAGGACAAAGATACTCCCTCGGTGACCTTATGAACGCCAACTTCGTGACGAGAATCTTTGTACGGCGAGGCAAAGTCTCCAACAACTTCGCTTTGCAAACTATTGTTCAGTTATATCGTCGGGGAATAAGGAAACGGAGACGTTCGAGAACGAAAGTACTTTTCCTACTTCTGAATAGCGATTGAGAAGTTGTTTGGTAGTTAAACAAGCGTATATCAAGCCACGACAGTCGGTAACACGCGTTTCATCAACACACGAGCATTTGACATTGCAAAGAGATTCTTCGGTATACGGGACGACTTCACAGGGGAACGTAATTTTGTGAGCTCTCCAATTATTCACTGACATTAACCACTAAAGTCGTTTAGTCGAGGACCTATACAGTTCGAAATTCGAATCATTGTACTGATTCGAACGACGCAGAGTTTCCAGGCGCCACTCTAATCGCAGTCGATACAACTCGCAACGACAGCATGAAAATCGATCGTAAGCGGACCAAATCGTTGGTTAAGACCTTTGTTTTTTCAGACTCCAAGTGTAAATCTACATATATATATATTCAACAAATTTGTACAAGATTTGAAAATTTAAATAGAAAAGATCTTTGTTCGTGCCAGGTATTTTCTCTACCGATCCACGTTAAGTAGCGTCGATCGTTTGTGCTTGATTCTTAGAATCTACGATTTAAAGAGTCTTACGTGAGATCACGATATCTACAAGTCACGAACCTCGACATACTGTCGGTCAAAAGTTTTAAAGAAGCCCCACATGTATTTTATACGTATAGAATCAGCGAATTTATTTGTTGAACTATTTCAATTTAATATCCCAGAAGGATCCTTCGGAAGTAATTCTCCCGTACAAGATTGCTCTAGGTGAACTTGAATGCTCAATGGCGAGCCAGATTTGCAAAAGTGTATTTTTCTCGTGGCTCTACAACGACCAATTATATGTTCAGCGATAATACATTGTAATTATTGTAATCGTGTTATTCGTTTAGCTGCTTTCGTCGTGCATGAGATCAAAGACTCGATGTATCTTAATATACAAATAAATAAATTTTGTTGAAAGATAACTGTAGGATTAGCTATCACCGTGTACAATTCTTTATTCGAAAATCTATCGATGTGAAGGAAATTACTATCGATATCCACAGTTTTAATTTTTCAATTGAAAATTGTACTGGCAGAAAATGCAGACAGATAGGAGCAAGTTAAGTATAAGAGTTAGGATTAAACATTTGTTATCGTGTTATTAACAGTCACCTAGTCTGACGTAGACCTACATATTATATCTATTTATTGCTCTTATCAAATATTATTCCGTTTTATAAAATTGTAATTTTTTAACCTTTCCTCTGTCCACCATTAATTTCAGATACAACTGGAACTTAGATACAAAGTAGACCCAAATTTTTGACCGATAATGTATGCGATAAGTCGCGTAAGCCTACTCAAGAAACCGACACGGTTCAACTTCGCCAAAAGAGGAACTTAGACTAAACCTGCGATTCTTACGATAGCACCATCAGGCTCACGCGAATCCGGTCGATTAAGGAGGACAATTGGAATCTCGATCTGGAATCAGAGTCTCGCGGATCGCGAATGAATTACACGCGAATGTAATTGACGAGTATGTCACGACGTTGAATCAGTACCGGATCTCACGTGCCGACCGAGACGAGCTTAATTCATGCGCGTGAACACGAATAGACGTGTGGTTCTCATCTAGCATTAGCACGTGACGATTCTAACAGAGTGAATACGCGGTAAGGATTCTCGGTTACCAGCTACAAATCGTACCGATTGAAAAGAAAATATACTCAGCTGATTAATGCTATCGAAGATCTAACGTCACGTAGAATATATTTCCTAACGCGTATCCATCCGGTCGAGCTTCCGTTCTGATTTGTGTCGATCCATTGAGTGAAGACGCTGAAACGTGCATGGTCATACGAAATGCAACGACTAGAGAGATTTCTCTCGTTGCGAAAACGTGGCCATAATCACAGGCAAGGAAACCGGATGCAAACGGACAGTCACGTATGCTTAATTAAACAATTAATCGAACCGAGACGTTATCACGGGATTTCATACAGTAGATAATCTCTCGTTGAATTATCGGCAATGATTAAGTTTGATAGTTTGATCGGAATGTAAACGATGATCGATGAGTTTCCGGAGCAGATTGTTACGAAATAAACGAGATTAGAACGAGCGTACAGCAACCTTGGTCAAGTCTTGGTCTACGACAAATCACCGACCAAAGTAAAATAAAGAAAGATAAATGTTCATCCAGCTGAAAAAGACGTGCTCTTGTTTCCGCCAAAGCTTTTCCTACACAGAGCAGCTACACGTTGATCCAATTTCACTAAGAAGATAGTCGACAATGGAAAATATGTCACCAGGAAACCGCAAGACCCGCGGAAATTATTACAGCTCCGAATACCGTGGAAAAATTGATTTGTCCTCAAAAATAGGCCGACTCCCGCAGAGCCGCCGCGATAAACTCTCCGAAATATTCCGAGCGTCTTTATAACTAAAACGATGTCTACGATGTCTGAACGAACGTTCTTCTATTCGAAGCTCTCCTCTCCTAATTTTCTCTTTGATTAACCAATTAATTATGAATCATACTTTTACGGTGTAAACACATATAGCTAGAAAACTCGATGCTGGTAAGGTCAATAAAATTAATTCAATTAAATAAAATCTTAAATATACGAATAGAAGATCTGTGCATTAAAAAATGCAATAAAATGATCTTTGAAAAATACACCCATGCTCTAATTATTGAAAACTACGCACATAATTAATTTTAGATTCTCCTTTGGAAAACGAAAAAAAAAAAAAAGTGAAAGCGTGTACAATCGCGAAATGCACGATAGGTTTTCGAAACGAAACGCGACTCGCGAGATGGTTCAACACCGAGGAGGTACGACTGCCGTGTTGTGCTCGTCTCAAAACCGAATCGCCGTAACTCGCGATCGCTTTCTCCCGCTTTCGTTCCGAGCTTCCACGATCGATGCCAATTACATAAAGCAGAAATTACGAAACGATCCCGGCCCGTACAGTTTGTTTTTCGCAAGGTTTAGAGATCGGTCGCGTATAATGCGTGGAACTCGCTTAAAATTCACGCCTACGACCGACCGCACGTTTTACATGCCGACAATTAACGCGTCCGTAGCTCGTGCTCACTCGCATGCCTACTAATTGCAAATTAATACTCGGATATTATCGACAGCAGCTGTATTTTACAACGCGCCTCTCGTTCTTTCCCTGCTCGTCTATACGTGTGATTCAATTTAACCATTTACTCGCGTGAAAACCTGCCGACCCCGAGGGCGAAACTCGATTAACGATAATAATGAAACGGTTCCAGGGCAAAGAGAGCATATTTTATTTTTCGCTTTTAAACATTTTTTTCATTTTCTTTTTAACGGCAGCGATCTCTCGGACCAGCAGCCTTTTACTTGTCGCACGATCGAGCAACGATGAAACACACGGTTACAACGGGTCACCATACTGCCTCTGGTCGACGTTTCGAAATTTTCTCGACGATCGATCAATTACGATGCAAGATTCAATCGCTGCAGGCCACAAAATCGATTCCGTGATGTCCACGATGTCGTGATTATCGAGTTTTCAGGCTTCCGCAACCTTGATGACGGAGTAGTAGTTCATTCCAGGGGAACAGCTTTTTGGCTTGAAAATGATGACGCCATTGAATTGCATCGAGATATTGGTAAGAAAATTGGATGAGAAGGGTGCTTGTCAACAAATTTTAATTCGAAGAGTTAACTAGGAATTTAATCTCTCGTTTCGATCGAATTTGAACCGGATGAAATCAGAAAGCTCTTGCGCAATCTTACTAATACAGCCAACCCACCTATAACACATTAAACAAAAGCAAAACAGTACGATGGAAACATTCGTACTATATGAATCACCAATTGACAATGATCGTTCAAGTTTATTAAGTCGTGCTATATAGAACCGCATCGCAATTTTTGCACCGTGTATCGAAACCATGCTTTTTGAGTATCGTATTATAAGAAGGTTGAATGTATATATCCGAGTACAAAATTGTTTCTAAAGTTCAATTTCTTTTATTACCAAATTTATTACTGCGATAGAAAGGACTCTATCTGTCAGTATTGGTACCGTGCAATTTGCAACTTGTATAATATATATTTTATACTTTACAAGCGATATTTTACAATTTTAAAATATATATATTTTATACTTTACAAGTGATATTTTACAAGTTACAAATTACACGTTACCAATACCGACAGAGTCCCTTCTATCGCACTAATAAATTTGGTAATAAAAGAAATTGAATTTTAGAAACAATTTTAAGTAGCCGTCACTTGATTATTCTAAGTGATGTAAAATTGCAGAATTACAGAGAAGCCCGCAACATACAACATGCAACTTGTCAATTTGCTAATATTACCGGTTAGTAAATTATCATGCGACAGAGGCCAGGTTGGTTTATTCTCACCATTTAACATTATTCACAAAAGAGGATGACCAATGATTCGGGAATGAGCAAACGTTTGTGGCAGAGTATCGATAACGAGCTGGAAACCATTCGGAGAATAGCTCGTATATCGCTTTAAACACATTAGAAAATAACGTGAAAAAAATAAGTTTTTCTAAAAGCTAGTAAAATACATCGCAAATTTGTGACACTGTGTAGCAAATATAATAATACATAAAAGAGAACGAATTTATATTGCAGTTCAATATCTGCACCATCTACTACGGCATTATCTTTGCGATGCCAATCTCAATTTTGTCGATATTTCAATTAATAACAAGTACCAATAACATTCACTAATAACGATTCGTATAAAGATATCGGCGAGAAAACAATCGAAAAAACAGTGGAACAGTCACAACACAAGCAACAGATATGTAGATACGAAACGAAGGATCGAACAATCCGTGTCAACAAACAAGAATGGTGTATAACCTCGACTTCGTTCATCAAGCAAGCATTTGAAATTAATACGCGCTTACGTAAAGCATCGAGGTCAAGTAATAACGCTGAAAGAGCTATTGTTTCTAGTGTTTCAGCAACGAACCGAGGTTTTTAGCCGCAGACACTCTGTCTATCCTAAGTTTGATAGCCAGTAGCAACGACTCTGGGACCCTGTCCTGGGTCTACGTATAGGAAATGCCACTCGTCGATTTGTACGGTATGCACTTGACGCCTTTGACCCAATCCGTATAAACGGAGAACGTGCATACACCGAACCCTCTTTGTGACGTTTACCAGACCGATAATTAGAGCCAGAGTTAAGTGTACACGCTTGATAATTAGACTCCGAGTAAGCCTATTACGCGCTTTGCGTCTTCGATTGTACCAGCGAACCACAATTGACGAATTACTCCGCAGCATTAAGGTGTACGATATCTCGGCCTGGGAAATTCCCATGACGTGGCAATATCACGAAAACTTGTAATTTCAAGGGTTGGAAGCCTGTTTATTTTTATTTCATATATAATAGCTTAAGAAAGTATTTGGTCATCTATAGAAACTTTTTTTGGTGCTTAATATAGAAATAAAATACGATGGCCTTGATATCCGTTAATCGCGTGTGTTATGAGGAAAAATAAATTACACTCTATTTTTAAGATTCCATTAAAGCTTGCGTTTGAAGATTAGCAAGTATCAACTTATGAACGGAAGTACACACTTGTACTATCTGGAATCTATGAAAATCAAATGCAAGAAAAAATGAAAAGCAAATGAGTTTATTAGATTGTTGAATTACCTTCGCCTTTCCTTTCGTGTACGTAAGGTATTAATTTCATAATAAATATAACATTGCTGAATAAACCGTACTTCTACAATTTAAAGAAGATAGAAGTAAGACATTTTCATTAATTCTTTATAATCAGGTATTGAGAAAGGTTTTTATAACGACGAATCCGATACCAATAAATTTCCATTTCTTTCGAGCAAAACAGTTTTACGAATCCATTTTTGTACTGGACGCTTTTTATGCATAAAGTATTTAAAAAAAAAGACGATATCCGAAGAGATACGGACGTGAAGAAACGTGGAGAGCAGTAGAATTAAAATTGCCTGTTAAAATCGACCGTAAAGTGTTCGAGATCCTTCCTTAGATTCAGAAGTAGCAATATTTAAATTAAATTTATTTTGGTGGTGTTCAACCTGTTGCGTTTATCTTGTTTCGCATGATTCTTGTTTGGCAACAAGATTTTTCTCTGGAATAATCTGTTTACCCGAGTGAAGGCAAGGGCGGAAGCGATAATACGACGACGAAATCTCAAGATCCAATTACGGAGAGAGTGGATATCGCGGAAAGGATTCGGCGGAAAATCGAATCCAGTTTGGCCGGTTCGCAACAAGCGATTCTTGACGGAAACGACGACCGACCAATTTGTTCGACTGGGTAATTTTGCATGATCGGCCCACGACCGGATTCCCCACTGACTTTGACGACTCTTCTTTTCTTCGCCTCGACACTGGGTGATAACAGAAAGTATAAAAGGAGCAGCGAAGCGTCGAATAAATGCTCGAGGCGAGAAAATTTCCTTACGCTCTCGTCTGCTTGAACTGCTCGTGCGAGAAAACTGATCGATCCAGTGCCCCTTGTAAATAACGACACAATCTCGAGACCCGCCTTGCAACGACAATTTTTCTCAAGAATCTCATTCACAATGAAATACTTTTCCTCGCGGTGCTTCTCTCGAAGATCGTTTCCATCGAGAAAAGGAAAATCAATGATATAAATTATCGTAGCCTGGTATCGTGACTTCTTTGAGAATTACCTCAACTAAATCCTATTTTTATACAGTTTATACGTGTGCTATATATGGTAGTGCAGCATTAAAATTATTAACTAGGCAGAATGAGTTGATCCATCATTCGAATTGTCAATCTCTTGGACACGATAATCTTTTTTATTTAGAAATTTCCTATAGGTACTGATTTAAGTAAAATATCAAGTTTTATCATTTCCTTTGTACCATGTTTATTTCTTTTCTCGTTTAATTTAAAACATATAGTCGTTTGTTCCGTAATTATTGTATAATGCGATTTTATTTGATGCGATAAACTTCATATAACACTGCTGTTCTCCTCGTTTATCTTTCACGTTTGTATTACTAACGACAACCTTCCTCCAAACTTAGAAATGAAAGATATAGAATACACAAATAAAATTTGTACGTCTATATAAAACGTTTAACTGAACGAAAACCAAATATTTAAGTAAGGTTAAACATTTAAACGCTACTGGTAGCTTAATGATATGTATTAAAACGTAACTTTTATTTTCGGTTATATCGATCCGAGAACAGCGAAGTTGAAGGACACAGAAAAATGCAAATGTTTCAACGTATCTTAAGAATTGCAAAAATTCCAGACAGAACGTTTTGATGAAAGAGAACAGTATAGATAAATGAAGTTCCAACTCATAGTCAATTAGAGAAGCATCGCCGTGTTTCTAAAGCAGACGCGATTTAGAAGTTTCACGCGAAATCACGCAGATTCAAACAAAACTTGCGCCACGTACGTTCGTGTTTTCGTCCCTCTTTTCGAGCGAATTTATTTTTTCCTTGCTTTATTCCTGGCTATATTTTCGGAGAAGTTCCTGGGTGCGTTAGTTCGCGGCATTCTCCGCATACCAGACACATGAGTTGTGACGAAATGTCGGACAAACTGGACCACCGTGAACAACACAGAAGCCGGATAACATATAAAGCCTTGTGTTTGGTTCGTTTGCAAAAGGTTTCCCAGTCGCACGCGGAAAATCTAATAAATCGACCACCAGAGGTAACAAATAGTTCCTTTCCTAGCCTGTTGATTTTTATCTTCGTCATCGTGTAAGTGCCTTAAGGAATCGGCGAAGAAAATGGTCGAGTTCTATATTATTATAGAATAACAATTATTCGATTATACTCGTTACGACGGCGATTCAATTAAACAGACGGTACTTTCTATGACTGCATTTATCACGGGGATGTTTTTCCCCGGCGAGAAAATATACCAAGTACGAAATCAAATAAAAAATTTTACCGTATCACTGCCAATTCATAAAATATAGTATCTCAAGCACATGTTCCCTTTCGTACGATTCTGTTTGTCGGAAAAATTGAAATCTCTCTCTCCATCGTCGTTTGTGTCTATCTCCGGGTTTAACAAGATACGATTACGATCTCTGAATAGAGGTGGAACAAAGAATACCCCGATTAACAGTCAGATCATCTTTACGTTTATCTATCATCATCAACTAACGTGTTGCAAATGTTGAAATTCTTATTCATCGGTTCGTTCGCGTTAAGAACGACGAACAGAAATTTTGCTGAAAGCGGTGCGCTTCCATAATAACTGATTTCCTTCTAGGAGTTCTTGATCGCTCAAAGATTCCACGGAAAGTTTGTAAATGTATATACAGCGGAATACTCGATAATTCTATTACGATATTAACATTTCCACGGAATACTCGAACACGATGCGCTAAGATATCGGTGTTACGGACGAAAGTGAACGCGTCACCGGAAGTTTGAAAGAAGTTCTGGCGTTCGGCCAGGAAGTTCTGAATAAGATATTCCCTACGATCGAAGTCGTTATTCGGCGACCGCTTCGTTGGGTCGAGAAGCGAGAAAAATTGGCGAAGTGATGAAAAAAAGGAAAAAAGAAAAAATGATTTCGAAGAGAGACAACGCGCAGAGAGGCACATCGTGACATACATATGGATATTAAAGTTGAAAATGACAGCGCGAAATCGCGTGAACTTTGAAATTTTCAGCGATTCGCGATATGGAACTCGATATGGCATGAAACCTGTACCATGTTCTATATCGTTTGCAAAACGTTTTTTCGTGCATCAAATCGTTTCTGTATGGCCGTGCATGCTATCTAACGGGAATCCGAGTTGAAATGAATCGGCGGTTAACGAAGACGAATGCGTCGGAGCAGAAATCAAAAGACGGATGCACACACGGCAGGAGAATTTTTCTACGCGCGAGAACATCCGGAACGGAGACATTAGATGCGTTAGAGACGTTCGAATCATTAAGGCGAACTTTCATTTCGTCGTTTCGTATTCACAATGAAAGGTCATTGGGGGGTCAATGATATGCACGGTGCAAAGAGATAATTTGAAATATTGGGGGAAGGCTGTTGCAAAGCGGCAAGCAAAGATATTCGATGGGTGTAGAACGTATCGTACGGTCGTGTGCGTGACGTGATCGTGCGCACAAAATGCAGTCATGGTTTAACGTTATATTCTGCTCAAAACGCTGTATCGATCGTAACTCTTCCGCTCGCGTAGATCTCCATCAGCGAGATATCGTACACGACTCTCTCACGCGATCGCTGTGCCGCTCAGAAATCGTGTCTGTAATTCCATGTAATTTCCTCGTGACGATTACCAATATTTCGTCCTCTTCATCCGACTTTTATCAAGGAAACGTATTGAATCTAGCGGAAATATTATCCACGACAGTCTTTTTTTCTTCCGCTTCCTCTCCTCGTCCTCTATTCCGGAGGGGGCTTTGACAAAACGCTTTGAACACAGTTCCGTGCTGCAAGAGGTAAAAAAAGAGAAAAAAAAGAGGTAGACATCGACGATGCCTCTTTTTCATCTTTCATCGTTATTCGTCTTTTTACCAGGCAGACATATTTTCCACGGTCATGACAAGACTTTGTAAAACGTGACAAATTTTATATTTATATTTCGCTGCAAGTGCCTTTAGTCGCGCCGACTACGGATCATTCAACGATCGGAAGAGGTGTCCATTTTCAAGTTCTTAGAACGACGAATGCGATGCGGGTCGGTTGCACCGTGATTGCGCAAAGCCGAAGCTCTAATTCGTCGAAAGTATCATCGGCACGACGACCGCTTGACGCCGTAAGTGCGCATTCCTGCATTCACTCGCGACACTTAACAGTGCCACAAAACCAGATTCACCGAATGACTCGGACGTCTTCCAGAGGCGAAGGTCATTGACTCGGGCCCGCAATTAATCAATGCTTTCGCATAATTAATCCGGCGCCTCGCCATGTCGCCTGCAATTTGCGACAAGACAACGATTTCTAATAAAGAAGCCACGCCCTTGTCGGATCATCGGTTCCTCCGCGACCTTAACGGAGATTTTATCGCGTCGTTTATACGTCAGCATGTTATTTTTCGCTGGCCGTTTCGTGCAAAATCCAACACGTGTCGTGTTGTATTTTTCTAAGTATTTGAATTACAAAATTTCCGAGTTTGAAATAAATATCATTAGCTTCGATTGTGCAGTAGCAAATAGTAATATATGGATCGTGGATTTGCATGAATTTAATTATCTAGATTTTAACGCTAATCTTACCAAGCCCGGTCAAATGACCGGTTTCAAAATTTAACTTAAAGTTGCACATTCATTGTTATCTCTTTCGTCCGCCTAGCTTTACGTAAATTCTTATATTATCTGATCAATCGATTTCTCAATTTTTGTTAATATAAGAATTAATATAAGCGAGTTAAATAAATTTCGATAATATTACCACGTAGTAATAGTTAATGTGTAAATTATGAATCTTCGCGAACTTGATTCGACGCGATAAGTCATATTTCTTATTCTTTATCGGGAAGCAGCTTTAGAAATGTAGTACGTTATCCGATCAACCCAGAAAATAGTTGTTGAAAGCAATCCTTTCGATGCAACATCATCTTTTATTATTTCATATTAGTGAGATATCATAAGCGAGGATGTTTGCAACGCATTGAACATAATGAAGCGAAATGACGTTATCAAGGATTCAGAGAAATGTGAAAATACATGCATTCCGTATGTGAAAATAGTAATTTGAGACAATTTTAGACAGCTTGTATGGAGTTAGCTGAATGAGCCTGATTTCGGTGACATGAATCGGCATAGATATCGGTATTAATGCGATAATTTTCGAGTACTATTATCGTCTCAAGTTACTTTGATATACGGAACGCATGTTTTTTCATGCTTGCCTTCCGAGATAACGCTATTTCCATTTTTATGATACCGAATACTAATAAATAATAAAAGTTGATTTTACATCGAAAGAATTACTTTTACGATCTATGTTGATTAGCCCCTTGTTATTAGACCTACGTCTATTTGGCTATACATTTACTCTTATCTTACTTCTTTCGGCGAATACTACAAGGCTTTTAGTTCAAGTAAAAACATAAAACCAGAAGGAGAAAAACGTTGAAACTGAATCATTCTACGTTTATATTAGATGCAAAGAAAAACTACGTTTTTACATCTAATTCCCTAGTATTAAAATCATAATCATAATCTCATTAATCTAGGAAAATACATCAATATTCATAAACTCATACAACTTTACACTTTAATGATTGCATAATTTGACGCGTATATAGCCACAGAGTCGCAATCAATCAATAACATAATATGCTAATCAAGATCCGTGTCAAAGATCGCGTAGACGAACAGAGAAAAAGGAGGAATAAAAAACAGATGATAAGTGTGTTTTTCTAACTTGAAAACGTGGCAACGAAACTGGATCGAAAATTTCCGTGCTCTTAACGTGGTTCTTCGTGCGCAATCCACGAATTACGTAGACATAACGAGATTGCGGGTCGATGGTTTGTTACAGAGCGTTGACTGTGTCGTTACGGGCTTGAAAGCGAAATATCCGGAAAACTCGCACGCGTTACACACTAGGAAAACCTCGATGAATTGTATCGCGCGTAGCTTGAACAAGCTGGGTTAATTACGCGAATGGATAAAAGCATTAGCCAAAGTGGAAAGTGTCGCAGGTTAAACGTCGCCGTTGCTCTTGGCGACGATGCGGCTATTAAATGGAACACGTGAAATCGATGTGAAGGAAGAGAAGGATAGAGAAAAAGAGAAGAAGAGAGGAAAAATTTTCTCGATTCACGGTGAATCGATGAAGAAATACGAGGTGACCGAGACTACAGCGTTAGGAACCGGCATATTCCGTGTACGAGCACGTTATTCTATTCGCATCGAAGAAATGACCGATCGAAGCAGAAAGCTACTGGGAAGATTTTATCAAGCCGCTGCTCTGAGTAGATATAACCTGTCTTACCGGTGCAAACGAGACTCCGGGAAGACAAAAATCACGACGACAAGCTGGAAGAGTATCGAGCTGACGTTGCACAGCCAGCCAGTTCTAAAGTGGGAAGAGCAACGTGGCGGTTTTGCATTTAACTATTCAGAACGCAGCTCTACTTATTTACCTGTTTCGTTGAAAAACAAGATCACGGCGCATAACAATGACGCGGATGGTATCGAGATTATACAGAAGAAAAGGGTAGCCGGCGCGGGGCAAAAGTAGGCCACTCGAGAGTCTAACAGTCGCGTATACGATTCCCATTCTAAAGGTGTGCGCGCTGTCCTCGTTAAGAGGTAGAGGGTTGCGTCGTTAAACGCAAGAAATATATTCCCAATGCGAGATAACGGTATGGAGAAGGAAGAATGGAAAGAGAAGGGAAAGAAATAATCGGCAAGGAGTCGATGTTTTCGATTACGATCGTCCGACTGACGTCGTTGAAACGAAAGAGTGCCGCTGCTTCATTTCGAATTTCAAGCTGACCGTGTTCCAGAAAATCGATATCCCGAGCCCTCGACGACAGTAATGCTATTTTAAAGCGCAACGCGAAAGCGTAATAATAACAACGAGAGTTGCGAAGAGGCCGTGATACGGTGCGCCACCAGCCGATCGAGGGATAATTAAGAGAAGCCAAACGAACGATATCGAGAGAAACCGGATGAACAAAGCGGAACGCGACGGCGCTGCGAGACGGAGACACGACATCGCTGATGGTATATGTACCTTGTACATAGAGCACACAAGTAGGCGGTGAAAGGGAAAATTATGCTCTGGCGTGACTCGACGCGGCCAAAGCAAAGATGCACGTGTTAGAGATACATTCGATTTTCCAGGCGCCCGATAACCTCGTCGAACGAAACGTCAACGGAGAATCGCGCGCACAGTTTGCACGATAGACCGTTTGCAATGCAGAGTAGGTGGTCGAACGTAGGTAGAAGTAGGTAGGTAGATATTGGTAGATAATGCTAGAATAGGGTGGTGGCACGGGTGGACGATAAAAAGTGGGCCGCAACGCATGTTCACCATGGAGAAAAGGAAAAGCATCTCTAGGTCCACGTGTTGAGAACTCGTGCGCGGACACTTTTAACCCTCTAACCTAGTCGAGGAGAGCTGCTTTATACAAGCCATCAACCAACCAGCGTACCGACTGGTCGACCGAGCAACCGAGTCGGCCCAGCCTTCCGACGACTAGAAAATCGAAGCAGAACGTACGAGAAGCGGAGGCAACATCGCTCCCATCGATCGTGACCTACCAGAGAGAGCCTATTCCACCCTCGGTGCCCCTCTCTTTCACCCTATTTCTCGATCCTTACCCTTCTTTTTTCCTCCCCTCCCTTCTTTTAATCTCATCTTTCTCCTCGTATCACCCTTACCCCGTTCTTTAACCTTACCTGTGCGTGAATATATCTATCTTCTTTCTATGCAACATCTCCCTCTCTCTATTATCATCCCTTTGCTTCTGCATCTCTTTTCAACGTGTCTTCGCTCGTTCTCCATCGCATCGATGGCCCCTCCGTGCGTTTCGAGTCGCCTCTCTATCGGGCTGTTCCCGCAATAACGACGCACGCGTGCCACTCCATATCGGACGTTGGTCACACTTCGGCCGTACTGTCTCTGTTTCGCCGGCCTCCTCTTTCCGGCTCTTTTCTCCCCTTTTTTCATAACCCACTCCCTTTCCCCCTATCAGCGCTTTTTCTCCGCTGCCATCAGCCACGAGCGCGTGCCGTTTATTCCGTTGCGTTACACAACGAGTTGGGAACTGTATACACCATGCAAATCGAATTCCCTCTCCACAGTCATCCAACGATGAGCTACCCTTTGTATTCGGATGTCGCCACTGTTGGCGGTATTTGAAATTTATTTTCCAAATCGATCGGTACGGTAAATATTCATTAAGTCAAAGTCGCATCGACTAGTCGGCTGCGCCATCAGAAAAATATGTCGACCGCGAAAGGTTAAATCTTGGTCGAATTTTGTCGAGTATGTTGTTAAAAAAAAAGAGTATTTTTCCCCCTTTCATTCTGTACGATTTTGAGGCAAATATCTGCGCGATACGGGAGTTCGCGAAATGAATTCACACAGATGACCATCGACCGTGAAACACTGCGATGCTTTCATTTCGAGTTCCGTAGAGTAAGACACAGTCGACGTGTTTTCCTTTTGCAAATTTCAGAGCAAGATATCCTGTGACAGTCTGATTATTTTGGGGCTATAGGTTGGTTATTAGGTCGGGTAAAAAATTTTCTCGTTCATTTTAGAGAACTTCGGATCCAATTTTCGCGGAAGCGAAACTTCATTAAGCAAATGGAGGGCTTGTAAGAAAACGAGCCACGTTACATCTTTTGGCTTCTTTCGTAATATCATTTAGTCATCGTTTTGTTAAAAAACGAGACTCGCAACATGGAGGAATCGATAATACAAAAAATGATCGGTATTTTGACTTATTCGTAAATATGTACTCGGGAATTACGTAATATTCGTGAATTGACACAAGAAATTCTCGCGTTTCGCTTGTTATCAGCTATCGACAACGATACGCGTACATGTGTGATATAAGTATGTACTCTCTTGAAAAATAATTGAAGTTGAGAAAGCCTGGCGCAACGCAACGATGCGTACCAAGTTCGTTTCAAGGTGCCAACAAGTTCTCCCTTTGACATTACATCCCCTAAGAAAGTAACACGATTTCATTCGTCGGTTTTTTTTTTGTAACTAAAGAAAAATTAACAAGACCTCGGGTTGACCCAATAACATTCGAATCCTCCCACTAACGTTATTCAGCATTACAGAAAAAGGTCACTCAAAGGAAAAGTATAGGAGATCTCCTACGAGTATTTCATTTATTTAATAAAATTATCTGTAATTTATTTTACAAGCTTACGTCGCCTGACAAAGGAATTTATCACTATTTTCGAGTAGAATTAAAAGAAAGGCTTCCCCACGAACTCGATAGTTTAGAGGGAAAAATCCTAAACAGTTCGATTGCAAATCTATCGTACAATTTAACTTCGCTTCATCCTGTTACGAGCAGTTAGCGGTAAAAAAAAAAAAAAAACAAATATCCCGCGACTATTCTATTCGTTACTAGGAAAAACTCGATACGAGTGAAACGAGCAGTCTTCCGTCAAATTTGTGACGAATGTTAATCCAATTTCGAGCGAACGTCACTGTTGAACGATTAACGCGGTATGTGTTTAATCGAATTCGCGATTAGGTGCATGGATATTTCTATTGAAAATAGCTTCGTTCGATTGTTTCAAATTCAATTAACGTATATATACGTCATTACATAGTTGACTGCGATAATTCGTGGAATCACGTGAAATTAATTTTCGTCGTTCAAACTATTCAAAGTATCATATATTGAAAAAGTGTATGCTGGATTTTCTTGAAATATTAAAATGACAGAAAATAACGTGATATTTTATTTATGAGACAAATTAACATGAATAATTTAAAGAAGGCACGTTAGCTAGGACATTTTAATTAAAGAGTATCGTATAGCACTGTGTCATCATCAAACGTAACGCCTGTTGGCAACTAGCAAAGATTATTCAAAGTAATAGCACGAAAACCAATTCATAAATTGATTCATTGCAAAGTTGACGTCGACTGATAAAATAATACCGGCGCGTCTATGCACAAAATAATTAAAAATCGTCTATTCACCTCAAATCTCAAATGCCGAGCGTTCGATGGAAAGAGCTACTCGCAGTCGCCAATATGCGTAAATATATCCGCTATTATACTTATTTCCTGACAATTGAGTGAAAGCGAAACTGTTTACTAACTATGAACAACTCGATTCGTAAAATAATTAAAAATTATCTACTCACAGAACGCAGATACTGCAACTAAAAAGTCTTAACATCGGCCTATACTCCACAATCGATATACAAAATACAATCGTTTGATTTCTCAATGTTTCTCAAACATCAGCTACGAAACAAAAACTGTCTGCACATGGTAGCAGCGGGCCTGCGCGTTTCCATAGTTCGTTGCACGAAGCGGGAGAAAATCGGTTCCTAGAATCTATCTCACAACGACGACGCCAAGACTACGCGAACGAAAGGAGGAATTTCGAAAGTGTGGCAGCCGACGAAGGACCTTGAGGATCCCTCGTCGAGGATCCCTTCGACCGTTACCAGGGACAGCTGTCTGCGAGCAATGCCGCGAACCAGCATAAAGTGCGGCTTGGCCGACGATTCACGACGCGGATGGTAACAAATGAACGAAAGAACCGACGACAGAGAGCAAGGAGGAAGGAGAGAGAAGGTGGAAAGCCGCGCAGGTGTCACGATCGAGACGAGTCTCCGGTGCACGTTGTAGCCTGGCTTGCACTTTGTGCGTTGCACATTTCCCCTTCTCTCTCTTCTATATTCTCTCTTTCTTTCTCTTTCTCTTTACCTCAGTGGTCTTTTTCACTGTATCGCGTTGTCTTGTTTTAGACGCCATTCCCTACCTTCTAGCGTTTCTTCCTACACCACATGAAGCCCCGTTCACACGGTACCTCGACCTCCAGGCTTCCTAGGCTGCATCCTCCCGAACCAATTGCCACCGGGTCAGGGATGAAAAGAACGTTCCCCGAGTTTAAATCCCCTAAGGATTCTACAGTTTGATTTTCCGAGTTTTCCTGGATATAAACGTCTGAAGTAAAAATGATATTTAATACTGTATTTGTGTTGTTGGATGGCAAGGACTATCAGCGTGAAGACAGAAAGATCTAATAATAGAATGCACGAATGGCAAACACAAAGCGAAGATAGTCGCTAGAGACTAGATTTTGTTGCAGAAGCGTCTAAAGTTTGATAACTGGAATTGATATATAAGTTATTCGGGAATTAAACTCATCAACTTTGTTTTATGGAACGCTCGTTAACTTTACTGCCAATGTACACGAGTAGTGTTTACCGTTTGGATAGAAATAGCTTTTGTTATAACTGGAGTACAGGTTTCTATGCATTTATGGGAAATTCGAAGATGCAGAAAAATGCATAGAGCGCAAACAATACACAGGAATATGTAAAGTAACCAAAGTACGTGAAACGAATCGCTTCTCAGGTCCTGCTCTTTCAATATCATTTTCATACAATTTGCCTAAATATTTACATTTCCTAGATAGAAGCTCATTCGTTTATCCCACCAGTCGTATAGAATATCTAGCAATTCTGACTATAGTCACTCACAGGCCACAGGATGTGATCTTAGAAAGGAAACTGGCAATCATTGGACGACGGGACACCGAACGAGCTCTCATACCGAAAAATATGCCAGAACACGTGTTGGCGAAGCCCCAGAACATCTTCGAACCGAATCCTTAGGATATTGTAGTTCAATGCGCCTCGAATGCGTCACGATATGTTGCGCGTGAAAAGTTTCTCGGACGCGAGTTGCCGGTCGTGAAACAGGTAGAAATTCACGATCTTCATTGAGCATCGAGTGAAAAACGTCCTGACGTTTTCCGCGAATAACGGGCTCGGCAGCTCGCGCGGAAGCTGTTTCTGTCGCGACGTGAATTCGAATGATCTGACTGTCCTCGTGCAAATCTGGAATGCGCAATAACGCTGGAGACGACGTTAGCTATCCGTGACGGAAACGAATTCCAGCCGAATCGCGCAGCGAATCATCGCGAACCGAAGCGCCGAATGGAAAAGCACCGAGACGATAATAAAATTTCATTAGGGATATCGCGCTGATAGGATCTAAGCATCGATATGCCAGTACGCGGTAATGATCTTAAAATTTTGTTTAACGTCATCTTGTCCTAATCGCGTTTTGCATCAAGCTAACAAGATCTGTGGAGCTGAGTAAAGACTTTTTGTTCGATATAATCTCATTGATGACGAAGCACTTGCTAGAGTGTCTCTTTATGACTATATGACAAATTCGGACTGATGACTTGTAGGATGGATTATTCAAAGACTAATAAATTGAGAAGGAATCGTGAAAAACAGAAGATTTACAAGGGTTTTGTCGTTTAAATTTTAATTTAATTTAATTTAATTTAATTTATATTAGAGAAGCGCGGCGAAAACAGACTGTGGCCTATGCCAATCGAAATAAGTTAGGACAATCGAATTACAAATTAGCTTGATGAAGGCAGTACCCGGTTTAAATAGAAATTTAGTAGAAAGTTGCGAGACTTTATCCCGCTAAGCAGATATCTATAGATAATACCATGGCGCGATAATTGAAATGGTCTGATGCAAGTTACGCGCAGATTCTGAGTTGAAACAGAGGGATACATAATCGCGTACGAGGCCATTACAAAGATCAAAATACAAAGCGCGCTTTGTGAAACGCGCTCCTAGATAGTATGGAATCACTAACACGTGGCCGGTTAATTAAACCGATCCAATTAGCAATAGTAGTAACTTGTTTATACTAAGGCAATTAGTCGTTGATATCACGTATCCAACTATATTTTATCACGAGACGAGACGAACGAGAACGAGAGACGAACAACACGACGGAATTGCAGACATGTAATTTCCACTTAATCCAACTAGAAGGGGGAAAAAGCAATCTTCGTTTCGTGTTAATTGATATCGAAACTGAGTAACGAACCTGTCGGTTGATGAAGTTCGTCGTTCAGTCCGCAGCAGTTAAGAAGAAACAACGTTCATCGGTTACATATCGAACGAAAACGTCCAACTACCGAGCTATCCTCCCCAAGTTTTAGTTGAAACGTAATTTACCCACTAAATTTCCGCGCAACCCTAAACCAAATCCGCAACGAAACTCGTCAAAGTCTCTAGCTATCAATGCACAATGGATAACTAACTAAATTTCCTAACATCCACGTATCGTGATAGAGAAAGGGACAGCCGATATTTCTTTCCCCTAACGTACAAGATACTACACGATCAACGAGATTATGCTTAACTACGGATGATGCACCCTACGAGATCGAGTTCGTCGTTAATGCACGTGGGGCGGACCCGAGGTGCTAATTAAGCCCAATCTGTGCCCATTCTGCCGATACTACTACGGTGAACGACGTGTCAGTTTAATGTTTGGCGCCATCCAGGCTGATGTACTATCACGGAATCTACGTTCCTGGTTCTACAAATTTACAATTGAGTCGAATCAGTTAAGTTAAATTATAAACGCAGCAAGGGGGATTTCAAGATCAAAGCTAAATAGAGGTCGGATCAACGTTAGATCAAGGTTAAATTGAAACTAAATAGAAGCAACAAAGGAGGCATAAACCTAGAGGAAACTATTTTTTTCTAACCACTACCTTCGATTTTCTTTGTATTACATAGTTTGCTGAGATGATTATTGAAAATAATCAAATTAAATTTTATTACTAAACCCAGCATACTTGTACATTTATGGCAAATTTAAACGTATAGAAATGAACAAAATGCAGAGATATTTAAAATAAGACATATACATATAGACATTAGGTATAACATATCAAAATATGAATCTGTAACAATATACGCAATGTATTTATTACCATGCAACCTGTCTTTGTTAAATCGAAACCATTACGTATCAATATCGTGATCGTGTTACTTGATCAAAAGTTATCTTGATCAAAAGGCAGATAAATCAAAATGAAAATACGCGATTGAAGGTAATAAAGATATATAAAAATGAACATAAAAAATAGACGTATTATTTGCGATATCATGCTCGTTTCGGTCGAAAAACGCGAAGAGCATAAAAGTTTCAATCGGTCTGTGTCGTCAAAACGATAATCGATGTCTGAAAGATGGGAAATATACATACGTAGAAACATGTATCGCAGCATAATCTAAACCACAAAACGAACGCCTCGATGAATACAGCATTACTTTAATTATTCGTTGCATCAACAAAGCCTGCAACCTGAGGGCTCGACGATACACGAGGGCTTCTCGAGGTTCGATTTATCGATCTTCCATGGCCTCTTTTAACGTTCAAAAGTCAATTTCAATGTCGCGATGTGACGTTGCTGGGACGATGCGACAGAGCCTATCCACGAATTTTTTTTGTCGAACGAAATGGGTAGTAATTATGAAATGTCGAGACTTTAAAGGAGGAACCAGTGTGTAATTAAATTCGAGATAATTACATTTTTCAAATTTATGATCAGACAATGAATAATCAAGAAGAAAAGTTTCAGCGTTTCACAATTCTGTCGCAATAACGAGACCTATATTCTCATTTTTCATGCCTTTTTCCCTTCTCTCTTCTCCCTGATACGTTTCAAGAAAATATGCTTGGAAAACATACGGAAGCGCAATGTTAAAACATCTCAGATATTCCAGCGGTTTCCGTTGGTAACTGTATTAATTGAAACGCGTATTTTAATGATGCTGTTATTGTCGGTCGACACGAGCGAAGATAAAAGACGACAAACTGGAAAGAGGAGGTGCGTTATCGATTTACCTTCTCCCCTTTTTCTTTACGGTCACTCTTTGCATCGCAAGCCTTTGATCTACACCACGGATCTGCGCTAGCTTGACGTAATTAATGAGAATAATGGTGGAGTAGAGAGGTGCAAGTATAGTTCCGTGTCCAGTTCGAATAATGATTAGCAATTACAAAGTAGAGCTACTTCCGGTTAAGATACTATCGGAACGTCATATCGAAGAACAATCGTCTCAAAATTGTCGAGAAACTTCAAAGAGTACCAAAACGAATGCTTCCGACAGTTAAAAAAATTCCACTCGATCTAAACTGATCCGGACGACGAATCCAGACGAAACACATCTACAGTAACGTGAATGTAACAGCGAACAGGAATAAAAACGCGAGCGACTCGACCTGGATATAGACTCAAGTGTGAAACACACTCCTCTATAAATGGCTAATGAAACAGTTAATTAAAAAAGACGGAACGTCTGACCACGATTTAACGGCTATCTTCTTCCTCCTACACCAAACGTAGCTTAATATCTAGCAACACGGAAAGTTGCCGCCGCTAAATGAAAACTCGGAAGCGAGTAGAAAATATATCGTTTCATCGAGACTAATAGCGCTTAAGCAGGAAAAAAGTCCTTCTGAAAACGAACTCGCTGCTTTTTTACGTGCAGATAATAAAAAAAATCGCTGCTATCTCCGCAACTTATCAACGAGTAACGAATCGACCCGCAAACAAATTTTCAGTCGTGACGTAAAATCACGGTGATCGCGTATAACTTGGTCGTCAGTTCATTCCATCAATATAATCCCGATCGTCCATTGTCCTACTCTCTTTCGACCTCTCTTCTATTCTTTATTTTTATTATCATTATTATCGTTGTTGTTTTCACTGATTTTCCTTTTTTTATTCGTTTTCACCGTTGATATAACGGAAGCAACAGGTTCGACACTACGAACTGCGGCGTAAACTGCACCGACGACAGAAATACGCTTTTTCAAGGGGGAGGGGGCCGGTAGGTTCGCGTTGGTTCGCAACGCGCGCGCCACACGGAGCCGAGAATGTAGTCCAGAGTGCGGAGGTAATTTCGAAAATATTAAATCAGACCGGCCAGTTGCCAGGCAATCGGCGCGGGACGGTCAGACGATCGACCGCCGTAGACATAGGTTTAGACGTAGGATGTGTGAATGTAGGTCAGGGTACCAGCACGTGCAGCCGGCCCGCGAACAAGCAAAAGAATACACGTCGTAAATGGGAAGTTCGTTCACGAGAGCCACTTTCGGCCCACCTCCTGCCGCCTTCTCACCACCCTCAGCTGCCCTCGAGTGTTTTCCCTTCGACCTCGGAGAATTTCGCGGTGCCGTCCGCGTCGAAACCTTGATGAAATTCACGCTTCATTTCAAGGACCTCACCGACAGCGCTCTTGGATTGCAAAACTAATCCCACCCTTGCGGGAACAACAGGGATCGATAATACCTAGCGGCACAGGGATAAAACGTAATTCGACGTTTCGATCAACCAACAGCTTGTTTTGTTACTAGGGAGAGCTGTACGTGTGTTTAAGTCTATCCCAAAATCTCTTCTCTCCTAGCTATCCTGCTCGATAAAGACTGACGTGTATCCGGAAGGGTTCCCCAGGGGTCTGACTGTTGCGAATTCTCAACTAGGTGACGATCAATCAGGTTGCGACTGATCGGCTAATATCGCGAACTTGTGAACGCTATTAACGCTCAAGGTGCAGGTAGATTAAGGATACCGAATAATGTTATGTTTTGTTGATTTATTTGCACACTGTAGCATTCACAAGGAATATGACGCTCCGATGAAGACTCTTTGAAGGCTGGTTAAAGAAGCCGCGCCTGGTCCTTATATGCTAACTCTCCGTTCCGGGGTTGTTCTTTTCACCATGGTTTTTATGGGGGTGGGAAACTATTCCTTCCAATCTTGTAATTGTGTACCCTCATGGCCGCATCCCCTCTAGTGTTGCTGATTGATACCAAATGTGTACTTTAGAGTGGGATCATCGTGTACTGAGGCTGCTAATTACCCTCTCGATGAGATCCGCATCGTAAAGTTTACAATTTACGAGGTAGGAAATTCGGATTTTCCCAAAAAAGGCAGATGAGCTGTCCGTATCATACACTGACGACATATTAACAACTTTATTTAAGTATTTTCAGAAATCGTAGGTGGTTAAGGTGTTTGGGTATTTTAAGAACATAATACTGCCGAAGAAATTAATTGCCATTGAAGACTTGATCGATAAATTGTTCAACAAAAATGGAGCATATTGTACGAAGTACTTTATTAGGGTCTTCTCAACGAAGAAAACTTTCAATACTAAACATCAAACTTACAAAGGCAATAGAAGAATATTTTAATAATAAAAATGAAGGACCTTTTCCAGATAGGCGGAAGATAATTATAAGCAGAAATGGATATTGTATCGATATTTAATTGAAATTGCAGTTACAAAACGGTCGATCTCTTTCTTTTTAAAAGATAATAGCAAAAGAATCTTTCGAATAACCCAATAATTTATGCTCGATGAAACGTAAAGGGCAAGAAAGGTGACGTTAAAATACGAGGTAACTGTGGCCACGCAGTTTAACAGAAATTGCAAATTGTAGATCCGCGTAAATCTATTCGTTTACGAGTAATTGAAAAGGGTCTGCGAGATTAAGAAATACGACTCTATGATTATTATACCGATTAACGACATATACTCCTGGTAACCTACAATATTATTTTTCTCATAAATTTCAGGAAGGAAGGTTTAGATGTCGTTAGAAAGAAAATTTGAAGCTACCACGATTATACTTAAATGTCAGACGCTGCTGCAATCCAGGCGCCACGTTCAATTATCAAATGAAATTACCAACCCAGCGTAAACCTTTTTAACGAGTAATCTTCTTTCGTCAACTCTTTCCTCGTACAATCTACGACCAAGGCTAATTCAAATATCTCGAACTTCATAATTGGCAATTTTCTCTGGAAAAAGTTATCACCGATTTCCTATCTCTGTTTTCATTTATATTTCGGATTTTACACTAACAACTGTAAATCGCAAGGACAACCATAAATCAGCAGATCTAATATCGCGGATACAGTGGCTGACGAAAATATTCCAATTGATCAACGAGGCTTCTTTTAGCCTCGGTTAAAAATCGAATCGTTTGGGTCATTGTCCTCGATTGCTTATTCGCAGACGGAAATCGGTTCAGATAAAATTAACAGCGAACCAATACGTCGTTTCCCGATCGAATATGCTAAGAAAGATTCTTAACGTCAACGTGATCGACATACAACTCCAAAATAACAGCGTAATTCACGATGGAACGGTTATCGATCGTTCGGTAATTTTTCTTCTTAAACTTCCCGTGATAATGTTGCTAGGTCACAGCCATTACTCTAAATAGAAATATATGCTAAAAACATAGCGTTCGATGGAATAATCGATGCGCCTACAGGATTTTCACCTTTCCTCGACTCTGGGCCAGTTAAATTTTCATAAACTTCACCGAAGAGCTGGAAACACGATTGTTCTCAGTATCTTCGACTCGCAATGTGGAATACATACATCTTTCAAAAGCCAGTATTGAATTCCACAGGGCTTAAGATCCTGTTAGGCGATCGTATTTGTTACTCGACCATCGTTGGATTGGCATGCCAGCGAAACGCCTTCGTGGTAATGTAACCTTCGAATGTACGTGAATCAAATTTCGAAGGGACCTGTATCTGCTTTTTCATCTTCGTCGTTGTAACCACGACGAATTGAAATTTCTCCCATCGATTCATCTTCCTAGCTTAGCAACTGTTAGATCGTCACTCGTAGGTACATATGAAACGTAGCTATTGAATTTGACTGATTAAATTTTGCCACGTCGTTGATTATCAGGCCGATTTAAGAATAAAAGTAAAAATACATACGAATAAAAGATGAAAGAAAAAGAAGAAATTTGCTATACGTAACATATTGAATGTTAAGAAGATTTACGATCAAAAATAAGAAGAAACATCAAAACCTCGTTGAAAGACATCGTGAAGAATTTCGAATGAGGAAAGTGATGTAAATGTTGCTGGAAATATAAATTCAGCAAAGTTTAAAGGCGTCGTCTATTTCAGCCAGACAACCTTTCGATGTATGAATTATTCTGAAAGAAACTGTGAACAAGGAAATGATAACGGCTGCGTTCTATAAATTTTGAATTCTAGAACTGATAATCCTTAGAAATCTCGAACAATGAAGCTGCAGACGTGTACTGAATCATGAGCAAGCTCCTTTGATTAAATACAATATTCTCTGAACAAGCTACATACAGTCAAAGTCTTATCTAAGAAAACGACGTTTCGTATTCGACATTCACCTCGATCTACCAACAATCAGATGTCGTTTACGCGATCTGAATTATTCCGGTTATGAATGTTGTAAGAATTCGATTTTTCAATTTGAAAATCCAAAAACGATACGTAGTCGATGTGGACGATCGCGTTGCACGGAAACAAAATCGTCATTCCCTTTCTAACAGGCGGTTCACTTCGTTAAGTTAAATTGTCCACGGGACGAATTTAAGCGGTGTTTTTTCTCAGATACTTTGAATTATGTTTACGATGGAACGGCAGTGACGCTAATTAAATGCAGATTGATAAGACGAATGGATATTCGAATAGCAGGATGAGATCCAATTAGAGAGAAGTCTCCAGGCCGTTCAATTACACGTGAATCTGCGAGAAGCAACTCTTATTCGACGATAGCTAACGTTTGACGTTATAATATCATCTGACGTATTAAATTAACAGCAATTATTAGCCACGAAACAATTGCTTCAAGCTACACGTTTCCACGTTAATTGAACCGAGGTTCATCACGTTCACCTTTTATCAACCATCGATAAATTTCCCTTTTTCTTTTTCGATGTCGAAACGATGAACTTTAAGCCGTCAAGGTTTAATGTTGCGTTAACGCAATATTTCATTCTTTAAATTTCGTAATTATAGAAATTTTCACTTAAGGGATGCGCCAGTTAGCAAGTTAACAGCGCGAGCAATTATAGAGAATTACAGGAGAATTTTTATTCGCGAAAACATACCAGAGAACGTACGGGAAAGCGGATTATACGGACACTTATGATACTTCACATTTTTCCTTGGTCGACAAAGCGTAGCGTGATGCTAGCACGAAAAATATCTTTCTCGTGTTGACATTTTGATCTCGAATGCACGGTGCGCGCAGGGCCGACCCTCTTTCTCGAGATAAAATTTCAGTGGAAGAACCAGCTCTTGCAACAGACGTTAGGTTCGTGAAGTGGCTCTCGATGTTACGTTTTAGGGAATAAAAATGTTGTACGTTTTCATCATTTTAACTTGTCGCGTGTAACAAAGAAAAATACGAGGGAAGGAGAAACGAAGGCAAGATAAAGGTAAAAATAAATAATACAGACAGTCGGATTTTATTTCGTCGAAATACTTAGGTAACCGAAGTAATAAAATTAGGAGAAACGAGGCAGAAGGAAATTGTATAAAGTTTCCTGTACGCGCCCTTAATAAATTTCCATGAAAATTAGTTTCTAAGTGGCGAAGGAAACTTGGCCGTGTTCAACTGACCCTGTTAGAGGCGAAGGCAATGAGGTACAATGAGAAAGAAGGTGCTAAAAAGAAACCCGGTTTTATTCGGTCCAACATTATTAGTTCCCGGAAGAAAAACAATAGGAAAGAAAAAATGAATTTTAGAATCTTAACGAGGTACGGATAGATGGTCGAGTTCGTTCCACTCGAAAGTGAGAGAAGAAAAAAAAACGGTTCGACGTTGATGAATTTAACGACCGAACGATACAGCGAAAGTAAGAGCAGAGAAAACGGAGGATTTTCAGGATGGAGAATTAACAAAAGAGAAAGTATAAGGTAGATATTAATTCCATAGACTTCTAACTGCTGCTATAATCTAATCGGAAGGAAGTGATCAACGTGTCCTCGTTTTCTAGATACGTACACTTTTTTCCACTTCCTGTATTTCTATCTTGTCTATCGAAACTAAAACTCGAATAAAACCAAACGAATCACAGTCTAGAGTTCACGTATTATCGATCCCCGAACAAGACTCGTAGAATGGCAATTGTTCTGCAAGAAGATTCCAACATTTCCAACGGAATTTAGCTGCCGAGACATTTGCTCGAGTAATAAGGCGAGATACAGAGAGTACCGGGAAATGAGACACAGCGTGAAAAGCGTCGAAGCGAAAACGCCGCCAGTTGAAAGGAAAATAAAATTCAACGTCGTTGTTCGTAAACAGCGAGATAGCCGAGAAACGACAGAAATCCGTCGAACTCGTGAAAATTAGAGCACCGGCAACGAGATCGTAAACACAATAGCATGCTTGACCTTACGCTAGAACCGTACGCTGCGTCTTTCTAACAAAGTTCTTGACCTCGATGGACCTTCAAGAATCGATACAAGTAGAATTTGCATTGAATTTGAAAAAGAAGAAGATAAGACGATCTATAGTTAAATCCTAGCGACTTGCAAATGACTGATACGATATTGTAATGTGTACGTATTTTGCGTTAGCCAAGGACATATGCAATTTCTCTGTCCATCGAATTCGAACCACTTAAAACTTTCAATGGTTTCCACTTTTATGATAATATTGAGAAGCATAAGCGGATTTTACTAACAAAGTTTATCTTTCCATTCTTTCTCCTCGTTTCGCCTCTCATATCCATCCACGATATTTCGTATGCGCTACTTTCATATCCTCGTTATTTTACTAAATGTTCTGAATTTTAGTCTTGAAATCGGCTAACGAGATGATCAAGGATAAACAGATTCGAGACGCTTTCAATAACATTCGAGTACTAATTATAGAAATACGGAGATATGATGTACGTGGTGATCATTTCTACTAGTATTATATAATATCTAATATCTAATAATAATTTGGATAACCAAGGACAATTTGCAATTCATGTAAAATAATATGGCGTGTTATAGTCGGAGGAGCAATATTTCTGTGATTCTAATTCGATAATCGGGAACTGTATAAGCTCCGATGGCCATGGAAACGATCGAATATCGTTTATTTAGTTTAATTCGATTGGATATACGGTGGATTGAAGAATTTAATAATAGCAAAGGGGGGGATCGCGCTATCGTCGAGTCATCGACGGCTTCTTCGCATTTCACCAAGGATTCTACTTCCATGACATTAATCGAAGGTCACGAGATGCGCACAACATGCCTGAATCAACGAAAGGTAAAGTTTACATCGCGTACACCGGTCTGTATATCCTCGTCTCACATTAAGCATCAGCTGGATAGTGTAAACTACTCGTAACGACCTGTGTACAGGACGTTCCAGTGACTCTGTCACCAACCAGCTGTGCTCGCCTCTATTCATAATACAAGCGTCCATTTCTTCTTCTCTTTTTTTTCCAATTCCATTGTTCGACGACGCGTGCCTCGACATATGTATGTATTATGATTCGTTTGTATACAGATTTTAAAGCTTTCTTGATCCGTGTAACCCGTATTCGAAGCTATACGCGGATCAATCGCTGCAACAGCGTTGGGGTTACAAAGATCGATGGAACATGAACGAGAAAAATTTGAAGAAATGTTCGCAGACTCGTCGAATGAAACGAAGTTCCAACGAAAAAATTTATATTAATTTAGTAGGCTCTAATTAATAGACTCTTCGCAAATACGATACTACGTAGATATTTCTAAATACATACTTGTGATTCTAAAGTCATATTCATAAAATCTTCCATTCTAGCTAAGGATTGAAACTCTCGTCCCATTTAACCTTTTCGTGGGCGCAGCATTTTTTTGTGAAAAAGCAAAAATTTCAACGCAATGCATATCAAGTAGAATATATTTTTATTTCACTAAGATAAACCGTTCTATGACTTGCACCATCCGCGTTGAGAATATTTTATGAAACTAATTTGTAATATAAATTAAACTTTACTTAGATAAAATTCGATAGATAACAATAAATTTACGTTTTTAATCTAATCTTTCTCTCTTATGGCTACCTATACATGTATATGGGCACACTCTAGAAATAGGAATATATTTCCACGTTAATTAACAGGAGGCATAATTCCCACCACCTATGAAAGGGCTAAAATTCACCCTGTCGTATTTGTTTTGCATATCGTCTGTATTCTACTATACCAAAATTGCACGAACATTTCCTTCACGCAATTATCCCTGCAGAAGTTTATCGCTCGAACCCGGAACTATGAATAGCCCTTTACACCGTGATAAAGTTCGAAACACAAGCGCTACCAGTGTCACGACATCATAATCAGCGTAAGGGAACACGAGTGGAACACCCTGTATGCAGTTAGCAACTTCGACAGCCAGAATTCTGTGCGTGCGCGTTCACGTTTAGAAGCCGAGGCCGACTTTGGCTAAAGAGGCCATCGACGAAGACCTCGGTATTATGTACTCTCCGAGACGTGTGCGTGCGCGTGCAAAAAGCTATTCGCTCGTTGACAAAGCGAGTACAACGGGGCCCCAACGAAAGAGTGAACGAACCAGTCGAGCAACGATACGCTTTGTTCGCTTGGCTTTTCCCTCGAAATCTCTGCCTCTTCGAGCGAAAGTACTTGCTACGAACGCGTGAGTTTAATTCTTCTATCGAAACCCATGGTGTTTATTTCACGAGAGAATGAAATTTAATAATGCCAGAATTGAATCGTTGGTTCGATGGTGTATGCAAATGAAGATCACTGGCGACGAATTTGATGAATCATATTTTAAAAGTTAGTTAGGTCGATATGATATCTCATCTTGCGAAAACTGTCGTTTTATTTAAATTCGGGATAAAATACGTACATTTTGCCACTCTCTTCACTATTAATTGTGCAGAATTGGTTATATATTTATACATATTTAAAAGACGTATCTTTGGATCTGAAGTAATCCAATAGTGAGATAGTTTCTTTCAATAAAAGTCAAAAAATCAAGATGAAGAAATTCTCGTGCAGTTTCGAAACGATAAAATGTTCTCTTAGAAACGGATCTTTTTCTATCCCATCTAGTTTAAGCCTGTTTTATCAAGCACGAATGACGAAATAGTCATTGTAGCGACAAATTAAATGCAAGGTGTATCCGGAACGGTACAAGAAAGGAAGAATAAAAGACAAAGAACGCGAAGATGCCTCTGTTATTGCGACCCAATAATAGCGACGGTTGGTTTGTAGTTTCGCGACGCGGAATACGAAAATATTTCAAATCGCGTGGTATTTTTAGATCGTGGCTAGCTTCTGCATATACGCACAGGTGCATCGAGCGAGTGCAACAAAAATCAGGAGGAAATTGCTTCTCATGAGTCAGAGGGGCGTTAAAAATATCGCTGCTCTTTTTCCTTTCTTTTTGCTCCTTTTTCTTCTCCCCTCTTTTTTAAAAGGTCGTTTCGCAACATATAAAAGAAGGAATAAGCGAGGAATTGTGTTGAACTTTTAATTCGAAACACTCGTTCCGAATGGTAAAAGTACCTGTGAGAATCGACTAAACAAGCTCCGCATCGAATAAGAAGGAAAAGGTTCGATAAAACATTTAAGTAACGGCTACACTTTATTAACAAGCTTTACAATGTGCCTGCTTAAAAATATTTAGAGAAGTACTTCCCATGTAACTGATAAAAATAATTAACACAGGAACATTGTAAAGATATTTAATATTTGAAACAGTTCCTTTCCTTCTCTTTCTTTTGTTTTTTCAACTTCGTCCGTTCCTTTCTTCCTTTCCTTCAATATTCTCTCCTATTCTTCCTTTCTTATTCTGTATTCTCATTTCCCATTCATCGTTCTTCTTTTCTTCTCCCTCTCTCCCTCTCTCTCTCTTATTCCTATTGCAAAATATAAGAATTCCTCCCATTCGCAAAAATATGCACGATATTATGCCCGGCATTGCATATATCGAATATCCACCGAAAACTTACAAGAATTATAAATATATTTAATATATGTTTAAAATATATTTAAATATATTAAAAAAAAATATCAGTCGTTTAAAGTCGTCGCGAATGTTGCCGATCCACTATATGTGACCAATGAAGATAGCTTTACCACAAGTCTATTAAAAATTATTTATAGTAAAATCTCGCGTATATCTGTTAATTCAACCTTAATCTCTTAAACGAGGCGCCATCCCTAAACGTTTTTGCAATATCCCTTTTGCTTCCTTACTAAGCTCCAAGAACCACCGGCCGTAGAAAACCGATATCACCGTGCCAAGGATCTTAGAGTGGCGCCAAGATAACGATCGTTTCATCGTATCATCTTATGAATTATTCTACAAAAATTCCATGACCTACGTTCATCAATATCCGATACTTTATATGTATACATATATTATCAGAGAATCACGAGAAAGAGGTCACGATGATCCGATGCAACAAATGAAAGAACAGCGTAACAAGCGCATAGGAGCAACGAACATTTTTTTCTCCCTCAATTTCTTCCTTTTCTTTCTTTGTTTTTCTTTCTTTTCGCTTTTTTTTCTCGTTTGAAACGCGATAGTCCCGTTAATCAGAGCTAAACGCACGAACGACCTAGTTTTTTTCCTCTGCGATCAAACGTTTTACCACGATGCTTGGGTAGAAATTTAAACAATAGAGGGAATATCAAAGCCGTCTGACGGACACAGATAACCGACCTCGAACGCGGCTCTACCCGATACACGTAAGAGGATAAACCGATCTTAATTTTTCGTAACAATAAATCCGCCAGGCTTAATTGTTTTCCTATCTGTACGTTCCACATAGTGCGATTATTTGTTTTTTTTTTTTTTTTTTGCAAAACATCGCAATAGATAGATAGACAGATAGAAAGAAAGCATATTGTTACTAGAATCGACGACTCTTTCCTTCGTTCTTTGAGCGTTCTGTTTCTCCGTAACGCACACCTTCTCCGCGAAACGCATTCCCATCACGTTCCGCCACTTGGCTTCCCGAGATGATTACGGATGTAATCGTTTCTATAACGTTATGTATTTGCAACGACCTCTGCACAATAAATCCACCGACGACGCGCATTCTCCCCCGATTATGTCATAAAGTAGAAGACTCGGTGTGCCAAGTAGTCTGCGGTAATAGCGAGAATTCTTGGAATGTATTTAAACATAACCAACTGACGAGAACAAACGATTAGCTTAAACAAGATTTTATGCCTTCCGGTTGCTGTTTGTATAATTTCTTTATTCCATAAATCGCG
Source organism: Bombus vancouverensis nearcticus (assembly GCF_051014615.1). Taxonomy (NCBI): domain Eukaryota; kingdom Metazoa; phylum Arthropoda; class Insecta; order Hymenoptera; family Apidae; genus Bombus; species Bombus vancouverensis. Next base: position 12,880,845 of record NC_134916.1, on the reverse strand, counting down.
AAATAAGAGTGAAATTAACAAGCGCCGACTTCCGCTTGTTTCTTCGCTCTTTTATGATTCACCGAAAACCTGGTCTTTCCAAAAAAAAACCAAACATTCGAGAGAATTACCGAAAATACCGAAAATCACATCCTTGCGGATTAATTAGAAAAAAATAAATGCAAATTTTACGTGACAATCGTGAAACGGACCTACGTTATACGTACAATGATACATGTAAAACCACGTTCAGAGATATTAATAAAGCTAAGAGACGTTAATTAAAATTTTTATAAGTCCAATCCGCTTTCTTTTTCATAACGCCTTGTATGATATATCTGACGGTAGAGTGGGGATGCGTTAAACAGAGAAACGTTGGTGCTCGAAGAATAACATTTTCGTATAGAAGCAACTTGCCTCGGTGAAACTGTGGAATCTCTGCCAGTACGCACGGCCAGACGTAAATCATTGTCAGCAGCATAACTCGATAAAGGGGCACAAGTTAACATCGGCGGAACCAAACGACGACGAGCAAAAGGGAAAGAACTGATCGCCGCGCGGTTCCACCGCATAGCTTCTGACGCCACGCGATGTTTGCTGACGCCTTTCGTTTCACACGTGCACGATAATACGCAACCAGGATTCGAAGAAAATATGGAAGGCCGCGATAGTCGCGAAGGAAAACAGGAATATTGCGCGCAATGGATGGTTCGATGCCTGGTCAATATCGACCGCGATCTCCTCGAGTTTTCCGCCAGAAAGCATTTTCTATCGCGAACCTATGCTCTCTGCTAGTCATTCGATCGATTTGCGTACGTATTATCGTAAATTTTACATAACATTCTTCTCTTTCTTATAGCGGTTTCTTTAGCTTTATAGTATAAATAGCGACTCACGAGTGAAAAAGAACAGATTTCTTAGACTGTTTATAGTTGTTGTTTAGCAAGATGAAAACCGGTGAAACAAATAACTAAAAAATATACTGGAGGTCTGATCGTGTTTTAATATATCTGCATTTCTGCACATTGTAAGATATCGTTATCTTCTTTTCTTTCTTCTGCAAAAATCAAATGTGGACATTTCACAGTCAGTTTAATTGTATTCATTATACGAATTATTATTAACAAATTAAGAGCTAACATTGCTATAACGCAACATTTCATTTGCAATTTTCTTTCATCCAGATTGCATAATGGAATTCTATTTTTTTAACATCGTGGCTGTGAAAAGGAATTTCACAATTACATATCATTATTTCTTCCATTTAGATTTTATAATTTTATGAAATTTAAAAAGAACGAAATATACGTAACATTCTGATAAACAATCGTTTGGTACTTAAAGCTTCAAGCCAAGCCTTTCTTATCGATTTGAATTTGCTATCAATTCCAATATTTATACGCGATAAATAATTGCTCGATTCGTTATATAAATGTATAAAAAAATAAAAGCTTCAAATAAATAAAACACTGGTATTTTCATTATCTCGTCGTTTAGCGAATGATGAAGTGCTTTCAAGGAAAGGGTGGCTGAGAGGGCGTCGAACGGAATATAAATAAGGTAGGTAATATCATCGCGATCCTCGAATTGCTTTGATGCTTCTAAAGAGGCAGTTAATTAACAGAAGATGATTCGTCGCGTCGAGAACAGCGTCTTCGAGCCTCGCCACCAATTACCAACCTGAATCTCTTGAACAATACAACCGGGGAAGTGCGTAATCGTGGCAAACCACGAGACATATCAGGCCAGACGGAGTAAATACGAACGCGTTTGAAGAGCACGAGAACGTTAATCCACTAATCGAGCTGACCAAATACAGTGTAACCGATCGTTGTTTGTGAAATCGTCCGCCTCGAAATACTTCATAAACAAGCGTTTCTCTTCTTTCTGAATTTTTCCTCGAACATATACACACATCTAGCATGAAAAAGAGAAGCAAATACATGGCAAAACGCAATAGCATCGCGTGTCGTTGAACCTTGAAGTAGCAACGAATAGCCTGATGAATCAACGATAACTTTGATTCGTTGTTTAACCCTGCTACTACTCAATTCTCTTATTTTTACATTACGAGCATTTACATTCACTCTTGTTTCAATAAACAAAAGTTCTTTCAATGTTTCAAGAACAATGTTACCATAAAATTGAGGCGATATATTATGCTATCGACAAACACTCTGTCGTATTTTTCTCAAAGCCAAAGAATAGATGGGTACTTTTAATAATACAAAAACACGATTGGCTCGTGTATAATCCAAAGTATATGCTACAGGGTTAACAATACGATACTTGCCAGTCCCGTTTCAACCGTCCTATCGGTTACGTAACGATCAGCCAAGCATCGACTATCATCCGGTACTTTATCGCCTGTTTCGCGCTTCCTATATCCCCTAGCCAAAGAACGTCTTGGCTGATCACGAGGCAATTAACGAGCTGCAACAGCGAACAGGTAGACGATTCGAGCCACGGACACGCGTGTGACACTGTTAACATCTCGCGTGGGTCAAGTCCGAGTAGTAGCCGAAGAAGTGGCTGTCTAAAAATATATCGCGTTTCCGTTGCCGAGTTGGCGAAGAACACAGCCAACCCACACGGGCGTAAAGAGAAGGGAGAAACAGAAAAGAGAGGAGAGACAGCCAGGCAGGCAGCGACAAGGCAGCGTTAAAAGGACGTTACACGGTGTGCGGCTAGTCTAGCCGGATCCGGGGCCGAGTTCATTTCACTTTGCAGTCATCAGGTTCTCCTGAGTCACTCGAGCCAGCGAGTCGGCCAACCAGACAGGTTGCTACCTGCCCTCCAACGTTTCGTACGGCAGTGTGCGTGCTATTCGAGTTTGTGAACGTGTGCGTTTCCTTTGGCACACGGCTGCAAGAATTCATCGATGCCACCGGCCGATCAGGACCGGTCGTTCGACCGAACGGACACTAGAAAATTGCAACCGTGACGACACGACGCGAAACGAAACGACACGAACCAACGAGACACGACGCGACACGACACGAAGCGACGAGGCGACGAAGCAGCGCTCCTTGTTCGCCGACGCCATAAGGGAAATTAAGAGTCAGCTGTGTGGCCGGTGTGAATCAGCTGACCGAGATGACTCGGGAATGTTACCGTGTTCGGAAAGTGGATCGCCGGAGGATCGGTTCGTCTCGATATCCCCCTCCTTCCCCGACGTACTTCCTTGTCACTCGAAACTGCCTAAAGACACAGTCTATACCGTAGAGAAGCTTCAAGGAGAACCGACCGAGTTTCCTTTGGCTTCTGTTTACCGGTTTCGAGATAAACACTCGCTCTACTCCGCACAGAAGTTTCGGAGAGTTACGTAATTATAACGTCATGCGCCGTAATTGCTAGAGCGTCGGGTAAATCGAAGAGAGTTCGTGTAACAGCTTTGTCAAATGAAAAGAAAATATGAAATGAAAAATATGTATATACAGCGTGTCCTATAACATATATAGGATCTACTTAGACAATTGATTATACATCTGAAAAATAGAATGTATATTTACATGTCGCATTTGTACATTAACGTGTATAGTAATATGTATATTAATAAAATTAAGAAATTAAGAAAAAGAGAAGCCGATCAGTTTGGCTTCTCAGAGTATATCGTATTATTATCAAAAGAAAGATACGTATTCTAATCTCAAGCCCGAATCAAGCTCTTTGAGCTTCTAACACGAAAAGTAAAGGTGGCAGGGTGTGGATTTACGCAAATGTCGCACCCTCGAGAGCGATCGATCAATTTTTCGAGAACATGACCGTGGGAACAACAGGCACGATCGACCCCCTCAGGTATAACCGGAAGGTCGGTTTTACGTACACCGCTCTGTAGTCTACAGTTTGGAATTTCGTACTTCCTGTCCCCGAACGAGCACCAAGGTTCCGGCCAAATAAAGGACAACCAGCTTGTTCAACGAACGCGAGAAGCCTATTTGAAACGCTTCGTACGAACTCTCGTTCGACCGGTTTCACATTGACGTTTCGTGAACCAAGGAAAATGGAGTATCGTAACGAGCAATTAATGCGATACGCGTTCACTAGGAAAATTAAAAATAAGAATCGAGGCTAAATGATTTGTTCGCAGGAACGTGTGTATATACGAATATATGGGTCAAGTCATAACTAAAAATTATGGAAGATACAGAAAACTTTCATTAGTCAAAATTAAATGGTTTCGAATAGCGCAGCACGTAGTGTATTACGTCTAAGATATATGATACACAATATGATAGATATAAGATATAATGGAAGAGATATTTCAAAGGTTTTAAGGTCACTTCTACGATACACTTTTAAATAGGTCTGGATGTTCTAACTTTAGATATTTTAATTTTAGTTTAACTTAATTCTGTAAGGTATAATAAACGAAGAGAGACGGAGGTAAATCATGTTTTCCATTCTTTGTACAAGAACAGTTGTGAAATTCAATACACCTACGTTGTCGAATAATTCCACCGTCGTCATAACTTTAAAAATATTACTCGTCATAATATTAAGATATTGTACGTCTCAGCGGTTATATCTTTGGCTTCTACAAAACTTCATCAACTACGTCGTTAGATCTAACACTTAGCTACGTACTTTATACATTAAGATAATTCTTTTTTTTTTTTTTTTTCAAAAAGAGTGACATTCTTGTAATCTTCGTATAATTAGACTCGATGTTTTTCCTACCTCTTGTACGATAAATTTTACAAAATTAATATCAAAGTATCTTTTAACCTGATTCGTCCTCCAACATAGATACCTTTCTTTCATCTTGATAAAACAACAAGTTACTTTATTTGAATCTACCAACGCTACCGCATCTATGCAACTTCGACGAATTATTTCTCTGCTCGATCCTTGCTGGATTAATCCAAATACAAGGGATATCCTGTATAACGGTTCGTCGATTAGAGTGCATTCTATATAATAGTTGTGATAAAATTGGCAAACAAAGTTTCCAAGAAGAAGTTAAGAAACGATAGCAGCTCGTTCGACTTTGCTAAGATTTCGAAAGCTTCCCGAGATATACACCGCGATCGCTTCAACGGCTTTACACCGCAATGACGTCAGCGCATCAGCTGATCGAGTTTTCCAACAGCGGTATATTATTACGACGAAAAGAAAGAAACAAGTTTCGTCGGGTCGTGCGCTTCTGTAAGTTCAGAGGTAGAGAGTGATTACCACGGCTGTACGACTGTTACGACACGTATAACACGAACACACATGCGGAGCCCGCAAATAACTGCCGTTATAGCTGGCTCTCGTTTCTCCGACACGCCGAAAGCGGAAATCAATTCAACGGTCGTGTTAAAGAGAACCACATGGCGCCTGAAAAAAGTAGTAGGACTTCCTATTCTAAACGGACCGAATCTTCAAGAAACTGTAAACGTTCTCCGATAACAGCAGAAACCAAAAGTATTCGTTTTATGAGTATCTATCAACGTCGCTCATATTTTCGTAATGTTACGTGAGAACGATAGAATTCGTATGGATAACGAGTGAATGAGAAGAATGTTTATGTTAGAATATTAACAACGAGTGAAAAGATATTTGGAGAAGACACGTGGGAAGAATGTATTTTGTGCTTGCGAAAGCACGCTTAAGCTCTTTAGATATGAATTTTTCTTTCATCAAGGAAGACGTTAATATAACAGGTTGTGCGCGTATCTGGTAGAAAGTTTGAATAAAATTTCGTACAATTTGAATGAATTTGAATAATACGGGTGGAGAATTCTCAACTTTTTCATAACATCGAAATAGACATGAAAGTATTTCTGTACCGCTAAGAAAAACCGTGTCTCGTACGTAGGAATTTAAGACTATACGTTTAATTAGGTTACTGTCATATGATCTCTAGCATCGGTTACTCAGAATTGAGACGACCGCACACGTTAACATCGACAATACTCGAACTATCGGATGATGAAATTGTTATAGTACCTATACATTGTACAAATTATCCACGTACCATTGGTTGAGAACTACCAATACAGATCATAGGTCAAGCAAAATAGTAATAAAGCAGTGCAATATATGAAAAAAGCTAGACATTCTTAGAACGATGTATAAACCTACTTATAATAGAAGAACGATCCTATGTCCCAATATATAATATGTATATCTCATCGAAAGTAACATCAAAAAAGTTATATAATCATCGAGCGATCTTTCTAAAAGTAAAGCACCTTGGGATGTAGCTATAGTTCCGTTAGTTTCGAAAGGATTAAAGATTGCAGAGAAAACTAGCAGAGAGTTGCAAAGTTGTTAGAATCAGCGCGAAGCAGCATAACCGATTATACACTTATTTATTCATTTAAGTGTGTACTTCGCCAAGAATCGCTTTTCATATTAACCAGCATCGAAAACGTCACAGGCTAAGATCACTAGCGAATACACCAGGGCCGAGCGTTAACAGAAATTTCTTTCCTGTCGCGCATCGCCTCTTGAATCAATAAACGCCATTCTCGACGAGTTATTCCACGCGAACAGTCCACTGAGCGATGTGGAAGCCAATGCGGCAGAATATACATCGCGGAAGATAGCTCGAGGCAGTGTGCACGTTCTCGCGAACGACCGCAAGCCAGTTTCCCTGGTCGTAGCATAGGCAACACGCTCCTGGATCACTTTGGAAAGCAATTTACCGCGGCGTACACGACCGATACGCCTCTTGGCCGAACTCTGCACGGGCCACGCGATACGAGAAACGTCAGCGAAGGCACAATGACCACATCGTAGACCAATCATGATCCCTCGCTAAATGCATTTACGGCTTGTCCATACCGACGAGCTACGGCACTGACTACTAAAGCAAGATGATAAACTGATAATCGCTGTATAAGGGACAGAGAGAACACGCCAACTACGCCACGTGGCATATGGTTTTTCAAGACGGTCGTTCTTGCCTGTAATAACAACTAGACTGCGGACTTTTTGTCCATTTATTATTTCGAGTATATATAAAAATATATAAAATATCTAAAGTATGCTTAAAGTATACAGAATTAGTTAAAATGTCTTATCTATTATCTAGCGTTTTTCCGTTTTCCCAAACACGTTGAAATATTTCAAGTTAGTCGTATACTTTGTATCTTTCGTGTAAAATTACATAATAAAAGCTGTTATCAAATAATAGTTAAATATTTTTTATTGAACAGAGAAAGCGATAAAACTTGGGTTTTCTTCAGTTTTGAATCGATAGATAGGACATTTTAACCAGAAGGGACATCGTAGTATTCGTTATAATATTTAGTACATGAAACAGAACTGTCTTAGATCCGAATCTTTTAATCGTATTTGTAAAAATTTACGTTTGTATAAATGTCCGCATAATATAGTGATAAAAGAAACGAAAACAGAAAGTTTGCTGGAGATTTTATAATCATTGGAAAATCAGTTACGTAAATTGCTGATAGGATGATCGTACCCTAACGATATAAGTGTTTGTCGTATAACTGATAAAACGTAGTCGAGTTTCGCACTTCCTTTTTGATACACGTTCTACGCTTGAAGATTAAAAACCGTTGCCTCATTGAGTAGATTATAAATCTCTTTCTTTCACGAATAAATCAATCATTGAGCAATCATTGAGAAATTAGAAGGATACAATCGGCGTGGAGGATCATTTCAGTGAGATTATGACGACAGACGATAAAAAGAGGCAAAGGTGTAGTTAATTATTCTGCAAATTCGAAACATCGGATTGGAGAACGACTATCGTTGGGAAATAAAAAAAAAACAAATGATCGGTAAAAGTAATCGGTATTCGATAAGATCGAATACTGTACCGATGTTGGCCAATCTATCGTTCCAGCTAGTTACGTTTTCGTTGATGGATTTTCAAATAAACTCGTATAACGAATGGATATAAGATATGAGAACGAACGTTTCGCGTAAAGTGGTAGACTCGTTCTTTTAAATTGCGTTAAATCTTGTGCGAAGTAGCACGATATAGCTTTTCATAAATACACGTAGTGCTAGCCAATTAATCTTTATCGAGCATTGCATCGCGATAAAGCAATCTGGTTCTTCGAAGAACGATATGATCGAACATCATTCGATGCGTCGAGTATCCGACAGGTAACAGTGGAATTAACAAATTTTTGGTTTCGCCAAAAGAATTTTAACGACGACGTGATAATCACAACGGCAAACTTTTTATGGTCACGCGACTGCATCGTGCTTATTAGCTAACTTTGTTCCTGCTCGAATGAAACGGGCAACGAACTAATCTCCGAAGAATACCCGATGGTTCGATGCATCAATGGAAGGCGGAACATGCAACGCTGAATTCAAAGTACGAATCTACGATTAGTATCAATGGGCTAGAGGAAAAGCTGATGGCGTGCTCCTCGGCACGACCATTGCATTAAGATAATGGACGATATCGTTCGTCAACCGTTTGTGATTTAAGTACAACGGAGCGAGATTAATTTCGCAGAAAATGTATTAACACATCCGAGAACTGTATAAGAATTCTAGCGCAAAACAAATGACAAGTTGCTGCGATTAAGGCAAAGACGAGGACTTCTGATAATTTCCATTTAGTTTGTATTTATTCCTCTTCTCATTTCCACGTTCCAACGGTAACAATATATTTGTCTTTCACTTGTAAACAAAGTCTAAAGTTAAGAAGAGAAAATTAAAACAGAGATAGAGAAGAACAGCTATACCGAAAAATAGAGCTACTGCCGGTATAAATCGAACGATCGCTATGTGACGGCGCGATTGTTAGACACGTTCGATAATATCGACGGGAAAGGAACGCTTCACACTTCGATGACTTAATCGGACGATGAATGTCCGCGAATAATACCGACGGTATTAATGTACCTTTATCGCTACCTATGAAATCAGTCAAATGTAAAGCAACGCCGACTCCAGACGGTTAACCCGATCGATGCAATTGACGATTTTACGATACTGCAAAATATCTTCTGGTATAATGGCATTATTCAGAACGCTGGAACGAAAAGCCTTTTCAATCGGCCAAGTACATAGATCCTAAGACGAATCGACTAGGGAATCAAGCGGAGACTCGACTTTGCGAACTCGGTATTCGCGTCTGCGAGGACGATGATACTTTCCTCGGGACGTTATTAAGGTCACCGTTTGAATCCGTACAAGACTATAAATTATGGAAGTTCTAAATCACGGATTATTTATATCGGCCACTTGGCCCGTGCACAAATCGATACGAAGTTTCACCAGCGGAAGGGAAACGAATCGGAATGTCAGACCCTGGCAAAAAAAGCGTCGACGACAAACACACAGGGAACGCGTAGTTACGATGCGTTCGGTAAAGTGCAACCGTCGAACGAGAACGCAACCACGCGACAAACGCTTTAATATTAAGAATGAGTCATACGCCTTCGACAAGCATCGTTTTAAATGCAACCGAACCGAATCGAGCCGAGCCGAACCGAACCGAACGTGCTTATATACTAGCGCTAACTTATCAAAAGATAATGTCGCTAAATCGTTACTATAGCGTGTTTACGAGTTTGATTGATAACAATCAGGATCGCTTTTTTAATGCTTAAATATCGCTAACCAATACGTTCGACGTCATTCTATTATCATATTACCATGCGTGTATAATAGATACTGTAATTGTGGTCGATCATTCATGAATCAACTTTAATTTCTTCGTAAATTACTTACTGGGTTATAAGGCAAAAGCATGTACGTTAATACCGCTTTTGTAAACAGCGGAAAAATACGCAGTGTGATTGAAACGGTGAATGAAGGTCTATTTAAAACCAGCTGCGCTTGCACTTTTTTCAGTCCGTTCAACTAATTTCATGATATAATTTATTCGAAACTCATATCTCATTTCTCATATTATCAGCTGATCGGTCAGAAAAAAAGAAAAAAGAAGCTACTGATTCCCAAGAGGAGGATCGAATAACGCCAACGAGACGCACAAATGATTTTTTCAAAAGGGAGAACTACTGAAAACCGGAATCTTCGGACAGTAATAACCGCAACAAGAGACCGAGCAAGCAATCGAGTACAAGGCGAGGGACTTGAGGGAACCATCCAGGCAGAAGAACTAAATGGGGAATTCACACGCGGCTGATCTTTCAGGGATGAATCACAGGAAGAGCCTAAAATTTTTCAGCCCCGATAACACTCGCACATTGTGTTCTCGATACAAGATACATATACTTGTGGGACACGTTTCGAAATTACAGCGTTACTCGGGGAAAGGCGCGCTAACAAGAAGCTCATCGTGCGTCCATAGAAAAATAATATCTTCGAATAGGCGACTATTCGCTAATTCGTAACGCCGACGAAGGAACGTTTGCTCTAAACATTCTTGTCTATTCGCGATGTCGCGTCAGCGGTTCTCGAATGCAGGCTTCGACCATTTCACGCGATTACACGGTATGCTTGAATCATACTTTGTAACGAAACCTTACAACGCGCGCTCTATTTTTCCTTTCTTTCCCTCTTCTATTCTCGTAAGAACACGAGCAAAACAATTCCTGAAAATCACCTACTAACTTCTAACGTTGGAGATTCGTAGTTCGAGTCCTTGTCACGAGAAATCTACGATGTTTCGTAACAAACGAATAATATTACTTTAGTTAGTTATGTTAGTTTAACTTATTTAGCGTTAGTCTATATACAGATATGTATAAGTAACGTTATTAAATATTTTATAAACGACAAGAATTTAATTCCGAAATCGAGTGAAAAGACAAGTTTAACGTGAAATTGATCGACAACGTATATCGAATCCTTAAATTGCTCTTGCATAGAGAACGAGAAACGTGACTTATCAAGTTCTTCACCTATGGCCTTCGTATTCAAAAGTGAACTATGAATTTATAGCACGTCGCAAAAGGTGATTTGACTTTGATTGATTTCGAATTGCTTTCTGTTGTGCTTTACTCGAATTACTAGAAATTGGAGCCACCGCCTGATCGCGGCAGTCCCTTTAATTATAAAAACGACTCGTAAACTGAAATTTCATATTGGAATCTCTGAGAGATATCGAAACAGCGCACGAAACTTAAACGATACGATGGAATTGTAAATTCCATATACATCGAATAACTGTGCACGATACGGCGATAAGGCCAGCGCGAGGGACCACTTCCAGCTGAGCAATAATTCAGCTGATAATGCGTAAACACGTCCTAATGCAACGCAAGAGGAGACGGTTATTTGTCGAAGAGCTTAGTGATTTCCGAAAGACAACAGGAAAAGAGTCAGGAAGACGCCCTTTTGTCTCTGTTCCCTGAACACACAATATCCCCTTTGAAGTTTCGAGAAGCGTATACTTTGATGACACAGACCCTATTCCTTTTGCAATATTTACACAGTTAATATCGTCTAAGCTTTATAGGCGTAAGTCACATCTTTTACAAATCCCGTTGAAGAACGACCGGATATTCCTATCGAGACACAATCAGTAAGTAGATCTATTTATCTAAATTACATTTATATCTATCGCAACTCGTGAAAATATTTGAACATTTCCCATAAACTTTGCACGCATCGCATACAACATTTATATATATATATATATATATATATATATGTATATGTATATGTTTAGCAAAAACTTACATTAGTATCTTAAACATATAATAAGTATGAAAGATGACCTCACTGATTATCGAGGTTTATTAATATACTAGATAATTGATTGTTTAAATATTTTTCTTACGCCAAATATCTTGCAATTCTTATATTACATTCCCAGATTTGTTTCCAACTTTACCAATATAATCATGATAGTCGGGTCTCGTAAGAGTGCTAATGAAATTTCAAAATGTTTTGTACGATACATATAATAATTTGTACGTATATCATAAAAGATTTCTACAAGTGTTCGAATACTTTTGTGAACTGTCGTATATATTACGATAGTTCATAAAGTACATGTAAGAAAAATAGAAAGTGCACAACGTTCTTATCGATCTGAAACTCTAATCAGAATTGATAGATAGCAAAGAAGCAAAGAAGAGTGCATTTTCGCATGATGAATCACGATTTTAATTATTGTTCGTGCGATCCTATTGGATTTGAACACCGATCCTCGAAGTTCAATATTCCTAATCTCTCAGGTTAGTAGCTTAGAGGTTTACCTAATTCGTTCTCTTTGAAAACACGAAGCTTTGTGCCAACCAGGGCCACGTGTGTTTCCATTAGAGCAAAGGATATTCGATTTGCCCGTAGAATTTGTGGAACACTCGATTCCTTCCACTTTTTAAACACAATCCTCTTTCCAATTCAAAACTCGCCACTCATATACATAACATGTTCTAAAAAAAGATCTATCATTTTGTGACTTTATAACTGATGCAATATTTAGTAGATGAAACAAATGTCTACCTAGGTTCCGTTTCTTTAACACGTTGAATGCCATGGGGGTCACCTATGACCAGCGCATCAAGATTAGTAGAAATACATAATTTGAACAAATGTCAATAGTTATAAATTTGTTATTATTGCCATCGTTACTACAATGGTGAGACGAAATTAACGCAGTATAAAACATATAAAAATAATATTATTTATACATGCAATATAGATCCATTATGTGCGTCCTTCACCAATGGCTGTCGAACATGGGAAAAACCCGCTTTTTCCGTGTCTTATCTTAATGAACGACAACCCTAAGGAACGTTTTGACCTAAAAGATGTTTAATGGCAGTTAAGGGCCTTGACAGTAAAATAAATTTTGTAACAGTTCCTTAGGATTATTGCGGGTCCTATGACCGAGGGATGGATTATGGTGTATGGTAGGTTCCGGAACGCGAAGAAACACTATGAAATAATTGATAATCGCAAAAAATAAGTGAATCGAGCGAAATTGCACTACAGCGCCGTGAGGGTCACCTCAGTTAAATAAATTCATTAATGATAATTATACACCGTAACATATCTCTTATAGGTAATATTTCAACATTATATGTATCGCATAATAAAAAATTCATCGTGGCGCCACGGCCAAATCTTGTAAAACTGGCGTGGCATTCAACGTGTTAATCGTATCCGTACAAATGTAGATTTACATAAACATTCACGATATGTAGAATAATATCAACATGGACTGCCTCTTTGTATATAATTATTCACGTGAGATCCGAATCAAATCTAATTCTCAAAATTCGTTCGCTATATCATTTGCCAAATATGTATTTGATCTTCACAAGTGGGTTTCAAATTGCAGAACAAGTAGTCGCAAGTTTGGAAAATCTACTTCGAACTATGTACGTACTTCGACATTTGAACGAGTCGAACGCCTTAGAAATTGCAATCGAATCGCATGAGTCAGAAAGGTATTGGCATTCCGTTGAATTCTTCTAGCAAATTTTAAAAGATCCGATAGAACAGAATTCCTAGAAATTCTATTTTTATGTTTGCGTTCGTCACTGGATAATTAAAACCCATAGCCGTGAAAAAGGATTCTAACGGAGAAGAGGGGATTTGTAGTAAAACGCTCGAACCTATTTGACCTGTGTACACATAACTGCGTAGGTACATTTCCTTCTCATTTCCCAAAATACTGATAGAAAATTCAAGATTTAGGTCCTAATTTACTTGAAAGTGCCTCTTCTTTCTTTGTTTCAAGATATTTATAGAAGCTACGAATTTGATTCGACCGACCGATTTAATTCAATTGGGTAAATTTTCGTACCTGCTTGCGACGTATTTCAGTCCATCACTAGCGGTAGCTATCATGAATGCGTGCGAAACGAAAGACAATGAGCAAAAAGTTTATACAAGTTGTTGGAGTTGCAAGCATCGCGACGCACAGTTGGCTCGTCGCGAGGTTATACATAAAACATTTGTACCTGGTAAAATTCAATGTTTATCGAAGGAGCTCGTTTAACCCGAGTCACGTGGCGGAATAGCAAACAAATCGACAAGTCGATTGTTTAACTTCGCACCATCGATAATACTCGATATTTTTTTATAGTTAAAAGCGTGCGAAGATGCATATGCGCATGGTGCGTTAATTGATATGTTAAAGTTCGACCGTTTCGCGGAACGTGCGAGCCGAGCACGTAATAAAATCGTCAGGGAGGCCATGGCGGACATAAACATCTTTATATTCGATGCACACTCTCTTTTAGCATAGATAAAAGATATAAATTTATCGTCGGAGAATTACGTCACGCAGTAAGACCTGAACTTCGGACGATACCGATGCAAGTCGACATTGTCATTGTTGTTAACGCGTTCGCGATAATTTTACGAAAATAAAGTATTGTATAGAAGATGGCAAGTCTGCGCGATTGAGACAAAAATTTGGTGAATTTGCTTTCGAACGTCATGTTTCGTATTATGTGTTATTTGTAATTCACACAAGCGGGAATATTTGTGTTTTCGTTGAAATTATTGGTAAGTGGCTAACCTGGGCATTCTTGTACAATTAAATTATTACATTATTAACAAAATTTTATAAATCACGAGTTATAAGATTTGGTATTGTATTGATAAATTAATAAATTGTTTTGCTTGATGATAATACATTTGACAATAAAGCGAATGGAATTTTAGAAATAAATTTTACAAATTACAAGATATTCTATTACAAAAGAAAAATCTATCGAGCAAAAGGCCCTTGGTCATACTTTAGTTATAAAAAAACATATTATTACGTTAGAGACTCTGAATGTGTTAATGAAGTAAACAAAATGGAAGATATACGGAAAATGACGTAATAAGGGAAGAAAGCAAATCTATGTCTATATATTTTGTAAAAAAAATGATCATTAAAAAGTCCTGAAAAATGTACCTCTGTAACTTTATAAAACTTCTGTGAAAAATTGCAAATTGGACAGTTTAACCGCTGCAAAATAATTCTAGTATTAATTTAAACGATGGCTTTGCACTCGTGGCGTACGCGATTTTTCGAGAACGTAAATATCGAAAAGATAGAAAGAATACGCGGCGATAGTGCACCGAACAGGATGAAAGATCTCGCGGGCGAGTCGAAGCGAGATCAGCTGAAACGAATTCCATTAAGATCGATCGGAATGAAATGTTGCTTCAAGGTTCCGTTCATTCCCGTAACGCGAACCGCTCCGGAAAGGTTAGGAAGGATTTCTTTCTTGCTTACTAACGACAGCACACGGGGTGTTCTTTTACGTGGCTCCATTTTGTTCGATGCCATTGAAAAAGTCACTTTCACGCGCGAATATTATCATTGACGGAGACGAACGTTTTAACATGACGTGTATTATTTATGATCATATATGTAGAACGTACATCGAAAAATAAACGAAAAAAATACATATAGAAAGATATGTAATAATAAAGAATATAAAAAAAGAAGAAAGGAAAAGACAATCAAACTCACCGAGTCGAAGTTCTCCAAAGTTGCCAGATCCAATTTTCTTGCCGACACGGAAGTTGGGACCGACCATGAGTACATTAGAGGAGGAGGTGACACTATACCTTGAGGAATACGCGTTGAATCTGGTAGCATTACCGCTACCACGAGAGATCCTCTTGGTCGTTTCCTGTTCGCGTTCAGAGCTACGCGCGAGCTGTAGCTGTGTGTCTCTACCGTCTCTTTTCTGCATGGTGCGAGTGTCCTCTGTCGTGGCAGAGTAATCTGCGACAGTCTGTTTAAACGTGACAGAAAAGGTCGATTGTACGGTAAAAAAAAAACGTTGCCGATGTTAGTCTTGTATTAGTCGAATTAATTATGTAAACGATGCACGGCGTTTAATCGTCGGGGATCGATCCCCATTCTTGACATATTTTCTTCTTTGGTCGTCCCGTTGGATGGCCGCCGATGGAAAATAATAACTCCCAGCGGTTTCCTAAGGAGGAATACACACACGCACGCACACACAAAAGCACACACCGCGTACACGACGCGAGTCGCAGGTGTCACGGTTCGTCGGTCGATGCCTTCAGGGGATCAATCCCCATGCTATCCTAACCTCGAAACGGATTTCGAGAAATGTTTACACTTAAAGACGTAATGAAGAGGGCAGACGAGGAGAACACACACGCGCAAAATACACAACAGCTTTCTATCTCTCTTTCTTTCCTTTTTCTCCCTTCTTCTATCTCTTTCTAAGCGGCTAGTGGTTATCACAGACGGGAGCGAGTGTTCGTCGTGTCGAGGACCCTGGACGATTCCATACCAATTTCGACCTGCCTCTCTTGCCCGGCCGGCCGGGGGGAATAGTCAACGATAAATATCGCGTCTCAGTCAATACGGCGTGCATCGCCGTGACTGTTCTGTCGCACGGGAATACACTCGGAAACCTCCTCCATTACAAACGGCCCTGCCGCGTGCGATCGTGATCGTACTCAATCGTGGCCCGATAGTACCGCGGCCTCACCACCACAGACTCAATTCTGCAGTTAGATTTGGGAGCGCCGCCGAAGCGGCTCTGAACTCTTTTATAGTGACACGCACACTAGCACATGCACTTTGCGAGCTTCGTATGTTCCTTCCTTCTTGCCGAAGGAAAAATCCGCAGCCGTGTCACCAGTATGCCCGATCGGCTATTATATGCCCACACACAAGCCCCGTATTAACTGCAGTCCCCTCCGCAGTCCTTTCGCTCCCCAGGCCTTCCAACAAACTTTTATTTCGAAACTGGTTATACGAATACAATTTATATCCCTACGCTCTACCGTCCACCGATTACACGCACGCTATTTGAAAGACCTGTCGAACGCGGACAAACGATCGCGGACAAGCTTACGCTCCTGTCTCTCGCGCTCGACTCGACATAGGTGAGATTTGTTACGAGGCTGACAGTGCTGCCAACTTGAAACGAAATAACGCCGCGTTCCCAACAGTATCGACGCCGACGCCCTCTTTTCCAAACTATCTCCATTCTTATACGTCAATAATTTTTTAGCTTTTTCTTTACATCTTGCAACTCTTTCACGATTATGACTAATTTTTCTATGTTATGTATTTTTCTGTATGATTTTGATAAAACAAATTAAAAATTAATATTTAGTCGGTGTTCAATTTTGTTACCAGACCAATTTGGGCGACTAATTATTTATCTATATTCATATTCAGTGATACTCATATGGCGTTTATTTGAATTTTCAAATAAATTCAAGAGAGCTTTAGCGAATCTAATTTTATGAAGATTTCAATGTTATTAATTGTGTAAATAATACATATTATATAGTCCTGTGTAATTTATAAGCCGCCCGTGAAACATTGACATGATAAATAAAATGTTATGCCATTAAATACCTACGTATCCATAGTAACCAATTCGAATTTTACGGATTCCATTAATTTTCATTAAATATTTGCTCACTTTATACTAATTATTTTTATTTATTATATTATGATGCAATGGAGGAATTAGCAAATTCTGATGTTCGAGTTGTACTGAATATAAAAGAAGGTAAATCTTACGACTGATTACTTGTTAACCTTTTATTTATAAAATCTTTCTTGTGCGAAATAATGTAACATAAAATAATATACAAATATAGTAGAAAAACTAATTGTTTAATATATTTACTTAAGAATGACTTGTAGTGGATAAAATTCTATAATTTCGCATTATATATCTGCTTTTTTAATATTAATAAATGTATTTCTCTCTGAATTTCAACTTTGTTTTAATTTCAATAATTCCATGATATGACCTAAGCATGTTACTTAATAAAAGTTAGAGGAACTTAACGTTTAATGTTAATAATCTTAGGTAAAGGTTTTGAACAAATTCTGCTACCTACATTAATTGTTGCAACTTTAAATGGACATTCCTTGGAAACTGATATAATAGAGCCAAATTCAAATCCTGAATATGATCATGATTTAGTTTGGGAAGTAGATAAAAACAGACTACGAAAGTATGTATCATATATGATGTTTATTACAAAATACTTTGTAATGTTTGTTATTAAAACAATTTTTAACTTTATAGGATGAGGTCAGGACAAGTTCCATTAAAAATAGAATGCTTTGCTGTTAAAAGTAATAATATCAAAGAAAAATTAGGGTATCTTCTACTTAGTTTAAGATCTGCCCAAGTTTTTGCTAAAAGTGGTATTGATAATGTAAAAGCTAATTGGCATAAACTATTAGGATTAAAAAGTGAACTCAAAATACATAAACCTGAGTTACTTCTTGCTTTAAGTATCCACGATCTAGAAGCTACATCAGTAAATGCTCAATTAGAGGTAAATCATTTGTTACTTTTAAATAAATGCTTAATAATGATAATACAAAAATTATGGTATGAAATTACAGTTAAAAAATTTGGAAGAATGTCAGCAAGCAAATGTTCAATCTAATAAAGTAACACCAATTTTGTTACGTGATGAACGTCTTATACAATTAGGTCCATTAGATATTTGTCATGAATTCTTTTTAATGAATATCACTGCTATATCTGCAGCATATGTAGATTCTTTGCTACCAATGAGATATTATACAGATATGAAAAACAATTTATATTTTTGGTGTAAGATATTAGAAAATGATGTATATTTTAATCAAAGTAAAAAAGAGTATGGAGATATTTGGACACTTAATGAAAAAATTGTTATAAGGATCAGAAGTTCATTAAAAGTTTTCAAAGAATATTTACAACTAAAGCCATTTCTGTTTATATATTTAAAATATAAAGATCATATATTAGGTCAATCGGAAGTAAATTTGCAACCATTAATCCCTACTGATAATATTGAAGAATTTCTTAAAATCACTGAAAATAATAGTAGTATTTTAAATCAGCGGTGTTGTTTATGTAAAGCAGATTTCAATGAAAATAATAAAATAGAATGTAGAGACTCGTATCTCGATTTACAGCTAAAATTGCAATATGTAGGTAAAACAAGTGTAGCAATGGATACTTCAAATGTAATGATCAATGATTTCATCACTCCTAATTCTGTGGAATTAAAGAATATCTTAAGACAAGTAGTAAGCTTTGTTTGGAATAGATGGTAAAGTAGCAACATTTAGAACTAATATTCATTGTATTTAATTGTAATTTTCAGAATTATAGTGAAATAGATTGTCATAGAAATCCTGCTGGTGATTTTAGAAAATATGGAATTCAAATGTTCAATCCCCCAAATGGATGCAATAATATAAATAAACACACTTTAAATTCTGATCTTGTAAGAGATCAACTTGTTAAGGCTACTTATTCACATTCAGTTGACACACTGCTGTGTCAGTCTAATATTGATAATTCCTCTAAAAGTGTAGAGGCTTATCACTGTTATTATTTAAATATTTTGTTGATAGCAATAAAGGCAATATCTTCAAAATTAATTATTCCAAATATGGAAATTCGGTACTAATTACTAATTACTAATGTAACAGTTAAAATTAATATTTTATACTATGAAGGGGATTTTTTTATTTAAATATATATCTTTTCTTTAATATAGGTTCCATCATCCAAAAACTGAAGTTACTTCAGCATTTCATCCAAAAATACTAGCTTCATTAGGAGAAAAAGTAAAATTACAAAATATAGGGTGCAAATTACAATTTATATCAGCAACAGATGAAATTAAACAATTATTGCTAAATTTCCCACCAAAAATTAGTATATATAAAGTGGAAGGAAGTACTAAGACTTGTATATCTGAAAGTAAAATTAATACAAAAGAATTATTTTGTCAAAATAAGGTAATATATTAGAAATTATATTTTACGCTTACATACATTAAATAAATGTATTTTAGATGGAGTACCAATACAATATACCATTGTATGATATGGAACATAATAATATTGGCAACTTGGATGTTATGCTAAATTTACAAGATTATGGTCCATATTATAAGATTAAAAAAACCATTCCTAGTAAGTCTTTAATGTACATGATTTTTTATTCATTTGTTTCATCTATGCATGAGGATATAACATTACAAAATATTTGGTTTGGAATTAGATGAAAACTTAGGGCCACCAATCTTAGATGACAGTTTAGCATATAAAATAGTGGATGAGTTAGAGACTTGGAAAGAACGACAGATGGAAATATTTAAAGTTGAGGTAAAATTACATCTAACTATAGAAAAGAAGGTACTTTTATTTTAGATATATATGATCTATCATTCATTTTTATAATTTAGTTAAAAAGGAAGGAAGATCGTCATTTAAATTTACTAAGTCAAGAATGGCAAAAACATAGAGAAAATTTAGAAACAAAACTTGCGTGTAGCGTTGAACAATGTAAAATGCTAGCAAATAGTTTAAATAATGCTACAGAAGACTTAAGAACACGAAGATTGAAAAGCCTCGAAAAAGAAACTAGGTTAATTAAAGCAAATGAAGATTTGCAATGGAGATATGATACAAAATTACACGAGCTTAAAGAATCATTTCAAATGGTTCAAGAAGAACTCATGACAAAGGTTTATAAACACACTTGCGCCCTTATAAATAAGAATTAAATTATACAATTTTAATATTTTTAGATTGATGCTCTTGAAAAGAGGAAAACAGCTTTAGAAACACAAACTGAACAATTAAGTACTGAAAATGAAAAATTACAATTGCTTGTATCAAAACAGTCTGAAGAGTTGGAAACTTATCAAAAAGGTTCTTTGACGCAGGATCAAACAGCAAATTTATTGCAAGAGTTAAAGACACTTGAAAAAAAATTACAAAATGCACAGGAAAGTAAATCTTTTTTCAAAGAACAATGGGCAAAAGCAGTTCGTGAGATACATCGTATGAAAATGGAACATCAACAAGCTATACAAGTTCAAATTAAAAATAGTAAAGAAGAATTACAAAACTTAGAGTATGTGCAATATGTATATTGGTACAACATGAGTGACATTTAATATGTTCTAAAAATATCTTATTTTTTTTCTTTAGCCTAGAAGAAATATTATCTGCAGATTCTACTGCCTTGACAAATGATCAAATATTGTTAAATGAAATTCAGAAAGAAATTGATGTAATCAAGCCAAAAGCATATCTCATTGAAAAAGACGTTTATTCTCAAGTATTTACACCAAGTTCTGTAGGCTCTAAAATTTCGCAAAATGCTAATAAAGGCATATTAAAAAGATCAGATGAACAGGATGAAAGATTGCAAGCATTAGTTGAAGAACGTGATTCCCTATTAAAAACAGGGAGTTATACAATTGACGATACAGTTATTATGAAATTAAATAATGAAATCAGATCTTTAATGATGAAGTAATTCTTTTATATAAACTATACCTTAAAATATTTCAATATCATAGTACAATATAAAATACTTTATAATCATTTTTATATGTATATATATACACATATATATTTATTGAAATAAATGTATTTTATATAATTGGTTTTTATCTATATTCATGTTTAATTATGGTTTCATAATTAAATTATTTTGTACGCAAAATAGTTATTTTTATACAAGATAAGAAAGTTGATACTAGACAATTATATCATAAAACAATAATATAAAAAACAAAGTTTTACTTTAAAATGTATATTACAATTTATTTATACTAGAAGAAATCAAGTTAAAGAAAACTTTTTAGATCGAACATCTATCGCTTCTACAAGACCCTTTCCAAGAACATAAAAATCTTGTATGATTGCCGAAATATTTAAAGCTAGTTCATTATTATTATTACATTTTCTGCCACTTATATTTGAAACCTTGAGATCCTTAATTTCTAGCGCAGAGGGTCTCAATAAAACTCCAATTACTGTGCCACCATAGGTATCATGGAAAAATAAGGCAAATTCATCATAACCATTCTAAAAAAAAAATATGAAAAGAAAAATATTGATGATTAAAAAATCAAACTATATAGTAAATATTAATATTATATGAAATATCACTTAAAAACTTACCCTAAGATCTTCTAGAAAATGTTGTACAGGATCAAAACCTACAATTGGTACCTTTTGGGCTGAATGATGTTTATATGGGTGCCATTCAACAATTGGACATGCATCATCAACATCAATTGCTTGTAACCTTCTAGGTACCATACACGGTTTTAGGTAAATCAAACAATCATATTCTGTAAGTGGTGGCCTAAATAAGGGCTTGAAATCTAACAGAACTTTTGTAAAATATTGTTGTTCATATAACTTTATACATTGTCTAGCCAGCATTGTAATACGATTTAAAATTAGAGTAGATGGAGCTTTTTTAGTCCATAATGATCTCTGATGATCATAAGGAGTAGAAATAAATAGTGGTGGTAAAGAATCACGAGATGATCCAAAAAGCGTTTCCACGGCAATTATTTCGTCTTCTATATTTAAAAATGATATTATAAGCAGGGATAATACATTGACAATTTTTAGTATCAAAATAAGTACTTACTAGACATTTCATTGTTGAAATTTACTATAACAGGATCTGTATTCCAATGACCCCTTGCAAAACTTTCTAAGAGTCTCAAGAATGCTATTTGAGGCATTTGAGGAGGTCTGTATGGTGCAGGCATTAAATACATTGAAGCTACAAGTAGTTCAACTACTATATCTGGCATATGAGAATTATCTAATAGCTGAGCGGATAACCAACGTTTTGCCAAACAACATGCGAGTCCAAAGGATGGTTGTTGATTATGTAAGCTACCATATAAATAATATCATATTACTAAATTAAAGCATAATAATTTTTTAAGATAAATTAACCTTACCCATGTAAAGCACTAGTTAGCTTTGGTAATTCAAATAGCTTATTTTCTAATTCGATAGATTTTTCGTTATCTTTATATTGTAGAACTCCATTCTCAGTTATTTGCTGTTTCAAGCAACTAACTTCTTTTGAATGTGCCACTCTTAACCGAAACACAAATCCATCCTAACAGAAAATGACTACTTTTTAATGAATCATCTATGTTTAATATTACTTTTCTTTGTTGAAGAAATAATATTTAAAAATAATAACCTTATATACATTGATATGTGAAAAGTTTGCTTCTGTCGTTAACTTATATTGTTTTCTGAGGCATTCTGCAATTTGTATGTGAAAAGCGGCTTTTGTATTTCTAAGAGCTTCTAACTCATCTGGCCACTTTCCACTAGTTGATAATTGCAAGCTCACATCAAGTGGACAAACATATTTAGGTGCTGCAGTTATATTTCTTGGTAGTGTCAAACCCTTTTTAGATTTCTTAATAAGTTGATTATCAGGTTGATAAACCGTTGCAAGTGGTGGGAAAACGTCCGTATATCGAAAAACTGCGCTAGATCCTTGTACCCCATGTATTGATAAGGGAATGTCTGTAAGAGACATTAAATCTTTCTCAAGTTGATTGAATACGTTTATTGCTCTCAGTGCTGCTTCTTCTCCCGTTCCATAAGCGAAATGCGTTATTTTTACCTAAATGAAACAAAATATTTAATATATTTTTATAAATAAAAATGTACTGAAAATGATTACCTTTTGCAATTGTAAAAGTTCTTCCATTTCACTCGCAATATATATAAATTTTTTTTTAAGTATACCTAATTTTTTTCTTAGTAAAAATGTTACGATTTTTTTACATATTAATCTTTTTCCTGATAATGTTTTGCCTTTCGACCAAACTACTGCTTCTCGAGTAGTTCCATCTTGAAATCGCCGTAACTCTGATTTTTCACCCCAAAAATTTCTAAATTCAATGGCCTAGAATATGAAACTTATTATATCATACACACATAGAAAAAGAAGTGATAATATCCATTAATATTTAAAAAGCTTACATACTTCTGGTAGATTTGCTTCAGGTCCTTTGTCAACAATATTAAAACAATACTCTGGGTTTAATTCTAACCCAATAAAAATCTTCCCAATATTATCACAATTATCCTCTGTACATTCCCATTCTGAACTTTCATTTGGTAATACACAAATTTGATGTACTCTATTTGCCAGTCCTTCTTTAAGAGTATTACAAAGAATTTTTATTGCTTGGGCTCGATAATTGGGACCATAATCTAGTTTATCTTTATCACTTGAATTAACATTTACTAGATTTCTTAACATTTTAGCATCTTTAAACCTATACATTTTTTTAATTTTATTGTTTAATTAATCAATTACATATTTTGATAAGCTGTAAAAATAATTACCATATAAAATGATCAAATGCCATATAAAATGGTACTTTTCTCATGAAAAGTGATTGAAAACTGTTTGCATGTGCATTGTCCAAATGATTTAAGGAAAGTTCTGCTTCTTTTTGTACCCATCTATATGTAGCTTTAGACAGATCTGTAGTAATATTGTAATAACCAGTGCTATCCAAAAATACACAATCATAATACTCATGATATTTCAAAATTCTATCTTTACTCTCTTCATTTTGATTCATGCTTACTCCAGATTCACACCAATCAATGTGTACTGATAAAATAAGTGATGTCAGTTAATAACAATAAAAGTATCAAACCTATCAGTATTTATACTTAAAGAATGTTACATACTTAAATAATTCCACACATTTCTGACTATTTGATAACTGCTCATAAATGTGTTTAACTTTTTTATGGATAACAAATATAGAATAAGCATTGTTATGATATGTCCATTAAAAGCTGCATAGCCTTTTAATAATTCACGTTGAGTTAACCATATTTTCAATAAAATAATGCCATCTCTTATATTTGGATATTCTCTTATTACTTTCATATTCTCTGCATGTATTTTCATGATTACATCATGAAGAATTATTGAATTATAATGTGGTGTTGGCACAAAATTCTCTGCAACTATAATTATAAAAATATGATTATTGTACAGTATAAGTAAAAAAAGTAAGAAAAGAAAATCAGAAACATACTATTTTTGGTCTCTCCAAAAAACCATTGAGGTCTAACATTATTCTTTTCTGGTAAAAATCTACTTAGTCTAAAACTTCCTTCTTGAGCTGATATATGTATCAATACATTAATTTTGGTACCTAATTTTCCACTTGGTACAATTTTTAAAACTGGCTTTAAAGTGTCATTCATAAATCTCTTGCTTTCTGCAATATCATCAGTAATATTAGATGCTATGTATGCTAAATATATCATTTTCTTTTTTATATATCTGTAGTTTAGGTAATCTTGTTTTTGGAACATCTTGGCAGGCATTTCAATCATTATATCTACAGTGATATTTGAACCAACTGCAGCTTCAAATACATAAGATCCTATTATAGAAATATCTGTTGGCTTAAGAAATTTAAAGATTCCTTTTGCTACTTTTGGTACATTAAGCTTTGAAATATGCATGTTCAATTTTTTCCCTAGTTCCACATCTGAAAGCTACAAATATAAATTATAAATTACATAAAAGCTCTGTTTCAAAGTTTTCTGGTTAAATAGATCTACATACTTCATATTCTTTTGTTTCCTTTATGGATTCAATAGTCCCTTTAAACTTTTTAAACCAAATATCAAACAAATTTTTATATTTATCCTTAAGTCTAACTGCATTTAACATTTCGTCTATTTGTAGTCTAAATAAATTGGAATGAAATAAATTTTCTGTTTCCCTAAGTTGATTTAGTTCTTCAGCAGTTGGTGGTTTATATAAATCATTGTCTAATTTTCTTTTCTTTTTCAATAAAATGTCTGCAGAATCATTGGTAACCTTCGTTCTTTTTCTGCCAGATACCAAGAGAAAATTTCCTCCTTTATTAATATCTTTGATCTTTTCCACTTCTTCATTTTCTTCACTTTCTTCATTTTCATAGTCTTTGTCTTCATCAATTTCATCATTAGAATGATGATCATTTTCAAACGCCAAATTGCCAGAATGATTTAAAAAATCATTTATATTTGCCTAAGATACATAAGTTTATATATTTTATTCAGTTGCTTAATGTTCTTGAAATGTTATGACGTTAAATGTATATATATTTTAGGTTATATGGATATTGCTACATTTCTTTTCATAAATACTTACCTTGTAAGGTATTTTCATGTTTATCTTCCAATTTTTTAATAGCTGTTATTGCAATATAATGTATAATATAATATTAATATAATATAAAAGATTAATCCAAAATGTTTAAGAAAATATTTCACACTCTCACTTGGTAGTTTCAAACCTCGTTGGTCCACGTGAGTGGATTTACTTTTGTTACTATTAGCACCATCTTTGATTCACCGTACGTGCTAAATAGCCAACATTGTAATATCGACGTTTTTAAATTTCCAAATTAGATACAAACGACGATATTTATAACTAATCATTCCATTAAGTGAAATGTAGATTTATATCAATTATTAACAATAATCTTTATAAAAAAATAAATGACTAAAATACCTTTTCATGAATAGATTAATACGTTATTCTTCTGGTATTTATTTTTATATACTTATCAAACATGTCAAGATATAATACATTTTAAGTTACTAATTATTATTGTTGTTACATCATGGGCAACGCGTACATTACAAAAAACAAATAATACATATTTTAAAAATTATACAAAATAATTAACAATCAGATCAAACTCATATTCATTGTTGATTAATAACTATAGAAAAATATATCATATTTGCTATATTATACGAATATATATGTATACATGTGTTGTGTCGACAAAATACTCTAGAACTAGTCATTATAAATTTGAACATGAAATTAGCAAAATGCAGATTTAATGAAATGTACCTATACATTATATGTATGACATACTAGATATACAAATTGTATTGCCATTAGAAAAGAGAGAACTTTACCACAGATCTTTTTTATTTGCCAAAAAGTTAATAACAAGAGAAATTATTATTCAATTATGAAGTAACAAAATATTATTCTTGTTCCTTGAATTATAAAATCAAATAACAGAAGACTGATCATTAATTTTGTATAAGAAATAATGTAATATTTTCGTGGAATAACAATGATCTTCACTATGGAAGCCCACTTTTATTTAAAGGAAGAACATGCGTGAAAGAAGATATTTGTCTTAAAACAAGATGTCATGATACTATGCACATGCATCACTATACATATCTATAATAACATGTTATTAAAAATTTGTATGTAAACATATAATTTCGTAACGTAAAAGTTATTTTGCACCATTTTTGGAAGAGTTGATCGTGCACGAAGATTTAACGCCATTACATACGTAGATACGTATATGAAAGATGTACTGCTGAATTCAATTATATTTACTCCATATTTGTTTGCGCTATGAATTATTTAACATTTTATGATTGAGTAGATAGGTGAGATTTTGAAACTGAATGAGACAAATCTCATACAATTAGCACCTTGTTAGATTATTAGATAAAATATACAACAATCATAATCATAATAATGTGCAGAGATACAATTATTATTAATGAAATCATTTAAATATTAATTTTCGATAAAAATAAATATTACATTTTGTTGAACAATGATTTGCTTGCTCTAAATCAATCATAAGTTTTAATATGTTTTACTGCATAATTTTTATGAAAATATACAATATGCAATTTTCAGGAAATTGGAACAATTTGACATTTTTCCAAATGCCGGAATACATATATTTTAAATGAAAAAAATTACATTTGTTTAAAAAAATTATGCAGTAAAAATATAATACAATTAATAATAACTAAAAAATTATGCAAAAGCTAATTTTCTTTTAATATTGTAAAAATCTGACATAGCTAGTAAATTTATAATAAAGCTGCATAATCAAATAATATAAACTTTTGAACAAGTACATATTAAAAATTTCTTAGACAGTGTTATCAATATACATTAATGAGCTTAATGCCATTTCTAGATTATACAGATCAATATCAGTGCATTGATCGCATTAATTTTATTAAGCGAATATGCATGATATATTTGTTTCAGCAATAAGTTCAAACAATTTCCTAATATATATATACAATTAATACAAGAGCATACAATTAAATTAGTCAATAACAAAACATAATACTTTAATAGATGTATACTATTATCTTAAAGCATATTCTGATCACATTAATTGTTAAATTATCGAATGTAAAAATTATAATAATTCATTGCACCTTTTCAGAGCAAATAGTATTGTTTTCTTTTCATGTATATCAATATTTTTACTGAAACACAGAGAGAGCTTATATATATTAATTAATAATATATGGAAGTCTTTTCCTATTTTTCAAGCAGTACGTATAATTTTATATTTATTAGAAACTAATAATTTAGCAGTATTTGTAACGATGATTCCAATAACACATAAGAGGATATTTAATTATAGTAAACTAGAGAGCACGCAATATTACTAAAAATTTGTTTAGAAATTCAACAGGATACTTAATACAATAAAACATAGTTAACATATTGAATACTAAAATGCAAAGATATCAATCTTTATACCATTATGTGATTGGTCCAATTATATACATGATCTTTTTCTATTTAGTATTTATCATTTTTAGGCCCTAAGATTGGAACTACAATATTTTCCATACCACAAATTCCAGAGGATTTCAGCATATTAATTTTTTATCCATAGAGTATTTGCCTTTTAAACACAAAATCAAAATTTATATTACGACAAAAAAACTAAAGCATGAGAATGTTGGCATATAAATATTATGCAGGTATGCATCAATTTTGTTGAACATTAATACTTCAACTTAGAATAGTACTGATAGCCATATAGATCTATAGATTCTTAATGTTAAAAGTTGCAAAAAATAGAATCTTTTAATATAGAAAAGATTTTTTTAACATTCTCCTTCAGATAATATAATTTCAAATGTATAGAACTATTCATAGAGCAATTCTGTAAGAACCGATCCTCTCTTCTTAGTCTTTATATACATTAATATAGTTGGAGGTTTTATAATTACGTTCATTTATATATTATTAATAACTTGACCTCTAATAGAGTGTAGCTTCATCTGCAGATATAGCCAATTCTTCATCACTCCAATCACTAACTCCAAATCCTGAAGATCCATGAAAACTGCGTGATCTTGCAACATTGCTAAAAACAAAGCAAATGGTGTTTTTCCTATCTCTAATATATGAAGAAAGAACCAGTAAATTATATTATTGTATACAGCAATGTTTTAACATGCTAGTGCTTTATAACCTATATAATGTGAAACACTGTAGAAACTGTAATTTTCCACAGAAATTTCTATAAAAGTTCATAGATGTAATTAATTTCATTAATTTAATTCTTTCATAGTTATTTTTTCTTTTAATTTTTTCATTCAGAAATTTTTGAACAAATACTTGAAATATTGAACAAATATTAGGAGAAATATTGGATATGAAGAAATTGTGCATAGATAAAAATTTTTCAATACATTTGGTTCTTTCTTGAATCATGCAAGTAAAACAAATTAATAAATAACACACTAATCTAGCTGTATTGCATTAATAAGCCACAACAAACTATTCTGAAATTTCTGATTTGCACACTCATAAAAATGATACATATGTATGTATATTGGTTTACTTTCTAGCAATCTTGTATACAAATAACATTATTTTAGTAAAAATAACCACTTTTTGCAGCTTCCACTAAAAAAAACAATTATGAAATGATCTTACAAAGTAAACAATGAATAATATGGATTTTTCTAATGTATACAAGATTAAAACTTTATATAATGTATATAATAAAAATAATATATGTATATCTCGTGTAAGTTTTATATTAAATTATAACATATCCATAGTATTCACATATTAATGGTGTATTGTAGATGAACTGATGTAAACAATAAACAATACAAAAAAGCAGCATTATTGCAATAGGATTTTCTTAAGAGGTTATGAAAAAAAACATTGAATGTCACATTTTTTTAGTATATCCCTTAAAAAAATCTACATTGCAAAATCAAACAAGTCATTTCCGTACCACTTGCTTGTATCGATGGTCTCTATCATTAGATTATCGATCGCTATCGGTCCTACCAACATAGTGAAATAATTACTTCTTACATTAACTGAATAAAATGTTTTCATATGAATTTTAATTTAAAAATGATAAACAATTGCTTACCTTGGAGAAAGATTGGGATTTGTATTTTTCTTAACCAAACCTGCTTTCCTTCTCCCTTCCATTGCCGCTTTCATAGGATCATAACTTTTACGACGTTTCCAATTTTGCATTTCAACTTCTCTTGCATTTGGCATGGCAGGCTTCTTTGTTTCTTTTGGTTTTATCTTAGATCCCTGTGATAAAAGGAATACTCAAGACCATGTGAAGATTACATACTACACATACGTACATGTTTTGTGTAAAAGATACATACAGTATTCGTAGTTCTATTTGATCTCATACTAAAACGTCCAGAATCAGTCCTACTTATGTTTGAAACAGATTCAGATTTTCGAGTATCTGATGTAACTGGTTTATTTTTATTTATATTTCCTGGTAACTTTGTTGGTTGCAGGTCTAATCTTGCTCTGCGTAAACTGTAAAGAATTTTTTAAAATATGTGTAATAATAATATCCATGAATTATATTTATAGATTTTTACCTAAATGCTCGATTATATTTAGTGTTTGAAATAGCACTTTGTGCATTTGGATGACGATCGTCGCTGCTCTCTGTGTCACTAGGTTGGTGTAATGTTTTTGATATACTTTTATGTAAACTATGACTAGTATCTTCATCGCTATCATTATCTGAGTCTACTAAAGGTGAATGGCAGACTGTGATACGAGCAGACATAGCTGACATTACATTTTGTGTTGTTTGTAAATAATATGATGTTTCTACATCACTATCACTTTCCTGTGTATAAAAAATTTAGTTATTATTTATAAAATTTCGTAAAAAAAATATGTTTTTATATATTTACCAATTGTGGACTGCATGGTGGAGGTACTTGATTGTCATTCTGAGCAATGCTTAATTCGTTGTCAGACCATTCATTAGCTAATGAAAGAGCACCACCTGTCCCATGAAAACTTGCTGATCGTAATACAGAATTGTCATGACTAAAAATATATTAGACAAATCAGAATAGAACAGAATTACATTCTGTAAATATTTGTGATATTATATCTTCAATATATACGTACTTTCCCGAACTATCTTCTGTACTGTGATGTTTCTTTGAATTGTCTATTAATTTTTTTCTACCTTCAGCAGCTGCTTTCATTGGATCATAGCTTTTTCTTCTTTTCCAATTTTGGAATTCTACTTCCTTTGATGTCAATGTTGAATTACTTCTACCAGATTTCTTCTGATCTTTACTTGTT
Organism: Bombus vancouverensis nearcticus; assembly: GCF_051014615.1. NCBI lineage: Eukaryota > Metazoa > Arthropoda > Insecta > Hymenoptera > Apidae > Bombus > Bombus vancouverensis. The sequence continues at coordinate 12,849,781 of NC_134916.1, read as the reverse complement.
TTTTGTATAGGTCGTTGTGTAGTAGAGGCATGCTATAAAATATTTTAAGTTACTACTAATTATATAATTACATCTAACTTCAATAATTTTTAAAAATTTAGAAGAACTAAGATATAGTATATGAAAAGTAAAACATTGACAAATCTGAAACACTTACCTGAGATGATTTTGGTGCTCTCATACTAAGTCTTGTACTATCAGTTCTTGATATCGATGCAGCTCTTGGTTTTATAGGTTCTGATTTCTTTACAGATTCTTTATTGTGTACATTCACGATACTTGTACGACTTCGATGATAATTTTGCTGTTTATTTATAGGTGTTGGTTTTACTTCACTTTGTGCTCGTCTACGTCTTTCTTCGGGAGTTGTATTTGGAGTTGTATCAGATTCACAACTTAATCTATGCATTGTACAGCATAATAATAAATACATTATGTCAATGTTAAATTTATTACTTATATTATATTGCATATGTTTTTTAAATACCTTGCTCTTCTTATACTAAAAGCTCGATTTAATTTAATTCCAGAAGAAACTGAGCCTAATGAAGATTTTGCTTGCTGTTCGCCAGTTTCACTGCTACTGTCAGAAGCAGCAAGGTATCTTCCTGCTAAAGATGCTCTATCAATATCACTACTATTAAAGCTACTGCGACGGGATGACTGGCTTTGTGATTTTATATTTCTAATATTTGCATTGCTACATGATCTTTGGATATTTAAATTACGTTTAAGATTTGGACTATTTTGGAGAACACTATCTGTTGTTGTATTAAAGCCAACATTTCCTTCATGATAATTTGCAGTACTATTTGATTTTCTTAACATATATGGACTAAAAATATAAAAACAATACAATTAATACATATTAATATATAAATATATAAATGAATTTTTATGCATACCTATTTTCGACACATGTAAAATATCCAATATTTTTGGCTTGTGGAGAAGATTTTGTCAAATGCTTGGTTCTTTCCAATACTGGAGAGTTTACAATTTGAGTGACAGTTTTGCGAGTTACAATTGGACTGTTTGTTAATTTTGGTGTAGATGGTCTTAGGCGATTTAAAATTGTATTATTTGAGTATTTAATTTCATCATCTTGATAATATTTCGTAGTACTTCTTTTGGACGTATTACTGTCTGTTATATTAGATGTATAATCCCTCCTACATTACAAAAGATCAAATTACAAGAATTATTTAAATTACATTTTTTACATATAAATGATTTCTTTATTTTTACCTGTCCAAGGAACTACTTCGTCTTCCTATATGAAGGGAAGTAAACTCTTTGGACGGACTACTTAATTCAGCATTTGTATCTTCAGTCTTTGATTTACTTGAACTTATATATTTGCGGATACTTCTCCTACTTTCGTTGGTATTAATTCTTCTAAAAAGAGATTCAGATAAACTTCCTCTTCTGGCCAAAACCCCATGTACTGGTGTTCTTTGTGAACTTTGTGGAGGTGTATTATAACTGTTACTGGTATCATCGTCTGACTCTCCACCAGAATCAATAAGTATATGTTGATTTGAAATTAAACCAATTCTTTCTTTTATTCGTAAATATGATTCTGCATCTAAACTACTGTCACTTTGTTCCTAAAAATATTTATCATTATGTATGCTTGTATGTACATCACATGTACAGTCTAAATATTAATACAGTTAATGAATATTTTATACATTGCGGCTACGAGCAAGTCGTTGCGATCTGCTATGAATAGGAGATGGTATTTTGGAAGGACTTAGTGGAGGAGTACGACCGGTTGGCCCACCAATTGCTGGCGGTAGCGAATTATGTTCTGCTACCTGAGTGGCCCATTCAGATATCCATGTATTATTATCTCTTGAAATACTCATCTTTAAAATAAAAAATATTTTATATACTATCATAGAACAATTATCATAATTATAATAAACAATGTACAATTGACATACTTTAAAACTATGAATACATGCTTCATTGCTGTCTTCTTCAGTTAAAACACCAACACTAAATATCTTATCAATATCCATTCTTGCTTTTTCCTCATCTGTATAATCTTTATGAATTGTATATGTTCCTGCTTCACTGACTGCTTCATCTGATCCTCCATCAACGTTACTAACATTGAAAACATCTATATCTGTTTCAGCTAGATCATCTGGGTTTACTTCCATTGTATAGCTGACACTAGATAAATTGGATCCCTTAACGCTTATGGTTTTATTTCTAACATAATTTATGTTAGACACTTTTTCAGATACATTGTCAGATGAATGTTCATATTCATCATCTTGATCAATATTCTTTGTATATAATTTTTCAGCATCATCATCATAATTGTTTACTTGAATTCTACTTAAATCATTTATAGTAGCAGACTTTTGTGGTACCCAATATGATGTTGCATTTGTTTTCTCTGTATAACCAAGTTCCAGTGAGAGATTCTTATAAGGAAGTTTAGGTTGTTTTGACTGTTCAAAAGATTTACTCATTGTATCTTGTTTATTTTGAAAATTAGATACTTTTACATTAGATTCAGACTTTTTTAAAGCATGTGATGGTTTTAAAAATGATTTTGAACCTAAAAATAAGGTGATATAATTACAAAAAAATATAAAACTCAGTAATAAATTACAACTGTGAAACAGTAAAAATATAAAAAACAATATTAATATTATAGACAACTAAAATCTTTTAATCTAGTATAATATAACATTTTAATATCATATGTGATATTATAATCATTAATGTTGCCAGCCTATATACTGTGAACATATCGAAAGTACTTGAGAAGAATATTAAAAAGCATAGTAAAGATGACTTCATCATGACTCATACATTACAAATATAGTCTTCCATTATATTCAGTTTGCTATTCAAAAGGAATTGTTTTCCAATCATGATAAAAATTTAAACACTTTAGACATTATATAATAAATACATGTTTATATTATACAAAATAATTAAATTATGCTAATAGTTAATGATACTCCCCTATGTATTATTATTAAAGCATAAAATATATATTTGTAAAGAAAATTAATTACTCATTTTCACAATTATTACCATATATTATATTAAAAAACATTTTTCAAAGATAAAATTTATAAAACTTGCTACAAATTTAATTTTCCAATATTTAAATATCACTTTAACATAATGAAATTACCTAATTGTTTCAGTTTCTCTGATAATTGATCTGTTTTTCGCTTTGTGTCATCCTCACTACTGAAATAGCCTTCAGAATGTGTACTAGAAACTTTTTGTTTTTGCATTAAGTTTGAAGAAACTAAAGTGCCAGGCTTTTTTGTATTTATTTCTACCTAAAAATTAAATTTACTTTATGCATATTTTAAGATACTTTAATTTTTTATATGTTTTTATGCAGAATATACTTACCTTAGATGTAGACAAATTTCTTTTATGTCTAGCATTATATCTTTCAAATAAATTTTGATATTTAGTTGTATCAATTTCCTTATTGCCAAAATCAATTGTGAAAGCTAATGGAGCTTGAGATACATAACCATCAGTAGAGTTTTCTGATGTTACTTCTACTTGTTCAGTCTTACAATCATCTTTTAGAACCTTCTCATCTTGTAATAATTCTTTTTCTTTATCTTCATCGCTTTTTTCTTCTTCCTCTTCATTTGTGGACACTAGGTTATCTCCTAAATTTTTCGCGTAAATTTGAGAATTTTCAAATTGTGCGTATATAATAGTATCATCACGTTTCTCGCTATCAATCGTTATATTTTTAAGGGAAGACAATGAATCTTCGACATCTTTAATATTTTCGTTGTCTTTTTGAATATCGTCATTAAATTCCATTGAATTGTTTGCCGAAAGTTGAGTGTCAACCTCTTTGGATGTGTTCTTTTCTACTTCCATATTCACAGCCATTGAACATTCCAGTTTTAAACATCCGTAATTAGAATGGTCACGTTCTCTACGACACTACTATCTATTACAATTAATTTATAAATGCCACTCCTATAATTACATCTCACTGCTTGACTGTAACGTCATATAAAATCCAATATAGTATAAAATTTTTCTGACACATCGACACAGGTGCATCTATTATACGCCATTGACGGCAAAAAGTGTCAACATTCATAATTACCAATGTACGAAAGGAAATGTTACCAAAATGAAACTATTATGTGACTTCTCGTAGTGGAAGTTTTAGCGCGGTACATATGAATTGTAAGCAGTGCAAAATAATTAATTAATCTATTAATTAAGCAAAATTTACATTTATTCATAACATTTTTTTTAAATTATTCAAAACTGATTAATTTATTAAGATTTAATTATTTGAACGTTTTTATTTATTTTAAATGCTTAAGGTATAATTACGCGGGCATGAACAATGTGTTTTAGTACTCCAAGGATAACAACCCCGTTCAAATTTCCAATTGACTATACAAGAAAACTATGCCATCTCTGAAATCATTACAGAGATTTATATTATCCTTAATTATATAAAAGAAATATCACGATAGCGATACTTTATTTTTCTGTATAAATAAATAATGTATATTAATTCCAGACAATATGGCATAATATTATTGGTTCGGTATAAAACCAGGTTGATGAAATGACGTGCTGCGTGCTATACACTATATGCTACTATATCAGTGTTAATGTATAACGACTTTGGTTCTACGCGGTCTTCCTAGTTTATTGTATCTTGCATGACGTTAGATTTATCCTTGTTAGGAGGGCGTGCAATTTTCACGATCTCCATTTGCATATTTTCGTGATAATGCCAAAAAGGAAGAATCAGGCTCTTATAGATTCTGATAGTAGTGGCAGTGCATCAGAAAGTGGCTCGGACTTGGATAATGTAAATGATATAACCTTACATAAAAATCTCATATTGTATATCTTCTGTTTTACACATATAATTAACTTCTAACATATCGAAAATTGATCAAATCAAGTTTAATAGTAATATATACTGTCTTAAAATACCTTCTGTACCTTTGAGACATATTATAAAAAGAATAAACAAGCAAAATTTACTTTATATAACCTGTTAGCTACTCAAATAGTTCATTTTTAATTTATAAAAATTTACACTATTTTAAGCTTAAATAGGAAAGAATGTATATACATTCTAGTTTTTATAGTAATCATAAATATTTTGTATGTCATATATTTAACAAATTATTCTTTTTATGAAAAACAATTGAATTCTAATTTTGAACTTTTATATATATATATACATATATATATATGTGTGTGTGTGTGATTTGAATCAGGACTTATTATCTCTCGCCAAAAAAAAGAAAGGCAAAGCCCAAGATGATTCTCAGTCTAATGAAGAAACTAGCACTACTAGAAAAGATAATAAACATGATTCAGACACATCAGATTCAGATGATGATTGGGGTGCAAAAACTGGTAAAAATAAAAAGAAGAAAGTGCCAACTAAAAGAAGTAAACGTAAAATGACAAAGTCTAGTAGTGAAGAAAGTGCCAGTGAAATAGAGCCCGAAAAGATCTCTGAACCAGAAGAAGGTAATTAGCTGAAATCAGCACCAATATAAATATTTTGTTAAATTATTGTATAATTCTATAGCATTATAGAATAACTTTATATTTTCAGGTGAGGTTTCAGATTCGGATGCCAGTGTTTCTGACTCTAGCCAAGAAGAATTTAACGATGGTTATGATGATAAATTAATGGGAGATGCTGAGGATCAAGCAAGACTTGCCCAAATGACAGAAAAAGAACGTGAACAAGAAATTTTTAAACGTATTGAACAACGTGAAATTATGAAAACAAGATTTGAGATTGAAAAAAAATTGAGAATGGCTAAAAAACAAGAATTAAAAAAACAAAAGGAATCAAGGAAGAAAGAAAAGAGTGCAGAGGAAAAGAAAGTTGACAGAGCCCCAGATCCTAAAGAACGAAGCAAAGATCGTAAAAAGACAATAGAAGAAAAACAAGATAAAAAGTTCCATGCAATGTCTCTTCTAAAAGCAAGACGAGAAGAGAAAAAAGAAAGAGGTAAAATATTAAATAAAAAATTATTGTTTATTAAACTTAGATATATTTTATCTCTTTTTTCTTATTTAGAGGAGAAAGAAAAACAAAGGATAGAACAGCAGCAACAGCAATCAAAGGATATTGAAGAAGAAGAATTAGAAGACGACCATAAAGGAGGAGCAAACAAAACAAAACTTAAAGCATCTGATATTTATTCTGATGATAGTGGTTCATCAGATAGTGGTGAAGAAGAAGAAACTACTAAACCATCGTCTCATCGCAGATCATCTTCAAGTGATAGTAGGGATACTGATTCTGATACTGATAAAAAGTTGGTGACACTAAATCTTTTTTTCAAAAGCATTAGTTGAAGGTTAATGATATTAATAATCAAATGTATCACTTTACAGATCTATTACCAGTAATAAAGCCAAACCGAAGAAACCAATATATGTCAGTACCAAGGAAGATCTCAACAAAATTAGATTGTCTCGTCATAAAATGGAAAGATTTGTACATCTACCTTTCTTTGATAGAGTGGTACAAGGTTGTTTTGTTAGAATTGGCATTGGAAACAATAATGGAAAACCAGTATATAGGGTAGCTGAAATTAGTGGTGTATGTGAAACAGGAAAAATCTATCAACTTGGTGGAACTAGAACAAATAAAGGATTGAAACTAAGACATGGAGCTCAAGAACGGGTATTTAGATTAGAGTTTGTGTCAAACCAAGAGTTTACTGAATCTGAATTTTTCAAATGGAAAGAAACTTGTGCTTTGCAAGGAATATCAATGCCAACTTTTGAAGAAGTTGAACAAAAATTAAAAGACATTAAAGAAGCTTTAGTATACGAATTCAAAGAAGAAGATATAGAAAAAATAGTCCGGGAAAAGGAAAGATTTAAACAAACTCCATATAACTATGCAATGAAGAAAGCGCAACTTATGCGTGAAAGAGATGCAGCTAATTGTAGAGGGGATGACGAAACTGCCAGTCGGCTTAACCAAGAATTGAGTGAACTTGAAGAACGTGCTTCTGAACTTGATAAAATGCGCACTGCAACAATATCTAGCATATCTTATATTAATGATCGTAACCGAAAAAAGAATGTTGAAGAAGCTGAAAAAGCAATCATGGTAAATTAATAACACAAATTGTAGAATATAAAATTATTAAAGTATAATAATTTTATTAATCTAGTATGTATTTTTTATATAATAGGAAGAAATCAAAGCCAATAAAGGTAAAAAAGTTGATGATCCATTCACTAGGAGAAGTACTAAACCAAGAATGGTCTTTAAACCAGAAGATGAAGAAATATCGTCTACCGCTCTAGTAAATGATAAAGCAAGTCCTCAACAAACTGAAGTAGTAGCAGTATCTAACGAAAAAGAAAATAGTCAAGAAACAAAGAAGAAACAAAGTACTGAAGATTTATTTAATGCTCACGACTTTGATATCACAATAGATTTAGAGGTACCAATTCCAAGTAAGTCCTACAAAAAATTCGTTTTATGTCTTTTTGTCAGTAAAAATTTAAGGTAGTTTAGTGTAAAATATAAGTACGTGTTATTTCTGCTTTTTTTTAGATAATCCCGTTAGTGTATTGCCGAAACCTATTAGTAATATCAAAGATACTGGGCCTCGACGATCTTTAAATTTGGAAGATTATAAGAAAAAACGAGGACTAATCTAACGTTTTATTAGCTTTAGAAGTAAAAAAAAATGAGTCCTTGATGATCTGATTAATTCTGAAAACAAGGATGAAGTTTTGTAACAGTTGACTGAGAAACTAGCTTATGTATAGTTCTCGTATAACATTATTTTTTTGTTATAAATAATGATTCCTCTTTTATAGAAAGAATATAGATGGTTTCTACCATATTATTCTATTTAGAAAGACATAATTATTGTATTCTTTACTAAAGAATGCATTTCATTGTTCGTTAAAACATTTTTTTTTTTTAACATTATTAATAAGTACTTAACAAAAGAGTATTACAATTTGAATCATTTAAGGACCTCATAACTGCATTTGTTTTCCTCTCTCAATAATACATCATTTTTTACCTTTTAACTAAAGTAATTTGACTCGTTCTCTTTTAGAGAGGAAATAAACTCAATATTGAACATTAATAATTAATACTTTTCTAATACAAATATTGAATAGATAATTTTAATAACAAAAATCGCTATGGGTCATAAATATATCAATCATGATTTGCGTATATTAATATGTGACATTTTCCTATGTTCTGTATGTTAAAATAAACATTAATAAGCGGCCACCTGGCGATGAGAAAAATACAAAAATTTATACGAATTTGAATTGGTTTCTAATTATGTTTATGATGATCAATTGCTATATATGAGAACATTATAAAGACTATCATACGTATAGATATTTTTTTATTCTCTGCAGTGTTCTAATACTGAAACTGTAAACTACTGCCAATATAATTTGGCTACACAAGCTTCAAAATATGGTTTACTACAAAAATTTGTAAATATTCTCTAAACGATTCAAATAATTTAAATTGCTAAATTCTTATATATATACATATATACATACATACATATATATATATATATATATATATTTCTGTACGAAATAAGGATAAAAGAATATTTTTAGATGTATACTTTTCTTATGTCTAGTTAATCTGATTATTGTTAACTTTAATCTATTAAATTTGATAGATACATAAAAAATGTATTATCGTATAATATGATTTTTATTGATACTAGAATGATTAGGTATCTTGCTGCATCTTCTGTCCATAATATTGCTCGTTAGACATAACGATAAAAGTTGATATCTTGAATAAATAAAAATTTGATATTTTGTGTTAAAGAATATCCATTTTTTTGTAATTATGCACTATTAATTAAGGAAATAGATTAATTGAAAGAAAACTAATTTTAAGGGACAAATTTTTATATTTCATGTATTTATTTCAAAATAAATGTTACTATACAAAATTTTATTTATCCAAGATGTCAAAAATTATTTAATATAATTTATCAAATTCAAAAATAATTATATAATCTGATAAACTATAACATATATGAATATCAAGTATTAATTAAAATTATTACTCTACTATCCAACCAGAGCATGTTTGCTTTTATCCAAAAATCTGCCAAAATTGTACATATATGTACCTAAACAGTACTATTAAAAAATTTTAGAAAAATTTTCATTTTTATTTATGTAAGGAAACTCATACAATTTACATTTTTGGAAACAATCACAACTTACTTAAATTATGTGTCAAGTAGAACAAATTTTAAAAACTTATGTTCGCTTACCCAAAGTATATTAAAAATTAAACTGAGATACTATGTTCATAAAAAAATACTCAGTTTTTATATTAGACACAATAAGTTATAAATTAAATTTTTATATACAATTAATGACTAGACTAAATTAAGATATATTTCAATTATCCCTATATGAAATGTTTAATTCAATATAGACTGCTTCAGTATTCCTTTATTTATAATTTGTTATGTCTATATACCATAATCTTGTTTATTATTTTAATTATATTATGTATTATAAATTATAATAATCTAAGATTTTTTAATTATATCAAAAACAATCCTTAAATGTATTTCATATGCTTTTAAACTGTATGATTGGCAACAATATTGTAATAACATACATGTATATGTATAAATGTACGTACATTTCTTCAACCAGATACTTCATATAATATTTAATTGTATTTTTGGTGTATCAAGACATATATACTATCTAAGAAAAGTATATTTATGTCAATATCATAATTTATTAATTTCTGTGCTTCAAATAATCAAATAATGTCATTTCTTAAACATAAATATAGCACAACACTAATATATTTGCCATATACATTATTTGAAGCACCCTTATCAAATCTGGTTTACTTAATTTAAAAGAGATAATATATTTTTCTTATGTTAGTAATATTTTTAACAGAAAAATTCATTATGTCGATGATTTAATTTTTACCGATAATTACTCGAGGTTATCGGCAAATTGATGTGCTGTACGGTTCGGAGTGTTTTGAAACTGTCAACTACATTGCGCGTCGTGCGCACGCAAAGCAAGCGGCATGCGCACAGAACGACGCGCGACGTCTATATGCGATCGCTTGCATGCCGCTGCCCATATAAGGTAATTTCCCCACGTCCCATACTATGATTGGTTGGTATGACCGGCAGGTCACATCGATGATTATTTTCCACAGATTACCTATTATTGGTCCTTAGATGGCCTGTATAGTTGTTCTACGACACCAAAGAACTTATCAATTGTTCTTATTCATAAGATAGTCCGAGAAAAAATCGTATTCTAGACAAAATGGAATGCTATATAAGCGACCGGCATGACCGCATCACTCAACGCTTGCGCACTGGAACAATCCTACCGGTTCCAAAACAAAGTATACGCTTGTATGTATTTAATTCGTTGATTTACCATGGAAAAGGATAGACTGTTCAAAATATACGATTTGTTAATCAATTTTCATAAAAAAGGTATCGGTCTAATCAATTATGAATTTTTGTTAACCAGTGATCGGCCAATCAAGACAAAGTTAATCAGAGTGCGCGCGCGCAGGCGTAGGGATACAGGATTCGCAGAAAGCTAGCTAAGAGAGGAGCCTCCCTTCCCGTTCGTTCGTGAGCCGCGACCCCCGCGACTGGACACTGCGCCTATCCAGTTCCACCAGACCGAGGCTCTCGTGAAAGTGTAGGTTAAAAGTGCTTGTTTACGTGATTCTTCTCACCGGCTACTACATCACGAAATGGTAAATATCATACTGTGCATGTATCCAACTTCCAAAAAATGTCAGCGATCCTTCGGAAACCGGTACATGACTTACTTTGTGGTTATGGCCGAAGCAGACGCGCCGGTCGCCATTTCTGTCCCGGCAATACGCCGCGAGAACAACTGCTTTCTTCTTTTGGCCATACCAATCAACCGATATCATTTAGTCTCAATTATTTGTTCGAAATCGTTTGTGCGGTTGATTTTCATACCTCTAACAACAAACCAAACATAATTAAAATCTCTCACGTAGGTGCATTTTTATGTGCCAATCGCGATTCCTTGCTTCCAGGAAACGGATGATTCATTTCCAGTTTCACGATACGATAGTCAAACACTCGAAGACCAACTGTGATCGGTGACGGAAAAATGATCGTATATCATTGACGAGTAAAAGCTCGCGGTTGTGTTGTAACGTTTGTCGCATGGCAATCGTCTCGGTGAATTCCTTTTCAGTTGTGTTTAATTACAAGAAACGAAGAATTGTTTGCTCCTCTAATAGAAAGATGTTTTCCCGCTAATGTAGCATTTTTGATGGCTAGTCTTATTTTTTTTTTTTATCTCATGCTTCAGTTTTATGTAAACTGATAAAATATTTTAGTCTATTATAATTTCTTCGACCAAAACAAAATATAATAAAAACGCAAAAATAAAATTTTTTTTTGCTTGATTTTAATAGTGCCGATCATACAAGGACTTGTTCCTTTCTGTTCCCGTATATTTGACATCGATCTTATTGAACGCTATAAAATATATTTAAGTATTGTTATCGGTATGTAATTTCGCTCTCAGTTCAAACATTTCTTGAATTTTGTCGTAATTGCCAAAAATTTATATAACGAATAGGTTATGCCAGATTGAAAATTTGTACCAATTTTCTCATGTGATGTCGAAATATTGAACTTATTATCGATCAGCAACCGTCTATTTTCACTTGCATCGGTGTATATATTTTAACTGTTTAATTTTGAATCCACGTTATCTCATTTTGTTTATTGTACTCTGTTACTACACGTTTGCAAAAAAGGACATTCCCATAAAAATTGTATGCAATGTAAATTTCGTATTTCTATGAGCGTGGATTAAACACATAGGAACGAAATGTGCAATCCATGACTTATGCAAAGATAAACTTCTCGTATTGTAGAATAGTTTCATTTTGGCATTTTCGTTCAAATAAAGTATTATTTATTAATTGCAATTATATTCCATATATGAAAGCTGTTGTGAAAGTCGCAGTTAATAAAACTGTCAGTGTTTTTTTTTTCAAATATCTTTAAGCTTTCTTTAGCAATTAAAGATTCATGTTCATAGAACGATTAGTCATATGTGCGATGCATCTATCGAAGTTCCGGAAGAATTCATTAAGTAGTCGCGTTCCGTTTCCGGCAAATTGGCGACAGAAAATTAACCATGTGAAACTGGCACAAGTAGTAACTACCGTTCTCCGAATACATTTTAAATATTTATGCTAGCTACCGATAGACGCTGTATCCTTGGTAATGAAGAGCTGAGTTTCCTTGCGAAACTAACCCTCTCCCACTCTTTTGCTTCGAGGATGACAGTGAACTACAAGAGTTCTGGTAGAGAGGGAAAAATTCAATGAGCCCGTAAGGAGGTCGGTTCTTGCAGGCCAGTGACTCTCAAAGTTCACTGACGCCTTCATAAACGTGATGAATAAGCTGATTATCCTTAGCAATGCGATGATTAATTTTACTCGGTATTCCTTATTCATAATCGTCTAACCTTTTCTCTTTCGTATTACCATTTAAAATGTAGCTATTAATCTTCTTTAATTAATTTATTTCATTGCACTTTTCATCATGCATTTGAGATCCTCGTGAAGAAAACGCCTACCATTAGAAATCAAGGGAATTGGGGTAATTAGAATCTAAAGCGAGTGAAGATGGCTGAATTTAAACATGTAAACGAACCAGATTTGTCGACAGATTTTATACAATTTACACGTCTTCGAGTGATATCCTACCTTTTTTGTAGTAAGGATTGAATATTTACTGTCCTTTTAGTACCGTTAAATCATTAAATAATATAAAGTTGTACATGTAAACGATTAGTATACTCAACAGTTAAACAATCGACCATGTCGCTCCTCATCGGTGAATCATCTTCCGTTTGACCTTGTGCCACACACAAGAGACGTTTACAACAACGCCCTAGAGGGAGCCAAGTCTGGCCCTAACCGGCATCCCCTGTCGTGCCAGAATATCGACCGAGGAATTGCATCCTCCATCCACTGGCTATCCTCCAACCACGTTACACTTTTCGTCGAACCCTTTTGCACCCCATTCGACCCTTACGTTCATTATGCCGAAATAGACAAAAGCTTTGACCATTCGTAAAGGATGTATTTACAATGAAACGTGGTCACCAATCGGAAGAGACGAATTAATCTTACATTATTTCTTATGTATATTTTTATTTCTATTTGATTATTAACGACTTCCGCGTGTATAGTAATCGTTATAAATAATAATATGAAATAAATTTAGTCGAATCGTCATTCTGCATAGTCAAGATTGTTTATTTTAGTGAATAACAACGTTTTAGCAGGTACGTAGAAACTATATAGTTGATCTGGCAAAGTGTCTGTTTTATCTTCAAATATCAAATTACGTTTTACCCGACTAATTTTAGCGATCTTGCAATTTCTTGTTTATACCCGTGAAACTGTTTGTTTTGTCACGATTCCCTGCATTCATTGCAAGATAACCAAAGATTTTTTCACAATTACAGATAGATAGACTATTAAATTGAAAGCGTTGATCCTAGACGAAAGGCTGTTTCAAAAATAACTATCCCACTTCGAACTTTTTACTCTGTGCATGTCGCCCATCTGTGAATCTCTCTTTCTGCTCTCCCTCTCTCCTTCCTACTTTTCCCTATTCTGCTGTCTTCGTCAGAATCTCTATCCGGGTGTCATGTCATGGTCGTATTTCACAAATTTCCACAGAGTGGAAGAAACATGCAGTCGGGCGGACCTCCGTACCGTGTGGCACGTGCCCGAGAGCAAGGGATAACTTTAGAAATGGACGTCGGATCTCTTTTAGCATCGAATTCGTGCGTGGGAAGACTTTATTTCGGTACGTCCCCTACGTTTGTCCGCGAAATAAGCTTAAACGGCCAGACTAACATGACGTGCGTAATACTGATAGTACCGATACTGGCACAATCTCATCGTCAGTCAACCACTTCGTCATAACATCGCAAATGCAGAAAGATGTCCGACGCTCGTAATCTCTGTTCGCACTAATGCCGAAGGAAAAAATATTACTTATCTAAAGGAATGATGTGGTAGAGTTAGGTGGGAGGTTGTTGGATGATAAATCAGCGATAGCTTGTAATAGACGGAACGCATAGCGAATGCATTATTAATTTCCATTAATTTCTAATTATGGATATTTCAATTACGATTGGAATATTTAAACGAAAGAATTTCGCAAACTTCAGAATTCGAATGAAATTTCATATTGTTATGTACACAGTAGAAATACATCTCATAAATCGTAAAAAGTCTTACAAGTTTCTTGTCACCGATATCAATTTCAACGAGTATGATTCAATCTTATAAACAAACTTTTTTATCGGTCTCTTGTATGCAATCTTGTGACTCCATATTACACCTGATTCGTTTATACGATATTGAAGATTATATATTAGAATTTTTGACAAATTTTCTATCTGTGAATAATCGGTTACTTTAATTATCAATCCTAGTTTTTGAAAAAAGAAAATGTGCTATGTAAATATGTTGTGAAAAACAAATAATTAAATATTAAATATTAATAATTGTTTGTTTCTTGTTTGTATGTTTATTTAGGCATCTGGAGTAACAGTGGCCGATGTTTGTAAGACAACGTACGAGGAGATTAAAAAAGACAAAAAGCATCGATATGTAATCTTTTACATTAAGGACGAAAAGCAAATTGATGTTGAAGTCATCGGACCTCGCGACGCAGCTTACGACGCCTTCCTTGAAGATTTGCAGAAATGTGGTAGCGGAGAATGTCGCTATGGCCTCTTCGATTTTGAATACACTCATCAGTGTCAGGGTACTTCTGAGGTAGTATTCTTAATACATAAATGGTAACGAATTGAAAATTATTAGTCGAAAATAGAGATTATTCAATTGGATTTTATTATTTTTCAGGCTTCCAAGAAACAAAAATTGTTCTTGATGTCGTGGTGTCCTGACACGGCCAAAGTTAAGAAGAAGATGTTGTACTCCAGTTCTTTTGATGCTTTGAAAAAATCCTTAGTTGGTGTGCAAAAGTATATACAGGCAACAGACCTTTCAGAGGCTTCTGAAGAAGCTGTTGAAGAAAAGCTCCGAGCCACTGACAGGAATTAGGAGTATTTCAGCAAATCCAAAATTATTAATATTATTGAGAGAAATCAAGTGAAAAACAGTACGCAAAATCCCTTCCCCAAAATAATGCTCTGTACCGTCGTCGCATTAAACGTTCACGTTTTTACACATTTTTCACGTTTAAACGAAAACGATTACTAAGTATTTGTGCTACATGTATTAGTCATTGGGGAGCGTAAACATTAGCAGAAAGGAACGTAAAAGGAACAAAAAAATATATAAAGAAAAAAACACTTTTCATACTGCGAACGTTGTGTGAATCTGTCTGATATAATATTAATATTATACTATTATTATAATTATAAGATAATTGTAAAAGAATAACAGTTTACAACCAGTCAGGCAGTAAGAATGAAAGCATTACACTTTTGTCATCGGCTGTATAATGTTTAAATTAAATTCATTTCATAATGACTTTTCGTGAAATCCCGTTAGTAAGTCCCATGTTTTCCTAATGTTGTGTCAATTGTTTGGTTTGTTATAAAAGTAAAGGTAATTAGTGTAATATCGTTTGTATATGATAAGTCATTCATCGTTTTATATATGAAATAAAATTTGCTTCTATTATTTTCTATAATTCTTTATACTGAATTGGAATGTAAAAAGCTTGTGTCTTGAATAATTTGATATACCATGTGATCATTATAATCTCTGGATTATATAATTAAATTCACCATTTTTAGTTATTAAAATTTTGTAAGTAATATATATATATCAGTTCTTATTTTTTAGCATGTTTCATTATACAATTTGACGTGAAAGTATAGGAAAATTTATTAACTTCTTTCGTGTATGTTATATATATTTACAAGAAAAATATAAACAAAAAGATCCAATGTTTTTAACTTTGATATTAGTCATGCGAAAGTAAATTATGTTATCAACTTTTTAATCTGCCGACCTTGAAATGTGGTGTTGGAACGTAAAACGTTTTTTTTGTACATTGGTATAGTAAATAAATACATATAGGGGCTTTATACAACATATTAGTTCCTTAAATGCTTAATTAAAAAATAAATGTTCTGGATTTATCACTTTTCTATGTAGGAGATTTATTTTTTAGTTACAGAGTATATTATAGCAATATCACATTTGTAATAGTCAATAAAATTGAATTTTGAATTATTGTTTCTAAAATCTATTTTTTAAATATACATATTAAAATCGGAGAAATATTTATGTGTTTTTTTTCCTGTTCTATAAAGTGGTGAGCGCACCTTATACTAAATAGACATTAATAATGATAACAAAATGCACACATCCCGAGTGCTGCGATTTTATAGTAAATTTACTTAATAAGTATGTATGTTTATAAATATGTCAATTTTTGTTCAATATCATTATATATAGAGCTAAAATTTAAAAAAATTTTTAAAAGAACGTTTTGGTAAATATATGTGTGTGTGTGTGAACTATGTATTATTACATTTGTATTTCAAAAACATTATTCTTTGATAATATTTTTAGAATATATCAATACCATATTATATATAGTACTATATAAATATCAATATCCTATATATATATATATATACGATATATATATTTGCTTTTATGCTATAAATATATTAAATCAATTTTATGTACATATTTCTATTTGATAATATGGATCGTTAAGATAAATCTAGAAAATGCAAGCTTCATTTTTGTCATAATCATATATATGGTATTCTATTCTATACATGACGTAGTTTATGGTACTAACTTGAAGGCGTGCACTGCAATCTTGACAGAATTTGCCGAACCATGAAATATTAAATGAAACATAAAAATGTTCGGTAAAGTATTATTATTTCGTGCGGTATGATAAAAGAAATGTGATTTAATTACTTTGATATTTTCTGCGAATCAAATTAATTCTATAAGAAGGTAATTTTATATATCACATAATAAATTTATTATGACATAATAAAATACTGATTTCATATGTGTTACTTTTAGACTAACAATACTGTAGTGTAGTTCATCATTGATAATTTATGTACATAATATTAAATGTCATACAAGAAAAGGGCATTTTAGTTTATGTACAAATTATTTACGTCATTCTTATTAATTTGTTATTACTTATGTCGCTATTCATTTATTAAATGTATGGTTAATGATATGAATTATAATATAATTTTATGGATATAGCACTTACAATGACATCACCTATGTGTGAAGATGGTGGTACTTTACGAGAATGGGCACCTCTTGCTATGCTTCTTCAACAAATACCTGCAAAAATTCAAACTGGGCTCTTTACACACAACATTAATTTTACCTGTATTGATGCAGTGCCTGAATTTATAGCCATTGGAACTAACTATGGTTTAGTATATTGGTTTGACAGAGAAAAGCAAGACTTGCAAAGGCTTCGATGTGAGGTATCATACATAATATATACTTAATTTATGATGATTTTATATTTACACATGAGGTGCTATTTATTTTTTCAGAATGTCAATTCAAAAATTACATGTATTCAAGTGATATCAACAGTAGACTATATGGTTGCTGCTGGTAATGAACATGGTGTAGTAACTGTATTTCAAATACCTAAAAATCCACCAGATTCATTACCAGATAGTTTAAAACCAAAACAGAAAAAACAGGTTGAAAGGTATAGCATAAGTGGTTTACATAACAGCGCAGTAACTACAGTTGAGTGGTCTAAGAATGGTATGAAATTATTTAGTGGAGATCAAGATGGTTTAGTTGTACTTACAGAAATTGATTTTTATATGGTACGTAGTGCAAATTAAACAACAGCGTTATTCCATTATCCAAAAATTTTTATGTTTTTTTATACATGTTCCTATAGCATTTGTCAAAATCATCAGAATTGTTAAATGAGAAGTATGCAGTAGTGCAATTAAGTTATCAACAAGGTTTATTGTTAGTTTCTACAACATTACGTACGATACTGGTAAATAGAAATGAGAATGGAAAGGTAACACAAGTTGGTCAAAAAGAACGCAAAACGTTAGTGGTTAATTGAATTAACATCCAATTTTTAATAAACAGTAATGTTATAAATTAAAACATAACAATGAACATATATTTTAGATTGGGAAGATTAGGTGCTGTATTTGGTTGCAGACAAAATTATGTACAAGACTTAGTAATATATGCTAGTAGACCTGGATTACGTTTATGGCAAGCTGATAAAACAGGGACTGTGTTAAAAACACTTATTTTTAAGGATGCTGTTCGATCTGGGCATACAGAAGTGGAACTTTTAAATCCAGCACCAGAAAGTTGTAAAAAGAATCGCGGGGAACCTACATTTGGTGTCATTTTACCTTTTTGTGACGACTTACTAATTACATACAGCGATGATATTATATATGTAGTAAATCCACAGACCATTGCTATAACATCCATTGTAACAGATTTACGTCGTGTTACTAATGTTGCTTGTACTAAAGATGAAATATTTGTGCTGGAAGGGGAAAGGAACATAATACGTATTGCATATTATCCTGAAACTAACATGTTCTCATCAGGTAGATATTTTTATTGAATACTTTTCTAATATCTTATTCGAATTTTAACAACCGATTTTATTTGTAGAAGCAAAAAGTGCATCAGATCCATTATTGTCATTTGCTGAAATTAGTAAACCAGTTACCAATGGTATATTAGAGTTAACTTCAAAATTAATGGAAAGTACGATAGTGCCAGCTATTCCTTTTCACAAAATCAATCCAAGTAATATTATTCAATCTGTAGGGTAAAGTATCCCAGTGAAAAAGAAATGTATTTATTTTTTATTAATAAATAATATATAAATTGTTTAAAAGTATATATCACTTTTTAGAATTGTACCAATTGTTACTATTGGCACTGATGTAACATCAATTACAAGTGCGGAAGAAGCTGTAGAAGTACCAGTGATGCCAGATAATTTAAATTCTTCATTAATAACAGACAGTAGCAAAATAACAGAACATAATGATATTTCCAAAAGAAAAAGTAGTGAACAAAATGAAAAACATAATGATAGAAGGCAAATATTCGAAAAAATTAGTCAACAAGAATTTGAAGATGTTGTATTTACTCCAGAAAGGAAAATTAAAAAATCACATAATAGGCTATTAAATGGAAATGGAAATTGTTCATCATTATCTGACATTAATTTTGATTTATCTGCTTTCAATAAGGACAAAATAAATGCCAATGATGCAAAGACGATGCATTCTTCTTTATTAACACTCTGTGTCGATGATGATTTTATATCAAAAACTGAAAGAAATCTTGAATCAATCCAACGTGATGTAGAAAATAAAGAAAAACTTTTGGCTGATGTTTTGGATTTTGATTTGTCAAAGTATATGACGAGCAGTCAAATTAATACTACTAATTCAAATATGTCCCAATCTATTGATACAATTACATATATAGGTTGTGCAGTACATTCCAATAATTCTTTCACAGAGGAAAAAATTGAGCAAAATGAATATAATGATCACAGTGACCATACAGAAACGGAATCTGGAGATGAAGATGTCAGTTACCGTACGGAATTAAGAAAGTTAGAAGATTTAGGTGAATGTAGAAAAAAGCTTTTACAAGATAAATTAAACGAACCTTTACAAAAAGGTAGTTATGTTGATGGGAGGAAAATGTCACATTCAACAGGTATGGGTAAACATGAATTAGAAGTTGAATTCCATAGTAAGTATAATAAAATTAGTTCCCAACATATGATTACACTTTTGCAATATAAATGGAAAACATTTATTTCCAGTTGTACCGAATGAGTTTATGATATCAACTACAATTGAGGAAGAAGATTGGGTTTTAGTAAAAAATGATATACCTCCAGTTGCAATATAGAGCATAATTAAAGTATGAAACTACTTTAAATAGAAATTACTTCAATTTTGATGAATGTTTTCTTTTTCAAGCTTTATGCAGATGTGCCTTCAATTTTTTCTGCACATCCATCCAATGAAGTTATCTCACAATTAGGGTAAAAATGTGCGTGTACACTTTCTCACACTACATTCAAACTTTGATTAGACAATGTATTTTCTAGTCTTACTTTAGTGCGATTTATGTTATTTTTATCATAAAAAAAAAGATTACAAAATGCCCAATGATTACTGAGTATTTAGGTAAATATGCATAATATTTTATCAACTATTGTTTTATTTTTTAACTCTGAATTTTTTAAAATCTATTGTAAATTTGTAGGAAGAAAATTTATGATAATCAATTTTTTTGAAGGTTTATTGTTACATAGTGCTATAAATGTGCGGTTACACATTTTTAGATATATTGTAAAATGATATGTAAGCACATTTTTTTTTGCATAATCAATGTCATTTATAACATTCCATTTTAAATTTTTACGAAAAGTAGTCCACTTTTTGCCATTTGAAACTAGCAATAGGCATGATGATTATATTAAAACACAATGTTCTTACAATATATATTAATTTATAAAATGTAGCAATGTTTAAAAGTTGAACGTTTGTAAACTTCTCTGTAAATGCATATACAAATTCAAAACATTGTAAGTACTTAATTTTTCAAATATAAATACTTTTTAAATGGCACTCAAATTTTTGTTAGCATAAGAATAAATATGATTATATCTTACTATTATACAAGTAAGATCTTGTTTTTTTATCTTGATTGATTTTACTTACAAAAAAAATAAAGGTTACTTATATATAAAATGGTTTAATATAATAAAAAACAGATTTTCTTAATAGCAATAAGTAGATTCTGAATATTTTATTGTTTAATGACATACAGAATACTCATGAATTGTTCTATATGAGTACTTTATCTTTGCTCATTTCACTGAATGTTAGAAAGTGATCACACTGTGTTAGCAATAATGTCAGAATATTTTTTTATTTTACTGGCCACGCTCATGTCTACATATTTGTCACCTATTGCTATAATCATACCTCCAATAATAGAAGGATCGACTTTCGAAGTAAGCAAAATAGATTGACCTTTACTTAAGAAGCCCTTTAGAGCTGTTTGAAGCTTAGATGTCATCTCAGCATCAAGTGGTTTAGCAGTTATAACTTCACAAGGGACCTCACCTCTATTGGCAGCCATAAATAATTTAAATGTATTAATTACATTATTTACATCCGAAAGTCTGCCATTTTCTGCCAGTAAACCCAACAGATTTACAGTTTCATTACTTAGACTAACTTTTCCACCAATTGTCTGAAGTGCTTTTACTTTATCTTTTCGTTTTATCGATGGATTCTTCACAAATTCTGCTAATTGTTTATCTTTCTTCAGAAGATCCTAACATATGTATGTTTTTATTAATAGTGAAATTATTTTTAGTTATAAATTAAGAATAAGATGTAGTATTTATCATACATACTTGAAATTTAAGCAGATCTTTTTCAACATTATTTAATACTTTTTGTTTTGAAGCTGCAGAATAAAGTGCTGTAGCATATCGTCCTTCTATTCCATATACTTGAATTGGAGGCTAAAAACAAAAAGACAGTGAAGTAACATTTTCATTACTGGAAATGAAATTAATAGAAAATATTCTAAAGTTTTTAAAAGTAACTCGCACAATTGTGACTTATTAAAACATACGATTACGAAATACTATCTGAAGTATTAAATATATATTTTAAAGTTATGTAATTTTATATCTAATATATGTTTGAAAAGTACCTTAACCATTTGTTGAGCAGCAGAACTGCTAGAAAGTGACCGCACCTAAAAAATAGTAATGTCTTTTGTTAATTTTGTGTAATATTCTTTGGTCTTAGAATGTTTTTATTCAATCAGTATCGTAATTAAATTGTCGGAATATTTCATTTCATTATCAACAATTCAATTTTTATACATTTTATTTGAATATTAACGAGTGTAATAAATTATATATTAAAATAATACTTACAATTATCCTACTGAAGGACATTGTCATATATTTCGAACAGCAAGTATCCAAATTCGAGAACGACAAATGTGGTTCTACTGATCTACCATTATATAATGTGAACTGTTTCACATAGATATGTAAGTGCATACACTTTTCGACTTAATAGCGACATCTCTAGAAGTAGTTTTAGAGTTACAAAGTTTTATTTAAGCAATAATTAACGTAAGATTATTTACTGTAATTGCACTTTTATTTATTATTAGCGGAACTTTTATTTATTACATGACTTCAATTACATTCATTACAGATTTATGTTCATACGTTCTTACATCTCGTTCGAAAATAGGTCGCCATTTTGTAATTGCGCGCTATACAGTTTCTTCCGATATTTGTAGGAGGGCAGTAGTGTATTGTAATTTTGAAAACACAGACGTCAGATCAGTTTGAACAAAAATTCGATAAAAGTAAGTGGGAGATGCCAGATTAAAATTTATTAATTTTAGTAATTCGATATGATATTAGTAATTAGATATAACTACTACATTTAAGGTATATCATGCATTTGTCTTATTCTCTCATATTTTCATTTTCTTATATATGTATCAATTGAAAGGCAATGAAAATTTTCCTATATCAGAACCAAATACAAAGTTTTAATATATAGTGATTTATTTATTATTCTTCAAATATGATGTAACGTACAATAAAATTTTTTGCCGATAGAGAATTTGGATGAAGGATTTAACGTTCAAGTTTCTTTGCACCGTCAAATGAAAAAGACATCTAAGAATTCACCAAAGTGACGAGATCCTTATGAATATAATATCGATGACATGAACGTTAACTTTTATGCTTTACATACAATGTCATACAACGTTTTATACTTTCTTTTACATATTTATGTTCTTATTTAGATCTCTACTCAATACCCAGATTGATTCGTTTTTAAATAAAAAAACGATAATTTGCGTCATACACTAATATTCTCCGTGTCGATAATTGAAGTCGAACGTAAATAGTAATACAAAAGATGTCGAAGCGTCACTAGCGGAAGGAGTCAATTACGTTTAATACCGTGAACAATGAAACGATAATAATTAATAATTATTATCGTTTATTGATACGTGGCCGTAAAACCAACATTATATATACTTTTATACGGTTCAATGTAACGTGTATACATATAGATGTATGTGTGTATATATAGATTTCACATATACATATATCTTTTTTCAATTTCATATAATAATACATTTAACATTAAAATGAACCGTTTATAGAACCGTATCGCCAATTTGTTATAAAAAATGACACGAGTTAAAAGCGTGAAATGTTTCATTTTTATTAACTTATGTATAAATAACGACCTTATATATATGACAATAATGAAAAGATACGAACGTATCATGATTTTTATGAAATATAATTAGATAAAGATGGAATACTGTCAGAGACTAATACGATTAAATTCTCAAAGTATAAATTCTTTTTAATTGCGTTACTCTTATTGTGCATATGGGCGATACGTGGTTCACATTGGTCCACTATTGGAATGATCAACGTCCAATTCAGTTGGCATTTATTTTCCTACTTTCCAACGTGATGCATAGTTTCTTATATGCTATCCGATCAGCGATAAATTTGAGCTCGTTCATCACAGTTCGGATTTCGAGTAGTAAATACACAAATAAACGACAATGTCACATCTATAATGATTGTTTTTACATTGACTCTTTTTTCCTTTAAATGCTAGATGCTATTATGCCGTTGGTGTTGATCGATGGACGAGAGAAAGTCTAATTAAATTTTATCAAGAAATCGATCTGTCTTCATAATTTTATGGAACCGAGTGGTCGATCAACAATGCAACAACTCACTTGCACCGTAAGTTTAAGTCAGATTTTTCAATATATTTAAACGATTCCGCAGTAAATGAAACTTTTTTATAAAAATACCGAATATGTTTCTATATTTAGAGATCCGTACTTATGAACTAAATAAAGCTTCAGTATCAGGTTTCTTATCGACTAATCGACTAGAGTTGAATATCCTTTTGATTTAAAAATATAGCGAAAATTTGTTCTCCTTTTATCACTTATTCTTAAAATTTACAGATAGAAAATTAAAAACGAAAGGAAATTAGGCATATAAATTATTAAAAACTTTTGTGAAACGATTTCTTTAAGAGAAAGGTGGGCAAATACGTTTAGTTCGATTAAACATAGTTGGCTCTTGCGGCGCAACAAAAGAGATTCAAAGCTCCGCGAAAGTAGGACGATTGTCTGGTAGGCCTGCTAGGCCTTTCGTGGCTTTGGTTCCATCGATGCATCCGTCTGCCGTTGGGACGGTTACCCCTACTTCCGGCACTCTGTAAAGCCGAGTACTTTTCTGGAAACAAAGCGTAGAAGAAATTTTCTTAGCTTTGAAAATTTCATAAACCAAATATATAGTCGAGTCAATATTTCTTGAACGAACAATTATTTAATGAAGGAAAGGAAGGGATGATTTTATTCGCTGGAAGATCGAGTCAATATACTCCTAATCGAAGAAATTCTTCATAAGTTTTTTTTTAAATTAAAAATGCAAACAGCACTGTATATAACGAATTTTCTTACATGATACCTAAAAAACATTTCTCTCTACTCCTTTTCATTTGATATCTTTCTTTAACTTATTGACATACTAATCTTTTCGGATTAAATGTGCAGATATAGATATCTGGATAGCATAGGTTTCACTGCAATTTTTATTCAGATGGTTCACAATTGGGGCAATTTTTCCAAGTCCGCGATTCTCACTTATCTGGCGAGCTGAAAACCATAGTGGGGTAAGTCAAGATTTTGAAAATTTGAATTTAGTCACATATTTCAATTCTCACAAGTCCTCTCTGCAACGATACATTTTCATGACTTAAAAATATAGTGAGTTATGTATAACAATATATGTAAGGCATTATTTTATAAAAAAAGAAAATAGCTGCGAACTGACTTAACATCGCTATGACTAAGCATTTGTGAAGTACATAGAAAAATGAATAATACTCAACTAGCAAACCAGTTAAGTTAAAGAGAATAGCCACAATGTTTCGAATCACTTAGCAGATAGACTGTCCGATTGTATCGATTTTCATAATGTACGGCTCTCGATGCCATTTTTTAATATCCAGTACTTTTCAAAGGAGCTTTCTTCTCTGAAAGAATATCATCTTCAGCGATTATACCCTGGGAACGTATTTTAGAGTGGTGAGAAATGAAAACGCGAAAGGGAGAAAGATTGCCGAATAAATTATAGCGAAATGTGATGTAAGCCTTCTTAAGCGGGACATATCATCGCCATTAGTCCGACAACGATCGGAAGCGGTGCTATTTCATACGATGCCAGGCAATACGGAAAAATCGTACGAGCTCGTATCGTACTACGATGAAAAGACGACTTAACTCTACCATTGCTATAGCCGCAATAAATTGCGATGCCTGCTCGCCGAGATCTCTTCGCGTTCGACTTTGCATTATCGTAAAATCACGAGTGGTTTCATCGACTCCGAGAATCTCAGCGATAAAATATGTTTCGTGAAATTTAAGAGTGAAAAATATCACGCGAACCTTTGTTCGCTTTGTTATTTCGCGAATTGTAACTTAAATTTACTTTATCAAGGGACAGTCTTCGTAACTCATTCTCATATTTTTCTTTTCCCGTTCTTTTTCTCTTCCATTCGACACGCAACAAAACTTATTTCCAGTTACCGCAGGTGGCCTTTTTTTTTTCTCGGAAAATCGTAGTTGAAAGTGAATTCCTCGCGTCCTTGACCCCGAAAATTGCACTCCACGCTTGATGGCATGCGACAGACGATACATATTAATTTTATCAGCAGAAATGGAGAATCCTGGTCTAGCTACGGGTCACCATAGGTAAACCATACCGGTAAACCATACAAAGGTTTACACGATCTTGTCTATCCAGATTGTTTCGCAAATCGTGACTCAAATTGCTTTATCGGTTCGCGGTCGAGCATATTTCCCTCTCTACCTTTGATTTTCCCACCCTATTCCCGCGCCTAGCGAATTCTCGTTTCCGTGGAGAACGGAGGGAACGCAGGAACGAACTTCCACGTTTCCATCTATCCTTGACCCGAAAGCTCTGTTTAATGTTGAATAATACTCTCGCGTTCTCCGTAGCTTTTATGTATTTCTGTGTTTTGTATTTCTTGTTTACGCGTTTCCACCGTATTACATTGACCGGGTTCCCGTGGCTCGAACATCTTTTGGAAATTTGTAAAAGCTGCGCATGTGTCTTGTTTCCACGTCGGCAAAGTCTTCCGCCCAAGTATTTCCACTCGGAAATAAACCGTGCGTTCTTTTCTATTCGCGCTCCGCTTCCTCCCATCTCGTTCCTCTCTCGTATCGTTTCGCGCCGTTTCCCCGACGAATTTTCTCGACACGCCGCGTGCACACAACACCACTCGACCTGCCCTTTTACGAAATTTCACCCGGAATCTCCGACCAACCGCGGCTGTTCTCTTATTCTACTTCTGTGACCGCGCGTGATCTTCCTTAAACCTGTTCGTAACGCGCGTTAAGGGAAGTTTATGTTCTGATTCGACCTTGACCTGGTTCTTGTTCAATGTCAAATCTCTCTCTCTCTCTCTCTCTCTCTCTCTCTCCGTTTCTCTCTAGTCGTATCGTTATTCCCTTGATAAGCAGGCAAAGTCTCGAATTGACGCTTAGGGGATCGAAGATCGTACATGGTAATTTTCGTGCTATCTCTCTCGGTCCTACCCCTAGTGAGACACAGGGGCGCATCCGAATTCGCTCATTATATCGGCAGATAATTAAGGTCGTCGTGTACTATCGTGACTGAGAAGTGAATCGGTATTATAGCTTGATAATTCTATACCGAGCTTCAGCCTGTTTAGAGCTAATACGTTTGTTCCGTGGAATCAATGGGAATTGGCAGGAGCGAGGAGGTAAGACATAGCCAAAGAGACGAACAGAGAGAAAAGGGGGATTGTGTTCTCCTTTGAAATCCAGACCTTGGCCTCTGGAGTAACCCGATTAGAGGCGATTGAATAGAGAGAAGTCGCGAGAGAGCAGTAGAATAGGAAGAAGGATGGACAGTGAAAGTAAGGTCAACAAAGCAGGAAGAGATATTAGAGTGGCAAATAGAACGACGAAGCGTTCGTAGAACAGCGTAATCGAATTAACGGACATGGCGCGTTTACGTTTCGAAGTGAATCGAGTGAATATGCCGTTCGATTCTCTGCTGTTTGAAAAACAGTTTAACCTGCCCCTTGGAAAATATCTCTCCGGGCGACAAGGGCTTTTATCTTTCCGAAAAACGTTCTTACCGCGTGTGCGCTCTTTGTCAACCAATAGCGTTTGTAATATTATCCCCTCGAAGCGTACACTCGAGAAAAATTCGAGCAACCCGTGAAAAACGAGTGGAAATATACGCAGGGAAAGAAACGGGGGCGTTGCGAAATAAAATTCTATAAACGAGAGACAAGGGAGGAAAAGGGGAGAATGGTAAACAGAGAATACGACGGTACCTATATCGCCACCCGACTGGGGCATAAATTCTTGCAGTTCGTTCATCAAGCCTCGAATTTCCTCGGAGTCCTTTTGGATGCTGCACAATTCTTCCTCGTAGAAATCCGGTGTGATCTGCTTACAGAGGACTATCTGCGAGATCACGTTGCCGATGTTGGATGGCCCGGCTCGAGTTTCTGTAACGAGAGCAAAAATAGATCTGCGTTGGTCGTTACCATGGCTGTTTGCGAAGAAAAAAGAAAAACGCGCGATGTACAAATAGACTGCAATTTAAGGGTGTAAAGATGCATAGAACACGCGAATATATAAGAATATATGAAATTATCCAAATTACGGTACTCGTTATAAAATTATTCTACCTACTTCAATAGGTGAGAAGAAAAATAGGTGTAGTTTCACCTACGTTAATAAGTGAAATAAATATCTTCTTGGATTCTGTTTCAGCAGTCACGCTTGTGAAATATGAATTTCTATAAAAATCCGCAGTCTGCGTTCATATAAGTGTTGGACCCTTTAACAATGGGGAGAAACTTTATATATATACACATCTTAAATGTCTTCGTATATGTACCTATGTATAATATTTATATATAGTTGAAAATATTCTTTTCTTTTTGTGTGTCTGATAATAGAAACGGAGAAAATCTCGAGGATAAAGAGATAATACTTTTCTAAGTCGTTTATTCTGAATTAAATTATCTTCTTTCGGCGAATACCTTTAGATGATAGATAAAACGTATGTAACGCGTTTATCGCAAGTAAATTTACGAACTGATAGGATTCTTTATTCGTTAGAATGTTTAACTCGTAGAAAAATATAGGATGCTTAGAAAAGTTACCGTAATATTCCGTCATATCCATCGGCACGATGCGGATGAGGTTCTTACTTTTGCAGAGCTCGCGCAGGAATAATTGTACAACATAAAAGAGCAGCATCAAATTTGGGCAGTCAACAGGGATCCCGATATCCGTTGTTCTGAAAGCAGAACCCATTCGTAGGCTTATTATTTTTTGTCGTCCCAAGTTTCCTCGTTAGGGATTTCGTCATCTGACCACTTTTTCCCTCTCCAATTATTACTTCTTCTTTTTCTCTTTGTTCGTCTGCGACTTATTTCGTAGCCAATAATTCCATGACCTTTCATCCTACGTTCTACCAAGCTAATTACCCGAGAAACACGATTATTAACATTTACAAAGACTCGAAACACGTCAGTCGATAGAATGCGATAAAACGTGGGACGTGGAGTAAAACCTTTACGCTATGATTGTTACATGCGAAACAAAATAAATTTGATATATTAAAAACTTAGTTAAAACACCTTTATTGCTGCAAACGTAGAATGTTTAATACCGTTTCTGTAAATGCGACATGAAACCAAGCGGTTCATTACGTAACGAGATTGTTTCGTGTTGGTTCGCGGCCAGCCACGGAATTTCTTCTTTTCATTGCGAACAGGCGAGACGTAATGTGAGATCGTAGAATTATAACGAAGTGCACCGACGTGGCGCGTTCAACAATCCTCTGACCGTAAATTTCTTTTTAAATTGTGCAATCGCCACAATGGAGCGCAAGGAGTTAAACAACAACTCCTCGACAACATCTCTTTCCTTGACAGCATGTATTTTAATTGCAAAGTTAAAGATAAATTGAACTGCAGTGATTTCAGTCTTTATATCGATTTTCTAAAAGAAAATATGCGATAATAAATCATTTTTCATTGCTAATGGATAAATCTTGTACAAGTATTTTATTGCTTAATAAGTTTTTTATGGCTACGTTCTATATTTTCGAATTACAAGTTCCCGATTTTAATGCAAGCGATGGTATTTAACAGTATGATATAGATAGTATATTTAATAGCGTGGTGTTTGGTATAGCAATTTAAATGTATCGTCTGATAATTTCATAAATTTGAGAAAATTCACGTACGTTTACTAAAAATTAAAGTGTTCAGATATTTATGAACTTTCGTTTCCACTATTTTTATAAATAATCTGTGAAAATTCACGTACATCAAGCTGGAATTCTAAAAGCAAGTAGACCTAAATGTAAATAATATATCGTTTTGCTTCGATGTTTACGAAGTTTCGTGGAAATCGTTGGAGTAATACCCTTTAAGGCTTTAGTCTCACGTTTTACTCTTGAAATTGTAAATGGTTTCTGCGTGTTCTCGGCTAACTTTCAACCACAATTTTTCCAGGGCTGTAATTTTAGTATCGCAAAAATCTAATAATCCAGTTTCTTTCTTTTCAATGACCGTTTATATTATGATTTACGTCAGCGGTGCCTCGCATGCGCTTGCTATTTATCGCTTAATTCCCTGGCGGTCTGTAAGTAACGCTTAACAACAAACTTGCTTGATATCAAGAGCTATAACAGCGAGCGCGATTACCAGATGATGAACTCGATCCTCTTATGTTGCCACTCTCGTTTATCGCTATCTCGTAGGCAATTAGTAGGAATAAATTTTGAAACGAGCGCAGCGATCTGAAAGGGGAATCTACGAATGATACGTGATTTAAGTTGAAACCCGCAATTTATGCGTACACTGTGATCTGCATCGATTAGTGGTATCAAACGGAATTATGCATAAGCGTTTCGATGTAATATCGTTCATTGACGAAAATGAATACACGTGCCAAATTTCATTGAAAGAAGGAGCAAAGAAAAAGAAAACAGAAAGAGGAAAAAGAAAAACGAATGAAAAAGAAGGTAAAAAAGGTGAACGTTTCCGTGTTTCGCGTAATCGATACAGAAGTCGCGTGATTTCGTAAGATAAGGTACGAGATAGGCCTATTACATGGCACGGAAGTATTGGAAAAGTTGTTTGCATGATAAATTAGACGTTCGGTATGTTGCTAAGTGCTTCATTGTGAATCAATCATGCTTTCAGCCAGGCTTGATATAATTTTTAATTCCTTTTCTTTTTCTCCCTTTTCTCAGCGTACGCAACTTTCTGATAATTGTATTGCGTTTCATTTTCGCGGAATAATTATTTAAGTAACACTTGATCGCGATTAGTGTGCGTTTGACGTTTAAAATGTAGCAGAGTTTACGCAGCAATGTGTTACGCGAATGGAAATGGGGGAAACGGAGGGCGAATATTGTGTACACGATGTGTCGCGCCATAATTAAGCAATTATGTAACGAGAAACGTATAATAAACGAATATGTAATATCCGATAATCTAACTGCAGGTAAGGAGTTGTTAAAGCCAGGTGAAAATTGATTACGAATACAATTTAACGGGAATAACAGTTTCTATTAAAACCAACAAGGATTGTCGAGCAATGCATCGTGCTTCTATCGAAGAAATTACCAGATAGATGACTTTTCGGACGTTTGTAATTTTGCAAAATTTATTCGACGAGTCGGAAATTCCGGCTGTTTCATTCGTCTCCTTGTAAATCAGATAGAGGAGAATTAATGAGAATGCAGAAGAGGAAGAAATTTGTGAAACATTTAACTTTTCATTAAAACAGGCAAACTCGCGGAAGAGAATTGTTCAAAGGTGACGTCTGAGAATGTTTGGAGATTGGACGTTGGTCATCGTTCTTTATATCTTCTTTTCTCTCTCTTCTTCTTAGGAAAACCAATCCCGTGGAATCGATAACATTCTTTGCAGCACAGTTCAAAGTAATAGGAACTTTCGTGACGCTATTATTTCACCCTTTCCCTTATTTGATTGTAGAACGCGATATTTCCTTGTGATGCGCGGTTTGATTACAGCAACGAAAGGAATTTTGATATAAAAATACCAAATGGATAGCTTTCACTAGTATAGAGTCGATGACCCTCGGTTATACTTGTTTCAGGAATTCCGGTTGTCACACTAGGTCACCCAGACCCTATTCGATTTTCAACTACCTGCTGTCCAAAAAATAGCAGTGATATTGAATCGAAAAAATTTGGGGATATAGTTTGAACATCCTAGAATATGCTTTGACAGAAAGAGGTTAATAAACGAAGTGACATCATTCTTAAAAAAAAAATCTTTCTAGCTGTAAGCTTAGAAAAAAAGATATTTTTATGAAAAAAATGTCAATATTTTTACGTTTTGACATTTCTGGCTGAAGATTTAAGATGATGCTTTTAAGATACTCGAAGGGGAAAAAGTAGTTTTTTAATACACGTTTCAAAAAATATATTTACTTGACACATCGAGGATGCATACTTATTGGATATATCGAGCAATTTTTGAACAAGAAAGGCGATGCAGTTATTTGAAAAAATTAGTTTATTCACACACACACTCGTGCGAAAATTTTTTACTTCAGTTACATATGTAGATTCAGGTGTAAAAAAATATATAATAATGATTGACGAATGTACGTGAGATTTGCACAGAAATCAAATATGTTCCACTGTAATAAAAAATACGCTTGAGTCAGCACGACGCTAAGACGTAACTAACTTTGGAGAGTTGCCACAAACTTACGGAATTCTTAGCAGCTCAAAATACTTCAAACTGATAGCAGATTGTAGACATAGCGCCATTATAAGCGACGTCTTGTAGATATTTCTTTACAAAGTGTAACTGTGGGTCACCAGAATCCATAATGATAACCGAGGGTTAAGAATGATTCGGAAGCGCGATAAGATTATCAGGGTAATGACGAAAATGCGAGCGACTAATTTGACTTTAAAAAGCCGTTTAGCGTCGTGCTTAAGAGATGTAATTTGGCGAATAAAACACAACGATAAGTGCGATAAATGGCAGATTTTTTGGATTTCCTTGAAGTGATACATTTCCGAGTCTCACCGAGGAAAATCTTTGGTCATATTGCATCGCTGCATCAGAAGCGGTGAGTACCAACGTACCAAACCACAAACGTGGTAGCAACTGTACGTACATATACGTATTGACTATCGTGGCTGGTTCGCTTCTGTTATAGCAATCTATTTATCCCGTTAATTGGAATCTCATTAACCGGAAGCAATTCGAGTTCGCTCCGCGCGATGTCTTCGTTTAACGCTCGTTTCGGAGTAATTGACATAAACTAGTTAATCAATCGTTCTCGGTTTCCCCCTTTCTTTTTATTTCTCTCGACTTATCTTCCAATTTCTGACCTCCCTTCTCTACCTGCTAATTAGCAAGTTTAACGGCTTGTTGACACGGTAATTCTTCCGTGAGAATTTCGTACGATTCGAAATATCGTGTCAAGGACGTAAATCGTTTTACTTTTTCCATTAAATATTTCTTTTATTACTACCCGTTCTGGGAAGCAAGCGAGAGAGAAAAAAAAAGAAGATTGTGAAAAAGTTTACCATACCTTCGTACTTGTGGCAGTATGAGCTGGGACGTGTTTCTACACGCTTCTACGCAATGTCGTCGTAATCTCCGAATTTTCTCTCGAAGTTCCGGACAGTCTCGTGGTTGGCCGATGTTTATCAGCAGATCGCGGAATTGCGCCACTTGGTTGTTGATCTCTTGAATTTGCTGCGAAATAAAACCGAAACTCGCAATTAACTCCGTTTCCCTGGCATTCGTCGCGATATTCGCGAAGTATCGGTACCTAAGTTTCTTAGAATCGTAAGCCGAGCATTTTGTTACACGACCGATGATTATTCCACGATACATCAAGTAACACGGTGTTACTGTCCGTTCGAACGATCGTTTTCTCATCACGGTCTACGCAAAACGAGAATACGTGCAACTTCGCGACGAGAAAGAAACGTATTATCGTCGGCTTTAATCCAAATAATATGGTAAACTCGGTGTTCTAATAGTAAAATAAATAGCAATAAATTACCAAAAGAACAGCCTTCTCCGTTTTCTCGTTCTTGTCATCTTGAATTTGCGTTTGAACTTGAGACTGGCTTGCGGTATGAGTGCGACTCTGAATGTTGCTGACCGACGGTATTGGCGAATCCGTCATTATTTCGCTCTAATGAGTACCGTTTGATTGCTAATTGCCACAAGGCAATTAACAATATAGCCGTACGATATCTGCGAATGCTGCAAGTTGTTTTCTACGTAAACACTAAGGGAACACCGTAAATACCGTGCGTTTTATAATATAAATATTTTATAATATCCGTCTGGGTAACAAGGATCAGCTTTACATCGATACGAGATTCCATCGGTTTTTCCTTTGACTTTGAAGGAATGACTTAATCCGACGTTGGTTTGGAACAAAGAGTATTGGAGAACGATCAAACACGCGAACAACATTTTATACTGAACGCCACGACGAACGAGATTTTCTTCTTTCATCAGGATTTTCATAGGAGATGGATCGACGATATTCTTATCGTTAAATTAGGAATATCGAGCGAACGATATTCACACGATCTGTATTAGTCGAAATACAACCGCACGAACCGCTGACTGTGAGCTGCGAACACAATGTCTCTTCATATTCGGGGTAATTGCGGTTGGCTTTTGTCTTGTTTCCAGGAAAATTATCGAAAATACTGCTTCTGATTGGCCACATTCCACCGTAACACGAATTATGACGAATGATACCGATGAAGCCGGTGGCAATAGATTAAAACGATTCACGACGCAACCAAACGGTCGACGATTGATACAGAGTTCCGAATCATTCGTGTTTGCGACGGCAGATTGTACGGGAATGTGACATAATACGTCAATTAATCGAACGAAGCTTATTCTCAGATTATGAACCTGATAGATGTGATCGTGCTTCTGTATTTTCACGAATTCGTATCGATATCGCGATTGTATCGTGTTCGATTTTTGTTTCCCCTCGATGATAGCTTTGTCTTCTCTCCGCGAAAATTCACGTGAAACGAAACGCATGAGACACGTACTTGTCGGTCGAAACGATCGCGTTGCACGCGTCTTTTTTCGTCGAAACGATCCACATATTTCTCGACATCGTTTACCGAGATTCGCGGAACGATATGCGCGCCGTGCCAGCACACGCGACAAACTGAAACGTGGGTTTTGCTCTCGAGCTCTTTCACTGCCGCGATTCCCTCTTTAAGAGCGCATGTCTGACTTGGCTTGTCAGTCTACTACTGTAGTATACCTATTACATATCTTTTCTCTTTTTCTGTCTGTCTGTTTGTCTGTCTCTCGTTACATTTATCCACGCACACACGTACATACGTATGTGTGTCGTATGGAATTTTTAGTTATTTAACGTAAAATATTTTTACTACGCGTAAAAGATTCCTCCACTATGACTTACGGAAAATTTTAACTTTACGTGATTAACATGTTTCGCTATTTGCCCTTTGTATTGAACGACAGTTTGATAATGATCAGTTTTCTCTGTTCTTATGTAACTTGCCTCGCCTTTGCTCTTATACGGCTGTGTATGTATAGCAGGAGTGAAAAATAAATACAATACAGCAGGAAACGATAACGCGATGCAAAAAAATTACGCCGTACCATATTGTACGGTAAGAAAGGAGCAGAGAGACGGCCTTTATGCAGAAAGATTAGGTCTTCGGTCAAAGAAAAAGTTAATACAACATCCGCTGTACCCGAACAAAATCATAAAACGTGAGTGGAAGACAGTAATAATGCTTCAGTCCCTTTCATCTCTCTCTCTCTCTCTCTCTCTCTCTGTATAAATGCGTATTCTTTGGAAATATCATTAAAATGTGTATGGATTTACGGTTCTCGAAAATATCCAATTTTTGCTCTATTATTCGCTAACACTTGTAGCAAAGATGAATTTCCGCTGTTCTAAGCGAATTTTTAATTAAAACGCGCTACGAATTCATTCAAGATCCTGTTTTATATAGGAAGTAATTACCCAGAGAATTCGTATTATTAGCGAAAGGAGTCTCGCGTGCCATAGTAAATACAGTACAGGGAACGTCGAGATAAAAGCAGACATTTGTGCGCTAGCAAACATTGCGCTAAACACTGCCATACTGTTACAAACACCATTTATGCTAATAGCGTTGACATTAAATCGGATAGAAAAGTATTTGCGAAAATGTATTGAATTACGTTCTGTCTACTTCTTCGTTTGAGCAATTCGGATTGACAATCATGTATATCCGATACATCACGTATACGATAATTATCACGATGATATAGAAACAGTAAATTAACATAATTTTCGATTTCGAAATGACCCGTACGTTGTTATCCATTTCGTATGACATTCAATTTCTTCAATCTCTGTTAGAGCAAACGATGAGAATATCGAAGGTAGCAGGTAGATTATAACAAACGGAATATATCAGATATAAAATGATTTCGAATGAAGATGATATACCTTATACAGACTATTGGTAATCGAAAATCAGACCCTTTACCTTTTATATCACTTCATTTCGTTATTATTGAAAAAGCTAATTGGAAAACTGATTGAAACAGCTTGCACTGATCAGCAGAAACAATTAGTATTAATTAATTGTAAATAATTTATGTAATTATAATTATAATATTATTTATAATTATTTTTTAATTATTATTTATAATTATAGTATTATTATAATTATAATTAATTTAAAGTATATTCTTTATTGAATCACTTTTTCTGTACAATCTGTGCTTAAACTGAAAGCAATCTGCATGTCGAGAGTCGGTCACATTCCAATTATTAGGAAATTACCAAAATTTGGGCGTCTAGACAACAACAACTTTTTAATTTATTTCCTGTCGATAAAATATACCGTGAAAATTTGTAAATCCGTTTAATTTAAACGGAAAATAAAATAAAGGAAGTTCGATGTAAATGTACGAATTTATTGTTAATCGTATCGCAAATAAAACTAGCATCCAGAGTTTCGTTGATAAAATGTTACGCTCCAGAGACCAGTGCATAAGCTTTGCCACAGGTTGGTTGCCTGACTCGTTTCGCATTATACTACTGTACGCCAAACTCGTTTCGTTAGTACACTTATAACTTGTTACCCTGCACAAATATCAAAATCATTTTAAAGCCGAGATTAGAACATTAAGTTCTAGTATAATCTAGACTCTGCGATGTTCCTGTTCTGAATTTAAAAAATTGTACTGTAAGTTGGAAATACTTTATCCTATTAAATTTTCGTTTCATTCAGAGCACGAATAATAGGTTCTTACAAGACGTCACGTAACGGTCAGTGAATCTATTGATAACTCGACAATAGGATCTTCACTAAATTGTCACATGAAAAACAAAATAGGACAAGGACGCTTTCAGCTCTTTCTTAAGGATCGTTTCTCTACGGCTGACTTGTTCGGCACTATGCTACTACAGCCTTTACACTCGTTAAAGATGCACAGATTGTACGAAAGGGAAGCGACGATACGATAAAAATATAGCAATATAAATATAACAAATAACACAACGAGGTAAAAACTATATGTCATGATCAAGCTTCGAAAACGTAGAATGACTCTAATACATCGATCGGTTCCATAATTTTTATCAGCTTCTTAACGATCTACTATGGATCCTCAAATTCTATCGCTCTCTTCCTTCCTTCTCTTTTTTCTTTTTATCTCTAAGCGAACGAAATAAAGCCAAGTATCAAATACAATTACGAAAGTAAATGGACGATGATGAGCATGAAACAAAGTTTGTGCGATTCGTATGTAATGTTAACACTATTTATATGTTTTACGAAGTCTATGTACGTGAGGTCTAGAGGACCACGTAACGAATTAAGACGTAGATACGATAGATAACATAGATCAGGTATAGCACTAAGAGGTAAATGCTATACATGGTAACTAAGAATATTCACTTGCGATCGTGTCCTTTTAAAAAAAACCAACACCCTCTGCTCTTCCGATCCAAGACGCTGATCGAAAGCAACTAAACGGTTGCTCTTCGGAGTAACAGGCATACCTGCGTACGGAATGGAGGGGGCGAAACTGTGTCGTTAGCAACAGGCGCGATGAACTGACAGGCCAATTTCGCGTTAGAGCAGCATCACCGGGTGCATGCGCGATTAAAAGCACATATCAAATCATATAGCTCCGCGCTATACTGATAAAGTGAAGGATTCTCTTATCGATCGACCCGATCGCTGTACGACTACCATGGGATCATCGACACGAAATTTAAGGACTTTGTGTTACCGGAACACAGTGTAACACGTATTAACGCGCATTTGCGAGGGATCTCTTTTTACATTTTGTAGCATCGAGTGATCGACTTAATGGCTACTGAAATATCCTACGTGGATCCTTAAAAGCAGAGATCCTTGGTATAAAGGAAATTTCTAACGTGATTTTTTATTTTAAATTTAAAAAGTTTTTTTAATCGAATTATGATTTTACTCTTTGATATTTATAATCTGTATTGAATCGACCTAATGAATTAGAAATATATTTCTAAAGTAGAGGAAATTGCTAATATAATTTTTAATTTATTTAAGTGTTTAATTGAGAACACTGGCCAGTCAAATTTTATTCTTTTCTAGTATATTATCCAAGTAGTAATTGATATCGATTAAATATCTGTTAAGATAGAGTTCCTCAATTGCGTACATGGTTGCGTAAATGTTAACTTCGGACAAACTGTATGAAGGATTGGTCGGTCGGCACAGCATTAAATATAGGCTCCAGTTAAATGTACCAATCGCATCGTACTACGTAAATACAGCAGGAAGATTGATTTTACCGCGATGCAGCTAACTAACCAGTAAATTTAGCATAATGTCTACGAATCGGGCAAGTAAATATTTTTCTGGCGATTTCCATGATATCAAGCGATAGAGGTGTATCGATCGCGTTTGTCGATAAAGTTATTACGCGAACGAGCTTGATACCCGTTTAACGCGGCGGATCATTCCGAAAACGTTTAATTAATTTATCAAAGTGGAACAATTAACTTTAAAATGGAATGAAACACGTTCAACTTCTAATCGAGGTGTTAATTAATATTTTCTGATCGCTCGTCGTTAGACGATTCACTATTTGATTTGCTTAACAACTCTCTGTCTTTTTCCTTTTTCCTCCCCTCTCAAAACGATATTTGTACCATTTTTCCTGCGTTTATTCACACGATGGTAAACCACGACGCTTTCTACGGCTGTCAGAACAGCCCCGATAACGAGCGAAATCTGCAACGCGGTTCTAGAATTTACGAGAGCCCTTGACATCAATCATCGCTAAGTTTCGCGGGCGAAAGTACGCGCGGCAAGAATTTTCTTCCTTATTTCCGTCGCTTCGTTCTGTCGGCGTCAAACGAGGCTTCTCTTTTTACCTTGCTAGAAAAGAAGGTTATCTCTCTTAACGAGTTAAAGAGGTTTTCTCTCTTATCTGAAATATCGAGATTTTCCTAGCTCTGCGATGAGATAAGGAACAGGACGTTAGTCGTTCGCAATAAAACGGAGGTTGGACTTTATCGCATTACATGTACACATATATGTAAGTCGGTCTATATGTACGTATTATACTCGTACAGGAAATTAGAGTGAACCACGTTGTACATTACGTTCGCGTACTCCGAAAAAAGCAAAGTGCGTGACCCATTCTTTCTTCGTTATTAAAATGTTTCCATTTACTCACTCTATGCCAGTGATTTTTAATCTCCGAGAGTATGAAAACATAAATTCTACCAGGCCGCGGGTGAGATCCATTTCTAAAATAGGTCCGGTCGAAGGAGCGTTGGTCTTCCCTTTTCCTTGGTTAAACTACTTGATCTCAGAAGTAATTTCATTTACATGGAGAGAAGCAATAAAAAGTAACGAAATTTTTCGTGTCTTTTTCTAAATACTGATTACCCGACAGAGCGGATTTTCACGTGAAATTTATGAGAATTTTAAAGCTGCAAAAATATAGAGGACACTGTTGTATATTTGCAAGGATACATACACATAAAATATCCAATGTAGAGAATGCTCGTTATGATATTTATTACGCGAAATAAATCTCCGTTTAGATTCTCTATATTTCTTAGTTACGCGTGTAAAAATATGAATTTGCATAAACATGCATAATCTGCTAATTACGTTTCTTCGTGATTAATGCGCATTAATCATACACCCAACATAAATATAAAAACTGCTAGATTTCATATTCTATAAACGTGATGAGGTTTTATTGCTCCATCAA
The DNA here is from genome assembly GCF_051014615.1 of Bombus vancouverensis nearcticus. Lineage (NCBI taxonomy): Eukaryota > Metazoa > Arthropoda > Insecta > Hymenoptera > Apidae > Bombus > Bombus vancouverensis. Next base: position 12,810,190 of record NC_134916.1, on the reverse strand, counting down.
TACGAGATGGCTTTCCATTTCACGGTCATAACAGAGATGAAGGCTTAGAGACAAACGCTGCCGTTCTACGACCCTCAGGAAAACGGATATCTGCAGCAAATTTCGTGTCGTAAACGTCGGGCGCAGAATAGAGACTCTCAACCTGTAGAGTGCTAGTTGCGGCACGGTATCTGCCCCCTTCAAATATTAATCTGGCCTGGTGGGCGGGCCGCACATTCTTCGTGGCATTTCAATCTTTTATCTTTCAATAACGAGATACATGCACCGATTCGAGATTAAATTATAAGCTTCGGACGTATATGGTCGTGGTGGAAAGAACGGAAGAGAACGCTCGGGGAGGAAGGAAACGAACGGAGTTACGAGGGCGCGAATGATTGTCGTTTATTGCTTAAAGTCGAGGAAAAGAGCTGCTTAGGTAAGACCAATTCTTGGATATGGACATTAACCCTTAAAATTCGAAATTGCTCTGCTCTGGAAATGAACACGTTTCTGGCGGACATGTCGTGCATTAAAAAAGTTTATATTATTAGTGGAATATTCAATATGCCGCTACTTTTATCGAACTAAATTCAAATTTTAATCAGTGCGCTGTTTTGGCAGAGGCGCGCGTCTAATGTGTATTTTTTAATATATGAAATTCTATATTTTCATTCTATTTTTAATTTCTCTACGATTCAAGGTACATTGGATTTGTAATAAGTTAACTACGATTAACGATATAAAAATGGAACGAGCAGTTTAATCGAGCAAGCTTTATCAGTAAGTTGGTAAGAAGTGTTTCTGACGCGAATTTGTCAGTGAAATTCAGACTTTGGTATCGTATGAACGCTCGCTCTGACCCTGAATAGCATATACATATAACAGGAATAAACGGGACAGTAATAATTCATTCTGAGTCTATTAACATCAGTCCTAATTTTCGGTGCTGGCGTTGTTTCGTTGACGCATGATACATTGACGCCAGATGTCAATTTACATTTACATAGACCGATGCGTCTTGAGGTTGTGAGCATTTACGACGCCTGACAAACAGAAACCGATAAAAGGGGCGATCGTTGATGTCCATCGGTTCGCTTGCTCGTCGATACGTCGATAATTAGCAGACAGAAAGCGAGAAAGAAACGCGACACCTCTGATAAAATGAAGATTCTCGCACGAGAAATTTGTCCCGATAACGAGGAAATCCCGTTTAAGTGGCATCAAATTTTCACCGAGATATCCCGGTTTTCGTTCTTCCTCGATCTAGTCGCTCAGTCGTTCAGCTCACACACGCTGAGCGAAACGTGACAACTGCGTTGTATTCCGTGATTTGCATGCCGCTTTGCATGTATATATGCATTCGTTTTGCATCCATTAAAAATCAGAACGGTGATCAACGATAATAGAGAATTCCAGACTACATGATGGAAATGTAAATCGAAGAACGTCTCGACCGAGTGTTTCGAGAACACGAGCTCGTTTACCACTTTAACTTATTATAATTTTAATCATACCTTCCCCCCAAAGGAGGCAACGACAGTTTAAAATAGCGTAGAACTAACGTAGGCTAGTATGCTCGCCTTTAAATTCAGAAGTAGAAATCGAAGTGCGTGTTTAAAAAACGCGAATATATAAAATGAGATATTCCGTGAATTCCTAGGAATTGATAACAAGCGAAACACGCGTTTATTTTTATCGTTTCGAACTTTCATGCTTCGCGAGTCGTAGAAAAACTGTACTTGCGTATTTCAGGTGTATCAGTATATTAACAAATGCTCTCACAATGAATTCATTGCGCGATATTAATTCCCCAATTAATTTTTTCAATAGGTTTCCATGAACAGAAGTTATTCGTGATCACGTACAATGAATAAAACTCGTGCATAAAGAACGAATATATTGTCACAATTTTATTGGACCTCTACTGCGAAATATGCATTCGTAAAATTCTTTTTTCAACGCTGGTACCAGCCTTCTATTTGAATATTTTACCATCGATCATACGTATGCAAATGCGGACGAATTTCCACAGTACCGATATTCAAGTATCTACGAGTACATGGAGGTGGATGGAGCTGGAAATCAAGATCGGACACACAGATGACGTGTTACTTGAAATTTTTAAGCAAATCTCTGTCTATCGCAAAATTCTCTTCAACTCGCGTGTATTTTTTTTTTGTATTTATTTATTAAAATTACAATCAATTCACGCGTTGAGAATTTTCAGTAATTTTTCTGGCGTGGCGCAGTGACATGGCTGATTACTTATAATAAGTTAATACTTATTATAGATAAGTATAATTTATAAGCGTGTATTTTCACAAAGTAAGTTATCGTATCGTAATCAAAATCTTGAATACCAACAGATGTAAGACTAAGTATAATTGAAGAAAAAAGTAGGGGAAAAACGCTGTCGAATGAGGAGTGCGAGTGAACAATGAACGATAGGGAGAACGAGGTTCGTGCCTAAAAACGATAGCGTGAGGAGGTTAATGGTTAAGTTATATATCTCGTGAAAAGAAACATGAGAAAAACTGACTGAAAGTGGGCTATGGAATCAGGACTATGACGCGTAGAGTCAGAAATGCCAACTTAGCTCCTAGGTATATGTAAAAAATGATCTAAGGAGTTTTAATGATCTTAAGTGATCTAGCATTGCAGATACCACGTTGCATACTCCTGTATGCCATCTTATTGTACATTACTATACAGGGTGCCTTATATAATTGAACGGATTATATCTCGAAGTCAGTAAGAAGAATAGAAAAGAACTGTCGAGGGAAAAGTTAAATGATACGGTAAGATTTATGTTCGTAGGTGCCCATTTGTTTTTAGTATGCAACGATGCACCGCGAAAGTGCAATTGTACTCTTTTCTTAAATCGAGCTGTATGATTTTATCAAGCTAATTAAGTCGAAAAATGCTTGCTTCGAAAGATATTTTAATTTTAATTTCATATATGTATAAAATTGTGTTGTTTCTCGTATGCAAAGTTTTACAAAATTAAAATTGAAATATCTTTTGATTTTTTCGACCTACGTATCCTCATACTTTCTCCTAGAAAATTGAAAAATGCGTCGAACAGTTAACGAAAGCTTATAGAGTTCCATTAAAAAAAACAGTACGGTTACAATTTCTCGGTATATAAAAATATGTGAACACCTACGAACATAGATCTTATTATACTATTCAATCTCTACAGTTTTTTTTCTGTCTTTTACCGACATCGAGATGTAACCTGGCCCAATTGCGTAACGCACCCTATATATACGATGTAATACTACTCTACAGAATACTACTATACTGTATGTGACATCTAAAACAGGCCATCTGAACAATTCGCCTGATCAATCTTGTCTGCTTTCAAGGAATACATAATCTGATGTCAATAGGGTCTTTGTAGGCGGAGACGTCGAGGAAATACGAAGGTTAACATCGTTTTCTTCGATAGAATGATACATAGTAATGTATTTTGACTCTTCTACATATAATAAAGTGTTCTTACACTAGAAATATCGAACTACTTAAAATAGTTGGTATTAGATTTGTTGTTCCTGTAATGACCAAGAAATATGCAAATGTGTTTCTAGAAATATTAATGTATATTAATTTTATATATACGCTTATTTTCGTCACATTATTTTAATTCTACTTAACTGTGTATAATATATTTCGACACATATCAAGATATACAATAACCTGTAATTAAGTTATTTAAGTTCGTTGAAGGTCTACCAAAATTGAAAATGATTTTCTTACTTCGAGAAACCGATTAAACACTTCGGTAACTTAAGTATTTAAATACGTATGCTCCAGCAGCGTAAATCTTCAAAATTTGTATCTTGTGCATCGATGAATTTCATTCGTTAGTTCCTTAGTTTGGTAATCCTTAGTTTCGCGTTATATCCGAAAGATTAAACTTTCCTAGGAAGAGCAGAATGAAATTTGGATTCGGTTGTAAAATTCAGTCTCTGTGGAATAGTGTGCAGTTAACCGAACGAACGAGTTAAAAGAAAGAGCGGAAGTTTAAATTTGTGTGTCAGTGGGTCAATCGAGGGTAAGAGGAAAGGATCATGGTCGTTGCACAACGTTTTACTTTTCGAAATGAAAGGAAGTAGGTGGAAGCATGCGAGACAAAGCGCTTGGTTTAGTAAAAATAACAGAAAGGCAAGGCTAATAAGGCAAGATGTAGATGAAGCGGGTGGAAGGAGAACAATGTAAGGAGTTGAGGATGCGATGATCGACAATGATAATTAGAAAGCGAATGAAAAATGCTACCGCATTGTCGCCAATAATATCAAGATAAAACAACGAAGACAAACTCTTTGAAATCGAATAATTACGGATATCTTTGCAATACATTAAGCTGTGCTTATGAACTTTGCGCCATTCGCGATTTTATTTTCTCTTGCCTCCACTTTAAACTTTTCCCTCGAGCGCTTAACAAGCCACTCGAAATGTTGCGCGATCTCTGTGTTCTTCTTTATTCAACTTTTTTCCCCTTGTATCTTCTCCCGTGATCCTTCTTTTATTCTCATTTTAATTTCTTTCGCTGGCGTAGAATATAAAGTACATATAAATCACTCGAAGGATTGCACGACTTGTGTGTTCTGTCTCATTCAACATCTCTTCCCTTGTGTTTCCTTTTCTGATTCCTGTCTTATTCTCCTTTTAATTTCTTTCCTTTGCTATGGAATCCAAGGTGTAAATATCATACTAGTGATTTTCTTACTAAAATACTAAACGCACAGAAACAAATTGAAGATACATTCCTGAACTCATTTTTCAGTTTTCAATGAAATAAGCGTAAAACCAAATAAACGTGATACATGTGTATAAGACTTCTATCATGTCGATCAAAACACGTCAAATAAAATAATAATTAATAATAAGGAAAACGACGAAGAATGTTCTTGAAACGTTCAAATCTGCTGTTATTTCGGATCTAGACCGAGACGACGACTCTCCTGGGAAGAAGTTTTTCATTATTGCAGGCAGAAACGTCTGAGAATGACATTAAATTATTTCGAAGGGCCCGAGAGTCGCGGCTAACTGTGACCAACGTTTCGTTGCTTGCCGTAGCAATTTTCATCGTCCGAAAGCACGGATATACAGGGTAGGACTGTATTCGTGGCACAACCGGCGAGGGGGTGATTCTACGTGAAAAAAATAAGAAAAACGATGGTACAACATTTTTTCATTCCAAGCTTCGTTTTCGAGAAAAGCTTCGACTTTAAAGATTTGACAAGCAAACTTCAAACTACATTTGAGAATAAGTGAAAGACGTAGAATCAAATTTTTCCCAAAGATGCTTCATTTTTGAGAAAAATATATTTAGAAATGTATCATGCCAGATCAGTTTGTAATTAAACACGTTCAAACTTTACTTTCTTCGATACGAAGCCTTAAACAACAAAATTCTATTTTACAATTTTTATTTATTTTCACAGGTATAATAATCTCCTAGTGATTATTTACTCGTATCTAGTCGGTAATTTAAGCCAAGTTTTCAGAAATTTTTAAACTCAATTCTCTCAGAGACGGAGCGTCATACGAAAAAATTGTTTTCCATATTTTCGACTCGCATTTTCTCATAGAGTCACCCTCTGCCCGATTGTGCTACGATTACCGCTCCATCCTGTATAGTTAGCCCATCTGATCGCAAATAAATCGACATCTACGATTGTACATTCGATGGCCGTGTTAAATTGGGAAAAGCAAGTAATTAACAATTTAGAAACTCACGCGCCAGATTATTGGAGCGAGAATATTCTCGTAATCGGTGGAGATTGGTGCTTGCAGTTCAAGACGCGAACGGAAAGTTCCGTCGTTAAGTTTATGCCGTGTCAGTAAGGAACTTCCGCCGAGGATCTTTCAACGAGCTGAAACAAATTCGTTAGAGAGATGTCTCGTTAACGGATTAGCTGTACAAAGACAATTCACGGCTGTTGGCCTGTAACTACGCATAAACTTCGTTTACCGATTCGTCCTGCCAGTGAAATTGCCGATTTACGGAACAAGGTACCGGAAACATGTTGTTATTTCTGTCATTGGTTTGTTTTAGATTACCAGAGTTTCTTTTGCCTCTATATAAACCATGACGTCGCGTTAATTGGATTTTCGTCGTTTCGTTAATCTGCAAATTTTCATCCCACGTGTGTCACGATTTTTCAGTCAATGATATTTCTCATCGTGGTTCTACGTTCTAACGCGACATCGTAATAATTGAAAGATTTGCAGCAATGAGAACGTAACTTCAATGGAGTAAGGTGAAGTTATTCGAGTTAGAGGGATATTTGAGACAAGTTGAGTAATTTGTCTTGTAATTCACCGAATTGGTCGAAACTTAAGTGATTCGAATAACCTTATTGTATTTAAATTGTATAGTTGTGTGGAAAATTCATAGCGTGTTTAACAGACGATGTTTAATCAATGGTATTCAATTCTTGCATTCCTGTGGATTTTCTTATGGGAAAATGTAGACAGGATCTGAAGCAATCTCCTAGGCAGTTTACGAAAAACCATGAACAGTACGAGAATCTACGAGATTACAGAGAAAGATACTTTAGTTGATAAAGGAACAGGTCTCTCTGGAGAATCTCTACGACACACTTGTCCTTCTTAGCGCGATCGATAGTGGCTCTTCGTTACTTCCCGACAATACCATTTAGCCTCGAACGATCATCGAAGATTTTGTTTATCATCGCGATACCCGTGAAAGAATCATCAGGGAAGAGTGAATGATGTAACGATCAGTCGGCTGAAAATAAAGGATGTCTGATTATCCTTCATTACTTCCACATCTTTACGAATGAAAGATGATCAAAGTAATTGAAGAGATAAGACTTGTGATAAGATATATAATATTGAGATTTCTAATATACTCGTTGTGTTACTTCAATCACAATTGGATATTACGGAAGGAACCATCGTGTTTACATTGTTCTTTGACGATTACAGTACAGCGGCCTGCATTTGCCATAATAATCTTGCCTTTATTATGCCGTAAGCCTCTTGCTCTGGTAAACTTGAACATCGCAAAGAGTCGGATTAATCATCAGCCACCGTGACTTGAATGCATTGTTGAGTTATTCAGGAACGACAATAAGTTCGAAGGCTTTCAAAACTCTGCTCACTTCTACTCTTTTTTCCTACTCTATTCTCAATTCGACAAGAGAATGCATCTCAAAAGTACATTCACTGAAATCCTCGTTCAACGTTTAATAGATTTATTGCGTGTTCCAAAGTAGGATAATTAGAGAATTCGTGAAACCGTTGCTTTGAAACTTCTGCAAACTTTCGAAAACGCATTAGACGGTATCAAGCAGAAAAATCGCAGGACAAACCGCACCGCACTCGTTATGTTCCGCGTGAAAACGAAACTTTCCTGCGCTTTCTGTTCAAATCGGATTTCATCTCGAATCTCATTAGTCGATTGGCTTATAAGTCGAGTTCACAGGACCGTGCTAATGGCTTTTACAAGCAAACTCGCAACGATCCCGAAGCTCCCATAGAGCCCAATACTCTGACACGAGGTCACGCACATCGCCCACTTAACTGTTTTAGACATTCTCTTTGCCAGAATTAATACCAAGCGAGCATTAGAATAAATATCACGAACTGGTAATTATACAAAATATGGCATACTTTACAAATTTCGATTACTCTGAAATATGTACATTTACCGTTGAGGTCAAGGTAAGGTATCCGTATGGTCTCCTAATTAATTTCACCAATACATATAAACCACTGCTCGATCTTACAATTAGTAGACAGACAGACGCATTAATTTCAGAGATATACGCTAAAGTATCTTCGATACTATGTACGAGCTAACTTATCTACGTGTAACTGATGCCTGTAACTCTGAATTACGCGTAGTATCGAAAATACTTTTGCGAATATCTAGCGGGGTTTACACGTATCGGTGAAATTACACACCGTGGACATCGATCTTGGCAAAATATCTCAAGATTATTTCAACGAGGTATACTCTGTTCCGTGCAATTATACACGAGCCACTCCGTCTCCTGTATTTTTCTTTAATTTATGACGTAATACGCGGAATATACCCGTTGATGAGTAAATAGGACGAGTGACATGTTCTGTCACGTAGACCAACATGTGAGCTACGATGTATTCGATAATGACATCGTCAAAATTTCATCCAATACCTCTATACTCTACTCTGTATTGCGATAGTGACGTAATCCATGAGAATCTCAATATAAATAAAATATTACTAAATACAAATGGAATTTCGATACCGATCAATACTATCATTGATTAATATGTCGGCTCCGTATTGCGTTCTAACATCGGTGGATTAATAGAAGTCCAATAATAGAGGCACGCTGTGACCGCCTATCGCTCGTGCATGTAATTTTTACAAGTACTTTGAGAACTTTAGAACTGCGGTCTGATTGAAATCTGTCCATTGGGAGTACTTTTAAAGTATTTTAAATTTTGTAATATGTTCTTCAGGATTTTAAAATCGTTTTCGATATAGCTGCTAGTGACACATACATTGCATTTCGCCAATGGTTTCAATAATGTTCTTGTCATTTAACACTTCGTATTTAAAAGTGTCATACGTATATTAGTTTATATTGTGTCGCACTGATAATTATCTCGTGTCGTTACTCGTTAATTGGTGTAATTTGTCCAAACTGATTTGTCCAAATAACGGTTAATAAGGAAGTTAAGTGCAAAGATACTTTGATAAAATAAAGTATGTATGTTGTTGCTCACAAGTATGTGACATTTGTTTTGTTTTTTTTCTTTTTTGTCTTCTTGATAAAGTGTAATTTGGTTACGAAATTACAAATAGAAAAATCCCAGACGATGACATTTATTTTTAGAAGTCAATGTACAATAGAAGAAGTTTGCATCTGTACGTGTGAAACGTTGCAACAGCGAAAGCTTTGAACGTGTCATCGATCCCTTGTCCACTAAATAAATGATGAAGTAGTGGATCCTGGATTACGACGATTGCACCGATATCGAAGATCGTAAACAGGAAGATCCCGCAGATAACTACAAAGATAGATTAATCAAGGCAAGTACAAAGCAGACAATTGAGAACTTCGTAAAGGCCGTTTCGAGATATTAGCCGGTATCACGAGTAATCAAATCTCGAGAACAATATCACGACGTCGTTGACGATTCATTAACGTCCATCGCATATTCTAGTGGCAGTGGCTTTGCGCGAGAAATTATGCACTTCGCGTTGATGTGATGCACTCGAGACATCGCGATGCCCTGTACACGAGCTTTAATGCACTCACGTCGTATCTTGCGCTGATTTCTGTTCGACAGTCTCGAATTTACGGTCACCGTGCATCAAAGCGACATTTTGTTGCGGTAGGAAGATTAAAATGTCAAAAGCGCACGGTAATTCATGAAAATATTCTGCTACTTTCTATAGAAACCTTTTACGAATATAATTAGGTGATTTGTACGAAACTTTTTGGAATTTCATTAGCACTGTAACGAGACTGTCATGATCATAGTAGTATAATTTGAAAACAATATGGAAATTAATGTAAAAGTTACAAAACGTTGCAACCATACCAAAAATATATAATTAATGTTTAATGATTCTGTTTAAATAATTTAATTATAAACGAGTTATAATTTAACAAACTGCTTCCCATTTTTTTTCGTCGACTAAAGTCTTTTATCGCGTTCCAAAGATGATTCAATGCTTTTTCATATTTTCAAGCAGAATTAATTTTCCGATAACATCAACGCGACAACTACGAAGACAAACAGCTAACGAGTTAATTAATATTCCATTGACAGTGCGTCGCATCTTCGAAATCACGTTCGTTAAATTCCCACTGCCCATTCGACAAAAGTTCGCTTTGCCCAAGCGCTTAACAATTGTTTCGTCAGTATAAGCGTCAGTATAATATACCTACGTTGATCTTCAAATCGTTTGCAGCTGTGTATCGTGACATAAGACGGCAATTTCTTTGTACTGACCCCTTTGCTCGCTGATTTTCCTGTATTTTCTTCGTGTTTCGAAGTTTCACCCTGAAAAGTGTGCCAACCTTCCTTCGTTCTCCTTATCTTGATTCGCCGTTGCATTTTCCACCTTGAGCCAAATAATTCGATCAGTATGCTCTGCTTAAAATCTGTACCAATAGATAACGTACATATGCGCCGTATAAAGGAAGAAATGCATACTTAAAAAATGGAAAGTACTCAAGTTGAATAATTTTATTAAACCGAAGAATGCTAGAAATTTTATTACATTCATAATGCGATAACTAGACTGTGGATATCATGCAAATTCATATGTGTATGGATATAATTGGAAAGATGGAGCATAGTTAGAAAAATGTTACACTCGCTTAATATTACAGAGGGTATTATACTTCGAATCTTTTCTATATTTATTTATGCATTATGTGCATTATTGCACCTTTAAATACCTTATAAATATATTATACAGCGATGACTTTACGCCAGGAAAGAAGATTTTAATAGATAAGACTATCAGTCGAGAGTCTGTGGGTTTGTTTTAAATCACCGTCAATTAAAGTTAGGAAGATTGCATTATTCATGGGTGTGCAACATTTCTGGAAATATGTCGAGGTTATTCATTTGGTACGCAGTTTTATTTACGCGTTTGCGTGTGCTTTCGGAATTGCGGTCGACGAAACAAACGATGCATCGCGTACACGTAGTACAACTCGAAATATCGTTCGTGTTGCCACACGTACCAAGTCGACCATTTAGCGTGGAACGTTGATAAAATCTAGCTACACAGGATTGCGTTAATTCACGGCAGGAAATTAATTGGTTCGTTTTCCTCAAATATTTCATGTGACCTGCTAGGAAACAGCGTTGGTCTCTTCGACCAGCTCGAACATCCTCCTCTTTTCCTCTCAATTTAAATTAATATTGTTTGCAGTAGATACGATATCATATCACGCAAATATAACGATGCTCGTCGAGATACAAATTGAAACAAGCCTGCCAGAAAAATGATAACTATACGGGTATCATTTATTTCATGTATTCCCAATTCGCGTCGTGCTTAATGGAAAATCTAGTTATAGGCTATCCGATCGATCAAAATTAAACGCGTTTCATTCGCGTTTTAAATATTTTTCACTTAGTGAGAGTTTTTCATACTCGTGGACGTATTTTTGTTTTATTTGATATTTGTAACATTCGAAAATGCTTGTTGAGGAATCGGCGCGTAAAAAATTTCCGGTGTGCCAACATGACCTGCGCAATTAATCCCATTTCCGACCCTAACTAGCAGATATTCCTTTGAGCCCTCTGTAAACACGCTTCAGCCGACGATGGCTCGCTTGGGGTTACCGCTTCGGTAAATTAGCGTTAATTAAACCATGAGTTTTTAGTCACTGTCTGGTCTCGCACGTATACTCGATGACAACATACAACTTTCTGTGCAACTGTCAACCGCGAAACGAAACGCACCAGGGTCAGAGAGCAGTATGCGAATAAAGTATTTTCCAAGACGACTACGACAACCGAAGCTTTAACCGATATTTTTAAACCGTACGAAATGCAAATTTCAACATTATTTAAATTATCGTTGGATTGTATATTTTAGGCATTTATGGGAAATTTCAAAATATGCGAAAATGTACAGAATATTACACAACGTATGAGACTATACGATAAAATATCTAAAGTGGAGTACTCGTTGTAGTATTCAATAGACGAAACAAATTTCTGCATAAATTCTATCTCTTGTGTTGACAAAAATATGCTTTGTTTGCAAAAAATATTTATCGCTGTTCTTAAATGATAACCATTAGAATAAATCTCTATCTCTTGTATTTATCAACAATCCCTCAACGTCTCGTTAAAAATACGCAACTTCGAATTCATTGACCTCTCAGCGAATTTCTCAATCAACTTAACAGGCCTTCTATGTCACTTTAGTGAACGTATCAGATAATTGAGAACCGCTCTAAAGTGTCTTCTTCACGTTGGATTAAGCATATTCACATGGATTCGTACGAACACGCGTGCAATCATCCCAAGCCAAGAGGGGAGGATTATTCTCGCCCTACGTTTCACCTTCTCGTATCTCTCTTCCTCCAACGAGGCCAAACATTGAATCGAAAACAACTGCATACAGTCTACAGGGTCCAAGATATTTCCTTACAACCCTTCCGCCGGAAATATCGAATATACGCGGGATTATTTAAACGTGCATAAGTAATCAAAGAACCCTAGTCGAGCGAATATTTCATATGGGTGCACAAAAGAAATTAAAAGGATAAACGTTTCGAAAATTTGGACGGAAGAGGCGAACAACGTGTGCAGCGTTCGAGGATTGATTTAAAAAGCCATGAAACGACGAATTATCGAGCGAACTACAAACCGATTTTCGTGTACACCGCGTGCATTATTCATGAGGTCAGATTGCACGAGCCACTTATTACGTGAAAGTACTTCGACCAGTTTTTAATACTTAGACGAGATACGTGGAAACTAACTCCGACTGGACGAGTTATTTCGATTATTACAATGATAAGCGCGGCACAATAAAGCGGTTAAAGTGCACGACACACGTAATTCTGTTAAAGGTCTATTAAAGCACGAAGAGACCTATTCAAATTCGAAGTTAAAAAAAGCATCGTTGAAGGAAGATGCGGAAGAAACTTTTTAACATTCTCGTCCATCTATTCGACGATAAATCCGCCGATGCCATCAAAAACGATAAAAACGCGCGATTACGGGTCACGTTATGGATAGTGAACAATTGAAAAAATGATCGACAGCGTGTCAGTAAATCGCGTGCGGAGGACAAACGCGTTGGTTTTCGGGACGAGAAAAAAGCGAGAACGCGTGTCGCTGTAGGCGATTTGCGCAATTTGTCAGTGGCAACTGGATGGTACGTCGAAGAAAAGGAAAGGCGGCGACGTCGCGTCGTCTGACGGTATTTGTTCAGCTACGTTTTGTGGCAACGAATTTCATTGAGACTATGAATATTTATCAGCGAGGAACGCCTCGGGATGTTTCGCGACAAGTATCTTTGAAACAATGTCTTACCCGGAATATTCGTTGTTTATAGAGGTACAATTTATAGTGGCTCGTGAAAGTATATATGTTACAGTAGAAGCGTCAGTTGGGTAAATGTATACAGCTACTACCTATATAAATTATACACAAAAGACAAGGATTAGGTTGGTTTGTATAACATATATAATAATATGAGTAAAGTAATATAAATGTCTCACTGAATATCGAGACTTGTTAATATAGTGGATAATCAATTATTTATGTACATTTTCAGATTTATTTCAAACTTTATCAATATAACCATGATAGTCGAGTCCGTTATAGCGATAATGAAGTATCAAAATGTTTCGTATAACATACGCGATATATTCATAAAAGAATCTGACTATTTTCCAAAGTTACTGTATATCGTAACTTCCAAGAAAAAGTCATGGAAATTCGTTAAGATCCTAGAAAGTTTCGACCTCTGTAAAAGATTTAAATTGAAATATCCTAAACGAGTTTTTTTAAATTATCCAGATGCGAGAATAGTTCCGAATAACAATATATGGTGGAAAGATGGTCATATAAAATTTTATTGTATTTACATGAAAAGGTTAAGGCACATAAAGCATCGGGGAAAATGAGCGTAAAAACTTACCTAAAGAACTTTCATGTCTGTGCATAAAATATCGCTCACGAGTTTTGAATTGTAAATTAAGATCGATGTCTAACGACGTTTTAATAAAATGTAGGTTACCGTTGAAAATCTGTTATCCCTCTCCGTGTACTGTACCGATTTATCATGCTATTTACTTGTTCATTGTTTTTCTTTTTTTTTTCTTTTTTTGATAATACGCGTTTTCAATATCAATGTGTGTCCGTCAGAATGTGAAAAAAGGATCAGAGACTTTTCGCCAGCGTTTGCGAACGACAAACTCTATACTATTAAACCATTATTCGGAATTAATCTCGCGTTGCACAGTTAAAACGTATGGCCAATTTAAATCTGTCACTGGAGCGCGACGTGTTTGCACAGATCTGTTCAAAACGTTCCGAACGCATTGAGTGACGTTTATCAAAATCTTCCGTTAATTTTGCGTTATTTGTAGAAGTCGACTGTCCATCGTGAACGGATTGCCCCGTTTACCGATAACGTCAATGCCTGAATGAAATTCATTCTGCCTAACATAATATTATCAACGCATCATACTGAGCGTTGGTTAGCTTATTACCCGGTCTATAATGCGTGAACAATGCGATGCGGTGGCATTATCTGCGTCGACGATGCCCATTAAACCAACCACTTTTATATCTTCGATAGGTACATACAATCCCCTGCCTTTTGTCCTTACATTCTTTATTATCATTTCAATGGTAGAAAAATATCACAGAAACTGGCAGACTTCAATGAATACGAGTAAATGGTACAAAAGATACAGATAAACTTTGGAACATCCAATTTTAATGGACGATATGAAAACAACGAAGCGTTTAATACGATTTTCGTGGAAATTATATACCGACCTGTTATTTGGATAGAAACGGAAGATCTACAGGATTGCTGTCAGATGCGGGAGAAACCGTCACTCATAATCAATTATAGAAACAAATATCGTTTCAGTGAATTTCGTTGTCAGATATATTTCGTGCGAACAATGAATTAATGTATCTCGAGATCAAAGAAGATATGATAGTTAATAAAATAATAAAGATATGACAATTTTCTTGTGTTCGTTCTATTTTGTTCCGATGCGTTTTATGATAGAGAACAGCGTTAAATAATTAAGAACGTTCTATGCAGGTCCCGGTGAGGCAATAAGTCGTCAAAGCAAGAATAGAGGAAGATTAAAATGCAATTAGACATAATCTTTATGCAAAAGTTTCGTTGTTAATTCTTTATGATTCCGCTTCAAAGTGCCTCGAAATGGTCGATTTCCTCCTTCCTTTTTTTTTTTTTTTTTTTGTTGTTCACTTCAACTTCTTTTTGTTACTCCTTCCATCAGGGGAAAGTAAAATCAGCCTCGCCGATTTATTGGATTACGTCGGTCACGTTCCCAACTTACGCAGTTCAAAGTGCACTTGTGAACGACTTTTTGACAACCAACAAAAAAAAAAAAAAAAAAAGAAAAATAGAAAAGAAAGAAAGAAGAAAAGAAAATAAAGGGAAAAAATGTTATTACGTTGAAAGCAGAGAGCTCATTTGTTCTGTGAATACTCACAAAAGACAAATCATCCCTTTTACCCTCAACTGGAGGGTTAATTTCGTCCCTGCTTAAGACTATTTCATTGTCTCTGGGATTAAGGCGTAACAGTGACGATGACATTTTCATTTGTTTACGATCATGACAGAGTACACGGTTTGTCGCTTCCTTTTAAAACGGGCCGTCGATTCACATATTAGATTAACGATTTAATGGATAACTCGATGAATGACTCTATGTATGGTACGTGTCGGTGCGTAAATTGAACAAATTATAGAAGAATGCCTTTGGTGTTGGTAAATGGACACCCTATGCATGTGTGCACATAGTGGCAGCGTTGCAATAGGGTGTGACGGTTCTCAGTCAGAATAGAATCCCTTGTTCTAACTTCACGCGCATTACCAAGCGATTTCATTTTCTTATAAAAAAAAAAAAATCGATGCTTTAAAGGTATAAAATAATCTTCAGTACAAGACACTCGTTAACCATTTAGGAAGAAAAGTATCATTATGCCAATTTCTATAAAATGATAAAATGTAATTTTAAAACGATGATTTTAATATTTCGACGATTCCTTCCAAAGGTTTCGTCCGAACATCGTTGCTTGAAACGCTTCTAAACGGTCAAGCGGAGAAGACAAATTATTTTATGGGTGACGATATGAGCATCCCTGAATCGCAGAATGGCCCACTGGTCATAATTACGTTGGACGACAAGTGTGCGTGAGCGTGCGTGTGTGTGCGTTAAGATCGTAGGAACACGATCACCATCTTAGTACAAGATCAGTGTCTCGTGAAAAGTCGAAGAGTTCGCGCATATACCACGGACATCATTCTGAATCGTTTCCTGTTCTCCGTATATCTCGCGGTTCGAGGGTGGTGGAACGTATATGCATGTTTTTATAACATGGTGGTCTTTGGCTGGATGTTTTGCATTTTTATCATAGGTGAGCAGTAAATTTCACGAAACACACGTATTTTTCCTTCCGAGTTGCGCTTCCACCTTTCTGTAAATCTATATACACGCGTCCATGTTGTTTGTAAAAACCGGTACGTAGATTTAGTTCGAAATAACTGAATAATTTCTTTCATTGGTTTTATTACGTAATCGGCTATTTGAAAACTGTTTGCGTTTAAGCATAATTCTCAAACTACAGTATTTATCTTCTGTTTGTTCTTTGACAATCGTTCATGCACAAATCGAAGAAACCATCGTCGAAACGTGAAAATGTACCTGAAAAAGATTAAATTTCCATCTTTCGCTGCCACTGACGTTGTTTTAATTGAAATCAACAATAATAGAGATCAAGCAACTGGCTGTGAAAAAACTTTGACACGCGTAACTCCGACAGTACATGGATTTTTCTATCAGTGGGCACATCGAGCACAATCGTACGTATTCACATATACACGGTGCTCAAAACTTATTTTGATTTATTATTCTGATTCTACATCCTCGGATCGATAAAGATTTGTTTAAAAAAGCGATCGCAGAACTGATCTTGAACATGATCTTCAACTTGAAATTCTTTTTTTAAATCGCGCAGTATTCGTCGGTATTCGTCTACGACCCATGGTTCCTCTGAGATTTTTGTTCCTCGTGATGAATACTACGCGTCGCAATAGAAAAAAGAATTCGACCTTGAAAATCATGCTCAAGTACAATTTTTCGGCCACCTTTTTAAACGGATCTCCACCGATCCGAAGGGATAGAATTATTTCTCAAAGCCATAACAAATAATTTTTGAACACCCTGTTGTTATCCTCGGGAAAATAGATCAAAATGACAGACAATTTCATGAGGTGCGTGCAATTCGTAATTTTTGTTTCGTACAATGCATGGTGACGGGCTAAAATTTTCATCCTGTAAATTGAATATAATTCAAAATTTAAAGCTTTGTTCAATTTTCGGGCAACTTGCTCAATCTCCTTGCTGGTTCCCCGATTAAATTTATTAAAATTAATTCACCATCGAACTGATTGTTTCCACGTTTATTTTCGGTTCACTTCGAGGCAATGGGATTATTTGTTATTCGCGAACGCGGCCATGTGATAGCTACAGAAATGAGTTTACAATAACTGCTGTAATTTTCGCGAAATTGTTTCTGCTCTGTTTATTTCATTTCCATACTGTTTCTGCCCTCCCGTTTTCGCTCTTTACTAATATTCTCTCTTTTTTTTATGAGAGCGGGGTGCGATTTTAATTAAAAAAATAAATAATCTGCCACGTTTGCCGGAAATCCAGCCCGTTTGAACAAGAAAGTGAATTGTACTCACGTTCGGTTACCTGATAGCCCGACGGCGTGCCGTTGCACGCAGCGCGAAAATTGCGCATACATAATGCATAGGAAATCTGCATTTAACTTTCCAACGTGCCGCGCGAAAACACGGTTGCGCCACTGCCTTTATAGAACCTACGAAGCAAATTTTATAACGTCACCCTGCAATTAGGGTTTGACAAAGTTGTTAAGGATCAATAAAAAGTGAAAATTGCAACTGAAGTTAATCATAAAAATATTTGTTTCGATATACTATAGTTGCTGCAATTTTTTATCGATCAACAGAAGCTTCACTTTCCAATAATTTAAGTAAACCAACAAAAACCTACTCAATATCGATCAAAATCAAATGACTTCTTGAAATGTGCTGTAAATTCATAGTCAACTAATGTTCGTGGTAATGAACTTTTACACTTTTGGATGTAAAATCGACGTCTTTCTTCGCCCTTCCGATAAATACAATTTAAGTATTGCTGGTGTCTTCTTATTGTTGCAAATCCTCCAATCGTTAAGTACGAATTTGTTAAATTTATTATTACAGGTAGTCGGGCAGCAGCAAACAATGGCTTCAAAAGTTATCCTACAACGGTGAAGACCTTTGAAAATGACACGGTCCTGCTTCCCTGTTACGTCGAAGATCTTGGTAAGTCGCTTCGATATATTTTCCACCCTTAAGTGTCTTTCATTAAAGTCGCAGAAGAATATTTGCCACGCGAAGACGATCACAAGTGCGATCGATTGTTTTATGTATTAACAAGCTGGAAAAATCGAGCGAATTAAAAACGGTCGAGGTGTGCACAAAAAGATTATGAAGAACTTAACTCTCCCGGTGCGACAGTTGCAAACAATTATCACCTGTTGCATCTCGTAAACCATAACAACGGTGTAACTTTAGATTCGTTAAATCACGACTGTCCTCTTTTCGTATGCAGAGGAGGGAAAACAAGAACCTTTCCTTCGTGATAAAATAAAATAATCAACGTAAATAAATAAATCTCTTATCAACCAATAATTTGATCAAATTCAATAGTGAGACTTACGAAAAGTATCTACATGTTATAATATTTATTCCTATTTATTTAATGGCAAATGTAATTATCAACATAGCTGTTTTAATAATAGCGAACGCTCGGAAGATACTTTTAACAGGAAATAGATCGCGTGTTTAGACCTTCGTTTTAACCAATATGGTACTATATGGTACATTTACTATTAACTCGATCGAGAATCGAGGGTAAAGAGACGGTGCCGCAATTTCGGACAACGATCGATGTTAATTTCCCTAAGCAGGAACGCGTCCACTCGCGACACTCGTGTACGGGTATAGAACGCAAACAATTTACTGTACAATCGATCGACCTGTCATCGATGGTTTCGCTTAACGGGATTGCCTGTCAGACATTCACTTTACCCTGCCGCGAGTTAGACAGAAGGCCACGAACGTTAAAACGACCGTAAGATCGCCACGGATTAAGGACTTGTTTCGGATTATACGCCTCGCTCCTCCGGTTTCTAGCATAACTACGGGACCACCGTTGCCGAACTATGCCCTCGATATACTATCGAGCTAGGATTTATGGCAAATTGGGTCAGAGAAAAGGTATTTGGTTTGCCCGTTTGGTTACTTATCGGTTGAGAGTTCACCAAACTGCATAGAGTCGTGTCAGTATACGTTGTCCCTATTTTTAGACGATTGAATATCGTACAAACCGAGTTGCCAAGTAACTTTATAACTTCGTTATATGCGAACGCATATAGTAATAAATTTATCCAGAAAGTTAACAGAAAGTTTTTCATATTGAATTTAAGATAGATTGAACCGCTTTCGTGCATACAACAAACTCATATGCCTAGATAACGTACAGACGAGAGTGAGGTGGTGGAGGGATGGCATCCTTCTGGCTGACAGCGGTGAACCACGACACGAACCACCTGAAAGAGTTAAAATGTACTCAAACAGAAGCTTGGAGGTTTCTCACGTGAAACGGAACGATACCGGAGAATATGTATGCCAAGCGTCTCGACCAGCTCCCTGGGGACATGCCACGCAAGTACACGAGATTGAAGTAATGTGTGAGTAAATCCAGCAAAGATTTCTACTTCACAGACGCAAATCTATCGGTGATACGCCACAATTCGCTTCAAAGAATTGTTCCAAATTCTCTACAAAAGATCTCGTTCGATCTCAATGTTGAAAATTGTTTAACAACGTTCCTTCTCCTCTATCGCTAATTGGTTCGGTAGAATCAATAAGACGTACGGTTCCAATTAATCGAAATCGATAACTTAAGAGTTGAGAAGATTCAAAGAAAGCCGCGTGCGTTTCGTAGATAACTTAAACACAGATATCGATTCTGTCGCGTATCGTCGTTGGCGTGAAATTATGGATGACCCGAAAGTACATTCGAGCTCTACGTCGTTCTGCAAACAAATTCGGGAAAGTTTCCTCAGCCTCGGAATCCTCCACGGAGTTTTCCCAGCCATAAGGATTTCGGTTCCATTTCGCGGAATCCAACATGTAAAAATAGAAAGAACCCTACCAATTCGACTGCTCCGCGAATCGAATTTTCCAATTTTTTTTTTCTTTTTTTTATGTCCCATGAGATCGGAAACGCCCGTGCCTTGTCGTCCAACGATACACACGTTTACATGTACATTCGAACATGTTTCGATCGCTAGAACTCACTTGGGTATAATTAATATTATTGGATGTCCCGTTAGGAATGCCGATGGTATTGGAATACTACGGAGACTAATTCCAAGGAAATATACATATATTTTGTAGATGGTTTTCCTGAATATTTCGATTCTTTTAATAGTTTTCGATCGGAAGCCTTCAACGGTCGATGTTGCCACAAATGTTGAAATAAAAGTCATTTTTATGAAACAATTTGTAAGGCCACAGTTTCTAACCCTTTAGTTTATACATCGTGCTAAACTCGTGGCGAGAATTATAGTCTTAATCCAATAGAGACTTTATCCAATAAATGCTTTATTCCTAACCAAGCTTACATTAAATTGTGCGTTTTGAGTTTCAATTCTTGTAAAATTATACATATTATAGCGAATAACTAACGCTCATTTAAATACATACGTAGTTATGAATGAAATTATAAAACAAGGAATGAGAGTAAATGTCAAAACACGTAAGCATAGAGAACGATGCTCGAGTCTAGAATATAAAATACAAAGAATGATGTGCGTCTTTGAACGTTGATCGGACTATATCGTTACTTGCAGATCCACCCAGCGTCCATCCGATACCAGAATCTGGCAAGCTGGAAGTGAATTTAGGAGAGGAAGTGGACATGGCCTGTGTGGCAAAGGGTGTTCCAGTTCCAATCATATCCTGGAGGAACAAGGTAAACAATATCTTTTCGAATCACAAAAATAGAAAACGAGATATCTTCCGATAGACACAATTGCCACGAATATTAAACATAAAAAATAATGAAAATATTTATCTATTGA
Source organism: Bombus vancouverensis nearcticus (assembly GCF_051014615.1). Taxonomy (NCBI): domain Eukaryota; kingdom Metazoa; phylum Arthropoda; class Insecta; order Hymenoptera; family Apidae; genus Bombus; species Bombus vancouverensis. The sequence continues at coordinate 12,789,265 of NC_134916.1, read as the reverse complement.
CAGGACGGAGAAATACCATTTTTATATGATAGATCACGTCTGCGATTCCACGCTGAAAGCCCCAGCGACGCTGGACGGTACACTTGCGTGGCAAATAACGACGTTGGTGAACCTGCCATGGCCACTATAGATCTATACATTAGATGTAGGTACCGCTTTATCAAATTCGAGTAATTTTCTTCGACCACGTCACAACAGTTTATAAATAGCATTCGATTATGATTGCGCGGATGTAACTCAAATTCGTGGCCCGCCTACGTTCGAGTTAATTGACTTTATGTACGCCTATATGCACAGAAGTAACGGCGTACACCATTCTGCATACGTTGTTAAACGGTCGTAATTATATTAGGAAATTGCATTCCTCTCTTTAGTATTCCAATCAAATGCCGGCACGATCTAATTGTAATCCCGCGATGCATGTATGCGTTAAATCGTTTATGCGCAGTAATCGTTCTACGTGACAATCATAATTGTAATTGAAAATCACAGTGCGTCGTTTCGTGCATATTTTGCTTCCAATAAAACGTACAGGTTACTTTGATAAACGTTCAACCTATAATTAAATGATTCATCGGGTTAAATGATTTGATAACTAGAAGCGACGATAACTAAAAGGGCCGCTGATGTAAGCACCGATGTCAGTGAACTGTTTCAGAAAAGCTAGTGTTTTGTATACGTACATTTCCTATTCCGAGAATTTGCTGGCAAGAATTATTATTAGATAGAGATGTTCAATGAACTTCTTGCGAAATATTTAATTCTTCAAACTATGTCTCTTTCGTACAATGTTCGATATCGTCCGAATATCAGAGAAAATACAATACGTCCGTTTTTGTTGATTTTGCGACTTTTATGTCGCTGAATGAAAAGATTAAAGCTGAGCTGGAAAGAACTATTCCAAAATAATTGAGATAATTGAAAAGAGCATAACCCGATAAATTGGGAGATATGTGTCTTTTGAAAAGAAATGTTTTATAAGGAACGAATTGTATTAGATCGATCGTTATGTTAGACTAACTTAATTAATATTAGTCTACATAACTAATGATATTCGCATGCTTCGAATGTTTTTAAAAGAGCAACGAAAACACATATTTAATGCTAAAACCAAATATAAAGACGGTTTTAATATAGAATTGGTTGAGCATGTATCGAATAAGTTTATTTAATTTTAATTGACTAAAAGGGAGGAAATGTGACTTATATTTTCCATCTGTGGCGTTCGTTGATTAGAAAGTATAACAAAATTTTTTTATCTGTTTTAACGCATCTGATGTTACGATCGAAAACAACGCAGACAAACCCAGGATCGAGATGACGAAAACATGGATGCACGCACCCGCTGGGATAAGAGTGCAGCTACATTGCGGGGTGACTGCCTGGCCGGAGGCAACGGTGAGCAGTTTTGCGAGACTGCAAACGATATAATTACAACGCTAGTAATTAACAGCCCGTGCAACAATGGGTGTAGCTCGGAGTCAAGCCCGTTTTCACCTTGGCTGGGAATATCTTCGTTATCGGACGTTTAATTACTTCCCAGTTCCGCGCTTGCATTTGTTTTGACTAGATGCCATTGTTGATAAAGAAAAAAGAATCTGTATTCTTCGTTTAACTTTCATCTCGATGTCATCGCTTAACGAGTCTTTTCTCGATATGTAGAAAGAAATCTAGCGCGAGAAGTAATGGTTAGAAATATATAATTCGCACGACAAATACATAAACCTTCGACTGACTCTGCCTGTAGAGCAATTTCTTTGAACCTATCCCTTGAAGTTAATAACGCGTGACGAATCGATCGACGGGAAACGTGACTCGCAATACTTCTTCTTGCAAAGAAAAAAAAAATAGCTACTACGGTTAAATTCTTTGCTGACGCGGCATTTCATCCACACTTGTCTCGAACGGAAAAGATCACCGTGGTGCATTCTGGCGAACGATTTTCTCAGTTACATCATCATACTCTCGATAAATCTACTTGAACCGATGGAAAAAGTTTAATGACATTGATGATTTAACAAAAAGATATAACTGTTTTTTCTTTTTATGTCATCGGATCTATAAATCCGATCTACAGGTGGAATGGTATTTCAACAATAGAAGCGTGAAATATTCATCGAGGATAGTGAAGCACAACGCAGGCAGTGATCACAGTTTAGTGATAAGAAACGTTAGGACGACGGATTATGGTTTCTACCTCTGCAGAGCTTCTAATTCCTTGGGAATTACCGAGGCAGCGGTCGAATTATCGGGTGTCGCGAATCCGCCCGTCTTTAAAAAGACTTCGCACAGCCTCTCTAAGACCTCGTACAATTTCGTCTGGGAGGTTCACAGTTACAGTCCAATAGTTCAGTACGAATTCAGATTTCGTAAATACGTGGTAAGATTCAATGCTTTCAATACTGGTTAATTTATAATTAATATAGGTATATTTTATCTATCAGCTTGTATTCTATCATATCATTGTATTATTTGTACCGTCGTGAATTTTTCAATCTTTAGAACGGCGTTCCTGGTCAATGGTGTAAATTGTACATACCCAGCGGCAACGATGGAAACAGTTTCATACACACATACTCGTTCAAATTGACGGGATTGCAAGAAGCATCGCATTATGAGGCGCTTGTTTTATCGAAAAATCGTTATGGCTGGAGTAAGTCATCGGAAATAATACGATTCGCAACGGAAGGTGCTCGTAAGTACTGCAAATAATTTCTTTCTTGACATAAAAATGATTTCATTTCATTTACGTGATTTCATTAATCTGTATAATTTCTTTTTTCAGTGGACAAAGATAATTACATAACGAACGCGATACAAGAGGATAAAATCGCACCAGGTAACTTTATATTTCATGTTAGTTATTCAGAATAATTATAATTGAAGATACTATAATAAAATATCGTACGTAAAAAATCATTTCTTTCCGTAGCTGTACAACTTGCATCGATGTCCCAACATCCCCCTCTGGATACTGATAACGGCGAATCCTCTGTTACACAAGCAAAAGCAATGACAAATATAATAATGATATTTATATTATATGTTTTCAACATTAATTTTTGTAAGTTGTAAGATACTTGTATAAATTACTAACGTCGCATTAAATTAGGTTTTATTGATTAATGAAGTAGAAACAGAAGAAAGAAAGTATAGTTCTGTCCTATATTAGGATAAAATTTCACGAACATTAAGCTGTTTGAACTTTAAGATTGTAAATAGATTTAACTTACACGTTTAATGATAATCATACATATACATATGTTTTGACTACAGGGAAAATGTATATTTGTGAAGAAGAGAAACTTTTTAAATAGATTATAAAACTATATGTAAAATAAATCATTAAAAATATAATTCGTTGTGATTTACTTTCGAAAAATATTAATCAAACAGTCTTGTAGTCAATCCTTTTCATATCATGACTACGTAATTGTAAATATATACAATATACGAAGTAGACATGACATTATATGGGATATTAACTAAGGACGCAGACGAAACATTGGTCTATGTCCGTACCTTGCCTGTAATAATGACATCGACTAAATACAGGAATCATATGACAACATTATCTAAATACAGGATAGACCCGCTATTATATGAGATTTCGTGCTTCACGTTCTAAAATACTGGTCTTGAAACAAAATCTGAGTGTTTCTATCAAACTAAAACTCTTGTAAAAGAATTGCTAAATATCTGTAATTAATACAAATTGAAATATTATATAAATTTTGTTCAACTTTATGTTTGGCTATTATAATAGAATTATTCTTATCAGCAACTGGCCTTTAATATAAAATAGTACCATAGGAGTGCAAATTTAATTTTACTTGATAAGAAATATAAAAATTATAAAAATAATTATTGTAATAAATCGTTGATGGCGTCAATTTACAATAAAGATTTTAAAATTATTAAATTTTATTTTATTATAAAGGAAACATCACTTTTCATAACATCGATAAAAATTGTCACCTTTCGACCTTAGGAAAAAGTCACCTTGTAATAGGTAAAAACATAAACGAGTTATGCTGGTAAATTGGCCCTGAACTAATAGATACAACTCTAAATTCCTAGATAAACTCCTAGGGTAAAAATTAAAAAAAAGCGAAGTACACGAGCTCAGTTTTGCTTCAACTCCTGTATCGTGATAATTAAAAAAAGGCAAAAGCCTACAAAAAAAGTATAAACTTGCACTTATTGACAATTTAATTATTAATTTATAACATCTAAAATTTATTGTAGTACAATATAAAAATCATTCTTCATGTCGTCGGCAAAAATCATTAACATTTGATCAATTTTGTGTAAGGAGCTGCTGAAAATGGCTATGTCCCATCTCTTATTTGCTCATCTTGGAATAATAAATTGAAAATAATAAGAATACGTATTCTCAATTGAAATTTCTAGAAAATCAGTTCTTCAAAATATTCAAATACAAATATTATATTGTTTTCCTATTTAATTAAAAACTTAAAAATTAAGAAAGGATTAAAAAATATTTTATAAAACAACAGTAGAACGTATCGACTTAGACCAAGTTGAAGTAACAGACTTCCTTTCGAGAATTTAACAAATATAGATCTTTCTATAGGCATATACACGGTACATACGATTCTGCTATAATGTATTATCTTTATCGCTTCCGATGATTGAGTTCAATATATCTAATTTCTACCTTCGTTGTAACAAATCGCAGAGGGCATAAGAAACACTCTGATTTTTTTTAGGTCGGTATTTCAGAATCTGAGAGTTTCTGTTCTTACAATTAATCAATACGTATATCAATTCTGATTACTAATTATATCGAAAATAATTAACTGCCACTAGATTTAATTATCATTCCTACCATACCAATAACGATGATTTCATATTTTATTCTAAACCGATAATGTCGTATCTGATATGAAAATGGTAACCTGGGCTACGTAGTCCCCGGATCGCGGAACACAAATTTATATTGTATGTTAGGTCTATCTTATACCTTGTTTGTGGTAATAACTTTGTGATTTTGTTATCATTAGTTGCACAAATTTCGCAAAAACAAAAGAAAGATGTCACTTCTTAAGTTTAACAGGAATTTATTTGCTATCCTTAAAGTCCAAAGATGTCATATCCACAGTATGTTGCAAATATGTAATGATAATTCTGAAACTATTGTTGGAAAACATGTAAAAGTACAGGTTAGCTGTATCTTATAGTTTTTTAATATTTTGATATTTAATTGCGGATTCAGTCATGTTCTTTCTTTGTATTGAATATTATAAATATTTTTTTATATAGTGTTGATTATTAATATCTCTTGTTATTTGTGATATTAACCTTTGAAACAATTTATTAAAAATAGGGTTGGGTTTATGCACTGAGAAAGATGAAAAATAGTATTTTTATTGATATTACGGATGGATCAACTCCTAATATGTTCCAACTTGTTGTATCAAAATCAAATAAACCAGACAAATTAAGTTATGGAAGTAGTATTAAGGCAGAAGGAAAATTAGCCTTAAATCCAAATGGTAAAGTTGAACTACATACAGATAATATCGTTGTAATTGGTATGTGTGATGTTATGGATGGATATCCTTTTGTTCCAAGAAGACTGTATCATGTGGATTATGTTAGACAGTTTCTTCATTTAAGACCAAGAATTAGAACATTTTCATCTTTATTAAGGATACGTGATATGACATCTGCAACTATTGAAAATTATTTGAGGAGTAAAGGTTATATTCATATACATACACCAATTTTAACTTCAAATGACTGTGAAGGAGCTGGTAAATTATTTTTAGTTAAGCCAGATTGTAAAGATCTATTAAAATCAATGAAAAGGGAAGGTATAGAGGAAGAAGAATCATTTTTTAATACTAAATCTTTTTTAACAGTATCAGGACAATTACATTTAGAAGCTGCTGCCAGGTGAATAGATTATAGGATTTTATGAATAATATTTAAGCAAAGAAAAATTATATACCTAAAGTATGCATAAAACATTTTAGAGCATTTACAAAAGTGTATACCTTTGGACCAGTATTCAGAGCTGAAAATTGTAAAGCAAGATTACATTTAGCTGAATTTTATATGTTAGAAACTGAATTAGCATTTATTAATAGTATTGATAATATAATGATTGAAGTTGAATCATTAATAAAATATGTGGTTAAAGATATACTCGTAAAATGTGCTTCAGATATACATGCAATAGGTGGTTGTGAGGTACAGTGGTTGGATAAAAAATTTGCATGTATAACGTATGATGAAGCAATTAATATTTTACAAAATAATACAAGTTGCTTAGAGATTCCTATTAAATACGGAGCAAACCTATCTAAAGAGCATGAATTGTTTCTAGTGAAACATAACGATAATATTCCCATATTTATTACAAATTGGCCAAAAGAAATGAAACCTTTTTATATGAAAGAATGTAAAGATAATTCTTCAAAGGTGAGTATAGTGAATTTAATAAATTTTGAATTTGATAAATATCTTTTCAAATAATAGTCATTGTAAAGGTATATATGATCCTTTTTTTTAAGGTTGATGCAATAGATCTTTTAGTACCTACTGTAGGGGAGTTAGTAGGAGGCAGTATACGTGAAGATGATTATGAAAAGTTAAAGTTAAAGTTACCCTTAATGTCTAATCTTTCTTGGTACTTAGAACTTCGAAAATATGGTAATGTTCCAACTGGGGGTTTTGGAATGGGGTTTGAAAGATTTTTACAATTTATTTTTAATATACCAAATATTAAGGATACAATCCCTTTCCCAAGGTGGCCCCATAATTGTAGCTTATAAATAGAAATCTCAAGACCTATTGTCTACATGGTTATCCCATAACAAAATATATAACTATACATATAATTATTGTATGCAATTAAAGTATTTAAAAATAAATTTTCTTTTAGGGAAAACGTAAACAAACATTTATATGGAATAATCAGTGTAGAAAACTATTTTAGAAATTTATTAGTTTTTTATTATGCTCTCAACGTCAAATATTACAAAATTATTAGATTAAGTATAAGGAGAAAACAGTAACATCAAATCAGTTTTTTTTTTTCTAAAAATAAGATTTATTGAATACCGAAACAGATCTCAACTAAAGAGTAACTTTTTATTAATACTTGTTTATTTCTTCAAATATTTTTATAGTTAAAAATTTAAATTTCTAAAGTTCTTCAGCAATAGCGATTATCATAAGGGATATTTTAGAGAGGTAAATTTAGTAGGATCATAAATAAGCAACCAAAGGACGTCAGACCCCGAATGATTAACAAGATTTTTTTTTTATACAACAAAATAATTCTTCTCTAGTAGTAACTGTTCTTCTTTACCCAATATCGTCGGGATTAATTTTATGTTGGTATTATGTACATTATAATCAACAATTTTATATCACACAATTTGTACACCTAACTAAATTGGGTAATCTTCCATCATTTCTACGGGACCTCGTTTTCGTGCTTTGTAAAATCAAATTGGGGATGATGCTTCTAGAAAACAATATATCGAATACCATTCAAATGTTTTTACAAAGTACAAACGGTATGAAATTCTCAGTTAGTCTTGTGCATATCAGTATTACATTCCTGACACTTCTCTGTCACGAAACACGATTGCACTCGATATTATTGGGAATGCTACTATATCATATCTCGCTTCTAGTTAGACTGTTTCGATTACATTAAATATGTACAGTTTTTGTTCTCTTTTCACCTTAATTAAGATTTAAAAACTAAATACACGCATACACTTATACAATCACACATTATAACACGTACTTTTAGCTTATACGACGTGATATTTGAAAATAGATGTGATTAATTCCTTTTACTACATTAGCAGTTCAAAGAAATGTTCAGATAAAAATTGTGCATGTGAAATGCAAAAAATAGAAAAGTAAAATACAGAAAAATGAATAATACAATAAAAAAAGAAAGCAAAAAGTTCTGTAATCACATTACATCACGTCGTACAAGCTGCACAAATATGATATACAATGCAACAATACTTAATTTTAAGTAGTGCTAAACATGAATTCATTCTCACACTCCCATACATACATATTTCAAATACATTACATCTACTATTTACATAATTGAGCAGAGTCCTGATAACTCTTGCCCTCTTTCCACAGGAGGTAAATTTGAAAGTTTTCTACCTTGCAAAGTAGGTTTGATAGAAGCAGGCACCAAAGGTTCTATTATTTCTTCAGTAGGTGTCTCAACTATAGGTTTTTCTTTTTCCTTTGAATCTTCTGGCTCTTTATTGATACACAATGGTTTTGTAATATTGATTTTAATTCGAGATGGAGCCGCTGGCATCGCCGCAGGCGTAGAATCCAATTCTACATTCCCGTCTATAGAACTCTTCACAGCTGCGTATGTTGTATCAACCGTTGCAGGTTCAGTTATTATACTTTCTTCAGGATCTATATGTAAAATTATCCCACAAATTTTTAAAAAATTTATTGTATTAAAGTATATATACAGGGTGGTTGGTAACTAGTGGTACAAGCGGAAAGGGAGTGATTTTACGCAAAGAAGTCGAAAATATAGAATAAAAATTTTTTTAATTTTTTTTTTTTTTTTTAATTTTTCCATTGAGACAACGTCCTACAGTGAGATCCGTTATAACGTACCGCACGCGCACGAGCGAAAATTCAAAGTCGATTTTCTCGAAAACAAAGCCTCAAATGAAAAATTTGTATTCTATATTTTCGACTTCTTTTTTCACGTAGAATCACCCCCTTTCCGCTTGTACCACCAGTTACCAACCACCCAGTATATAGCATACAATACGTACCTGGTTCCTGCTCAATAGGTTCTTCTTTAATTTCTATGTTAGTAAAATCGAAATGTTCCACTTCTAATTGTTCCTCAGGTTCGTCAATTGGTTCTTCTTTAATTTTAATATTTTCAAAGGATTTATCCACATTTTCTGTTTCTGGTATTTCTGTTTCGACTGAATCTTCTTTTTCTATACTTTCCATATCAACATCCTCCTTATTACTACATTCTAATTCTTGTTCTTCCATTTTTTCATTTTGTTCAATATCTGCATTATCTTCAATTATAGTTTCCTCCTCTTTAGTTTCCATTTCAGTAGATTCTTCCGGTACCTTATCTTCTATTATTTCATCTGACGGTTCTACTGTTTCAAATTCATTTTTTAATGCTTCCATACTTAATTCATCAGTCTTATTTTCTTCAGCGAATGTTTCATCTGAGCTCTCCTTTTTTTCATCCTCCATTTCCTCTATTGTTTCTTCAAGCGCAGATTTTTCCAAAGCTCTCTAATGGCGTAAAGAAAGCAATATATTAATAAATTAATATACAATATATACAATACAATAAAATATATAATGATACAAATATACAATGGTAAGAACTATAAACGTGCAACAAAATTTTATGTAAATGAACATTTCTTATTACCTTACTTCCTAACATATATATGTGAATTAGAAATTACTTTAAATTAATCATCCAAATTATTTATGTCATAAGATGATGTATGTATTCAATAAAATTTGAATCTTACTAAATAATAAATGTAATCATGACTTTCATTCTTATTTATGCACAAAATATTAAAAATCAATTCATGACAAAAAGAAATTATATGTTATATACATTTCTATAAAAGGAATCTATAAAATTAAAAAGTTAAATAAAATAAAATATATATTGCAGAGTGTACATTACATCTTTCATTGCCTAATTACTTCCACTATATCTATAAGTGCGGAAACTTTCTGCAAGTGCAATATGAAAATATGGATTATAAAGAAGCACATACCACGAGACTCTTTTCCTATTTTTTGCAAGAATGCAACAAATGAAGAATTCATTAATATATTTATATCGATATTATATTCCGATTGACTGATCGGAAATATGATAAAATGTTAACAGAAAATATAGGAAGATATAAGATAAAACCAACCTTGTAATCATCAAGACACAATGGATGATAATTCTTTCCTTCAAAGTTAATTGCTGGTCTTAGATGCCACTCCTCCTTTTCTTCATTATAAAACTGTTCAAATGCATCATGACATACTTGACATCTAGAATCCTCATCAGTTCCAGTGGGAACACTAGGCTGTGAGGCTTCTTGAGGAGAATCCTCGGCCGTGATACCTTCCGTATCAGCCGTCTGTTTTTCCGTTTCAAACCAACTTTGTACTAAACAATGTATATAAGATATTAGGTCTCCCATTACAAAATAGATTATAAATAATAAAAAAAAAAAGTGTTTACCTCTATCTTCTAAATCTTCAATTTCTTCAAACTGTATCCAATCACTAACATCATAATACCAAGGTCGTGAATGAGCCTTCCTTGCAGAATCTCTTTCTCGTCTGTTTTGCCTAAAGTGCCAATCTAAATGATGACTATACCGAGTTGCTAATTCTGGTGCAAATCTGGCACCACAAGAACTACACTGCATGCCACTGTACAATGCTGCCGCAATAGCCGGTTGCTTACTAAAATAAGGAATATTTCCAATTCAAAATTAATGCAAAATACAATAATTAATTTAAAATAGTGTTTTATTAAAATTATACTTACACTTTAAGTGTTTCTGGTTTATCAAATGAAACCGGAATAATTTCTGGTTCCTTCTTTTCTTCCTCTTCTTGTTTCTTTTGTTCAGAAAGATTCGATACAATACCAGTCTCTACTAATCTCTGAAACAGTTCATTCATATTCAGCGGTAATGATAATGGTGGAGCAGTTGTAGGTGGATTTTCAGCTGGTTCAGCTTGATAAGATAATCCAGACGATGGTGCCATTGCAGATGGTAAAGCTGAAGATAACACGTCTAATTGCAAATCTGAAACAAAGCAAATTTTCGCTACAAGTCTAATGCAATATTACACAGAAAAATATACTATATTTCGGTCCACATACTATTTTACATATTACATGATGTGTTGTTACAAATATAATATTTACCCGGTTTAGGAGTAGATCTAAGATCCGAACCATCTTGTGAGGTTGATTCATGTTCAACAGCAGAGAACTGTGTTGGTGTAGAAGCTGCATCCACTTTCGGCTTTTGTGTCAATAGAGGCGGGGTAGGTGGTGCTTCGATAGGTTCTTCACCTTTCATACCTGCTATCTTAACATATCCTGGTCGGACACCTCTAGGCAGTACCGAAAATCTTATAAAATGCTTTTTATCCCTAACAATAATTGGTTTAGGCAGTCCACCGAATTCCACTTTAAATGGCCGCCCATTTAAAAGAACTGTTTGTAACGAGTCTATAAATTCAAGTGTATGAGGTTTCCCTTCAATTTCAAATCTGTAAATATTTAAATTTGTAAGTATTGTTTTATACATCTTTAGTCTAAAGTTTGTAGTAATATGAACACAACTAACATTTGAGGTTTTGCATCTAAAAATACAGGAACCATATTTCGGGCATTAATAATAAGATTAATTTTGGCAACTACTAAGTCTGTTCTCTTTACAGTACCAATCTTAACAAGGGGTGGAGGTCCTTCCAATTTTACGCTAACCTTTTTACCACCAAGATCTACTGTTATTGGCATACCACCGAAATAACACTCATACCACCTATCATCAATATATAACTCTCTCGTTGGTGCACCTAATTTAATTCTGAAAACATAAACAGGTCGATAATATCTTACATTATATATAAATCTGTTAGTCGAGTGCACGACATTAGGATACATACCTATGAACTTCCCCTTCATAAATAAATTCTTTGTAATTATCATTAAATGCACAGGTTATAGTGATTTTATCATCAATTAAAATCCGCCGTATACCATCTTGAAATCCGATTTCTCTTGGATCATCCCAATTCATAAAAACTACTCCAGTTTGACCGTAGTACCTGATTTCACGTGGTATATGCTGTATGTCTATATCTATAGATTTCATAGTATCTCTTGCAATTTCATCTAATAATTTTGAGTCTGGTGGCGGTAATTCACGACTATGAGGATTTGGATTCTTTATCATCGTTGTAGTATAATTTTGATCGCCATCTTCGATATCATACTTCGAAGACGAACTTGGCGATACGTTTCTTGAAGCATTCAATGATGACATATTTGTATTTGATATAAGACTTGTCATTGGTCCATTGTTTATCATCATTCCAGGTCCGTTCATTCCCGGTAATGATATAGGTGGATTAGGCATGCCCATTGGCCCAATTGGACCATTAGGTAATAAATTTGACATGAGCGGACCATTAGGTCCCATGGGTCCCATCATTCCAGGTCCTAATCGTGGATTTGGACCAATAGAATGATTGAAGCCACCGTGATATTGATAGTCGGGTCGCATTGGTCCGAAGTGTCTTGGATTTTGCCATGGACCAACTGGTCTAAAATCTGAATTAAAATGTCCTTGCGGTCCACCGTAAGGAGGTCCCGGCGGATGAGCCCATGGTCCTGGTTGTTGCCATGGTTGATTTTGCCATCTAGGGCCGTTTGGATTTCTTGCAATAGGATGATCTTTGTTTCTCATCATTTCCTTATCACCAGAAGGACTAAATGTAGAAGTACGCTCACCTGGACCCGCTATATCCAAATTTACACCCTTTTCCCATACAATAGAACCTACTTCTTTTTCCTTTCGTTGTGCAGCTCTTAATTTCCGATCTTCGCTCATATGTAAAACTTCTTGAATGAGAGTATTGTATTGAGTTTTAGTAATGGATCCTTGATTCAATTGTTCTGCAGCTTGTTTCATTATTATTTCTATATTCCTGTCTTCATTCTTTTCAGGTTTATCATTTTCTCGACCTCTTCGACCTGATCTGTTATCTTGATCTTCGTTCGATAATGTTCTTCTTCTTTCTTTAGGATCATCCGGAAGTTTGTTGTAAAGCCTCAGTCTACCCAATCTATCTCTGTTACGATCTCTAGCATCACGCTTATCATCAGTATTATTAGCTTGCTTTTCTCTGTCATTCTTTGATGGTGTCTTTAGTTTTGCCCACCCATCTTTGCCATCTTCACCAGATATTACGGGTGGGGGCGGTGTAGGTGGTCGTCCAGCTTTGGGATGAGTTAATGTTCGCAGATCAACGTCTTCATTTCCAAATAATCTATAAAATTAGAAGAGTTACATTAACTGTGCACTATATATTTTGTATAGCCAAGGAAGAAAGAAATAAAAATACATACGCATCGAACTTTTCAGCTTTTGTTTTCTTTACTAATGTAGATTCCATGTGTTCTGCAGTTTGTCTTTTGTTAGTATTAACTGCTGGTGGTAATACACGCAAATCTAAGTCCTCTTCTGAAAAAGATTTCGAAGCAAAGTGAAATAACTCGTATATTATACAAGAATTATATGCGTATTTAATTTTACCAACATATAGGATCATTGCATCCTCTTTTGCATGCTAGTTTTATATCTTGAGAAATAAAAAATGTTTGTTCGAAACAGAGAAATAAAGAATATATTATTCATGAATAAAATATATTTTAATGTTTCGCCTTTGAAGATTTAAAGTAACATTACAGCTGAAATTGTTCCGACGCAAATCTTTAGAGCTAGGGACATCGTTATAACCACATATCATAAAAAATTAACTCACCATTAAATAATGCAAAGTATATGATGCATGTGTGTTTATAAATAATTTATATTTATGTTGAAAAACGTAAAATATTAACTCACTCTTTTCTAATACAGAAGCGGCTGCACCTGGAAGAGGTAGTGTCGCTCTCAAGTCTTCATCTTTGCTGGATGATTCCAAAGTTGGTTCCACAGCAGTTTGAACGTTTCCAGCATTTGCTGGAGAGCGCTCGGGACTAAGACTGCCATCCTTATTACGTCTTACGTAATTTCTTTGTCTAGCATTCGGTCTGATTTCTTTAAATGTAGGTGGATGAGGAGGAGAGACTATCAATGAACCAGATTGCTCCTCCTCAGTAACACCACTAGAATTGCTTAGACTTAAATTGGATTTTGCATCATTGCGCCTAGGAATTCTATATGGAGGGCTTGGACTGCGTTTTCTCGATTTTGTATTCTTTTTTCGATTTTTAGAGTTTTGGAAGGATTGGGGAGAGGTACGCGAGGATGGTGAACTGTCTCCACTATCTTTTTCACGAGATTTGGACCTAACAGGACTGGCATCTCTGTCGACTTTCGGTATTTTACACGGAGATGTTTGAGGTTGTTTAGAGCGCGATTTGTTACCTAGTTTTCTATGTGAGGATTTTGAGGAAGCAGACTTGTCGATTGCCGAAGATGAAGAAGTTCGAGAATTCGAACTCTTCGAGTCTTTCGACTTGGAATCGTTATTTCCACCTCCTCTATTACTCGCAGATAAAGAACTATTGCTACCCATAGATAAACTTTGAGAACCTTTGGAATTATTACTGTTTAGGTTACCACTACTATTACTAGACAATCGAGGGTCTTTCTTTTGACTTGTTCGATGCGACACAGCATCTTTATTTGCGTTACCACTGAAATTTTTATTGTTATTATTATTGTTGAGGTTCGTATTAGCATTATTGTTATTACTAGCGTTTAACGTCGCAGTATCGGAGCCGGCAAGATTTGTCGGAGACTTGTTGATAGTGCTAGTCACAGCCTGTTTCGAAAGTAACTGCTGTTTTAATTGATCTGAAAGTACAGTGTTTGTATGTGCCGCTAACTGCGCTTGGCCTTCACCCCGCGAATCCTTCTGAGTTGGTGTACTTATTCGCTGACGAGGATCCACGCTTGAAACTGGTACATCTTGAGCCGAGGTAGTTTTTAGTCTTGGATCACGAGATACCGGTTTAGCTGATGCTACTGCTATACTACTAGCTGGTGCAATTCGCGGGCCATTGTTCGTTCCTGCATTTTTCAGAAGCGAAGCGGCTGCTGCTGGAAACTTCAAATAGGAAAACTACTGTTAAAAAATAATACATAACGCAATAATTTTGCTTCATAGCATTTTGTGGCACAATGATGAAAATGTATAATTTAAATAACTACCTGTTTTGCTACTTGCTTTGATGCTTGACTTGGCACAGTGGTTGCAACAGGTTTCCCTTGCGTGACAGTTTCTGTGCTTGGCGTAATATGTGTTGTAACTGCAACCTATTCAAAGAAAAAATAATAAAGTTTGGTTAAAATTAAAAAATGCAGTTAAAAAAAGATTATTTTTTAACTCACCAGTTCAGCTTTTAAATTTCCAGCTTGTTTATCAAGTTGCCGCTGTTGTTGTTCTAAATTAGCTTTAGCTTGAAGTAATTCTAATTCAATCTTTTTTTTCTGTAGTTCTATCAGTTCTCGCTGTTTCTTTAATAATTGCTCTCGCATTGCTGCTTCCGTTGGTGTCACAGGATCACCTGGTGGAAGCTTAACAGGTGCTACAATTGGTTGTGAGACAATAGATGTTGCTGATTGTTGAGGCTAGAAATAAAATTGTATGAATTACATTTCAAGTATGAAAATATATTATCTAATCACATATTCGTTATTTATACATATATTTCAAGCAAATAAGTTTATTAAACTAACCATTGAAAAAAAACGAGGATTAACATGGATAGATCCAGAAGAAACACTAGTAGGAGAGGCAGTGATTGGCCAAGCAGGATCAATACTTTGCACTCGTACATCCAAAGAAAATAATTTCTTTGCTGGAAATACATCATTCCATGTTTGCCTCAATTTCCACATGCTGGCTCTTGTATTTTCATCCACCTAATTATTTATACAAATAATACTGAGTTTTATGTTTCTCCTGTCTTCAGAAAATTTTAAGCTTTACAGTATAGATACACAAAGTACAATAACCTGATATTGACTAAATGATTATCTTATAGATCTACGGAATGTAAGTCTTACAATTGCAATACACTTGTTTTTTTTCAAATATAAATATAGTATAAGACCAAGCAAATTACTTTAAAATAAAACAAGACTATACATATTTTAAACAAAAAAAAATAGAAATGATTAATATATATTTTTAGATAATATGCATTTTTCAAATAGTAGTTAGTAAACATACCTTTTCAAACACTCCACAAAAAGTATTTACAATATTTTGAGTGAAGAGATTTAAATATGCTCCATTAACATTCTTCACAATCGAATCAATCAAGTAAAGGACAGGTAATTTGATATCACTTCTCACCTAAAAGAACATAATATAATGTATATGTATCTAAATTTATAACAATAAACTTAAGCTATTATTTCACACCATAATGTATACACAAAGGTGACATAAATACAATTGAAAAACAAAGAAGAAAAGGTGATTATACAAATTTCATTTATCTTTATTTGTTTTATTTACTTTTGTTATATTTTAAATAAACAACGGTATGAAATACAGCTTTGCTAGTTTTAACTATACATATACATTATACATTAACTATAATGTATAATTCATAAATATTTAAAAAAATGAGACATGTAAATTTCCGAAACACCAATCTCTTATAGATAGTAAAAAAATAATATTAAATAAGCATGTAACAATGTAAACAATATATTTTATAATGTACAAAACAACTTATATACTATTTGAACTAATATATTACAAGAGATAAATAACCTTTTGTAGATGATTCTCAACAGCTTGTACAATTGCTGGTGCATGTTCTATGTTATCTTCAGCCAACATGGTAAGCATATTAATTAATGGTTTACTGTTAATAGTCAAATCAGACAGCGATGAGATATACTCATCCGCTATTTCCTTAGACTTTGTTGATGTCATGATGTTGTGTTGCCAGTTGATAAATGCAACAAATCTTGGTCAAATTGACAGTGGTAATTATACTGTGAAATACAAAGAAACAGGTATTAGGAACAACAACATATTTTTTAATATATGAAGGCAATAACATAAACACATAACTCTTATTGATCTTTTATTAAAATAACATATTTAGTGACAAGAATTTATCAATTCTTTATTATGCAACTTTAATAATTGTTTTAAAATATTCATAATGTGCAATATATCATACAAAAGTTTGCTAAATTTAAAAAATATTTTATAAAAAGAACTAAATATAAAAACTACAAAATTATAGAAACATTAATATATCCATACATTGAATGGTTACAAATTCACATGTACGCATTCTACAACTTTGGAAAGTAATAACAAATTATTAACATTATAATTCAATGGACAGTTAAATAATTATTGTTTGTTACATATTTGTGAGATTACAATAAAATTGGAAAATTTTAATATACAAAAAAATATGGAATATTCTAATCAAAATTATTTGTTATATAAATAAGAATGTAGTGCACAACAAAATCTTTATTTGATATTAATTCTTGACTTTTTATGGTTAGACCACTCCATTTTTACTGAATTGCGATATATATAAGACAGAAAAATTGGACATGTATACAATGTCTTAAAATTCAGCTTGTATTAAACAAATTAATATAATCAATCTTAAAGCATTAACCTGAACAAGAATTAATACGTTATGATCTCTATTTATGTAATATTATCTGAAATCTTTTTACAAAAGATTGATAGACGTCATATACACATATCGATTTTTTCACTGTTTTAGCAATTATGCACTTTCCAAAAGTTTTTTTTAACACTACTATTGCAATATCCATGCACGTTCTAGAAGATCAGCACAAATACCTAAGTGTACACGAATAACTAACACGCATCTGGATTTCCTTAACGCCTGACTCGAGCAAGCTTGAACGACATTGATACTATAACTTCACGATCTATAATGAGTTTTACCGAGAACACTATAAGCGACACTGATTAACATTTACCTTTTTAACGCATTTCGAAAAAACAGAAATATCCCGAAACACGATTATTTTGACTTTTCGCGATAATCACGCGGACACTACTGCTACGCCAAACGGGATATCCACGTAAAATGGCTACCATTCCTTTGTACCTTCTAACGGGATTACAAATATACAACGCTCATCGTGATTGGATAAATTTCTTACTCTGTCGGTTGAATTTCTGTAAAGAACCAATCACATATTCCGTTGCAAAATACAACCAGTTTGCTTAGTATACTAGAAGTTCACAATTTTCCGCACGTGTCGCTAGTGTGCAAAATGGAAGCATATAGATGCGTTTTCATTGAGACGATTCTTATGAGTAATTTATATTGAGACAAAACGACAAAATGAAATTACGAAGTCTATTGAAATTTATTTAATGAATTATTAGAAATACTTTAAATGTTTTCTAGAATTTAACTGTTAATTATTTAATTGTAATAGATAAGTAAAATAATTTTTTTATTTCATAAATATATTATGTATAACATTATTACCTATTATATTGCAAATAGCTATTATTAATTATTATTTTTAATTTTACAATTATTTAAATATTATCTATACAATTGTAACATACAAAAAACGAAATGGAGTAAAATTATTTAAGAATAAAATAAGAAATGATAGGGAATTTTGAAGTTTATACATATATATGTATGTACAATAGGCAACTTCAAAATTGTATTTTTTCTAAATCATGATAACGTCATAATTGAATGGCGGGGACGAGAGAAAACGTCATTTTGACAGAATGGCAGAAAATCTGGAAAGTTAGTCACGATTTCTGTTAAGTACTTGTTTCTGTGTTTATTTTATCAAAATGAAACATTGTGTATTCGGTAAATCGTAAAAATAGAAAATACCGAATAGTGTCACGAACAGTTTTCATTAAAGTTAATGAAAAAAAAGTGAATTTCATTAAAAAGAAGTACATTATAAAATTTCGGTCCATCGTTACAGTGAACGCTTGCGGAAATTGTACGTGTCGTGCTTGCAGATGCTTCGTTAGTTTTGCATAGGGTTTCTGACCGTAATACGGTACGAATGTGATGGAGGATTACAAATTTCTCTTTAAAGTTGTGCTCGTAGGAAATGCGGGTGTCGGCAAGACTTGCCTCGTGCGCAGATTTACCCAGGTATATATGCATACACATTTATATGATTAATTAAATCATATTAGTTATTAACAAAAGCATAAAAAAATTTGTCATAATAAATAAATTCGATTAATTTACATACTTTCTATGTAAACTGTTCCATCTGTTTTTGTGATATGATAATGCCTTATATGGATGGTCCAGTTAGAAAATAATACTCTAAATATGCATTCTTATTTATTAATATATACATTTGTCTTATAGGGATTATTTCCCCCAGGCCAGGGTGCAACAATAGGTGTTGATTTTATGATTAAGACTGTAGAAGTAGAAAATGAGAAAGTTAAGGTATGCATGTGATGTAATGCATTATGATTCATCCAATATATACAGATATACTTTTTCAGAATAATTTTGTGCTGTGCATACTTAATATTGTTCTTCTTTTAGCTTCAAATCTGGGATACTGCCGGTCAAGAAAGGTTTCGTTCAATAACACAAAGTTATTATAGGTCAGCTCATGCTTTGATTTTGGTTTATGATATTTCCTGTCAACCTACATTTGATTGTTTACCAGATTGGTTAAGAGAAATTGAAGAATATGCAAGTAATAAAGTTCTTAGGATATTAGTAGGTAAATAATATATGTTATTTTTCATCAAATTTCTCTGTTTAAGGCTTTATTCTGAAGAAAATAGAGTTTGAACATGTTTAGTTAAGAATCAGTCTAGCACACATATATGATAAATTTTCAAACTTATTTTTCTCTGAAACAAAGCATCTTTAAAAGAGTTTTGTTCTACATTTCTGACTTATTTTCACATATAGAGTAACTTCTTGTCAATTATTTAGTCTTGTCTAATCCAGAATTACCCATGTTTAAGTAATCATAATAAGTATATTATATTGATAAATTTTCAATCTCGACTTTCTTGAAATCTAAACAGAAAATCAAAAAGCTTTATTCTATATTTTCATCCACAAGGAATCATATTGTGTCTATTTTTACACATTATTTAGCCAGACTCTGTATATTAAATATATTTAATTATTTCTTTAGGTAATAAAATTGATCGAGAAGACAGAGAAATACCAACACATGTAGGAGAAGATTTTGCACAAAGACATGGGATGTACTTTTTAGAAACTTCTGCTAAAGAAGCAGAGAATGTAGAACGGCTATTCATGGAAATAGCAGCTGAACTTATGGAGGTAATAAGATGACAAATCTCTTTCATAAATAATTTTTATTTGAAGATTTAACTGTAATCAAATTGATATATTATTGTAGCAAGCACGCAGTAAAGAACTACCTAGATATGAAACAAATGCAACTTCTATAAATGGAAAAACAACATCAATTGGTGATACAAGTAACTGTGGTTGTAGTCGACTTTCTTAACTAGCTTTTATATCTATTATTAAGTCATTCAGAAAATGCATAATTTCAGTTGCTAAATATGTACGTAGAACACTATCATATAATTTTTATAGAGTACAGGGATTGAATGCAATATTAGTCAATCTTCTGCCACTAAATAAAAAAAATTCTAATATTAGAACATCTTTGATATTATATGTTAGCATCTAGTGTTATATCATGCAGATTATATTGACAATTTTGTTGCAAAAAATATATAATATTTAAGATTAAAACGAAGTTTAAGTATGTTGATAAATATTTGTTCTCATATGTGTTCTTATAGATATTAACTAAAGTCTTTTTGTTATAATTTTATGATTGCATTATTTGAATAATAAATAAGTTGGACGCCTGTTTTTTGACATTTAATGTTGTGCCCATAAATGGAAGTTTATTATATGTTCTATAATATTCTTATTATGTCAGAAAGTACAAATAAGTATTTCATATTTGGTGACTGAATATGAAGTCATTACAAATATAAGATTTCTACTAAAAAATGTAAGCCTAATATCGTCCAAGATTTTTCCAAATCCGCAGTATACACAAAAATGTTTGCTGCTTTAAAAGTCAAGTGAAACTTAAAATGAAAGCAAAGTTCCATATATGTACTATTTATTATAAATAGTAAAAATTGTTATGAATAATTTTTTACTTGATCATTGCTTATTATAATAAGTGTGACTATGATTATGTTAGCAGCATTTACACAACCAAAGTTTTGTTGTATCTTTTAAGATTTTATTTATAATTCTGGCAGAATTAATGCTTGTCCCGTCTATGCATTGTTCGACGTTGTATTTTATAGATTTTTATTAGTATTTATGTTTATAAATAAGACATTTGTTGTTCGTACTATTATATCAATAACACAATTTTTTAGCACATCACTCTAGTCTTTATACCTTTTTATATTTTAAATACAAAAAATGAATAATAACTTATACCATCTCATGTTTTTTATGATTACATTATTACATAATGGGTCACCTCCACTTTTTATAAGTTTTCATTAAGAAAATTAAATATATGTACATTATGTATTTATTTTCTATATTTCACACAATTTAAAAGTTGAATACTTATAAAATAAAATCATGTATGGATATTCTTCACGAACATATTTGAAATTGTTTATCTGTATTTGTATTGATAGCTGCACATCATATAGTTTGTATTAATATTAGATTACAATGCGTAGGGAAATAATAAAACATTTCATGTAATTTCTCAAAAAGTTTTATTTAGTGTGTTTAACTTATTTCAAATATATAACGACATTGTATATTGTATTACTTAAAGTTGTTGTGATTTTTATATAATTATGTTGTTTTAACAGCATAAAGTTTGTAAGTAGATTTTCAAATTACTGTCTACTCGCAACTACTGTGCAATAATATTTATAGTTTTAAATAATATAAAACATGCATAAAAATTTACAATAAAATTATACTGATAAGAACATATCAGTTTGTGTACAGATAAAAGATAATTATAATAAGCCTGATTTTTAATTTGATTAAACAAAACTCGACAAGAAGATGTCTTATAACAAAAATATTGAACCTGTGTATTGTTTGAAACGTAGTCTAAAATATAGAGATAATATATATTCTATGTTATACAAACCGATCGATAATAGACTTAAAAGGTACTATAACAAATGACAAACGATTTTGTTTCGTTCTATAACATTTTTTATTTATAAAACTATTTTATACGAAATGTGTTCACATTTTATATCTAATATACACATAATGTAAATTAAAATATATTGCAATTGGGTATCAGAATGAATTATGTTATAGAAAGTATACTCCATATTATTCTTAATTGGCAAGATTTGCAACGCTCTCCTGCCATATAAATTTGTTGTAAAAGTTTCAAAATTTCACTTAATAATGTTCTACATAAATAAATAAATCAGAAATATATGTACATTCATTTAAAAGGTTATTCCTTCCAAATGAATATGATTATTATACTATTAAGATATATATATATATTTATATATGTATAATTGTAACTTTACTATTTACTTCGTACTATAAAATTCATTTAAGTACAAAGTGAATAAGATTAGTATCTATAATTTAAATTTTCACTATACATACTGAAAAAAATTATTTAGCTGTACTTGCTGAAGAGATAATTCAAATAATTTTTTTTGTATAGATAAATTTAAAGCATCTGGATGACCTTCACTGCGACAACAATTATCTATATATATACCACCACAATTCTCAACTGCTTTATTTACAGCTGCATAGACAATTGGAGTAGCCCCTTGTCTGGGAGTCTAAAAAAAAATTTATTATTCTAATTATAATTATAATACAGTAGAACTTCGTTTATCCAAACTGCTTGAGGGACAAAGTAGAATTTGAATAAGAGCTACTGCTATGAGCTTCAATAATAGAAGTTGACGTTCAAACTGAAGTTGAACAACAATTTTAACCCAAATTGTGTTAAATTATATATCAATTTAAACAAAACAGATGGATATGTTGACTTCAGAATATGCGTACGTATAATTGAAACTACACTTGAGCATAGTTTAAATGATAGAGACTCAGTTACGAGTTCATATAACTGACGGTATATAAAAACTTGTTCCTATAAACGGGCTTCGAAGTTTTACTGCATTTGGATACATTTACCTTAAAAAAATATTGAGTAATTGATTTCAATTTCCAAATAAAAGAATGTATAAAAAGTTCTGTATATACTACTCCAGGATGTACAGAATAAACTTGTATGTAATACTGCTTTTCTTCTAGAAGATGCTGTAATCCTTTTGTAAATATTTCTTGTGCCAATTTGCTTTGTGCATATGCAAATTTAGTAAGGAACTTTCTCCTAATTAATGAAGAGAATTTACATCAATGAATCTATGAATTGTAAAAGAGAACCAATATGAAGTGCAAAATAGAATGATAATATAGTTGTTAATATACTTGTTGTTAACATCATTGAAATTAACTTCCCCCAAGAGGTGAGCACAGGAAGTAACATTAACAATTCTACTACATCGTTCAGGATGTCCACCAATTTTCAATAATGGCAATAGTAGTGCTGTTAATAAAAAATGTGATAAATAGTTTACAGACCACTGTTTTTCAAAGCCATCTATTGTTTCTTCATAAGGACTAAACATGACACCAGCTACAAATAGTAAAATTATACTAATTTTGATTTAATAACCTTTTACATATTTATGTTATTTACTTATTAATTAAGTTACCATTATTAATTAAGACATGAATCTGTTTATAGTCTCTTTTTATCTCCATAGCAAATTGCTTTACAGACTTCAAAGAAGTATTATCAAGTTTATATACTTTTGCTTGTCCACTCTTGACACCAGATTCTCTAATTTGAAGAATAGCATTCTCACCTGCAGAAGGTGTCCTACAAGCTGAAAAATTTTTTATTTTAAAATTTATATAAAATATTGAAAGAAATAAATTTCATAAATAAATGGAACTTAGTTAGTTTTTAAACTTACCAATTATCACTTCCATATCAAGTTCTAAAAACATTTTTACTACTTCAACTCCAATCCCCCTAGACCCTCCTGTTACAATTGCAACTCTTCCTGGTTGAGGTAAACAATCTTGAGAAAGGAAAGGAAATATATATACATCAAAATATCATAATTTCTTATTAATTATAAACATTTCATTAATACATTTCATATTATCTTAATATTTATCGACTTTTTTTATTAATATATACTAATAGTTTTTTTATTTTTTTCTTAAAAAATACATTTAGTTACATAATGTTAACAGATTATTATAATTTTTATTGCCAGCAGTTTCTTTTTATAAAGACATAAATTCTAATATACTGCTTCCACGTCATACCCTAAATTTTAAACCTATAGAAAATTTTACAAATGCACCAAACATATTTAACACTTACCATTTTTATTTCTTTTGCTCTTTATCCATGTATTTATGAGGTCTTTGATAGCTAGTAAATTATATTTTACGTTCCATAATAATTCTTCGACTATCAAAGGGCGATTTTGTCGTAACTTATGATACACGAAACCACTTGCAACTATAGTACAAATCGTGCCGATGAGCAGCATTCTTCTAAATTTACTTTTAGCAATTTAAAAAGATTTATTTTCTTTTTACAATTTTGAAGACAAATTAAATCTTGTGCTAAAGTAACGATTACGGGTAAAGCAAAGAATCGAGTTAAAATAAAAGTCGAGTATTTTCTTGCTTCGCTCCTTTATACTTCCGTATGTAGATTAAAAATATTTGTACCGTTATTTTCATACTCCCAGTGTATACTTTGCATTTGTTAAGTGTAAATGAAGAATGTTTTTCAGATGTATTCATGAGCGTGTATATTACATCATATAATTCGATTTTTCAATAAAAACATTAGTTTCAATTTTATATTAATTATAAAGGAAATATATCTTCATTAGGTATTACTTTAATATTTATTTAATTTAAACGATAACTGTAATATCACAATTTACGATTATGATATTACGGTTATTGCTTATTAAAAAATGATTAAAAAGCGTTTTACAAATCATATTTCCTTACTTAAATCGAATTTACTAATAAATAAGAGTCAAATGCTCTTTTTATCATCGTTCCCACGAATAATGTGTTGTAAAGTATTCATTTTTAATTAAAATATCTCATAACCTTCTAATTCTCAAAAATATCCTTCAATCTATAATACATCTTCATTAATAAAGATTGATTAAAAATACATATCTATAGATCGCAATAATTTTTTTGAATTATTAAAACACAAGTGCATATAATATCAATGCGTGTAGTTACAAATCAAAATTAATTACAAATTAAGATAAATGATTACTTATGCTATAATAATATACTAATAAATATGTATTTACGTTGCAGATAATGTACGTAATGAATGCATCGGTAAAAGTTATTATTTCTAAAATGTAAAAAATGTTAAAATAAAAACACCGTTTACATAGCGTATTTTTTTTCTTCAAAAACCAATTGTTTTATAATTCAATAAAATACCAGTAGAGTGCGGTAGGCAACGGATAACCACATCCACACCATCTATCAGAGAAGTTAGAAATCTTTAACTCGAAACTCAAAGTAATTATTAAGATATCTGAGGAAATTATACATATGTAGGTAGCAAATTTACGCAGATGCACTACGTTATTGTATTCATTGCAATTTTCGTTTATGCAAGTGTTTGTAGAAATTGAAATTTTTCTATTTAGTGAACAAGCGTTTAATTACAAAGTAAGTACTATTTAAATGATTACAATTGAAAAATAATTCATTGATACAGAATATAGTTTGTAAATAGGATTTTGATACCTAATAAAAAATTGGGTTAAATATTTCCTAAAAGCATTCACTTTTGTTTATATCTTATAGGATTTAAAACTTTTCCTAATAATAGTAAAACTAATAAATTTTTAACCTATATATGGAGGTATTGTATATTTAACATTTTATTCAAATTAGTTGCTTTCACTTTAGAAAATAGGACGCAATTTACATATTTTTGCCATATTTTTGAATGCGTTTTTCAATAATTATTTTAAATGTAATGAAAATGTGAAAGATTTCATATAAATGATACAGAATCTAGAAATTGTAACGTTTGAATTATCTTTAATATACAGAATGGCAGATACTACAAGTGCAACACCAGAAGATACTTCAGTACACATGGAGAAAGGCTGGTTTGCTTTGAAGCAACACATCATTGATAATAAGATTAAAGTTGGATTATGGGTTACAAGACTTTTCACTCTTATATTTACTATTGGTTATATCATTCCAATATTTGGGTATGTTGTTACAAATTATTTTATCATATGAATCAGAAAATTAAATTTTGTATTTTATATTTCAGTAATTCTTATAATATTTATTATAAAGTATTAATGAGTAATGCAGCAACTAGTGCACTACGCCTGCACCAAAGAGTGCCACATGTTCAATTGAATCGACAATTTTTGGAACATTTATTTATTGAAGATTCCTGCCATTATTTATTTTATTCTTTAATATTCCTCTATACTGCTCCTGTTACATGTATCCTTTTTATATGATAATAGATATAAAGTAAGACACTTCTTGGCTTAGATAGATTTGTCACAAAATGTAATAGAATTATTTTTCCTCAATTATTAATTAGTGGTGTTAACTCCTATATTTTTATTTGCATTGATGCATTTTGCTAGTGGTTCTCTTACATTGCTTGATGTAAGTAAAAAGATTTCATTTTTCAATGCTGAGTCATATCATGCTAACATAACTCTATGATGCACAGTCATCATTGTGGTAACTAGTAGTTATTTTGTTCTTTTTTAATTAAGTGTTTAGGACAAAATAGCTGGTGGGGAGCACGCCTGTTAATATCTCTGGTGGAGTTTCAATCACGAAATATTTTGCGACTTTGTGCATTATCTGAGATAATCATCTTACCTTTCACAGTTCTTCTTGTATTTACGTACGTATTAACATTTATTAATTTTCTGAAATTAGATATACAAATAATTTATAAAAGCAACTACTTACAGGGGACGTGCCGGTTTATTGACACCATTTATTTATTTCCAATTCTTAAAATTCCGTCTCGCATCACAAAGAAATCCTTTCACCCGTAATGTTTTCTATGAAATCAGAAATGGGCTAAGTTCAGTCTCAAGGAAACCAACAATGCCAGTTATAGTGCGACGAATAATTGAAGGTCTATTATCACTTACACAACAAATGGCTCCTGTGCGTCAGTAATTTTTCAGTTAAAACAAGTGTATTAAATAATAAAAACAAATTTCCTAGGGTTCTAGGGTCCATGTAATAATAATTTCATATAAATGAATGACAAATTGAGTGCAAATGTAAAAAACAACAAACTTATGATCTGTTATTCAAAATGAATATGAGAAATACCAAATATTTAAAAATTTTAATTAATATTTGTGCCCCTTTTTGATCATAAATGATAACAGGTTTTTGGGGACTGTTTCATACAGTTTATTAAGGAATTAGATTTAGGATTTATTTACTAAACACCAAAATAAGTATATAAATAAATAATTATAATAATTGAATTTTTAATATTTCATGATCTCTAATATCGATCTGCAATAAGATTATAATTATGTACTTTTAAATCATATAGAATTTAAATGAGTGCATAGTACAATGTGTTCCATACAATGAATATATATAAAATTTAATCTAATGTATTGTATTTTTCAGTTCTTATAATTCCAATATTGTTACTTAGTTATTAAACAATAATTAAATTTGCATTATAATATATGGAGAGAACTATGGCAATATTCATTAACGTGTATTAAGTTGTAACATATAAAATGTTAAATTTCGTGGTTTCAATTTTTTAAATCTTTCTTTCTAACAGTTATTCTTATCTTTGTAACTTATTTCATATAACATTTTCATTTTTACGTGTATAAATGCATCTACTTTAAAACTCAGTGGATTAAAAATAGACACCTTATATGTTATAACACAATATGTAATATTTCATACTACTAGATATATTTTCGCATCTTTTTAAAGCGTCTTTGATCGTTTACACTGACCCCCTCCACTTTATTCGGGAAGGAATCAATTAGTATCAAAAACATATTAACTAAATAATGTTTTCATTATTTCACACAAATATGGGTCATTCCATGGATTTCCTGGTAAAGCGATATGTAGCAGTGGATAGTTGTCTCAGTCATAGTTATTCTTCAAAGATAATTTAAAATAATTTTATTACAAATGAATGTCATTTAAAAATTATCCTCAAAAGCTATTTAGAATAAAGTTTATTTAACATTTGTATATAAATTACACCGCAAGTGGTATTGGTTGTGGCAAATCCTTCGATGCTTTCACTTCAGATGTTGGTTGTGAAGGAAACACCTCATCTTTTGGTTCAACAATCGACACAGAATCTGGGAGAGGTTTTTTAGGGCCTGTCTTGCCATGAGGATCATAAGGCAGCATAATCTTCACTTTGATACCAAGTACACCTAACAAGAAATAACAAATTAAGTTAGAACCTGTTTTTATCATTAATTTTTTGCCAAACATACCTTGTCGAAGCAGGACATGACGGGTTGCTGTATTTACATATTCATTGGTTGGTTCTCCAGAATGAATCATCAAACCATCAACAAATTTCATGGACTTTGCTCTCTGTCCACGCAATTTGCCACTAACAACCACTTCGCAACCCTTTGCTCCTGATTCCATAATAAAGCGGAGAACTCCATAGCAGGCTCTGTAATTGCATAGAAATAGTACAATTTATGTACGAGAAGTTTACATAAATTATATAAATGTTTAAACTAACCTTCGTACAGCTAAACCTCCAATTAACTTGAAACGCAGAGACTCAGCTTGCGCGATAGCGCAAAGACCTCGAGTCGCAACTTTCTCCGCATACAACTCAATGTTCTGTGCTTCCTTAAAGTTAAATCGCTTCTGAACCACAGAAGTTAATTCTCTTATTCTCCGACCCTTTTCCCCGAGAACGCTCTGCGTATGCGTTGCCAGCAATATTATCTCCGTTCGATGGGGAGTAACACGTACCTCTACCCCTGAGTAGCCATCCTCCGAAAGTTCACGAGTTAAAAACTCGTTTAATTCTGCTTTGAAGACACCGTCTCCGACAAACTAAGAAACAGAGGTAATTACATTTAATATACACGATTATAAAAGGTTGTAAATTAACAAGTAAGTACGCGTCTATTAATATAAACGTAATTTAACCGAATGTAAAGTAGAACATTGGCTAACATATTTCGTTTAATATGATAATGCACATAAATTATTTCAATGTCCAAGGAATATTAAAAATGTTTGAGACATATGGTGTAGGTTACGTGTATCAAACGAAAACACCACGAATGTATTCATTTCATACGTCATTTATGTTTGTTTTTGGACAAAATATTCCTTATATAATTTTAATTATCATAACGGACATCATATCTTCACAAATCATTAAACATAAATTATGAAAATATAATAAACCTTTCTTTTTTTCGAAATAGAACGGCCGTCCATGTTTGACGCTGAGAACACGATAGGAGTCGAAGACGGAAAAGGCACAACTGGAAGCGGAAATAATACTTTAGCACGTTGTACATGATATCATGCGAGCTTTAAATTAATGTTCCTGGTAAAAAGACATTGGTTATAAATATCTACAACAGGTGTCCCTTTTTCACAAAAAAATGTTAACACTTTTTTTTCAATATAAGAAAATTAAAATCGAAGTAGTTTAATATTATTAGCAGATTCATGAGAACAGAAGGAAGTTAAGAAAAACACTAGATTTTTCAAACGTACTTTTTGTATACAATATACGGCGAAATATCTAAACGCATTCTTTGGAATTATTATCCTATAAGAAATATGCATGTCGTTAAACGATAAGTTCACTGGATAACGCTTACCCCTAACGTGCTACTTGTTTGTATGTAAAAAAGGGACAAACATATTGTTGAGCACAATTTTACGTAAAACAGTAATGTAACAGCATAAATGTAATAAAAGAACACTTTGGAATAACATGATATATAAAGAACTATTGTAAAAGAATAAATATTTTTTTTATGTGAGTTACAATAGAAGACAGATCATTTTATATATTTTAATTTTTACGTGTATAAATGTATTTACTTTAAAACTCTTTGAATTAAAAACAGGGGACACTTTATATGTTATAACATAATACATAATATTTTGTATCACCAGATATATCTTCATATTTTTTAAAGCGTCTTTGATCGTTTACACTGACCCCCTCCACTTTATTCGGGAAGGAATCAATTAGTATCAAAAACATATTAACTAAATAATGTTTTCATTATTTCACACAAATATGGGTCATTCCATGGATTTCCTGGTAAAGCGATATGTAGCAGTGGATAGTTGTCTCAGTCATAGTTATTCTTCAAAGATAGTTTAAAATAATTTTATTACAAATGAATGTCATTTAAAAATTATCCTCAAAAGCTATTTAGAATAAAGTTTATTTAACATTTGTATATAAATTACACCGCAAGTGGTATTGGTTGTGGCAAATCCTTCGATGCTTTCACTTCAGATGTTGG
Source organism: Bombus vancouverensis nearcticus (assembly GCF_051014615.1). Classification (NCBI taxonomy): domain Eukaryota; kingdom Metazoa; phylum Arthropoda; class Insecta; order Hymenoptera; family Apidae; genus Bombus; species Bombus vancouverensis. The sequence continues at coordinate 12,758,812 of NC_134916.1, read as the reverse complement.
TTGTGAAGGAAACACCTCATCTTTTGGTTCAACAATCGACACAGAATCTGGGAGAGGTTTTTTAGGGCCTGTCTTGCCATGAGGATCATAAGGCAGCATAATCTTCACTTTGATACCAAGTACACCTAACAAGAAATAACAAATTAAGTTAGAACCTGTTTTTATCATTAATTTTTTGCCAAACATACCTTGTCGAAGCAGGACATGACGGGTTGCTGTATTTACATATTCGTTGGTTGGTTCTCCAGAATGAATCATCAAACCATCAACAAATTTCATGGACTTTGCTCTCTGTCCACGCAATTTGCCACTAACAACCACTTCGCAACCCTTTGCTCCTGATTCCATAATGAAGCGGAGAACTCCATAGCAGGCTCTGTAATTGCATAGAAATAGTACAATTTATGTACGAGAAGTTTACATAAATTATATAAATGTTTAAACTAACCTTCGTACAGCTAAACCTCCAATTAACTTGAAACGCAGAGACTCAGCTTGCGCGATAGCGCAAAGACCTCGAGTCGCAACTTTCTCCGCATACAACTCGATATTCTGTGCTTCTTTAAAGTTAAATCGCTTCTGAACCACAGAAGTTAATTCTCTTATTCTCCGACCCTTTTCCCCGAGAACGCTCTGCGTATGCGTTGCCAGCAATATTATCTCTGTTCGATGGGGAGTAACACGTACCTCTACCCCTGAGTAGCCATCCTCCGAAAGTTCACGAGTTAAAAACTCGTTTAATTCTGCTTTGAAGACACCGTCTCCGACAAACTAAGAAACAGAGGTAATTACATTTAATATACACGATTATAAAAGGTTGTAAATTAACAAGTAAGTACGCGTCTATTAATATAAACGTAATTTAACCGAATGTAAAGTAGAACATTGGCTAACATATTTCGTTTAATATGATAATGCACATAAATTATTTCAATGTCCAAGGAATATTAAAAATGTTTGAGACACATGGTGTAGGTTACGTGTATCAAACGAAAACACCACGAATGTATTCATTTCATACGTCATTTATGTTTGTTTTTGGACAAAATATTCCTTATATAATTTTAATTATCATAACGGACATCATATCTTCACAAATCATTAAACATAAATTATGAAAATATAGCAAACCTTTCTTTTTTTCGAGATAGAACGGCCGTCCATGTTTGACACTGAGAACACGATAGGAGTCGAAGACGGAAAAGGCACAACTGGAAGCGGAAATAATACTTTAGCACGTTGTACATGATATCATGCGAGCTTTAAATTAATGTTCCTGGTAAAAAGACATTGGTTATAAATATTTACAACAGGTGTCCCTTTTTCACAAAAAAATGTTAACATTTTTTTACAATATAAGAAAATTAAAATCGGAATAGTTTAATATTATTAGTAGATTCATGAGAATCATTCATGAGATTCATGAGAAGAATTCATGAGAATAGAAGGAAGTTAAGAAAAACACTAGATTTTTCAAACGTACTTTTTGTATACAATATACAGCGAAATATCTAAACGCATTCTTTGGAATAATTATCTTATAAGAAATATGCATGTCGTTAAACGATAAGTTCACTGGATAACGCTTACCCCTAACGTGTTACTTGTTTGTATGTAAAAAAGGGACAAACATATTGTTGAGCACAATTTTACGTAAAACAGTAATGTAACAGCATAAATGTAATGAAAGAACACTTTGGAATAACATGATATATAAATAACTATTGCAAATGTATAAATATTGTATTTGTCAGTTACTCTTCTTTATTCGGAAATTATGAAGATATTGACCACCATTATGATACTAATTAAATTTATTTCTTACGGTCCTGGTGTTATCGACATACTCATACATATTGTGATACACCTTTATATGAACGTTATATACGTACATTATATTGAGTGATGCAATAAAGATATACATGTGTATAGGTTTTGTTGCTTTGTCGTGAAGTACCTTGCTTCGTAATTATCTTGTACCCTCGATATGGAGTGGAGGACAGTGGCAGTTATAGTGTTGGTAGTGAGTTTATGCTTTTTGGCGATACCCATTAGGGTGAGCCCTGATACTAGCAACGGAGATCTTAAGCTTTTTCAAAATTATGTCATGCGCTATAATAAATCTTATAGAAACGATCCAACGGAATACGAAGAACGGTTTAAGCGATTTCTGGTAAGCTACTAGAGATTACTGTTTGTGAAGCTACTATATAATCGGTAAAATAATTCGCATGATTGTAAGTATGGGCTATGTCACATTCGTTACTGGGTGTAGGTTTTGAAAATTTCCCGCGTCCTTACGGATCATTCCTGTTTTATTTTTATCTATTTTTTATCTATTTTTTTTGTCTATAAATTTTCGAAATGATGATATTCATTTAGATAAAAAATGGACCAGTTTGATAACGTAATATTAAGTATGTTTACAGAATTGAGAATCAATTATAAAATTCAAAAGTTATTATCAAGCAACATCATGTTTGATAAAACTAAAAGTTACCCAGTGCTCATAATAGAACTCACGTGTATGACAAAATAAAGGAAATAATAAATTATCTTTTCAAACTAAACTGAAACTGAAAAAAGCACATTAAGTTAATTATGTTTCTATTACAGAAGTCGTTGCGGCATATAGAAAAGATGAATGGTCTTCGACCATCACAAGAAAGCGCTTATTATGGACTTACTGAATTTTCTGATATGTCAGAAGATGAATTTCTGTCGCTAACTCTCTTACCTGACTTACCAGCACGGGGTGAGCAATAAAATCTTTTGAAAGTAACGCGATTTTTTAAAAGCAATCTTGAAACACGAAATTCAAATTAAAACAAGCTCATACTAAAAATTTTGTGATATTGATTTCATTACATTGATATAAACAAACAAGTCATGATACGGCATAGATATTTAATGTGAATAAATAAATAATTCATTAGGAGAGAAGCACGTGAATGAATCTTATTATCGCCGACATCATTTGTTACAATCTACTAACCGGGTGAAAAAATCGGTTAGTATACCTTTGAGATTCGATTGGAGAGATAAAGGAGTAATTACGCCAGTACGAAATCAAGGATCTTGTGGTGCTTGTTGGGCTTTCAGTACCGTTGAAGTGGTTGAATCGATGTATGCAATCAAAAATGGAACTTTGCATATGCTGAGCATACAAGAAGTAGGATATTTAATATATGTTCTTAATTGAGGTAAAAAATGAAGGTAAAAATCTTTTTTCTGATTTCTTTGATAGATGATTGACTGTGCGAAAAACAGTAATTTTGGATGCGAGGGTGGGGACATATGTAGCTTGCTCTCGTGGTTGTTAGCGTCTAAAGTTCAAATATTTCAAGAATCAACTTATCCGCTTGTAGGAAAGACGGGTATGTGTAAACTCGGGAAGTAAGTATATTGAAATAAATAAAAATATATTTAAAGGATATGGAACACGGACAACAATTAATTTTAAGATACTGTTGTTGCAGAATGATAGACAAGGCATCCGGTGTAAAAATACGGGATTTTAATTGTGATAAGTAAGAAAATTGCATTATATACTGCATGACATTAACAATTTCAAATGAAAGATTATATTTAAGTATTAGACATTCTCAATCGATAAAAAAATGAGACGTAACGTATTATGGCATAAATGTGTGTTGTTTTGTACATGTATAATTAGCTATAAATGTCTTTCTTACATAAGCTAACCGGTTAGTGTTATTTGTATGACATGTATGCGATGATACTATTAAGAAAGAATCATTTCTTCTTACGAATCTAATTGAATGAAAAGTTATTTGAAAAGTTAATCAAATTTTGCTAAATTAAAAAAAAAAAGTTTTCATTTATTTGTTAACTAAATAGCTGTTATCTAGAATCTATAACGAATAATATTCGCCTGAAGCGTTTGTCGTTAAGAAGATTAAAGGTTTAACGGATTTTAGTTTCGTAGATGCAGAAGATGAGCTGTTGATAACAGTGGCCACTCATGGACCAGTGGCGGCAGCAGTAAACGCTTTATCTTGGCAAAATTATTTAGGCGGTGTAATACAATATCACTGTGATAGTTCCTTTGATAATCTGAATCACGCTGTGCAGATAGTAGGATACGACAAATCAGCTGCCATACCACATTATATTATAAAAAATTCATGGGGAACAAACTTCGGCGATAAAGGTTATATGTACATAGGAATAGGCAATAATTTATGCGGTATGGGCTTTTTATCTTGTATTTACACATAATGGAAACTTATTAATTTTATATCGAATTTTTTTTTTGTTAACAGGCATAGCGAATCAAGTTTCGTCATTAGATATTCTTTAAGGTGATCGATATAAATGGAGATGTTTGAAAAAAGTATTTTATATATCGATCCTAAGATGTATAAATGTGTTAGAAAGTGACTATAATATTAATAACAATAACATTCGTAAGATTGTATTTCCAATATTTGTTATACAATTGCGGCCATTTGTATATTTTTTACAAATATTCTAATATATATGTTAAAGTAAAATAAAATAAAATAGATTTATGTCGTCGTTTCTATATTTATGCGTTTGATACTTCATTACCCATCCTACTTACGTATCTTAACATTCATGGTATCGAGTCTTATTTTTCTATGTATCATCCACTGTACATCCAGAGTTTTGATTATCATCAGGATTCCATCCGTTACAGTCAATGGATAATTTTGTCTTCATTTGTTTCGTTAACGGCGGAATCATATGGCGAGGGATCAAAAATGTGGACAAATTAAATAAGTCTAAAAATACTTTGTACCGGTCACTATCAACGAAAAATATAAGTTATTAATGAAACACGCCATTTAGAATATTTTTCATAAAAACATATAAATAAATATACCAACCTTAGAGTAGATTTTAAGTATTGATATCCCGAAGATCCTCCGGTTCCAAGTTGTTGGGAACCAATCATTCTTTGAACCATCAGAACGTGATTATCTGGCGGACAAAAAAGAAATTCAAGTATTTTACCCACTTATAAAAGGCTTAGATCAAGTAAATACTTTTTCTTACACCTCCATTTGGTAATTAGAGAATCGATATCCATTAATGCGGTCAAAATTTGATGAGGTTGACTAAACCTTGGTTCGTCGCGGTATAACGTAATCATCACCGCACCTTGAAGAGCGCCGAACACGAATTTTCTCTCTCCTCGAGATACGAGCGCATTATGAAGAGATTCGTTGAAGATCGTCTCGAATACTGCTTTCCGAGAACGTACATTTGCCAAATGATAATTTCTGACTTGTTCCTTTGTATGTTTCTATGAAAACAATGAGGAGTATTAGCGCTTCTCCAAAATAAAGTTATTTGCATACCACACGTAAAGCAAATGATTACTTGAGCAAGTTGCTCCTGCTCGACGAGGAGTTCCTCGACAGATTTTTTGTATTTTCCCCAGAAATCAAAGTCATGAGGTTCTAGACCCGGTGTCCTTGCTAACCATTTCTGAACAAGGCAACTGAGACTAGGTTCATCTTCCGAACGTTTAATCGCTTCGATAGCTTTTGGATCCCTTCCGAACGCTCTGGCGTAACTTTGATTATACTTGACTCTGTGCTCCTGTTTCACACCCAACTTATTCTCCAATAAACGAAACTGTAGCGATTGAAAACCCGAAGCTGGGCATAGGTAGTCTCTAAATGCCATAAAATCCAGCGGCGTCATGGTTTCCAAAATTGTTACTTGGTCCACTAGCAACTGGAAGATACATGTTCGTATGAATATCGAAGAATGTCATCTTTTGAATATTAGACATTTTCAATATCGAAAATATGTACACCTTTAAGGTCTATTTATTGTCTTTGTATACAGACGTTCAATCGATCTTACCGAGTCTACGTCTAAGCAACCGTACTTGCATTTATATGGTTTCCGCGTTTACGCTCCTATCGTACGAGGAAGAAGTAATCATTAAGATGGGTAGTGATAACTTTTTTACAGTTATTCTAATAATCAAATTTAAAAACAGAGACATGAAAGAGAAATAAAAAATCAATAACATTGAATATGGTCGTAACCCAAATACTAGTCTTGTTATGGTTTCTGGTGGAAACATTATTTTGAATAGCAGCTTTGAAAGGACACGATTGTATCCCGTATTAAATCCCACTTACTTAACCCTGCTACATAATTTTTCAATAGAACGAGAAAAAAACGTGGTAACCACACCTGTATTCTGTGGTATGGAAAGAGCGCCAATGCGCTTGTTACCTAACTGATCTATGCGTGTCAGTGCGGGGTGTCGCATATCGTCCAGCGGTATTAACTTACTTAGATCCCACTGTTATTTCTACAGTTCCCACAGTCTTTCTTATTCCGGCATGAAAGAGGAGGAGAAAAGTGATAGTAATGAAAAAGTGTCGCATTGCTAAGAACCTTGATCCGCTTAGCAAACTTCCATATGATTTTGATTATACGACAATCGTAAAAAGCGTACAATATTTTAAAGAACATTGTTTTTAAAACAGACGAGCTTGTGTGACTTATAAAAAGGAAAGAAATATGAGTTTACAGAGAACAAATCCTATTAGCGCAAGTCGAACTTGATTTTTCATTTTTTCCTTGATTATTTGAATTTATTTGATAAATATAAAAGTTTTCGTTATTTAATTAATTGAAAATGCAAATGTCGCGTGAGAATGGAACGATATGTCTGTTTCTGCAAATGCGTGTTGCCATCTGCGTATTATCGTGTCTTGAAAGTTTCAAATATTTTTTGTAGTATTTTCTACTTGCGATTTGTAAAGTAGCACGTATGCCAATTTTGAAAGGTAACGTTTGAAATGTGATTAGATGTAACGTTGAAGCACCCTTTGTCATAAGTATCAATGCTCTAATTGGCTTCCGATTAAGGGTCGTTCACATTCCTTCCATCACTGTCATTGTCAACATATGGCCACTGGCCTTCTTTTCCTAGAGTATAGGATTACTCGACGATGTGCGCGTTGCGCGGGAAACCTATTTACCGTTATTTTCCTCTTTATTTAAACAATCTTTTATCGTTCAACCGTTTTCATCGTAACATCCATGAGATAGGATTATCTCAAGGACTTCCGACTTTGCTTACTTTTAATATGAGAACGATGCGGTTTAATCTCTTCAAGATTTCCAGCGTTCTTGATTCGTTCAGAACTTGGGAAATTCGAGTCTTCTGGAGAGCAGTGAGATTGTTAGAGGTACCATTGAAATCATAGCTGCTTGGTTCGGAGTTGAAAAGTACTCTGACCGAGTCCAATTCGTAGATAATTTGTTTGAACCAGAGTTCATACGCTATGGATTAAAAGTAGAAAAATATAATTCCTTTGGTAATCATTCTTTTTATCAAATTAAATTTCGTGTATTGCCCTTTTTACTTAAAAAGAATATACCAATTATTATTATTTGAAACACTATTTCGAAATTGAAGAAAACTGATCTTTCATCATTTTTCTTGTGCTATCTTTATCCTTTTTCATTCAATTGCAAGTATCTAATTTCTATTATCTATAAAGTTATTAAAAAAAGACGAATATCATGAAATATTGGAACATATATTGAAAAACGATAAAGAAGCTAGATAAGATATTTTAACTAAGAATGACAGTATAGTACCTGAAATAATTTTTAATGGCATAAGTAATATATTCATGCTACATATATTACTATAGAGGAACAGGAAATTGATTTTTGATTCAAATGGATAAAGTCAAACCTCTGTTGCATAATATAGTCCATAATTTGTTACGAATGTTGCAACGATAAAAATTATTACCCTGATGAGTGATGATAAAAAGATGTTCATCATGCACTTCCTTGTTATATTCGACGCTCAGTAACCTTTGTGCGGTTAAGATTTTATCCAATCGAAGGTATTCACCGTAAAGCATACCCGAACCTTCGGCCAACTGATCAGTCTCTTGATGATCAGTCTCATGATCTTCTCTAAAAACAAATAATTCAATTTTATCGTTAAATTTAAATTCATTAATTTATACGTTATTTAAAGCACTGCATATTCAATTCAAAATGTAAAGCAAATTATTTGATTCAAAATGACAGATATCATTTCGTATAACGATTAATTTTGATGATTATTTATTTTTAAATCGAAAAAATGATTATTGTCGGAGGAATGTACAATTTCATCATTTAAATCAAGAATTAGCAAGCATTACATAGATTTCGATATAACAAGAAAATATTTTTAAAAGATTACTTACGCAATACCACCTGATAAGGGACACGCCATCTTTTATTCTACCGAAAGTATCACGCGCGCTTCAAATTCTGTTTGTCGAATTATACTATAGTTATATATGGAGATAATGTGTCACTTTGAAACAACAATTAAAAGTTGAACAATAAATAAATGTCACGATAAATTGCAATGCTAACAATTCACTTTAGGCAAGCTCTCAGTTCAGGATGACATTTTGTCAAGTTTCAACGAGTACCACTCAGTTGCAAATAACATAAAGGAATACATGTTGTCAGCTAGGTGGTTGAGCCACAACTGAACAAACTGAATGACCACCGACTCGCGAAACTATCCCTCTTATATTTGCAAGTTGGACGGCACGTGAATGAACGATTGTTGATTAAGCTTCTTTGCTTGTCTTTCTATATTAGAAATCTATCTATAAACATTCTAGTATCTGCGAAGAATGTTATTACATTACTTCGTTTGATTATTGACAAAAGAATTTTATTTTCTACGGGTTATCATATATGTATATATGAATAGAAGGAATAGAGTCTTTTAATCGATAAGTCGATCCTTCTATTACACGTGTTTTTATTTCCGCGATTACAGAATATCGATCATCGAAATATCAAATATATAAAAATTAGAAGTTTCATCATTGATAAGTGGTCTCTAATCATATTAAAGATGGCATAATAACTAAAATGATTCAGAATTATAAACGATTTCATAAATTGTGAAATTCATCTTAAGTTATCCTACGATATGCTTATATATATCTTGATCGATAATGCAAAATCTACCTGTACGACTGTTAGAAACAAAAATGGTATTCGTTTACCTGCTCCGAAATTAATAGTCATAAATAGACATGTGAATGCTAGGTGTCGCGAGAATGAACTTTTTAAATCAGCATAGTTGCATGATCTAGACGATCGATCTCGCAAATTGTGTAATTGAGTGGCAAATTTATAAAATTAATTTTTTCACATTTCTTTATTGTTAACGAGTTTAGCAAATTATAGGAATCGAAGATATTTTTCCGAGTAGATATTTCTACATATATTTCTACAGAGTATTGAAATATTCTTAATTCATGGGATCGTTAATCTTTCGTAATATATTAATTGCTTTTTCTTTCGCTATTTATCAACGCGTTATCATAAACGGTTAGAACATCGATTGTTTTCGTATTGCGTAACATTGCGTAACATTGACCCTGTCCTCATTTATCAGATTATTTTGTGCTACGAATCCGTGACGCTTTTGAAATTATGCTCGGTTATATTCGTTGTCGATATGTAATCCAGTGCAATACCAAGAATAATGTATCGTTGAATTTGTTTTCTTATCAGTTACAAGACTGTTGTAATGCAAATATGTAGTATCATTTTCGAGATTTGAAATCTCGAAAAAAAGTGGCCCCGAGAAAATATTTTTGACTATCACCATATTTGCCCCTTCGTACCGAATATTCTTTTCTATTAATAGACCGAGAACGATCAGTTATAGTAACTATTTACGAGCGTGTATCTCGTGAGAAAGTTAATGTAAAGTTTTTACCATAGTTGGTAAAACGTTATTGAAATAATCTCTATCGCGTGTAACGATTACATACATTTGATTTCCATTGACACGATGAATTTGGTCTGTGTGCGTAATGTACATTGTCGGCCATAAACGCAAGCGCATCAATCGTTACATTTGTTTAGAAAGGTAGGAGATCTTTGTATTACGAGATTTACATATTAAACGTCAAATTTTTATACTTGTATTAAAATTAAGAAAAAAGAAAGAAATGTTTAATATGCAAAAAATTGTCATCAACGAAATAATGTAAGTGCGTCGAAGATGATCAAATTAAATTATAATAGAGAATAAATAAATAACTCGTCCTTGAATATTTATAGTTGGTAATTTACTTCTGAAAGGAGTACAAAGATAAATAAATAACTCGTCCTTTAATATTTACAGCTGGTAATTTACTTCTGAAAGGAGTACAATCCGATAAACAGGATAGGTAACTTGAAGTGTTGAACGTTACTATGTTACTCATATATACATGTAGTACAATTATAATAGAAGCAAATAAATAACTTGTTCTTGAATATTTACAGTTGGTAGTTTACTTCTGAAAAGAGTACAAAGATAAATAAATAACTCGTTCTTTAACATTTATAGTTGGTAGTTTACTTCTGAGAGGAGTACAATCCGATAAACAGGATAGGTAACTTGAAGTGTTGAACGTTACTATGTTACTCATATATACACGTAGTACAATTATTTATTATAGACAGTCTGCAGCTCTCGACGACGCTGTTCATATATTTCTTAAGTAAGTATTATTACTAAGTCATCACGTGGTAATATCGAATTATCTATTATAACGACTATATAACGCTGGTAAGTTGATAGGTTCGCTTATTAGAAATACGTTTTCTTAAATATGATAATTAAATATATGTTGAAAATGATAACGTGAGTTCGTGCTCGCCGTTCATACGCAGATGCGTTAGTTATAAGAAATAGTAATTATAAGATAGTTCTAGTTACAGTTAAGATGTTTTTTTGTTTTTTTATCCCTAATCCATGTAAGAATGCGCGAAAAAGGTTTTTTTTTGGCTCAGAACGGTGTGATAGATTTATCCAAGGTATAAAATAAAAGCTATTGTGATCCTACCTCTGAATATAGAAAAGAACAAGTTATAGACCCAGGTTCAATAATTAATTATTATTTTTATTGAAAATATTATTAATAGTAATAATATTGAGGAGTGCAGAAGATAACCTAAAAAAAAAAAAAAGGAAAAAAAAAGCATGATCGATGATTCAGTGTTGAACATCATAAGGGCGCTTTATCGAATATATAATAATTGCTTACGTGATAATAGTTATCAAAAGAATATAAAAAAAGTCGAGCGGGGCGAGTTTAAGTATTGAAAAACTGAACAAAGAAAATTACGACACGTGGAAATTGCAAATGGAGGCAACGCTAGGCCTACCGGCATTTGAGACGTAGCTACCTCTACCAAAGTCGGTCGAAATGGCCGCTCTTTAAAAAATACGTAATAGTAGAATATTTTTATATTTATTGATCTATTATTATCTTACAAAAGAAACTCCATATTCTGAGATCATAAAAACTATATAATAACAACTTTAATAATAACAATAAGTGCAATAAGTATGAAGAATATTCAGTACTAAAACCTTTGGTAATAAGAATGTTAAAATAAATTTCCATTGGTAAATATAAGAAGTATAATATAAGAATATAATAATAAGCGTAATAGAATAAATAAAATACAAATATAATTTAAATTATTAGGTACAAAATTTATCATTCATCACGTTTCTTACAAACATAAGCTTTCTTCTGCGTGCATTTTTTTACATATTTTTTACAAAGATTGTAAATGGTGGTGGTCTTATTATTATTACAGTACCGTGTCTGACACCATTTGCGAGAATAAAAGGTGAGTTCTTTGACGTACTTCGGATCTCAGATGCGCTATGTTCTATCCGTGATTTTTCATTGTCAGCGGCAAGTTCATCTACTAATCGAAACATAAAATCTTTTCTGGATATCTACTCACCTGTCGTTTTCTTATATAAAATCCAGGAAATTATGCCAGCTAAATCTAAAATATTAAAAAATACTTGAAGTGGCTATCTTCTTGATCCCGATTTCACGCTATATTTTTTTGCCATTTGTCTTTGAATATATTGTGCAAGAGTAATCTCCCAGAAGCTGACCCTTCTTGAATTCTTTCCCACTTAGTTCCGTTTATGGCAATTTCATTTGGACTAGCTTGTATACTTTCAGTTTCACTTTCAGAACTTGAAAGCATCCGAGCACATCTTTTGCGTAAATTCAAAATGTTCTCTTACTCATTTTCTGAGGACTCATTTTCTTTGTCACTAATGTCACTATTACTGTTATCACTACAAATTTCAATTTCTTTTTCCCCTGGTTCACTTCCTTCACACTCAGAGAATTCATTATCCTCGATATCAGAGCATTCCATTGGTATCCTTTTCAGTTTTTGCAACAATTCGAATGCTTCCAATTGTTTATATTTTCAAGACTTGTAAAATATTGTTTTATAAAACGAGAAATCAGGTCTTATTCCAATGACTTTTTGAATCCATAGAGCCAATCAGAAATCAAAAAGTAAAATTAGCGAATGACAAATTAGCTGAAATCAAAAGTAAAGGTACTGCAATATTATTTAGTTATATAAAAAACAAACTTGAGAAATTTCGATTGGAAAACGCATTATACGTACTAGAATTAAAAGCAAATTTGATCTCAGTATCAAAAGTTACAGCAAATGGAAAAAGGATTATATTTACAAATAAAATGGCTACAATATTTGGAAAGAAGGATGAAATCGTTATTACTGCTATTTGTAGAAGGGATTTATATATTGTAGATACAAAATCTGAATATATTGGTATGGTATATGAAAACAGAAATATACTTATGGATTGGCACTATCAATATGGACACTTAAATGAATCTGATCTTCGGAGATTAATAAATAAAAATATGGTAAATGGCCTACCTAACGTAAGATTGAGTAAAATGAATACTCGCGAAATATGTTTGAAAGGCAAACAACATTAAAAATGTTGGAAATATTAGAACTGATACATTTTGATGTATGTGGCCCTATAAGACAAACATCTTTGGATGGAGCAAAGTATTTTGCCACCTTTATTGATGACACATTAAGGTTTGTATATGTGTATATCCTTAAGACAAAAGATGAGGTTAAAAAGGCATTTTGGAAATTTAAAGCTTTAGTTGAAAGACAAACGGGTAAAAAGATAAAAACCCTCAGAACTGATAATGGTTTGGAATATTTAGGAAAGGATTTCACAAATGAATTGGAAAATTGTGGTATTTGCAAGGAATTTACAACTTCCCATACACCTCAGAAAAATGGAGTAGCTGAGCGAATGAATAGAACACTCATGGAGATGGCATTATGTATGTTGATCCAGTCAAAGTTACCTATCCAATTTTGGGTGAAAGCTGTTAATACAGTGTCATATATTAGGAATAGGTGCCCAACAGTTCATGGTAAAACACTATATGAAATTTGGCACAAAAGGAAACCAAATGTGAATCATCTTAAAATTTTTGGTACCGAAGCTTATGTATTAACTAAGCGGCCCGATAAAAGTAAATTTGAAGCAAGATCAACGAAGTGTATTTTTATTGGATATTCCGATGAATCAAAAGCGTTTCGATTATGGGATCCAAGTAAAAGAAAAGTCATAATAAGTAGAGATGTTTCTTTCTTAAGAAATATTGAGTACCACAATGATGAAACTGAAAATGAACTTGAATAATTTAAATATGAACTGATAAATCAAGAATTTGACGAAGACATCTCAGAAGAGATTCATGAAGAAGAACATGATGATGGTGAAGACATGAATCAAAATGAAAATTGTGTTCAAGATAGATTTGTGGTCACGAGGGGGCAAGAAAGGCTAAACAATGCGAACAGGAAATGTTGGTAGACCAAGGAAAATTCATAAAACTGTCCCTATAAAACTATAAAATCAAGGAACTGTACAATTAGTCAATGATAATTTGACTGAGTCAATAGATGAATTATTATCTGGACCTCATGCAGAAAAATGGAAAGAAGCTATGAAAAAGGAATATGACTGCTTGATCAAAAATAACGTTTGGGAATTAGTAAAATGTCCAGTGAATAGATCTCCAATTGAATCAAAATGGGTTTTAATGACCAAATATAAAGAAAATGGAAAAGTTAAACGCAGAAAAGCTAGATTAGTAGCAAGAGGTTTTGCTCAAAAACCAGGTATTGAATACAATGAAACCTTCGCTCCCGTGGCACGATTAACTTCCATTAGAGTTATAATGGCCTTAGCTGCTAAATTAAAATTGGATTTATGTCAATTGGATATAACCATGGCATATGCTTATGGTGATTTGAATGAAGATATTTACATGCATCAAGTCAAATATTTTGAAGTACCGGGCAAGGAAGATTATGTATACTATTTAAAGAAATCTTTATATGATTGAAGCACTTCGATAAACAATGGTTTGATAAATTAAATGGTTACTTGAAAGAACTTAACCTTAAACAAATTGAAGAAGATCCTTGTGTTTATTCAATAACTGATAGAGATAAAATCCTCATACTGGCAGTTTATGTGGATGATCTAATAATACCCACTAACGACCATAAATTGTTTACTTACTTTAAAGAGAACTTAATGAAAAAGTTCGAAATAAGGGATCTTGGAAAATTAAATTTTTGTTTAGACCTGCAATTTTATCAAAATGAGGAGACCAAAGAAGGATATTGGTGATGATCTAACAGGATATGTCGACTCCGACTGGGGAGGTGATATTGATGATATAAAATCTAGAACTGGCTTCATATTCAAACTATCGAACGGTGCTATATCATGGAAATCTAGAAAGCAAAAAAGTGTGGCAATTTCCAGCACCGAGGCCGCTACATACATGGCGCTAACAGAAGCCACTAGAGAAGCCGTATACTTGCGACGATTTCTAAGCAAGTTTGATATATTGGTTGAAGAAAGAGCAATCGAAATATATTGTGACAACCAGAGTGCAGCTAAGTTTGTTCAAAATTCAGTGTTCCACAGTCGCACGAAACATATAGATATCCGCCATCATTATATTCGTGAGATTTTCCAAAAGGGAATCATTGGAATTTGCATCCATATGCAGATGCGTTAGTTACAAGAAATAGTAACTAGAAGATAGTTCTAGTTACAATCGATAGATTTAATCGATAAGTTTAAGATGTTCTTTTGTTTTTTTTATCCCTAGTCCATGTAAGAATGTGCAAAAAAGATTTTTTTGGCTCAGAACGGTGTGATAGATTTATCCAAGGAATAAAATAATAGCTATTGTGATCCTGCCTCTGAATATAGAAAAGACAACAATATATATATATATATATATATATATATATATATATATATATTTAATATTCATGTATGATATATACATATTTATTTATATTTATATGTCGGAGATGAAAGGACATCGAAGCCTCCCTTTTGGAACTTCGGGATAATCCCATAACACCGTAATCTAGATTCTATCATAGGCGTAATTAAACAATTGTCGTCTTTCGATCCGATTGTATTTGTTCGAAATTTGTGATAATGAGCTTGGGCTCGAGGCGACAGCCAGTCGCCGAACGTGGCCGCGGTCACGGGATGAACGCTTTGTCTAACAAAGGTACGGAGTAATTCTATAGCTCTCCTTAAAAGAAATATTTGTAGCGGCACGCGACAGTAAACACCGGGTTTTTGTGTTTACTGTCGGTATACATTCCAACGGTTTCTGTCCCGTGGCTCGCCACACGCAGATCCTATTCTTCGAGTATGATGGTTATCAGATGCCGACGCGTCTCCACAGTACATGTTCAGCTAGCCTGAGGGCCCGTTATAAATCTTAAGATTTAGCTAACTAAAGTCCTTCAAACAAACAGTCTTTGACCCAACTACGAGAAGATAGAGGAGACCTATTTTTCAACGAACGACGTCTCCCACTAGCAACTTTCCCTCGAGGGCGGCTAGCATCTTTTTCTAACCACCGATGTGGAGATTGACCAATTAGCGGCAACGCCAATTTCCCTTACTTTCTGAACGAAGGCTATCCTCAACGAATCTGATGATCTCGTGTCCTTAGACACACCCCATTATAGTTTTCTTCTGTGGCATCATCGGGACGGAAATTCATTCCTTCTTGCGATCTCATCGACGAAAAGAGTAACACCTTACGACCCGTGAATATTACGCGTCCGACTTAGATTTTGTGAGCACGTTCATCTTATCATCCCGTCGACCGCGGATTCGTTATTGAACCCAAGATCATTGTCATTAGTTTCTCGAGTATCTAATTACCACGGTTACTTGTCCAGTTCTATGATAATCGTATTTGCACTAGTCAATGTCTTCTCTATTGCATAACGACACGTGTAATTCAAACGAAGATTTTATTTAATTTCAAGAAGAATAAGTCATTTGCGTTATTTTTGTTTTGCCATGGAGACTGCAAAGGGTAGAGGTCTGATCCGGCAAATAACACATACATACGTGCTTTTATTTTATTTCGTCAAATTTCCTAACTCAATTTTCTAAAACTTTCGTGTGAAACATGGAACTCTCGTCGAATAAAAGTGAAAAGACAGGAAAGAAAATAAAGAAACTTTCCAAATTCATTTTGGTACTCGGTTAATTTTAACTGTATATCATATGACTTAATATGGAAATAATATAACTCAACTTTCGTTGACAATTAGTATCTAATTTATTAGTTACGGATAAAGAGAACATCAAACTTGAATACGTGTATATTTTTCTAATTAGAACAGAATAGATAATGTTTCTTGTTTTATGAATCGCAGCATACATCCATACAACGCCATATATGCATTTACGATCAATTTACAGACACAGTGGAGTATTCGTCATAATTCTTAGTACGTAGATTCTATTCTGTACTATATAGATAAATTAATACGTATGTACCATTTCTTTAGTTTCCTGCGTAGAGATATGAAATTATATAGAAATTCGCAGTCTAATTAACGGATGGAATTATCAATCTCTCGAGAATTAATGCTCGTTCGCGGCAGTGACTTTCACCTATTTATTTCCTTGCCATGGTTTTGAATGGGCAAAGATGATTATTTGAATAACATCTTGCGCGACTGTAATGCAGAAGGACAAAGATATAATATTAAAGGAAATTTGAAATTATAAAAAGATTTAGAAAAATTAGAAAAAGTAATTTGTTAGCACATAGCAACGTAGGAGGTAAAAATCGGAACCGCAGTGAAGGCTGTTAACGTATACTTGTATAGTGTAGAAATCGATGAAACGAATAGAATCGTGATTATTATTGCTGTGGTTAGGTGATTTTTATTCTATAGTGTATGTGTAACAATACGTGAAAAAGGATAGCAGGAGGTGAGGAAAGAGGTACATATATACCAGATACGTACGTATTACGTTACGTTACAGAAATCGGACCAACACTAATGGATTACACACAGATACCTGGTTCCCGTTATTTACATATATCGTATATGGGCGATAAGACACGGAAACCTGTCTCGAGAACTCGTGTCAGGTATCGGTGTCGCGGCGAACCGAGCGCCGTTGATCAAAATATTAACCAATATCGAATCATCGATTATCTGTTTTAGCCAGTCGCTGAAAAAACATCAAGAGGTCTACATCTTCTGGTAGTACATCAGGTGTACATCAGACATTTAAGAAAATGTGTGATGTAAGTCATTCTTTAAAATAACAATTTAGCCCTCTCCTTGTACGTATTTAAAATTACATTACGTTACACGATCATTACTTTATGTAAAATCGATGTAAAGATATTATTTTCTCTTGAAAGTATACTGATGTATCAGGATGTGTAAAAGATGAATTATTTTTACAGGAGTGGATGGATATTTCCATATACGTAAATGACATTACTCCACAGTGTCGTACCGTTCTAATGGTGATTAGTGAACTTAAGCTGAAGTTCGATATTCGTCAGATTAGCCTGGAGAAGAAGGAACATCTATCAGAGTCATTTTTAAAAGTAAAAAATTCAATGCTTACCAGTAAACGAAACGCGTTAAAATGGAATTAAAATTTTTACTTGTTTCTAACTTTTTTACTAGATAAATCCTTTGCACACGATTCCGGTGTTAAAAGAGCACGACTTTGTTCTTATGGATAGGTAAAACATTTTTATATCTTCTACTTTGAATTCTTGATGTATTTATTTAATAATTAACATCGATTTCTTTTCAGTCACGCTATCGTTTGTTATGTGATTGATGATTTGTCAAATTATGATTATTCTCTATACCCGAAAGATCTGCAGATGCGAGCTCAGATTCAACAGTATCTCGTATTCGAAGCGGCGACAATGTTCCCTCTTGTGAAACACACTTTGGTGAGTAATTCATTGTTCGAGTGAGTGGTGAAGTTTATTTGGTGTATGTCAGATTTTTCACATCTTATTGTCATCTTATCCATTTGTGTCATCGGCTTACGTTTTTCCCATCGTTGGGAAATCCGTTGCACGTATAAAACAATGGTGATTGCTAATACTTGTATAGTCAAGCATCCAAAGGCCAGTTTTCCAAATTCACTTTCACCACGACTCGTATAGTAAGATAAAAGAATTTCATCGCGCTACAGATTTTCAAACAAACAGGAAGGAAACGTTTGTGTTGCGCATTTACATAGGTTAGTTCGTGCACTCCTATCGATGATGCTGTACTAGACAAAGGCGGTCATCGGGGAGGCCGATTAAGTCGCGCGAAAGGAGGTTAATGCGATTCGCTTTTCCGCGCGTATGTACACGCAGGAGCATTATGTGATACCGGCAGGAAGTTCTTGAGCATCCTATGTACCTTTTACGGCGCCTAATAAAGTCAGCTAACTGTACATTTTTGTCCGTGATGGGCCAACTACGAGCGACTCGTTTCCAGACGTGTACTTCTATACATATACACTTTTAACTAGTAGCAAGGCCAAATTAATGTTACTAATGTTGTAATGTGTAATTAATGTAATTAAGCAAGTTTTAAGCTTTCCGAACAGGAGAAAGAAGCGCGTTTTTGGTTAAGTTTATGCGAATTGGAGAAAAAGATGAAAGATTTTGTTCGGCAAGAAATTGAAAAAAGAGGGTTATATTAATTCTGCTATGGCCTTCGAATTTTTTTACGACTCTATCTTGCTTCGGTTTCGAGCAAGTAAAAAAGACTTTTAATGTTTTAAGAGAATCATTGATATATATTTGAAAGAATCACGAGAGAGAAACGAGAGTCGTGTATATCAATAATGATTTTTTTTATGTTTTTCTCGAATTCAAGCAAATTTTCGAACGATCACTATATGACGTTTCTAGTTAGGAATCCAGGTGATTAATAAGCTAACGTGAAAGCAACATATGAGAATAAATTTGAGAAAATATACAGATTCTTTCTAGAAATTGAGAATCCACACTAAAAACCTAAATCTAACCCATAGCGTTGATGTTGTAAGCATACGATACGGTTGATTATAGTAGAACATGTACGTTGTACATAGACTTAGAAGTTATACGAATTAACTTCGACCCTTGGAAATAAATGTGCGTCCGGAAGTTTGGTTTTGTGCAGACTATAACGCAGTTGCTCATGACGCAAACCTTCTGCAGTGACAGATAATTTCATAGGCTGATGATATCCACATCATTAATTCGGAATATTTACAATTCTATTATATCCTCGTTCATTTAAATTTACATTTTCTACACTTTATGTATTTTTCCTTTTTATGTTATTTATAATTTTTCACTGTCATAGCTACCGATAATATTGGGACAAGAGTCTACTATCACTGAAGAAAAGTTGAACGGATGTAAAGAAGCGTTCTTGTACTTGGATAAGGTTCTGGAAGGCAAGAAGAAGTGGTTGGTCGGCAAATCTTACACTGTCGCGGATATTAGTTGCGTAACTCTGGCCAGCAGTATCTCTGTAAGTTGTTTAATTTTTATTAAAACGAATATCACAACGTTTCGAGAATCAGATGACATCTTTCCGAATGTTTTCTCTAGATTCTGGTGGATATGGATCAATATCCGAATGTAAAGGCTTGGCTAAAAAGCTGCGAGGAAGAAATATTAAGCTACAAAGAATGGAATGTACCAGGGCTTAAAAAATTACATCCACTTCTTACTTCCGCACTCCCCAAATCCTAAATATATAAAATATACCTATATATGTATATATATATATATCTATATCTATAGATAAATAAGCATCATATATACATATATAGATATATAGATATAATAAATATATCTATAATCAGAGTGGAAGAGTGAGGTGATTGCTCTGATAATATGTGTGAAGTTCTAACAATTTTTTCTTATTTCTTATATATCATTTTTTAAATTTGTAATTTTGCTATAATTTGTTCTATACACAGTTGTATGACAAATACTAATAAAAATACATATATACTTATATCAGATTCACTTTAAACTCTCTCTCTCTCTCTCTCTCTCTCTTAGCTTCACTTAAAAAACGTAAACAAAATGTCGTTTAATTAGCGACGCATTATTCGTCGAATGGCGTGCAGTAACGCTCGAGCGAAGGTCTCATTTCATTATTGTCAACATGCAGTGCATATCATTCACCGGACACGATGTTTCCCGGAAGGGTAGATAACTCGTATTCTGATTAATATGTCTTTTTTTCGCGTATTTTCACTTTTGTCTTTTTGCGATATTCCTTTTGTATCTTTCTCTCTGATTTCTAGTGTTATCAAAGATATCTGTATGGTCACATGATCGACATTCGACCGTGAAGACCACACAAGGAGCAACGATTGTGAGCCATAGAATTTCTCCATTGTTATCAATGCGACATAGGTCGATAAATAAACAAAAGAATGCTAGAGGATTCGTACAATTATACTCCACCGCATTTTTTGGTCTTGCTGGATCTAAAGTACACGCGATATTCTCTACACCTACACTCTTTCATTATTATATTAAAGACTAGTCGTGTCTCATAATATTCAACTAGATTAATCATATTATGAAAAGTTCAATTATATTATAAAAAGTTCAAGATTGAATTTCGAGATGTTAGGCGATTCAAACAACTCTATCTTACCATGTCAAAGAGTCAGTATGGCTCAAGATACGATTACTTGGCGTTGAGGGTCAAAGAAGAGGTGTTGTCAGAAGCCAAATATTACACGTTGTCGTCACCACCATCGCCGAGACAATATCATCGACGGCCTGACGTCCTTTAATCCGCGTATCTATGATTATTACGACATGTCCTGTTTGCTCTGGACTCTGGATACGTTTACACAGAGGATCTATAAATTGCAAGCCTTCATCAGATTTTGCTATGCCTCTACGCCGTTTCGTAACCGTGTAAATCGTGGCTGATATCCATTTTCTCGATTAGTATTCGAGACGCTTCATTTTCATCTGTTTCATAATTATTTGTATGGCAGACGAAAAATCAACTTGGGAGTTTTGAGTTTCACGAAATTGTGTGCCGTTATGACGTATGCGGAAATAGAAACGAGGAAGGTTGGTTTAATTGGTAATCAAGAAAATTCATGGTCTACAGTGACAGGTCAAAACTGTGTTGCCAACGGTTTGATGGAACCTACGCAATCGCTGACATTGAACCTGTTTATGGCACGGACAAACGTCTTTTTGCCTACTTTTTTGTTACTCCATTGAAACTGGTTGCGACTATATTTGTAATAGTTCATCATTACACCGCGGTGTATCATATGTTTGATAGAAAATTGCAAGAAATAATACCAATAATAGTAACTTGGCATACATCGTTAGCTTTTCTGTTTAGCATTATTTGATTTTATATATTGATTCGTTTTGTAGATTTGCACAGATTTAAGATCAATCTCGTATATGGCACAGTGGATGCGCACGAGACTTTTTGTTTCTCGTTGTTTCGTCCAAAGATAGATGCGAATCAACGTGATCTCTCTGCAAATCGGAATCTACGTTTCGTCTAGAAGATTATTGCACTCGGTAGGTGGTTTCGAGGAATCGAACTGAACGAGTTCCAAGTTTCGCAAGAATCGTCCAATCTCGTTTGGAAGAACCACCGACGAGAATTTGATTGTTTCCAGTTGGTTTCTAAAATTTCGATAATCATGAAGTATTGAAAATTGACGGAGACACACCGATTTGAAATAGATTGATTTTAATCTTTTCAAATATAAAATATTATGTAATCTATTTTCAGTAGCAATGAAACGATGTATTCAGGTATGGGAGATCGATAAGTAAAGAAATTATTACCTTGTTCGGTTAACACGCTCGACTACTGCACGTTTTGTAATATCGTCGATCTGTCTAAACGACCACTTTCATTGTCTTCTATGCGTGGATATTGTATGGAAAACAACGTGATTACGGGAAATGCACGCGTTGCACGAGAAGTCGATTAATTAGCCACCACTTCTTCCTTTACCGTGTTTAGTCGTCTCGCAAATGCGTCATACTTTACCTATTTCTTCCTCCTTGCCTCTCTCTGTATTTATTAGGTAACTGTCGATATAACGACGGAGACAGGTTTTTCACTCTTTCTTTTCAGTGGGATCTCCCCTTGGCATGAATTCATGCAACCATTTCTTTACTTTCTGATATAGTCACCGCATCGGCCGGTACTACGTCGGTATAATGCAACGCATATGCAGCCCCAGCATTCTCGATTTCTACGAAATAAGACGCGGAGGGCGAGCTCTGGTCGGACAGGTTCTCTCGCTTTTTGGTTCTCGTTTTTTAAATACCACGTGCTTCGTATTTTTAGATTCAGCTATGCGGCTTAAAAAATACAGATAAATAGGATCGTCGATTCGGTTACGTGGAAATCCGCTATCCTCTTTCGTGTCCGCTAATAGGATTACCACCCGTGACTGATAAAGAGTAGAAAAAAGAAGAGAATCTCATTTCAGTCAACCAGAATGGACCTACCGTTTTCGAAAAGAAAAAGAAAAGAAAGGAAAAGAAAGAAGATGAAGGAAAGGATCAAGCATCTTCAGTTTCCCTTCCACGTAGCGTTCTTTATATTAGAGACGCGAGAATATTTACGAACCACGGAGGAATCGCCTTTGAGCCATTTATTTCTCTTCACGCTTTGAGGATATTAACGAGGAGATGCGGTTGTTCGTTTTTCTTTCTTCTGTGATGTCTATCTCCCTTAAAGTCATCTCTACATACCTGAACCATCCCGCGGCAAAAACACTTTCAATTACACACTCCAAGTCTTCTCGAATCTATTTAGTTCCTGCCTGGACAACCTTCGATTCGCTTCGATCGAATATTTCCCCGTCGATCAATATTTTTCTTCTTATATACTGCTTCAGAAAATACGATAAACGAACGATCGTTTAAATCGTTCTACGAAGAAGATCGTATCAACTTCTTGGCGAAGTCCCCACACGAAAATCCTCGATCCATCTGCTCCTGTCGAACGAAGAAATTCTTTGAAACGCTGTCTGGAACTGGTTCGCACAGTTTTTCACTGATATTTGTAACGAAGAGAGGTTCTTTTTTCGTATATTCGTTACGATAGGTGTTGATTTATACGATGTTAATGGCAATTGTTAACGAAACACTGGCAGACCTTAGGTACATTGTGATGAAAGTGAAAGAGAAAATGATGAGAAATTCGCCATTGAGAATGTAAGAAGGATCGCGATTAGGTGTACGTTAGTGTATTCTTAAGATCTTACTTCTATGGTTGGTTATAACGCATAAAACTTGAATCAAAGAAGCCACCATGAAAGTATCGACCATAAGTATTAAGATATTATCTACTAGTATGCCACTAGATGTATTAATATGTATTTGATACAAATTGAAATTTTTACTGGTTTTACTCACCAGTTATTTTAGTAAAAATCTGTCATTTTATTCGCATCATACATGCCATATAATGTAAAATTTTAAATACAGTAAAATTTGTTAAGATTTTTCAATAAATATAACGATTAGAAGATGCTCCAATGCTTATGGTTAATGGTGTGTATAAAAAAATAGATAATGCGAGAAGAACAACTTTTATTCATTTACTGCAAAAGAAATTAATCAAATTCTCAGAGATGCACCATTGAAAATTTCTAAAATTTCTATGAAAAATCGCAAACCGATCATTTTAAGTATATTCTGGAAATTAGTATTATGTAACTAAGTCGTGACGTAGTTAATCGGCGAAAAACGTGGTTTGATGTATCGCGCAACGCAAAGTGTTTATTCTGTCTGACGATAATGTATAAATTTCGGTCTGATACTTTCCTTCTTTCAAACGATAATTAATTTCATCATTTTACAATTTTGGCGCTCATTTATTTTCCTCCGTCTAGATACCATTAATTAATATTAATTAATAACCGAAGCAATCGTTTGACCGATGAGAGGATGAGTTTCGATAATGGAAATGATAGGCAACTGCGTATGATTGGTCTCAGTTGAACGTTTCAATACAACAAGAGGTCAGTCGATCGACCTATTCGTCTTAAATCCCGTATGCGTCTATTTGCTAAACAAATCGGGTCGTCAAAAGTCGCTTTGACGCTCCTTCTGCGCAAGTAAATAAATTTAAGCATTGGTAACAATTCACTAGATGACAATTCACTGGAATTAACGAATTGTACGATCGATAGGATCTGCGATAGGATTAATAATACAAAATTGTTGTTTTAAATTGCAACGTTAAAAACCACTGATTACGCGAGGTTATTCAATTTTAACAGGCTCGAATGTCAATGACCCTCGCAACAAAATAAATGGGTGGACAATAGTTCGACGATATAACGCTGAAGATAAAGTTAGGGATTATTTATAAAATTGTTGGAATTTTTAATCGTCCGAATTTCAATACACTTTAGATCGTCATGTTAATCGTGTATGAGTTTGAATCACTATATATTATGTATCGTTATATATTATACATTATACCTTTTGTATCAAGATATTTATATATACAACATATTTCGATTTCTACGAAAGAGTTCCTGAATCACTATACAAGAACTCCTGTGGCGAATCCTTGTCTCAGTGTCTTGTTCTTTTTAAAATATACCTACATATATGTAAATCCTATTTTCTGAACGTCCGATGAACAAATGAATATCAATAGCTGTACAAGATTTTCCACACGGCTTACTATCCCTTTCTCCTCTTTCATTTTCTCAGGAAACAAATCTGAGTAAACAGTACCGCTCCACTGATTCTCCCAGAGGAATTCGATTACCTTTTTCAAGAGCGATGCAACGAATAGGATAAAATAAAGGAAGTAAGGAAAGGGAACCATAGGGCGCTCTAGGTAAAAAACAAATCACACCTCAGGCGTCCATGGTTTATCCCGTGTCTCTGAATACCATAGCGAGAACGATTGCTTTTATTTCGTTGAAAGGTCGGAGCCGAAATCGCGAAAGAAAGGATAGAAAAAAAAAAAGAAACAGAAAGAAAGGAAAAGGAAGAGATGAAGTTGAAGGATATCAGGTCCACGGGGATCATTTAGGCGAGAAACATTCGCGTACAACCATGTTGTTGTATACGAACCTATAAATACATATTCACGAGCGGATGTTGAGGCATTGCTAAGGTCCACGTGGTCGTGGATCACGGTGGTGGCAACAGTCGGCCCCCGACCGTCGTCCAAGTGTGCATAAACGCGAGTCGGTGTGTTTCTCTTTTGCGAGACGAACAGTAAGAGCAAGGAAGATCGTGAACCGACGGAACAGGTCGGGGCGAGTTCCCTTTCGACTGGTGTTTTCGTTCGAACGCGCCTCGTGGAGGAGATAGCGGTTGTCCGTTTAAACGTAACATTTGCCAAAAATTTGCGCAAAGGAACGCTTCGTCCGCTACTGAACTGTATCGCATATCATCGCTTGGACGCAATAACGATCAGTTCTTGACGCGATCGACGCTCGACATCACGAAGTTGCTCGTTTCAATCGACGTAATCGTAAGACCAACGATCGGTGCAACGTTCTTCCGTGTTTTTCCTTTTTCCCGCTTTCGACGACGGTGTGTTGACAACACGCGGTATTGGCGACTGCATTTTCACGAATTTGAAAACCGTCAGATCGATGAGGTTCGAACGATATTGAAGCCTCGGGCTTGTGCTTTGTTCGACGATCAAGCAACGAAGGTTAATATATCGAACTGCGCGATTCGGAGGAAATTACCGAGCAAGTAAACGTAAGTACTACAACGTGATTGCATTGTTACGCAAGGAGAACCGCGTTGTTTACCGATTCATGTTTCCCTGGATCTTTGGGGGCCCTGGTTGCCTCCTTCTCGGAACGCTTCAGAAATTATGTGCCAGCATGAAATGTAAAACGTTCGATTGAAATTCAAAACGATCGGGCCTGAGGTTCGCGTCAAAGCGGTTTGTTTTGATGGCGTCGACAGCGTTTTCTCTTTGTTGAATGTCTCTCTTTCTTTTTGTTCTGCGCAAACGCTTCATATTCCGATATATCCGGCTTCCTGTTCGTAACTCGATCGTTGTTGCCCTTTCAGCAAATATCTTTCGGTTCGCATACGGTCAGAACTTTCGAGAGCGATGCTCGAAGAGCGCTTTGCAAATTCAACCAATCAGTTTTTCGATTCGGCTCGTCCGTCTATCAATGTAAAACAAGCTTCCAACTTGTTGTTCTCGTTGCGGTGTACACGTTGAGGAATGTAAGTAATACAGTGTCGTTCCCTTCCGAGATTCCTTTATTCTTCTTTTCCCATTGGCAAGGTCTACGCGCTGTTATGACATCGGGAAACTTGTTCGACCAGCTACGCTCCGCTGCAATCTGTTTAGGCTTCTGAGAAAAACGATGCTGCTGTTTCTTCCTATTGCCTTTTGTTATCGATCATTGATCAAAACATGCTTTCAACGCTTCATGATGCACCACGTTTAAATTATCTTAAAGGAAGCAAGCATCTCTCATAAAGTTGTGAAACGCGTTTCGTATTCAAAGATTTCCTTCTGTTACTTGTACGTGTGATATTACTATGTATGGACTTTTGAAAATTAGTACGCAAGGATTTTGACGTATCGTGAAAAGTGTTAATCATTGTCTTTTCGATCGTTCCGCGTCGGCTCGTCGACTTTGAACCGTGCAACTCGTGATCCTTAATGATCGAGAACATCTTGATAATAAAGAATCGATTTTGCTAGCAATACTCTATTATTTAGGACTTTAAATTACACTGTGAAGTAAATTCTAGGTTGTCAGGTGTCTGAAACGGAAGAGGTTAAGGAAACGATTATGATAGAATTACGTTCATTAATCGCGTATCTTTAGATTCTCCTTCAAAGATTCCTTGAATTTTTTTCTCTTCATTAATCCTACTGAATCTTATTGAATCTTACCGAAACAATGCCTTTGTTTTATCGGAGATCGTTTTATCGATTATCTAATATCGAAGAAGGTAAATTGCGATTTCTTTGTCCAAGTTTGGTCTTCCTTTCTTACGTCAGGTGTCTCTTCAATCTTCTGCAAATACGTTATCCTCTTTGCTATTATCGTTACCTCTCGAAGGAGGAGATCAAACTAGAACTTCATCAATATTCTAATCAATACTGTAAAAAATATTCTCCAGAGCCTACATGATCTATCACGCGTTTCGCTTGTGCAACGTAGCTGAGAGACATAATTTACAAACGCAGTGAAAGTGCACACAATCTGTGACGTGCTAATGAATGAAACCATCCACCGACCGGAATGTTTCCCTTCAAACAAGTTTCTTTATAATCACTGATTTAACAAACAACGAGCATCAGGTGAAACAGCAGAATGTAAATTTATAGTTACGCGCAGCTGCATTGGATTACATCATGAAAATTTGTATTCTACTTATCGGAGGATTGTTATTTGTATTTACATTTTTATTACGCTTTCACGGACACACGAGTACTTTGATTTTGCTTCAGTGTCTTGCATTAGACATTAATCGTTTTATAATTTCACGCGAAAGAATTTGTTTTTTTCTTCTTCTTATCTTTCCCATTGTTATGACATTCGAGAAGCTCCCGACAATTTTCGTAAATGCATCCGCGAATGCCAGCGATTATACAAATGACAGAGTGAAGATGGTACGTATTTCCAAATCAATAATTACTTCGCATCTTTGTAATCTTGAATTGGAATAATGATAAGTGTGCGGAAGAGCTGGAGAATTCGTGTGCGTGTGTATGTGTGACTATGCTACTCAATTTGGAGGTCAACCATCGTAATTGCCAACGCGCCATTTAAAATATTTATTTTCGATTGTCATTAATCGGTTTTTGTCTATCGTAAATCGATGATTTCCTGAAATGTTATTTAACTACATTGTACAGTATAAATCTGTGATCTTCGATATCTTTCCACTATGTCAAGATCCAACAGTAGTTATAAATAGTCGACGACCTTCGTCTAGCATTTTAATTTCATATCAATTTGCGATAAAGTAGCGCGCTGGTCGATCCATACATTAATTTCGTAATTGAAACGACGCTTTGAACGAAATACGGTGAAATTAAGAGAAAATTGACAAATAAATTAGCCGCTCTTTTTACATTCTACATATTCCGATACCATGCACCTATTATGTACCTACAAAATGAACAGCGTACAAACGAGAACACGCTGGCGCGTACATATTAATGATAATAACGGGTTCAAATCAAATTTAGAAGCTTCGATGTCAAAGCTGGAGATTATTTCGTGCGTTTCCAAGCGACACGCATTAAATTCTCATTTAATATTCAGCCATAATTTATTCACTGGAAATTAGAATACATCAAACGCTCCAAGCTTGTTCACTTTCAATTGGTTATTTCGGCCAGAAATAAAGGTGCAACTATGATATCCATACGTTGATACGACACGTACGAATGATCGACTTCGTTTTTCGTACGAAAAGCAATCCGCACGGTTCATTGTTCCGTTTCTCCGCAATGGATCCCGGAGCAGCACGCGACAGAGTGAAGCGCATTTCCGGTTGTCGATGTATCGACAGACGCGCTTGTTACGCTCTTCAAATATTTGTTCTGCCCTACGCGATATATCAGCGATCGGTTTCGCCTGTTCAATCTTGATTTATGGATCGCGACTCGCTTTTCCAATGTATCCAACCATCGATCCTTCTCCACCGACATTTTCGAAATCTCCACGAAAGTCAACTACGTAACCGAAAGAGCTGTTTGACGAATCTCGGTTTTCTTGTTAGGTGAACAAAGCGAGTAGCGTCGAATTCCGGAACGAAACACTCGTGCAAGTGTTATAGATAATAGAGCTACGAATACTTCGGTGTGTGGCTGTGTAAGACTCCGCAGCGGAGAAGATAAAAACCGGAGTCAGCCGAGGGACAAAATATTCCGAAGAATTGAAAGCATTGATAAACAGTAAAGTATTTTGACGATTCATTTTGCAGATCTAAACTGCTCTCGCGATGAGGGTCGACCAAATTGGGCTTCTCTTGTGGAAGAATTACATCGTCCGAAAACGTCAACCGGTAATTATAATTATAAAGTTACATAATTTGAGATTTACACGAAGTTACAAGCAGCGAAACGATATGTAAAATACATGCACAAACTTCAATGTTTATAGGGTATATTGGCTCTGGTATTCGTATGGCCTGTGGTCGTGTTCATGATCCTATACACGATTCGCGACAATGTAGATCCGAAGTATTATCCAACTTGCCAATTTCCTGCGAGGTCTATGCCGCAGGATGGGTTGCTGCCATTCGTTCAAAGTTTCATTTGCAGCGTGGGAAATCCCTGTGATCCTTTATCGGAATACGAAGAAGTTCCTTCTTACAAAAATGCCACGTTAGTTCAGCGAGTTACAAAATTTTCTTTCCTAAACATTTTCTCTTTTTAATCATTGTAACCGTTTATAACGTCTAACGACTCGATACTATTTTAAACATTGATTTAAATATCTCTGTGAATCTTTAAAGTAAAATAGCGAAAGTCGAAGCGGCACTAAATGATTCTTAAGTCCGTTCACTTATTTCATTTCGATAGAAGCATGTAAAGAAGATTTATTTTTACAACAGTCTAGGTCCGTTAGTGGTAGAATTGCAGCCGATGCTCGGCAACGAAACGATTCTTTCCGCTATCAGCACGTTACCGAACAGCATCCAGCTTCTAAAATCAATGGCGCAGATACTCACTAGACCAGAAATCAAAGCGCTGTTCGGTACGTATGCACGAGTTGCTCAACACCTCATTTACTATCGTGGGTATTCAGGAATTTGCATCGAGTATTGAATTTGTCAAACTAGATCGTGGTATTCGATTGGGCGATCTGTTCAACAACCACGAGGAAATCAAGAATCTTCTTAGGGTTCAGATGCCGTACGCGCGAAGCGGATTGATCGACGAACTGTTTAACTCGTCCATAAAGTTACTATACGTCAGTATCGTATTATTAAGCCAGACAAACTGAACTCATCGATCAATTCATCCCGATGCAATTGTTTTCAACTTTTATTGGACCGATTTTCAGCTTATCGAGGCGTTCGGTTCGTCTAATATCGACGGCGCGATTTGTTCTCCGGAAATTTTGAAGAAGTATCTGATTCTACCTAACGAGCAGAACTACTTGGAAATTTCCAAGATTCTCTGTGACATCGATTCGGCGATGATACCCAACATGCTCGAGAGTCTGTCCAAGCACCTTGATTTCTCCGGTTTGCTGGAAATGATAGACCGTGTAATGGCCAAGTTTCGCGATTATGATTTTTTCGACGACCTAAGGAAAGCGGTCGAAACGATTCTGGACCTCCAAACCACGAAGAAGTTCGTTCCGCAGTACCTAAAGTTACGTCAATGGGTACCAAAGATGATAATGGTGTTCAAGAACGTCACATTCAAAGAAATTGACCTAACTTTGTGAGTAGCTTCGGTCGAATTTTAATTTCAAATGAATCTTTTTCGAACGAGAAAAGATTACAAAATAAATAAATAGGAAGTAAAAGAAATATATTCTCGAATCTAATCGCAGCGTGAATAAATCGCTGCAAGTTTTGGATCCGGTGTTCTCGATGGAGCGTGATTGGGCGACCGTCCGTCGAACGTTCTTGAGATTGCAAAAGTTACTGGATCTAGCGAAACGGATGGTGGAGGATCAAACAATCGACTCCTCCGACAGCCTTTTCGCGATAGTGCAACGTTTGTCCAGCACAGCACGATTTGTGTACGGAAACATGGCGAATCCCGACAATCTTACTCAAATTCTAGATCTGAGTATCGCCATTCTGCACGATGGCGCGAAATTGATGCAAAAGATTTTGGACGGCCACCAGGACGAAATTCAGCTGTGAGATTTTTCCATTACTTACACAGTATTTTTCTTTTTAATGTATCTACGTATGTGTTGTGAAATGATTTTTTTTTTAATAGACCAGCTGAAATTCTAGACGGACTCAGAGATTTTTTATCGGATAACATCCTAGCCACGTTGAGTTACATTTTGTCCTTCATGCAAACGATCGTCAGAATGTTACACCATGCTGCCATTATTCACGAGGACGTTCAGTACAGAATTTACGATATTTCCATAAATCACAAAGACACGGTGCAAAAATTGCTAACGAACGTCGATCCAAATTTTTATCGAAAACTCGTTAAATCATTCTCCAGACTGGACTTCGTTGAGGTTGGCAAGCGTTTTAATTATTTTTGTATAACCTTCCACGCTTGTAGAACGCACGAAACGATTCTTGCGTATGTTGCAGAAATTCGTGGATGCAGTTGAACGCACAAGTCCCGACGACTTCTTTTGTCAGGAGGGGACTCTGAACGAAATTTTTGAGCTTTTCATAGACGGCAAAAACGAAGCTAGACACGTCAAGGAACTATTGTGCAGCGATGCCGGAAAGAAGTTTATCTGGGACGTGTACGAAAGTTTCGAGTTTCGGAACTTTGAAAGCATAGTAAGCATTGTGTTTCGCTTGTATTGACGTGGACGATTCTCGAAACGTGTTCTCATAATCCGGGGGTGACGTTGTTAGGTGAGCGACTCTTTATTCACGGTGTTCAATATGGCATTGCACAAGGTGGTCAGCGTCGAGAAATCGAATCTAACTTCGCTAGTCGGCAACACAAAGGAGTTGATATCGTACTTGACATCGCCAAAAAGGCCAGACCCCGACTGGTCCGTATTCAAATTTGACGAAAGATGGTATGAAGCTTTCGAAGAAACTCGATCTCAAGGAAGATTGAACCTGTGAGTGGCGCCATTAGATATTTCTTCGACCTCTCACACCCGAGAAGAGAACATCCTGTAAAAATTATTTACTCGACTTTTACTTTGTTTCTCTTTAGTCTGGCGATCCATTTGAGCATAGCGAAAATGGTCGGCTCTCGTAGCGTGACTTATATTATTATCGAGCCTGATCTGAAGAAGATGAACATACTCGCGAAGATAATTTTGTATAACTTGAAGAAGGATCCTACGAGCTGGATCGATGAATTTAGGCAGAGGAAAATGGAGCTGGTCGAATCGTTCTACTTGACCGTAACGGATAAGGATAAGGTTGGTAAACAATCGCGTAACTCTTTCATAAAATCGACATTTCTTCCGGTAGCGAGGAAATGTTGCGGAAGAACGGTTACAGCGAGACCTACCATTCACACGCAAAAGTATACACGCTATATCAGCATAGTTTGTTTACAGAAAAAGGAACTATTCTTCTATTTTACAGGCTTTACAAATTCTAGAATATGACAATTTTACCGATATCTACTGTACGAATCCAGATCCGCCGGATTTACTAAATTTTCCAAAAGACTCGAACGAGACAGTGCTGAAGGCGTTGATTTGTCATATCTCGAAATCCGTACAAATGGACTTGGAAATTGACATGTCGAATATCGAGCAAATGGACGAAGTTCGTTATGGCAATACCATTCATTTCAATTCAATGAAAGAACCGTTCAATTGGACAGACTTTAACACGCAAACGATCGAGATTTATCGATACATCGATACTCTGGTCCATCAAGAAGATCCAGATTACGACATGACTAGATTAGAAAAGGCGAGGAAGGCTTTTGAAACATCCTGGAGCATCGATATTGGCGCCAAAGATGTTTTCGAGATGAGGTACGCAAGCAACAAAAATAACGTTCTCTTTCCTTTTTCATTACCTTTTTAAATGGCAGATATTTACTTTGGTGACACGTTACATCTTTCTGCAGCGTAGGTTTGATCTGCAAGTTCTTCAAATTGATGGAGAGCTCTCTTTTCTCGTCGAAAGGAGTATGGAAGGAGACGCACGCGATTGCCTGGGCGTCCTCGGTGATCTTTGAGTATATCGAGAAGATCGTTGATCAAATTCAGAAGAACGAGTATAGAGCGAAGCTCTCCGAGCTGTTGCAGGACATGCCGCAGACGGAAATTCTTTTAAACGCCATTCTACGAAATTTATCTCCTTTGATCCTCGATGTCGTTGACATCATAACTATGAAACCGATTCATCTTGTAAGCCATATAATTCGAGCATTTTATATTTCGAACCGAAATTTCGTTTAAAAATTCTTGAAAATACGTGTTTTTTTCGCCAGATATCCGTTCTCGATGATTACAAATCGCGAGAAGAACATTGGCCTTGCGTACGAAACGAGAGCGCCGGATCTGCCATGGAGATGCGAGAAGGCACTCGCGAAATAATCAGAGAGATCGAGAGAATATCATGTAATCCAGCTTTGTTTATTCAGGAATGGAACGAGCATCCCGTGTTCGCGAAGACAAGGAAGATCGTATGTTATTTATTTAGAATTTATTCTTTTCACTTAACGTTTGGTGATACTCAACGAAATATATGTCAGTTGCAGCACGATAAAATTGTTCAATCTCCGCCTTTCAATTGGACCTTGGGTTACATAACATTCCGCCGGCAGGCTAAGAAGCTCGATGATTTGGTTAACGACGCCACACAGGTTATCCTGGCGGAACAACCGCATTTCTGGGAGCATTGGACGTCTCTCGTGCCGGAAGTTAAAAACATATTTGATAAGAGGTGGCCGGATATGAAGAACGATGCCAAGTGAGAGTCATTATTGCCGATTAGTATCAAAGAAGCTCGCAGGAGAATATATTTTTTATGTATTTATGATTTAGAAACACCCTTGAATACGTTGATTACGAATTAGACAAGACAGTGATGGCCTTTCAAAGTAATCTTTCGGCTAGCAATCTCTGGAATCCGACAATCTCCATCGAGAATCGCATTCTCGTCCTAGTAAAATTTGTCTCACATTCTGTTCAGAAAATGATACAGACCGCAACTAACATTCTGCGCAATGGTAAGTAGCAAATAGTCTGTAAAATTGTTGCGAGTCTTTTGTTTTCACAAAGTTACTAAAACTTGTTCTTGGTTTCCAGCTGTATTGTTAGAGCCTTCGGAAAATTCTATAAAACTGAATTTATTTCCGTTGTTGGGATTCGACGATAAATCACCCATCTCGATTTATTACAATAAGCTATCGTACGTTATGGTCACATTGGTCAATGGATTGATGAATTCAAATGTCGGTGATCGCATATTCAATTCACCAGATACTGATATCACTTGTTCTCGATTATTCGAATGGTGGTCAGATTCTGTTGTTGGCTTTACTCCCGAGGAATATAGAACCTTGAAGAATTTCACCTGTGACCTTGATCCTGATAACTTCAACGCTTACACTGACCTGTACATGGTCGAGGCTAATGTATGGACGCAACCTGTTAACAGATATCGATCTTCCATGATCACGGTAATAGGTGACATATACGATTTCGCGTTTGAAGTTTTGAGGTTGATGGAGGATATAAAGGAGAAGAAGATAGAAATCGAGGTGCCATTTTCCATGTCTTACGTTTCAACTACTCTTCAGAAGTTCAAGTATGTTCTCGAATTTTATGATACGGAGACCAATAGCCAGAAGGTGAATCAATTGTTTCGTTAAGTATTCAAGTTTTCAGAAGTTCGTTAATATTTTTCTGATTAATATGACGTTTTAGAAGTTGGAAAGGAGCAACTACAGAATCTTTATAGAGGGTGTTGCCGAAGGTTTGAATCATATCACGAACGCGATAAAAAATATCAAGACACAAAATAACCATTTAAATATTTGGGATTTCGTTGAAAATGGCGATGCACGCCAGTTGTTGAAGATCCTCGACAATCATCCTGAAGAAACGATCGCTTTAGTGGTTACGCTTAGTACGCTCAATTCGCCGACAAATGTTTTCATGTCGTACGAGGATGTAAGGAAAACCATGTGCAGCTTTCGGTTTAACTCGAACTATTGGTCCACTCCGAACAGAACTCGATTCATAAAAGAAATATGTTCTTTCGATCCCGACCAATTACTGAAAGGTGTCACCAGTGCAGAATACTACGTAAGTAGGGCCAAATCATAGAAATAGCACTGAATATATCGTTTTTGTTATTACCTCTAATACCATGAATGCTCAACAGTCTTTTGTGACCGGTCAAACAACTACCATGTCAAAATCAACACACTTAAGCGCCTCCGTTACCAAACTGTTGGATACAGCGTTACGCTTTCACGCAGAACAAAAGTCTGATTACGTTATAAACTCGAAAATTTTCAATGCGACGACCTGGAGGAATTTATCGAACGACACCTGGTCTGTCATTGGCAAAGCTGGTCAAATCTGGATAGAGAGGTACATGAAATATGCGAAAAACGAAAATCCTACGAAATTAAACGGATCGACAGATTCGCTGGCGAAATTGGCCCGAGGGTATCAGCTTCTAGACGCTACGATCGAGCTACTGGCCGGCGGGGATATTTGGCAAAAGCTTCGGATCCTCTACGAGAATTCAAGGGTGAAACCTATCTTAACTCTAATAGAAGACCTGCCGAATCTCATCGTCACCGGTGTTGACACTTTCGTGAAGTCAGAGAGATTGAACGATTTCGTGGAGAAACTCTCGTTTGGCAAGCTACACCCTTGCGACATCGACAAATATTTGATTGTGCCCAGCTTCGTGCGGAAGAAGGTCCTCTTGTCAAGCATTACCAACTTTTGCCAAAAGATCGTTCTCGCCGATGGACGACTGACTTTGATCGATATATTGCCCCTTGATGTCAAGTACGAGGTACAACGTTCGACTAGACTATACAACTTTCACAACGTTGATGATGACGTTGCTAGCCGCGTGACGTTGTTAAAACTTGCGGACGTTTACAGGAAGGTCGAATAGCAAGAAATTGGTCGGGAAACTACGACGAGATTTATCTTTTGGAAAAATTGCAACATATCGAATCGACGATAATTCGAGCTGCTTCGGAAGGTTTCAAAGACCCGAAGGTTCCAGCATGGTGGATTTCCTTCAAGGAAGGCACCTTCGAGGATTTTTTGACGCTTTATAAAAAGGAGGTAAGCGCTAAAATTTCAATGAAATTGTCGTTTATCTAAGCGTCAGGGATTTTACGAAGAAAATTATCCTTCAGGACCTGAAAGCGCTCGCTCACTTGGTGGTGAAAAAGCTCTTCACGACCGCTAGGAACATTTTAAATTCCGTTGGGAATACCGAGTAAGCTACGGTTCCTTGTTAGCATTTGCGGAATTTGTTTATAACGCTGCAGCCGCTTATTAGGAAACTTTCTTTCAGAGACTGCTCCTGGTGCGTCACGTTCCCCCTTGAAATTCTGAATTCTCAGCTGCTGAACCATCAACTCTACGCGAAACTCTTATGTCAGTTGACTCAATTGAACATATCGCAGATTCACGATATATTAATGCATGATTTCTATTGGAATAAAACTGCTAGTATGGTAATGCTTTATTTTATTTATAACTCTACGATCACGATTCAACTAATTAATTTCAAACATATCCATATAATTTGAAATTTCTCCTATTAGATAAAGAATTACAAGTATCTAAACGTCAAACGAAATAGAAACGAATTTCTGACAACTTTGGAAGGCACATTCTATCATATCGCCGAGATTCTAATGAATTTTCAAAACAAGACTTACAGCGACGAGATCAACGAGTGTTTTCATAGATTCGTAGGACGTCCCGCTTATTCTAGACCCGGACTGTAAGCATTCGAGATATATCTGTATCCCTTAGATTAATTGATAAGTGTCTTAAGCACCGATCGTTCTTTTTACGCGACGTGATAATAAAAACAAGTTTCATTTAAGGTATGTGACCATGGTTCTCGGTGTGTTGGATTCCCTGCAGAAAAACGTGTTCATCCTGGACACGGGCCGGAATCACAAGAACATCGAAACGTTGTCCAAAATGGCGGAGAAGTACGTTCCGATCTGGAAGCCCGTGCGCGACGTGGTAAAGGCGTCGGACGTCGATGACGTAGAGGCGTTTTTGCCAGGGGCGATGATTAACGTGAACGCGTTGCTGAACGACAGAAACGGGTCTCTTTGTCGGACTAAGTTAGAATGTCGGAATCGGACGGTTTTGTACAACTATCTGAGCTCAAAGAAAGCAGGAAAAGTGTTCCAGTATGATCAAAAAGCGTTAGGTTACCACACGTTGATGGAGATCGCCGATCGATTGTCCGTAAGTCTGGATCTAGATCGGATCTATCGCGAGCTGAAACAGTGGCAAATGGACGCCACGTGGAATTTAACGTGGCTGAAGGAGATCCTGAGGCACTTGTCCATCGTTATCGGAGAGAGCGGCAATCTGCTCGACGTCGCCAGTAAAATAGACTTCCAGGATGTCTCGAGCGTCTTAGGAGTTCCTGATATCGTCGACGGGGTGGTTAATATCCTAAAGGATAAGACGGTGGACAAGCTTTTCGACGGGTAAGAATGTCTTGATCGTAGAAATGAGATTGGACGCGAGACATTGAGTGACCGAAGTTGTTTGAAACTTGCTTCAGTTTTCGAATATTGACGTTCACTTTTAATCCGACATCGTATAAAGGTTCTGTTATGTCGTTTCCTTTTTTTTTTAGAATGAAGGAGATAGCGGAAGATATTAAGCCGTTCATCGAGGATCAATACGTGATGGACGACGTTTATCGAATAATCGTGGCGTTTCAGTCGATGGATATCTTCAAGAATTTAGGGTTGCTCGATATGAAATGTATGATCTCATTGCGTGTTTCCTCTCGAAAGAAATGCCTTGTGACGTTCGATTCGGTGGTGCGACGATATTTTTATTTTCAGACGTTATCAGAGATATGTTCGACAACTGGGATGTGGTAAAGTCATATTTGGTGGATAAGATCGGAATTTCCAATAATGTAGCGTTGATGCTGAGCCAAGCAAAGATAGATATGATTTCTGTTTTCATGAAAGAAAGAAGAGCTCTCAGTTTGAAGGAAATCATTTGCTCCCCGACGAAACTCAGTGAAATGTTGAATTTTAATAGCAGTCGAATCACCGCCGAAGAAGTCAGCTCCGCTATCTGCCAGTTCGAGGATTCGCAGACACAGAACGTGACCATAACGTTGATTAAAAATTTAAATTTCGATTATATTTTTAAGACTGTGAGTATAATCGTATGAATAAACATTGACGATAAAAAATTTCGAGTTTAATCTAGTTCGTTATTTTAGCTTATGAGCGCGAACGTGAAAAATATATTGGCCAACGCAAATTTGACGGAAACAGAGGGAAAAATGGTACTGAATAATCTTGGAGTGGCCGCAGAGT
This sequence comes from Bombus vancouverensis nearcticus, assembly GCF_051014615.1. Taxonomy (NCBI): domain Eukaryota; kingdom Metazoa; phylum Arthropoda; class Insecta; order Hymenoptera; family Apidae; genus Bombus; species Bombus vancouverensis. Next base: position 12,720,358 of record NC_134916.1, on the reverse strand, counting down.
TATTGCCATTCTTCAAAGACAAACTTTCCTCTCGAATGCCAACGGCGCAAGCCTTGGAAACAGATGCGCAAGAACCGGATCAGACAGTCTCCAGTAAGTTATGCAAAATTTTGGAATTAAATTAACGCAATTTGCGTATTTAATAAATATTCAAATGCATTTCGTAGCTTCCAAGTTCCTTCAAGATTCTAGCGAGATGCTGTGCGGGCAACCGATGGTCTCTGATAACGGTGATTTGTACAAAATCATCTCGAAGATCGAGGATAATAGCAAAGATTTCGATAAGGCTGAGCTCGATTCTTTACCCAGTATGTGTAATCGATCAAACGACAGATATTAATTTTGAATTTGAAATTTTTCACCAGTTAACTGAAAATTTGTACCTCTGAATTTTTGCACTTTCGAACTTGAAAATTGACAATTATAAATTAAAACATTGAAATTTCGAATTTTGTTCTGTTCAGCTGAATTTTGCAGAAACACCTACAAAGGTGTTGTGGCCATGGGAGGCGGGAAAATTATATGGTCTTACGTGAAACCTCTACTACGTGGTAAAATACTTTATGCTCCCAATACCACAGTAATCAACAATGTAATGACATTAGCAAATAAAACATTCGTGGAAATGGAACACTTCGGCGTATTGATGAACAGTTTCGAGAAAACTTTAATCTCATTGGCGAATCTTACCGAAATGAGCGACAGTTTAAGGGAGCTTCGAGACATAATGTCCTCAGATGTTATAAAAATCGCCATTAGATCATTTGGCGGAAGCAATTTCGAAGGCGGTAAGTTGTCCTAGGAAAAGGTAAAACAAACAACTATGTATTCTTGGATTATTCAGATTTCTTTAATAGAATAGATCGGTTCGCTCCATCTTTTTCAAAACAAAGACGCGAACGTGCCTTTTCTAAAATGTTTCATCCTCTTCCAGGGGATTTCACCGATATGGATCTCAGCGAGGTTTCGTGGCGACTTAAGAGATCCAAACGTTTGATAACGATGGTTGGTATGTTGAATGATTTATTGGAGTGCGTGCTCGTAGATCGAATAAGAGGATTTCGGTCCGAGGAAGAAATGGAAGCGAAAGCACGGGTTCTGATGGAAACGCGAGAATTTTTAGCCGGTGTTGTCTTTTTGGATAAAGCCCCAAAGAGATCTAGCAGATCTTTGCAGCATGAATTGCCCGATAATATAGTGTACAAAATTCGAATGGATGTGGACTACGTGCAGTCCACGAAGAGATTAAAAAATCAATTTTGGATTCCTGGTCCGGAGAGCAGTTTTATAGAACACCTGAGATATATGAGAGGATTCGTACAGCTCCAGGACTCTATCGATCGAGCAATTATAAGAACGAAAACTCAGAAAGATCAGGATTGGAAAACTATGACGCAACAGATGCCATATCCTTGTTGGGAAGACGTACCGTGTGTATAATCTCTTGCCCTTCTTTTATACTTACAAACAATTTTAATAATAATAATAATCATTTTATGTATCACGTAGCTTTCAAACAACTCTCTACGAGTCTCAAGGTATTCAAGTTTGTTTCTTTTTTGCGCTAATGATGTGTGTTGGAGCAGCTGTCAGGCATGTTGTGTGGGAAAGGGAATCTCAAAATGCAATGGTAACAGGGGAAATATCGCAACATTAACATTTCAGTTAACTAATGGCATTAGTTAATTCCATAGTTCCGTTTCTAGGTAATGAGCGTAATGGGATTGAAACCTTGGAGAAACACTGTCGCCTGGTTCATTACGACATTTATAGAACTCTTAATCGTGTTGTTCTCTATCGCAACAGTTCTGCTTGCCGGAAAAATTTTACCAAAATCTGATGCTTCTTTAATTTTAATCATGATGGTCGATTACGCGTTCTCTATCGTAACCTTCTGGTAAGTTTTATCAAATTAATTGATCATCAACGTACTTTATTCTACTAAAACAAATTTTCAGTTACATGATTTCAACGATGTGCAGCTCAGCGAGTCTAGCCGCGATCACTACCGTGGTTATGTTCTTGCTGACATTCATGCCATACGTCATTGTCATTGCTATGGAGGCCGTTATTGGTCTCGGGTATAAGCTTCTCATCGTAAGTTATCGCCACCTAGCGTAGCAATAGCATTTCCGTGACAAATAACACGTTCGAACGATGCGTCCGTGTTAGGTTTCACGATAAAACCACCATTTCCTATAAAATTATGTTAATGCCGTGCACATTCTGCGAGCAAAGAGAACGATTTATCAACGCCTTTCTCCTTAGTGTCTCAGCATGTCGACCAGCTTTTGTTACGGTTGCTTGTACGCGGCCAGGAAGGAAGTTCAAGGCATCGGACTAACTTGGAGCGCGATGTGGGAGGAATCTAGCCCCGGCGATTCGATGTCTTTGGGTTGGGTGCTCCTAATGATCGCCTTCGACGGCTGCCTTTATGCCTTAATCGGTTATCTCGTCGCCAGATATACGAATTCAGGTAGAAACTTGTTAAACTTCTTCGCCTCTCTAAACGGAACTCACGTGAACTTTTAGAACTTTGTAGAATCGATCTTTCATCGTTCGGTGGAGGTGTCACCAGCTTAGAGTCTACTACAACTTGTTCTACTTTCTTACATTTATTTATTTCCTTTTTTTTTATCGTATTGAAAAATTTGTTGGATCTATACAACTACACGCAACAACGTTATCCAAATAACTTTCTAACATGATATTTGTTCCGAAGATTTCGAGAGACCACTTGGGATCTCTGGTGCATGCAATGTCGCGAATTTATTCAATATTTCTATGTATCCTGTCTGTGTACCCCTTTTATTTATTACTCTATTGTCTATAACCATTACTAAACATAGAAGAAGAAAACATGGAAAAAGAACACAAGGATGGTATCATTAAGGTTAAACATAACATCGTTATAATATTATTCGATGTTATTAGATGTAATAGAATATTTTTGAAAATATCTATTCAACATTCACGATGCTACTTCGTTTCGTTAGTGACATCCTCCATGTGTTCACAATGAAACGACGAAAAGAATATTGTTACGAATTCTACACGTTTACACGCACCTCTCGTTCGCATCGTCGCAAATTTGCGCACAGATTTCACCAAAACCTTCCCTCCTCCCCCATATAATCGCCACTGATGCTGCAAAGAGAAACGCCAGGAGGGCGGTCTCGAGATGCGGTAAACATTCGCAAAGAAAAGAAAAGACGGTGCGTGTCTCCGAGAGAAGTTCGATGACCTGGTGAGTTTCTGGAAACGGACGAGCATTGGCGAATAATTTTCCAGGCAGGGGCTTTCACGATTTGAGGTCCCGTAGCTTATGGTGGGCCGATAAACGTTCTCTCTATGGCAGACCAAGTTACCTCGCCTTCGTCAACAACCTCTATTTCACTAACGACGTTCTCCACCCTTCAGCCACTTACCAAGGTATCGCACTTGCTCGCTCTTTCGCTCTTGCACGATATTTCAGCTTTTCTTTTTCTTTCTCGCTTTTGCTATGTTACGTTGTGCTCTTACATTCCACTCGAGCTTCGTTCGCATTATTCAAATATTCAGTTGTGTATATTTCGATTGTCATTTATCTCATGGCTTTGTCTTATTCTTGCATACCTTTTTATCCCACTCGAGAATATTCGCTCGATACGGATATTTGGGAAAATTACTAAATCGTTTGATATCGCGAGAACACCAAAGGTGAAACGTAATCTAATCTGCATAAACGCGGTACCATCCGTCTATTTCGTAAAATTTGCACGGGAAAGAGCTATTCGAATATTTGGTTTGCACTGAATATGTAAATGTTTGTTGCTACTTCCATGAGAGTGGGAATTCACACGTGAATGCTTAATCTATTCAATGTTGCAGTTCGGATGCATCATGGAACGGGTGTTTCGGTAGGAATTCTTCTTGATAGTTTACCTATGCACATGTTTGCTTGAGTTCCACGCAAACCGTCCGACTATGCAACGATATCAGATATTCGCGTCTTGTACAAGTTTCGCGTTTCTGTATATACTTCTTCGGTGACTGACGTATAGATTGCATGCTGATACTGCATGCGATGCATGAGTTAGAGAATTCGCTTCTATTCACGATAGGTAATATGATTTGTTTTCTTTTTCTTTTTTTTTTTTTTTTAATAATAGAAATCTAAAGAAGTCGAGAGAAAAGTTATATTTTGCGGGAAGCATCTGCTTTATTCGATGAATATTTTAATCTGCTTTTCCTAGGATTAGGTAAAGCTGTATAAAAGATAAGAGAGCTTGCTTAAGAAATCACTGTCGATTCCTATTAAAAATACGTGTTCTTTATATTGCATGGAATACAGACGAAGAGAGCGACGCGAGTAACTTGACAGTCAGCGAGAAACAAACAGGAGTAAGATTTGAAAATGTCAAGAAGATCTACAACACAGACCAGGGTGAGGTCTTAGCAGTGGATGACTTTAATTTGAAACTTAACGAGGGTGAGGTGACGAGCCTCCTTGGAAGAAATGGCGCTGGAAAAACCACCATTATGTACGTGAATAACACGATTTCTTCTAACAAAAATCTTTTCTGCTTTATCTTCTTTAACATCGACTAAAGGGATTTTGATAATTTCATTCGTAAGCGGCGGGTATTTGAATTCATTCTCGTTATTCAAGGGTGTACTTTCTTTTCAGTAAGATGCTGACGGGGATGCTGGCTCCGACCACGGGTGAGATCTGTTTGAACGGTGAAGAGGGTTGCAAGCCCGACATAGGGGTCTGCCCTCAAGATAACGTACTTATCGGTACTTTGACACCCAGAGAACATTTAATGTTTTACGCGAAACTAAAACATCCTGACGATGTAGATATGCAACGAAGCGTGAACGAGTTAGTATATACATTATTAATAAATCCTCATTCACCGTCGACTCCTTCGAGATGCTAACTCCTTTTCCGTTTCGATTATCTTTAATCTCCTTGGATTTCAACTGTTGTTATCAAGCCATGTGTTCTCGTAGGATGTTGACCTCTTTGGAACTAGGCAGACAAGAGCACGAACCAGTATACCGGCTCTCTGGCGGCACAAAGAGACGGCTTTGCGTGGCTTTAGCATTTCTAGGCTCACCGAAGCTGGTGATCCTCGATGAACCAGGCGCCGGAGTGGATCCAGCCGCGAGACGTAGGATCTGGCGTCTAATCGATCAACACAGGATCGGCAGAACCGTCATTCTATCGACTCATCATCTGGACGAAGCTGACATACTCAGTGACACCGTCGTCGTGATGCATAAGGGAAGGATACTTTGCACGGGATCTCCGTTATCCCTGAAAATGATGCACGGTCGTGGATACAGACTTCTCGTAACGTTCCCTTCTGCCGATCGTGAAGAAAATGTTAATTCGATCGAAAGAAGAAAGGTGGAAGCTTTAAAGAGCGTGATCGAAGAAGTGGTGCCTAATGCGGTGACCAATGAAGTTTCTAGTACAGAGGTGGTCGTCACGTTGCCTTTCCAGGGGAAGAATGGTTTAAATAATAAGTAGGTTGATTGTTCGAAACTTTATCGGTCGATGCTATCTGTTATTAGATTTTAGAAACAAATTATATTTCAGTATCGCGCAAGCTGCGAAGATTTTGGAAGACAGTCGCAGAAATCTGGGTTACTCCCACTTTTCCTTGGAATGTGATACTTTGGAAAGGGTTTTTCTAGATCTGTGTTCTAGGGCAGAGAGCGGTTCGTCCATTATAACACCTATTCAAGATAGTGTTATTAGTATGGGTAACGTTGGTACGTGAGACGATGTCAACTATAGGATGATATTTTTTATTGATATTTGCTAATTAGTTAATTTTGTTAGTTTAATTCTTAAATGTAATTCGTAACAGGTCCTACGGTATCCAAAAACGTTGATCTAATTGACATCGAACCATCCTTGAATCCCTGCCCTATTAGGCAAATCAAAGCTCTGCTGAAGAAACGAATATGGCACTTCAGAAAGGATTGGTTGACATTCTTAGCCGGTCTCCTCTTGCCAACCATGTTCGTTGCGGTTGCTATGGGATTCTCTTTGATCAGGCCTCCATCAGAGGATGAACCACCGCTGGTTCTTACGCCGAAATTATATGACACACATCCGACCTATTTCTACAGGTATGCAAAGTGCTTGCTGATACGTGGAGTTAATATTAACCGTGAAATTTATTCCTAGCATCGATAACGGTGACGATTCGTTTTTACAACACGTATCACTTCAGCTTCACGATCGATTCGGGGATGACTATGCTGGCGCATGGCAAACATTGCCTAATGTATGACCTTTACAGAATTACGCTAAAAACATGTGTATACTGGCAAAGTGAATATTTAAACTTCAACGGCAAATATTTTTTGTTTCATTAGGACACTGGTACTTGTAAATGCCAGGACGGCCAACAGGTTTGTCACGGTGTGTCCCAAGCCGTTGAAGGTCTTTTACAAGTATTACCTGGCAGGCCCACTCTAGATTGGATAGTGTCGACTCATCAAGAATACATAGAGAAGAGGTACCGCAGAAAGAAAAATAAATTCACTATCGAAGAATTTAATTTTATGAATTGAAATTTGCTTAATTATGATATTTCGCAGATATGGAGGATGGTCATTGTTCCATTCTAACGACAAACCACTCTTTGTTGTATGGTACAACAATAAAGGTCACCATGCGTTGCCATCTTATTTAAGCGCATTGAACGAGGCAATCTTAAGAGCATCAGGTGTTCAAGGTCGTCTAACAACCTTGAACCATCCCTTAAAGCTATCCAGCGATCAACTGAACCGAACCACATTGTAAGTTCCAATTTCCATATATTAATGAAAAAAAAAGAAATAACACTCCTATTCTCACTTACTGTTATATTTTGATAAACCAAACGCAATTAAGGTCAAAAGATTAGCATGCCACGCTGATCTTACCATGTTGGTAAAATGAAGCGGAAAATGTGCATAATAAAATTGCGCGTGTTGCGTTTACTTTTAATTAACTCCTGGCGCCTATACAATCGCGTCGCTGAACATTTCAACCGGATTTCGTGGCTTTCATTATTCGAATCCTATTTCTGTCTGTTAATCTCCTTAACGATTTCGCGTTGCGTTTCTCGCCTGAACTAATTCAATATTAACGATCCGAAACGTACGAAATTTACGTCGATTCAGATTGCAGCATGTGGCTGATGTTGGCGTGGCGCTCGTACTTTTGCTCGCGTTCAATTTGGTAGCTGCTCAAGGGTCGAAAGAATTGGTGAGGGAAAGATTATCGGAAGAAAAGAGAATCCTGTTTCTTGCTGGCGTTCATCCTGTCACTTACTGGATCACCGTATTAATTTGGGATTTCTTCGTGAGTGATCAACGAAACATTCGTGAGAATGAGAAGAAGAAAAATTGCAAGGCAATTTGAATTCGAATCTTTTAGGTGTTTGGCTGCTCCATTGCTTTGGCTGTCGTGGTTTTCGAAATTTTCGGACTTCCTGCGTACGTTGCTAGGGACAATTTGCCTGGCATTTGTTTATTATTGTTCCTCTTTGCGTAAGTTTGTATCGTATACAATTTACTGCTATGTTCATTCAATTTTGATTAATCGAATTTATTAAATTGTAGGTGGGCAGCGTTACCATTTTCACATTTGACTGAAAAAGCCTTCGACGATTCAAGCATGTCGAACATGGTCCTTTTTTGCGTCAACACGTTTATAGGCGTAGCTTCCCTGGCCACTATTTTGGTACTCGACATTCTAGGGAAAACGAAAACTACAGAAGATGTACGAGATATCCTGCACTACGTCTTACTCATCTTTCCCCAATATGTACTGGGTGATGCTCTAGTACAAATATCACGGAATGATATCACGGCTCAATTATTAGAAAAATTCCACATGGATACTTATCAGTCGCCCTTAGGTTGGGAGTTATTGGGTCTTCATTATGTTTTCCTGACTGTCGTCGGTGCCGTTCTTTTCTCTTTGAATTTAATGATCGAGTGCCGATTTCTTCCCAATTGGAATAGACAGAGGTGCCCGTATGAAGCGTTTCAAGAGGACGACGACGTGTCGAAGGAAAGAATGAGGGTGGAGGGTGGCATGTCAGACGATATCTTGCAGACAGTGAAACTTCGCAAGGAGTATAGAAGTGTTTATGGTACGAATGTAGCCGTTCAAAACTTAAGCATTGGAGTGCAAGCAGGGAAGTGCTTTGGTCTTTTGGGAACGAATGGTGCCGGGAAAAGTACCACTTTTCGCATGTTAACAACGGAGATTATACCGACAGCGGGCAGGATAATACTGAGAGGCAAGGAAATCGGTTCAGGACCATTGTGCAACGGTGAAATCGGTTATTGTCCTCAGAGCGACGGTTTGGATGGTTTTCTTAGTCCGCATCAGTGTCTAACGATTCACGGGGAAGTTTGTGGGTTGAGCAACGTTCCCAAGGTAAGGGTTGATTTATGTTCAAACTCTCGGCCAATTCTCGCACTCTGAGTTTTCTCGGAGACCTTTGAATAACTTCCATCGTCACTTCACTGGCGCAAGGATCTTGTTTTTAATTATTTTCCGTTCGAACTTCCAGCAGATAGCGTAAAGACGATACAGAGGCAAGCAGGTGAAAATTCAACGTGTTCCTGCCTTTTTTCCACCTTGTTTTAAGACAAATAATTCCACGCGGATGAATTTTAGAACTTGCTCTTTTAAGAACCTTCTTTAAGCCACTCCCTTTTGCAGGAATTTAATATTATCCCGTGAAAAATTGTTTGTTTCAGGCGGTCGAGTCAGCGCTGAAGAGACTCGATCTTCTGAAATACGCGCACAAGAGAGTGAGCAGTCTCAGCGGAGGTAATAAAAGGAAACTATGTACTGCCCTGAGCGTAATGGCTCCGGTGCCCGTAGTTCTTATGGACGAACCAACGAGGTATTTCGTAAAACGGTTTATTAAGAGCACCTTTTTAATAAGCACAAAATTCATATTCCACTTATTTCCTTACTTCTCTATGTTTAGTGGAATGTATGCGTTTATTACAATTTGCCTTCCGGCTACCAGGGGCTTTCGATTTTATACATAATCTTATTTTTTAGAATTAAACATAATCATTATAAATTCTATGTATTCTGCTTTCCTTACATTTACCTATTCTAATCTTACTCTCTTCTAATTCTATCTAGTCTAATTCTACTTATATAAATTATGTTTAGTGGAATGGATCCTGCAACGAAAGATCTGGTAGCCAAAACAATTAGGCATATGACGAAGAATCAAAGTTGCGTAATTCTAACTTCGCACAGCGTGGCAGAGTGTGAAAATCTGTGCAATAGAGTCGGTATTCTTGCCAAGGCTGGTCTCAGATGTATAGGGACGCCACAGCATTTAAAGCACAAGTAAGTACACGCATAAATACTTGCACTAATCGAATAATGCTTTTCGTTTCGTTGCTCACATATTCGTGTCCCTGTACATACAGCAAGATTTAAAAGTTCCATTCGACATTAATATACTATTAACAGTTACAGCAGAATGTTCAATCATTCCGGACGAATATGCAAGTTCGAATATCCGGATAGGATTTATTTCGATCGACGTATTTTAATGATGTTGTTCCAACTAATGGATCGTTCGTGTTGGTTTCATCTCACGGATAGCTTTCTGACAAAATCCGTAACGCGACAATTTATTTGCCATTCCCTCTCGCCTTCTCCCTTTTGGTCAATTGATTTTTAATTTCGTCCATCATTTTCCGCGCATTCGATTCCCTCCGCCGGGAATTTCATAAAATTTCATTTCCGTTCGACGAAACCGGTCGGAGATTACGTTTCGGTTACAATGATACTGCGCCGTATTACCAACCGTGCCACGAACCCCCAACCACCTCTCTCTGTTTCGCTTGTAACGCGTGCGCCACCCCTTTAACTTCCTTTTCGGAATATAACATAGCACGCCATAAATATTTAGCTCTGGCTGCACCTTTCGCCTCCGGAAGTAACTCGGCGAAAATGTCCCTCTTATATCCCCTTCCTATTTTCTCTTTGCGCCGCGCCATCGAGCGCCAAAGAATTTACGATATCTCGCGTGCACGTGTGCACACCACGTTTATACAGTATTCCCCGGTGTGGTAATCCATCCACATTCTCCGGAGAACGTCGGATGGCAAGAAACGAACCTGTCCCCGTCGGATTTTTTGCCCATCGCATAAACAGTAGGATATTCTCGTGTACCCCTATGAAATACCGTGTGCAATATATACTTACCGCAGGACATTATAAACTTCTGTTTGCAACCAGCTTCTTCTTGCCGAAATTTCGTTCAGATTTTCGGCTTCTATATCGTTGCTCGTACGTTGTAACCTTTTTTATCGTATTCAGTTTATATATGGTTATCGTATTCAAACTGCCGTTTAATCGCCATACTTTTCAGATACGTTCGAAGATAAGAGCTAATGGCTGATGGTAATTGTTGAGAATTGTGGATCTTAATCGCCGAAATAAAAGTAAAGCAACACTAAGGTTACACTTAGAATTCATATTAAAATAGTTTTGGATTTATTTAACGAACGATTTCCAGGATCTTCGTCGATATACATTTGCACGCGTCTCAGCACTTTCTTCGTCTCGCCATCTTCCATACCAGACTGCCAACGGAACAGTTACATTCATCTGGTTTTCGACACGCCGCGCACACACATACTTCCACACATTCATACTCACATACGTGTGTCACTACTACGCGGCTAATCTAGTCCAGTACATAAAATTATACATATCTCAATAATAATAAGAGAAGATTGTTTGTTTGAGAAAATTACGATTAGAGTCGAATCGGTTCTACGATGCACATCGAGTTCTTCCAGCAATTCTCGCTCTTTTTACTTACTCGGAAACGGTTATTGTACAGAGAAACAGTCGACGTGCAAGCTATCCTTTCTCACGGCATAATTTATCGATGCTGATATACGTATAGCGATATAAATGAATACAAATAGATGGACTTGCCGGTGAACTCGCATAGTGCAATAAATATTTGTTACGGCGCTTTTCCTGACTATTTCCATCTCGCCCGTGTACATTCCTCTTGGTCTCATTTGCTTCTTGTCTTTATTCCTGTTTGTTAAAGACAAGCTTGGGTATTTCGATCTCGTTGCCGTCAATGGCATCTTCGGTATCGGTGATCGATGTGCGTTTCGTTCGAACAACGTCTTTCGAATATTTAATCATTTACTTTAGCCTCGGATTTATCGTCTTGTTCGTTTGCACTTTTGTTCATAGATTTGGCGAAGGTTACGTAGCGTTTCTACGATTCCGGCAACCGATTTCATCCGCGGATCTAAGGAGAGCCGTTCTAAAGTATTTCCCGCGGGCTGTGGTCTCTTCGAGACAAGCCAGCGCAGCTCGTCTGCTGGTACCACGAAGCCAGGACATGCTGGTGAGCAGCAGCTTTAACAAGCTGAAACTGTTGGCCGAGGAACTGAAAGCCACGGACTACACGTTGACACAAAGTTCGCTGGATCAGGTACGTATCATAAAAGTTTCAAGCGTATCCAGAGAAATATAGTTTCGTGTTTCAAGGATTATGTTTTACTTTGCCGTTTTAAATTACACTTCCAGCTAAAAGGTAATACCGACATTAATTATAAAGGTTAATACCAAAGTTAAAGCCCGAGCTTAAGATTAAAAGGAGCATCAACGTTTAAACTAATTCGATTTGGAATTCTATTACTAGAATAGCAGTTGATAAATACTTTCAAGTTCGCGGAACAAGTTGCTTATCGATGTTTCGAATCGAACGCGTATCGATGAAATACTGGGAGAATGTTGAGCGCACTATACAATAGTCTTGTCTCGAGCAGATGATGCACAGCCTGCACGCTGCCTGCCATCAGGCTGTTCGATCAAGGACGATCCTCGTTTACGTACCACGTAGCCTGAGGAATATTAATGGATTTGTCGCCTTACGGTTCACGTTGGTGCACAACGTGCACCAACCTTCCTTCGTGGTTTCTAACAGGCTAAGAGCCAATTTTCTTGTATCATTGTTTGCCTCTGCATACAATGTAAGCTTGTTTATACATTTTCTGATATATTTTATTACGCCTTTAAGTCGGTGACTGTACCAATGTGTCCGAGATCGTACGGAATTATTCATAATTAATTATTCTCCGCAGAAACAATTTCATTCACGCGCAACGAAGCAACTTTCCAGCCGTTTAATCTTCCTCGCGAGCTGGGAGAATTTTAATGCCGCAACACCGATGCTCCTCTGCGAGCTTCTATCAACCTTTGGCCATTTTTTCTCGCCGGGTGGCAACAGAGGAATTTTTCATTTAAGCGAAGAATTGTGTTGAAAGTAACGGCAAGCAGCGGCGTGTAATCGACTCTTCTGATCGATCGACGTTCACTTTCCACGTCGTGCGAAACAATGTTTCCGTCCTTCGAGATGAATTACATGTTCTCGACTCGTGATTGTCTTTTTCATTTCCCGAGGTATTACGCAACCACCGCGGTTAGTGTACCGCGTGAAATATAATTAAAAGTTGGGAACGCGTATCACGGTGGAAATACAGGAAGGGCAAAGAAAAAAAAGAAGAAAATTTGCATTCTACCTTTGTCTGTTTCCCGACGTCGGATTCTGTCGATTAGAGGGCCAGTGATATTTGCTTAAAATTCCCTGGCAGATTCATGCAAAGTGTCGAGAATTTGCATGCGCCTGTTAATAAAGGAAGCGCAATTTGAACGCTAATTAAAAAAGTTACATCTCGGAAGTTCGTGGACATAGCCAGCGTTCGCTGTGATTAACGCCGTTTAGGAATTTATTCTGGCCTATTCAGCCGGGTCTTTTGTGTTTCGAGTTTCATTGAACTCGTAGCTCGTTTTACCTGCTTCACTAAAAATTTTTATTCCATCGCCGCGATTATTTTGGTATACGGCCAAACTGGCTCAAATTCCATACGGTCGTCCGACGCCTCGAATTCGCAAGAGAAAAACGATCTAAAGTTTTTCTCGCCGCTTGGGGATCCACGTTACGCCTAAATAATTCATAGCTGAGCGATTACGAGGTTGGCGCCGGAATAAGCGGAGATTCCACGGCCCTCGTACCACCATTCAATGGAATCACGTTCGCATCGTTTGTCCGCGTCTCGCGCCACAGCGTCCTGTCTCCTTAATGGAGATAAGATTCCAAGGACCGTCTATATACGTGGCTATGACGGGATTTGTTGATCCGGTTATGTTTACCCGTACACAAAGCTCATCCCTGGAGATTAACTCGGTTGAGAGACTGCTCCTTCTTAGTCTGAAACGGTTGCCCCTGGTGCCAACCCCAAAATTCACCCTGAATAACTAATTTCAAACACCTTCTGGCTTAATTAATCGTTATCTGTGCAACCGGTTGCACGATCCACCTATTCTTCAAAGACCTTTCTATTCGGACCATTGAACCACTTAATTAATTGCTTCACACGCGAAAGAAGCGACTACTTTTTATCTTTTTGTTGCAACAATTTTCTCACAGAGTTACCTAATCGACGATCAGCAGGAGATAACTAGAAGAAACTGGTACTCCGAGTGTGACTCGACTCGATGTTGATCCAACGAGAGAATATTAATTAAACAACCATCGATACGAACCGCTTGAATAATAAATTCGGTATCGTAGAGAGATTATTATCGTTAATAATCAGGGGGTCGTGCATTATTTTGTATAGTGTTCTGCGTGAACCGTTTATTCATTCATATATCATTGCCCCATTCTTCTTCGCAATACCGTTTAACTGTAATTACCAGTTTCTCTTTATTTTCGTAAATTGAGAAGGACGCAACTTGAAATTGCTTGAATTAAACAATAATCGGAATAACAGGGAAGTTCATGGACGAACAATGGAATTTGAATACGAGATAATTACGACGACGTTTTATAAGCGATAGAAAGATAGGATCGTAAATCACGAGGCTGATCTCCGACATGACGAGATCGTAGAGATAAATATACATAGAGTTCGTGGTCCCTGAAAGTACGTGGCTCCTATTCTAACCGATTTTTCTATGTTCGTGGCTGGCGTTCACATCTGAAAACGAATTTCTCCCTTTGGTAAAAAGAAGAAATTGAAAAGGAATCTCTTTGGAGACCAGAATTGACCAGATCCACAGCAAGGTAAATTCATTCTGGTCTGGAAACGAAGAATCGCACGCTATCAAAGGCGACCGAACGGCGGCAATTTAATTGCTGGCGACGCGGAAAGTAAGCGTCGACCGTGTTTATCGCGTTTCGAGAACTCGAGCAACGATCGTTTCGATAGTCAGGAACACACCGCCCGCATAATTTAGTCGGCGAAATTGTACCATTGCCAAAGGCGTTTGCGAAACAGCGGGATTTCCCAGCGCCCTTTAATATAGTGTCTTGGAAAACTAACTGAATTAAGATCGCTACATGCACCGATCGTTCGAATATTCAGGACTTGTTCGTTAATTAAAACGTTCTATATAATCGTGAGATATTTCAGCTTCTTAAATAATTTACACGTCGTGTATATTGATTTTTATCTGCGCGTACATATACCGTGCTTGCAGTAAAAACACATTAGAAGTTACGTTTTCCAGATTTTAATGAATGCACATTTTTCCATTCTTTTCGAGATAAAACAAAAAGATACTCCTGTCCCTTCAGATTTTAGTGCTGCGATTTTCAAACGTCGAAGATGGTCAAAAATAAGGAATCGATGATATCAGGTTACCCCCGATGGCGACGTCATGTTTCACGAAGCAACCGGTAACGCGAGACAAATTCTAGCCGCAAAAAAGTTGAAACCGGCATGCAGTTCTTGCTTCTCCAGGGTGAACTTGTATGTAAACCGCGAAGACTCGGCTCGTTCCGCGAGACTTTCCAGATTTTTATGGTTCCTCGTTGAAGGGAAAGCGTCCTGTCCTCGATTCCTCTATTCCATACCAGTCCCTTGTCTTCCTGTTTTATTCCCCTTCACTCGCGCGCGGTATCTCGACGCGGAGGACGCGATAAACGATCGCAGCGATATACCGACGCAACGATCGAAAGTTTAAGCATTTTCATTGGGAGCAGCGTGCACAGACTTGTGAAACTTTCACGGTTCTCATTCGCAGTAATTGTCAATTTACTCGTTACGATACATTTGACACAATCAGGTTGCCGGCATCGAATAGCCGATAAATTTTCAGCAAAAGTTCTCTTCCAATAAATGTCACGATAATTCACATGACAACGAGGAAATTGAGAAATAGTGGCTATATATGAACGTACGCTATAGCGTCTACGTACTGTGTCTATTATTTTATTCACCAATCAATTTATGTTTCGATTTTTTTCCGGCAATTGCCTTTTTTGCGATACAACGCAAAAAGGGAAAGAAGGGAGAGAGAGAGAGAAAAAGAGAGAAAGAGAAATTAATTAAAGTTTTGCTTCCACAGGTGCTCGTGAGTTTTTCGGAGGACGTGGACAATGAAATCGATGGATCAGTTTACGCGCAGAGCAGTACCAACAATATCTCAAATATTTATACCAACATGGATACCATACATATGGAAACATTTTGATAGATTTTTAGTTCATTCGTGTCTACAATCGATACATCGTTATTGATTTTAAATTTCTGTTTAATGCGTGTTTTTACACAATTTAGTAGTTCATTTATCGACGCGTGAATCTCGTGGAGACTTCTGTGATAGCTTTACTTCTGTTGAATAGCGCTATGTTGGACGTATTGCAAGGGCTTTCGACTGTCGCATCAACAAACAAGTGCACACGATTGATTAGTTACGATATATATAGATATATATACAACTCGCGTATGATACAAATTTTTATATACATTTGACATTTTACAAAATTACTCCATTCGAAATGTTTACGCGAAATTTATTATTCCGGTTATACGTTACCTATAATTAATAGATGTTTAATCGACGTTATATGCGTTAATATTATTCTATAAGCCGTTAATTGATCGCCGCGTGTACGATAATCGTAGCTTTAATTTTAGTACATATGTATATCATCTTCTTGTTCGAATACAGAGGCATTCACGGATAAGTGTTTACTTCATCCGAGATAAAGTTGGATCGCGTTGCATAAAGTGAAGAAATCAGGTCAACTATTGAAAAATTTCCACACGACCCGACAGATACATAATATTTGTCAGCACTCTTCCTTGTATGCCAATACAGATTAATTAATGCAACGATTAATTGTATTATAGATAAATATTATATAATATGTGTATAAGATTTTACTATTTTCCATGTTATTAAGTGTACAAGTTTAGAGTTCCTTATTAAATGTAAAGAGAGAGAGAGAGAGAGAGAGAGAGAGAGAGAGAGAGAGAGAGAAAAGAAAAACGTCGTTGTTAAGCAAGTTTCACAATATTCGATTAATAGAAATTATCCGACGCGGCGTCAAACATAAGGAGCGAAAAAAATGAAATTAAAGTTAAACAACGATATCTTTCGAGTACATAAATTGATTCTTATCGCTCTTAAGTACACGTTCTTTTTATTACGCTAGATATAATTGAAAAATTCGCGAAAACCGATAAAACAAGGTGAAACTGTTTCGTAATTATTACGTTAACCCAAAGCGATTCGAGTATTTATCGATTATACCAGTAAAAATCGGCACGTACGGAAACGATACGCTACATTTTATACGTTGCAAATGAAATCTCTATCCTTATCGCACCACGTAATTGATCGAACCACTGATAGTGGTCGTTATCGATAACGCGGGGCTATAACCATACAGTCGCGAAAAAATTCGAACACGTCAAATCAAAACGTGTACCGGTAACACTTGCGATTGCAGAAAAGAAGAGAAAGAGCCTTTAACAATGGCGAACGATGCATTTCATCGATGAGACTCACGTCAGCCACCTTTCATCCCCTTTAAATTACGTACTCGTCGGTGAACCGTCTGTCTATACGTCACTAAATGAAACGTTGACGCTGCCGAGACCTGAGCGAAATATTCGCAAAACTGGGAATATCCTGGTTTTGATTTTCTTCTCTAGCGGTGTTCTCAACGATTTGATTCGTGCTCGGTGTACCCTCGTGTCGACGGAATTTTCATCGGTGTCAGCGAAACGATCGAGTCGTTCCGGGTAAGAGAGGAAATATTTGGCTGTATTTTCGTGGCTACACGAGCGAGGTGTCTCCATGTATTTCGATTCGTTCGATTCTATTCGCAGTGCGATCTTCCAATTGAAATAGAGAACAGCCGTTTGTCTTTGTTCGCGTCTACGATCGGCAGACGGTAAATCGAACGTGGATACTTGCGCAAAAGAGGTAAACAGAGAGATACTAGCAGCTAATTAGAATCGAAGAGGAATCGAATCGGTGTTTGGTCACTCGTTTCGCTTCCTTCGGCTTTCCACGGTTTATATCGTATCGAATGGCTCTTTTCCAGATTCGCAATCGCAACTGTTTCTCGAGTACGCGTGGAAACGGTCGTTGAATCGTTCCATTTTATTGGCCATACATCGTTTTAGAACCAGCGTTTCATTCGTCGTTTTGTTTTTTTCTTTTTGTAGAATTTCTACATCTCCGTGAACCAAATTCTAACCCGATACAAATGTAAACGATAGCTGGTGGAATCTTGAAATACTTCCGCGATAATTCTAATTCGAACGAGAATGACAAGTTTTAGAACGGACTTCTCGTGCAATTTCCTCGATTAAATAAACGTTGCGATAGAGGGTAGACAGTGGCCTTTTAAAGCAAAACCAGGCAGCGACATTTGTCATGTGCAGACGGAGAAAGCAACGAGAGGACGGAAATTATACCTATTGCCAGAGGAAGCATCTGCGGGGATAGAATCATTTCTCCGTTCTGTTCGTTAAGTAGGGAACGGTAATTTCATCGAACCAACTCCTGCGTTTCCGACGCCCTCATTATTGTTTCTATAGTCGCATACCGCGCTCTATTTTATTTACAATGGCGAGTATCCGCGGATTTGTCAGCCATCCGTAAGGATGCATGATACGAAGAGTAACTCTCGACCGACGAAACACGAATCAACGTTTACCGAGAGGCTCTTCAGTTCTATAAGAACATTGTTCTCGCATTGAAATTGAATCTTTCTTGAAATTTATTTGTTCGTACTTCGTTAGAAAATGATGTATTTCAGATTAAAGTTATCTCTTAAATTGTATAGTATATACATTAGTTGGATCGATCTAATGGCTCTCGATTAATTCACAAAACTTTGCTTTTACGCGGAACAAAAAGGAATAAAAAAGTAGATAAAGAGAGAGAGAGAGAGAGATTAAAGGAAGATATATATTTTTCGATGAATCAAACAAGTATTAAACTCGCATTAACGTTATTAACGTTCATCTGGCTGATCGAGGATTCGGCTCGAATTAGCGTGAATATTAAGGAGCACTCGGACCGAATTGGCTACGTGACAAGACTCGGTTACCTCCGGTCGACAGGAATTTAGGATGGAAAAGAGGCGAAGACAGGGATTAAGTCTCATCGATTTCGTTCGATACAGAGGGACACGTTATTAGCTCGGCTGGATTCGCTGCTTTACGAGAAGAATGGGGAATTAGACGGGGTTGATCTTGAATTAAACTTTCGAGAAAGTACGGAACGGAATCTCACGTGGCGCCGGGATTTAAATACGGAGGAGACGATTTATCGGCTCCATTTGCACGGCAGCGGATTTTCATTTCTACTGTCGAACAGCGGCAAGAATCGATCAATAAGGAGAAATCGAGATCGGGGGTGTGGCATAAGCTAACGATCAAATCGAGACATGTTTCATTCACGATTTATAATGTCGTTTCTGATCGAGCGTGCGTACCAGAAATTTGTTGTCGACGATATGAAACCGGTTCTCTTGCATTTCGATCGGCTTTCGCGCTAAATGTTGCTCTTTCATATCCTATTCGTTGTATTCGTATACCTACAATTGTATCGATATTTTCGGGAGGGGAGGAAATTATGAAATTAGGTGAGAAGGAGAATCGTAATTATTTTGAATACGGTTGAAAAGAATGTTTCGTTCGAACGAGCAATAATTAAGCTACATTGTCCAGCGTAATAATTAAATACAAATTATAGGAGCTTCGTGTATTATATATTATAAATTGTGACATTGCTTATTAATAAAGCAATAAACTGATCGTTCAGAAAATTATTTGATATTTATCCGTGTTATGTGAAAGCCAGTATTTTAATCAAATCCTTCGCGAAACGCATACATCATCGCTTGTACGTTACGAAACATTTAATGCAATTAAGATATGCATAAATGAATGCTGTAATTACAAGATGAAATTGGTGTTTAGTCACCGCGTGTATTATTACCAAGAGTAGGTTATGCTCACATCGAGATATTTTATTAAAGCCTACGTTTAAAATTAACAAGTGTTTCATGGCTTATGAAATGTAGGCGTCAACTGATCGATACAATTGTCGCGTGAGATATTTTTATACCTAAACGTTCGCGAATATCATTAGAGTAATGCGCGCGTCTATTGTTAAAGAAACGCGAAACAACCGAGAATACTTGGCCAGGACTATCAAGGGTACTTCTGTAACGTAATATTTTGCAAATCTCGAAACATCGTATTTCCATATTCTTTCTAACGAAGGAAACGATCGGTCCGATTAAATTGGTTCCCGTAATCTTTCAACCTCGTCGAACCTATAATGGCTCTTTAGTTTCGAACTAGTCCGCGAGATAGACAAATTATCCGTATTGTTAACGACGGTAGACACGATGATGGATCGATGATCGATGTTGTTTAACTATGTATCATAACGATATCAATTTGCCATCAATTTACATGGAATCGATGTAAAGGATATCGTTTAAGGCGTCGCCGCCGAGACAGGCGTAACTCCTCGAACAGGAATTATAGAAACTTGGAGAACCGATACGAAACAAAAAGTATAAACTATTTCTCTTTATTTTCTAATCTTTTTCACACGATTCTCTGTGAATTTCGATTAAAAAGTATTTCGATCACACGATTTCGATTACAATTACGATTACGATTGGGAATAGAACGAACATTGCAGGAAAAGCATTCAAAGTTACCGATTGATTTTATAAAATTCCCTCGCGGAGAGGATCCTAGAGGACCTAGACTGGTAGAAGTAATGGGCGCGAAATTATTCCAAGCGTTTTACTGGCGCATAGGGAACTGTCGCGAATACAGGTAACCAAGCGAATCGGAAAACCGGCTACGTACTGCGAAGCTTTGGTTAAACTTGGAAACAACTGCTGTCATTTGCAGATGCGCTCACCGACCGGGCGACGTTCGCGGAATATACATCCTTACTTTGGAGAATAAGAAAACGAGACTGCGTAGTCTCGGTGCGTGCACCGAGTACCAACATAGTGCGTGTTTACTTCCTTTTTCATTAAAACGCATGCACTTTCAAGACTAATTTCCACCGGTTGTTTGACCATTTAACGTTATCTCGATCGATCAATATAAATCTTTCACGGAATTAACGTGATTCGAGGCGCGAGTACACATTGATTACGTTGATCATATAGACAAGTCGGTCCAATTGATCATCGAACAATCAACGACTTAACAAACAGGTATTCTGTTTTTAATAAGCAGATAACGATCTGCTGTTCAAACTTTCGGACGATCGACAAATGGCAAAATACGACAGAATGCAAATGGCCTGTTCCAGTACCGAGAAATCTCTCGTCTTTGTGTACGCAAGTTCATCCGTGTCGGTGTGCCAGTTACCCAGCCATTAGCCAGTGCATACAATGCGTCGGATGCACTTGTAGAGAACGATCGCAGCAGGCTTCGCGACACGACACGAGACCGTTCCGCTCAATGCTGATTCTCTATCGACCTTCTTCGAGCACCTTCCCGAACATATCTCTCTTCAGTCGGCGACAGTAAGTCGGATTAAGGGACTAAGCCGAGGTTTTCTCTTTATTATTATTTAATTTGTACTTTACAATTTGTCCAGCTGGACATTTGGTGAATTTTTCTAGCTTAATTAAGCCGAAGTGTTTCATCTTCGGAATGGTTGTTTCGCTATGGTCAACGATTTTGAGTTCTGGTCTATTCGGTATGGAAATTCCTGTTCAGAGTTTGTTACGTCCGGTGACCCTTTACGTCACCCAGAATCTACCCCTCGGTCGAGGCGGCCATTAGCCGTGCAAATATAATTAGTCGGGTCGCAATAATCCTAAGGAACTGTATTAAAACTAAGCATTTGTATTTTATCGTTGGGGTCCTTAATCGTTATAAAATTATTGCTCCATTACGTACAAAATGGGAAGGTCGCGTTTTTCCCATGTTCAACGGTCATTTCCGCGAGTGACCAGTAGTGGGGCGACCAACACCCAGCAATAGTTTTCCTCTGCGACAGTGTAACGTCAATTCACATCGGAGACCAGGCCACACACCGCGGACAGGATGGCAACCCAGATGTCTGCACATCCTTGGCGCGTACCCTCAGTAGTCTTAAGTACCCACCAGGGGTCTTGGAATTTTCATAGTTAAGGTCCTTCGGACCAAGCGAGAATTTCTTGTCTTAGATTTCCCTTTATGTTTATTGTCTACCACGTGTTAGCATAGAAAGTTGGTTTTCTTCACATCTGGTATGTTCCGTTAGCAACTTTCTCGCGAGGGCGGCTAAAACTCTTCCTGGTCCATCAACCGTCTTATTATCCAATCGGAGACGGTGTCTACTGCCCTCACTTTCTTAACCAAAATTGTCATCAACAAATCCGATAATCCCGTGTCCTCAGACACACCCACCCCTAGCCTTCCTCAGACACAGTATCGTCAGTAAGACTTACTTATTCTATATTCTTAGAATAGTCAACGTATCTTCACCGGTCTCTACCCTTATCACAATCGTGTACTTAACGTATCATCGTAATTAAGTTTTACATAACGTGGTTGGAGTGAATTGTGATTTATGTTAATTCAGTGTGTATTACATGGCGATTGCTGAATTCATAATAAAGTTTAATTAAAACAAAATTAATAGTTGTGTTACGACTCAGCTATTTTATTTCATCAACCAACCCTTAAGTTTACGTGACAACAGTGTGACATCAATCACATCTCAACCTACATCAGTGATAAGACATCGACCGCCGACTTCGGATTCCTTTGGACACATCACCACCTTATCATCATAGCATACACCGAGACTGTGACGCACCTTAGTCCACATCAGAGATAGGATATCCGACCTTCAGACACTTTTCCACATCATAACCTACACCTAGCCCCTCAACATCCTAAAACTAAAACGTATATAAACCGAGACTTCATCCAGCTCGGGCAGTTCTTGTTCTTCTTCTAGTTGCTGTACTCATACAACCCCTTTTCTCCGGTTCGGTGTTATTCTTGTAAGTGTTAACATTTATAATAAAGTTTTATAAAGGAAAATTAGTAGTTGGGTTCACGACTCAGCCTTCTTACTACACTCCAAGTACCAACTTTACGTGACAACAGCGCCGTCATCGAACTTCACTGGTTCATCGTCCTCAGATCGGTCAACATCTCTTCACTAGTTATCATCTTTAGATCAGTCTACATCTCTTGACTGGTTTTCCATCTTTAGATCAGTCATCTGTTTAACTTATATCTATACGCACCGAGCGTAACTATTTTGTCTACAAGTTCGTGGAATAAAGAGTATGGTACTTTGTAACCTGTTATTCTCAGTGTTATAATTAATTCAACCACCTCTATTATCCTAACCGAATTAGGGGATCGATCACTTCGTGGTATCGATTATATAATCGTAACGGGAATTTACGACTCCCTTTGGCGCGCTTCCTCGCGGTCGCGTCTCTCCGCGAACGATCGAACAAGGTTTATCGTTGTCCTTAATCTACGATACAGACGACACATTTGCTATTTTTTGAAATTTCCCACGTTACACGTTATAAAGTTTACAAATCGGATCACATCGAGAAGGTAATTGGTATATTTTAAGCGCTCGACGTGTCATAAACTTTGACATC
Source organism: Bombus vancouverensis nearcticus (assembly GCF_051014615.1). NCBI lineage: Eukaryota > Metazoa > Arthropoda > Insecta > Hymenoptera > Apidae > Bombus > Bombus vancouverensis. The sequence continues at coordinate 12,697,382 of NC_134916.1, read as the reverse complement.
TGATGAGAACTCGACGATAGTCCAAGGACGACGTCGTCAACTGGACGTTAGACCTTCGACCAGGGACGCACAGATTACCACCTGACAGGAGACGTTGACGAAAATACATCCCCTAGACTGACAGAATATAAACACCAGGAGCTTCGAGGGAAAGAGACTCATCATGCACTCGCCTATGTTTAAACTCTGCTACTTACGTTTCATATTCTTACGTTTATACCAAACACTTTAAATAAACATACTAATCGCAAGCTTACTAGAAATCTTTAATGTACCTTTGGCGTTAGTATCGTTCAAGGTTGGCGACCTCAACAGAACAGTTGCAACTTGACCGATGGCCACCTAGTTGATAGGTCGCAATAGTCTCTGATATAGAATCCCATAAAACTCGTTCGTTGATCGAGAACCTACACCAGAAATTTTGTAAAATGCTCGTTGCTTTTTTTTTGCTGCTACGTGTAAATCACGCGTAACATGCTGTGAATCGAGTTGTAATCCATGCAAACCTGCGATTTGACCGCGCGTAGAAATCGATTCGGTGGTTCGAGTAATTTTTGCGGAAAAATGCCGCCACGTGACGTTTGCGGAAGGGTGGAGGAGGAATTGGTTTGTCGCGGAGGATCGGTTGTTTGTTGCACGGTGGTTTATCGATCTTCCTGTCATCGTTTAACGGTTAACCGCCGTTTAACACTTGAAAATCAGTCGGCTGCCAGGGCCCGGCAAACAACAATTTAATTTCCCCGTTATTTACTTTCGACACGGCTTAGTTACCAGTGCCAGACGATCGATCCTTTTTCCCGCCAAGATCGAAATACTCGACAAGGGCTCTGTTATCACGCGAAATGCGATCGATTCGCGTGGCGAATGTTATCGGCTAAAGAAGAACTTAAAGACAATTCGCGCATTTCTGTTACTCGTTGTTATCAGATAATTCGGCAGACTCGATGGAGCTGCGAGTTGATTTATCTCGCGGCTATTAGCGAGCCGGACACTTTGAAACGCGATTTTTATTGACATACCGGTTATAAATGATTTTGAAAACCAGTTTCTTATTTACCCTATGTGAATCAACATGCCTTCACGCGAACGCTAAACTATGCACATCGTGAAAACTGCGTTCTTTCTTGTATCGAGGAATCGATTAACCTTTCGCAGGGTCTTCGTTTCTTTCTAAAAGAATTTCATTAATTGGATGGCCAAGGAAAATGGATGGCCATTAATTAAGAGCGATTTTAGCCTCGTGAATGAACATCGTTTAGTCACGATACGCGAGTCAGCGATCAATGAACAGACCCGAAAGAAAATTATGCTAGCGGAATCGTTGTTCCGTACGAATAATTCATACAGAACGAAACGAGAATAAACGTAGCCTCTGGCGTGCAATAGGGATGGGCAAAGAGGGCGCAGAGGTGGGAAACGACGTAGCCATTACTATCGGAAATTGAAACGGACTGAATTTATTCGGTCACCCTCGCCTTCCCTCTCGTAGATTCTCGTTTAGCTTCTCCATCGTTGCTGCCGTGCAACGAAAATATTATACCGATACACGCGGATCGAAGAGGTTGATTGTACGGAAAATTTCGGGAACATCCAGTGGAAACTTCGAAGCACTGTGGAACCAGAGTGCAAGAACACTCGGAACTGATAAACCACTCGAACGTTCGGATTGCTGGATAGCGGTTTCATGTCAAGATCTTCCAATGAAAACATGTTTTCGAATTTATGCTCACGTAAGGAATACCTCGCGAGAATGCTGGCTCATCGGATTACTCTAGCGTGACACGTTCTATCTTATCGCCGGCAAAGGTATCTTTTATACTTGTTTGTCTTTGACTCGTGAAAACGAATAGGGAAACAACGAGACAGACACGTTGACGTTAATCGAACAGCGAAGAGATCTTATGTCAACGATGATCCATAGAATCCGTGTTCTAATCAGAACGAGGGTGCATGCCAAGAAACTAACGATGAAAGCCGATTGACATAAACCGCTTTGCTTGATTAGAACACGTCTTAGTGGAACGTGATCGCGTCTGATCGAATATTGTGCAGCATCGTCGATTCCTTGAGGAGTGCAGGTCGCGAACTGCAGCAATTCAATCAGTTTCCTTGCTCCACCCTTGCACCAACTGATGGAGAGGATTGTCTAATTAGATTAATCCACCGAATATGTCTCGAGGTGAGCCTCACACGTAGGCATAACGATCCATCACCGAATAGAGGGTAACAGAAAGGGAGAACAGATAGATAGATAGAGAGAGAGAGAGGGGGAGAGAGAGAGAGAGGAAATGGCTTGGCATTTAATTCAATTTCGAAGCCGCAGTCTAATTGGGCTGACTCCGATATAATGAACGATTAATTTTAATCGATTCGGTGCTGTACCGGCGTCAGAAAGGCGTGACTTGGCAAGTCGCTTCTTTGTGAATCCGATCGTGGCACATCGCATATTGAACTTCGGTAGGAAACGCAGTATTCGTGAAAACCAGTTTAATCCGCTTTCGGCTTGCCAATGTCTTCACTTTGCACTGATAGAGAACTGCGTCTAATTTCATCGACTACGTATCCTTGCCAAAGCCGCAAGTGGTAATTCCGCGCAAACGTGCTCGAATCTATCAATTGTTTGCCATTGTACGCGCTTTGACTTAACCGGTTACATTGCTATCTTTTCCATCTATTACTCGCAATAATTTTGGCAATTTTATTTTTGCTAATTCCATTCTATTCTTCTAGAATTTCCATCGTGTTTTCAATTGGCGATGAAACGAAATTTTTTTGTCCACGTCTCCTTTAAGTCTTCCAAGGATAAAGAACACCATGTGGATATCGGTTGGCGAAAAATAGGTCGTCGTTCGCAGGAAGCCTCGCAGGCGTCGATCTTCCGGACTCAAGTTGAATATATTGCTTGCTGCTTAGAACCGAAAGGATGTATCTAATCAAATCGATTCTCGTTTCAGCGAGAATTCGTCCTGCGGCAACTCGAATACACGAACGTAACGATCGATCATGTATCTCCGCTAGGTATTCTCCGTTTAACCTGCTTCCCGTCGTTACGCCGACGAAGACAGGTCTCTGAGGATGGCAGCAGTGATCAAGATTAATCGTATGTAAATTACCCAGGTGCCGCAGGGAAGATCTCTCGAGATTCAGGGACACGTATGACGCTGTTTCTCACGACGATAGAATCATCCGAGATTTTGGTAATTGAAAATAGGCCCGGCAGATTATGCCGTCGATGCCTGACAAATCTTTGCCCATTTGCATGGGACGTCGTGATCTCGTTTCGAATGCGGAACGTAGCTTCGATTCATCGGCCAAGCGTTGCTGCTCTTCGTTACGCGCGAATTTAGAGACGTGGAAGGCGTCTCGTTGCCACGAATTGCTTCCATCTTTTTCATTAGACCCGGTGCCATTACTTCGTGTAATTGGAACATGTTCGTCTCGTTTGTTACAAATTGCATGGATCTTTGAATATCATTAAATTGGAGCATATTGTTAGAATTTAATCTCGGAATTAAGATTAATAATCTGTGGAAGACACAATGTTTGTGTTGAAATAATATTATTTGGGATATTTATTAAACAATTATTACAGGAAATATAAGTGAGTGTTGTGGAATGTAGACAGTTGACTAGCTATTCTCAGACTCACTGACTTAGTTACCCATGGCCCTTGAAAAGGTTTTGAACCCCATGCAGTAAAGAGCGTGACCTGAGTAGATATCTGTGTGGCGTCACATGTGCCACGGAACCTTCTAGTAGCTTCTCGACGTGCCCAATGTTCCATCCATATCCTTACGCTTCTTCCGCCGAATTCTCAAAAGAGCATGCACGTGTTAGCCGCCGCGGTACATCTCACGAACGCACGCTAGTGGGGATATCGCTGGACAAGGAAGGGAAGAATCCGTTCGATCAATCACCTCATCTGTATGCGATTAATATCGTTGTATTCCAACACATATGAAATGTCTTATAACTCTAAAACATATTATCTACAAAACAGAATGCACAGAAATTTCACACGCACCAATCTAATTCTAGATGACGAGGTGGGGGTAGTTCTAGATCACTTGGGTGGAAGGATAAAAAAGTAATTGGGAATACGAGATTCATTTATTATGGTGGACCGTCGCTACAAAGCTACAGGGTTTAATTCAATTTTTTCTTAAATCGTTTCGATGAAAGTATTGCAGTATCGTGGACAGATTACCTAAGAAACATAGGGCGAATCATAAACAACGTTGTTGATATTATGGAACACGTACGTGGTGGGGCTATGAGAGAAGACAAAGGGATATTTAAAGGAGAAGGACGAATTAACAGGCAGTCGTAAGTTGAGAGTCGAGTTGTAAGGAGTCGTTAACTAAGAGCCGAGTTGTGAGGAGTCGAGAGTTGAGTTGCCGAGTTATCGTGAGTTGTAAACTATTAGTTGTGAGTTGTAAACTATTAGTTGTGAATTGTAAACTATTAGTTGTGAATTGTAAACTATTAGTTGTGAGTTATAAACTATTAGTTGTGAGTTGTGAATTATCCATTTAGTTGTTTCAGTTATAGCACATTACCGTATTTAGTTTACGTTAAATAAACATCGTTTCCTGTTTAATCCATTGTAAATAGATTCGACTATCAATAAACCTATCATATAGGATAGAAATCATTGGAAATCCTAATTTCTAATATTTCTGAATAAATAAATCCTATAGTATTAAATATTAAATTATTCAGACGTTTCATTTTTACGGATTGTACAAGGTCAAACGAATGGATAAGAGATTTATTCGTATTTGTAATTTCGTGTTATGTGTGATATTAATTTTACATATATTATATCGTTATAAACCTCAATTTCTTTATCCTTAGACGAGAAGCGTATGATATTAATATAAATTTTTTACGTTAAACTTTGACTTTTTACGTCTAACAGATTTTGATAACGAAATTCGTGGGCCCGAGTAATCCGTTTCATCGGTGATTCGCCTTATCGCACAGATAAACTTTAGTGAAATGTATGCCAGGCAAGTGGGTTAAGTGATCGGTCGAGTTACCGAATCGAGAAGGCAAAAGTGTACCGGTAACGAACGAAGGCGTGACTTATTCATAGAGGACTCCGTCGTTCTGTGATCCTGACCGCGAGTGAATAACCGTAACAACGGATAAATTACGGGGACAGTATACGATGGTTCGCGTTTGCAAAATGCATGAAACGTCGCGTGAATTTCGTTTCGTCATACTCCATGGCTTTCAATGCCGTTGAATATTTCAACGCGTTAATACCGGTCGAATTAACGATATTTTTTCCACTGCCCTCCGATTTTCCTATCCTTTTTTCACGTTGTCCCTTTTCCCTGTTTCTTTTTTTCATATTCGTTCGCGTTGTTATCTAGAATCTGCTCGCACAGCAGTAAAATTTTTCGCGGCGTATCCGCGCGTACAAGCTGCGGCTGTAACGCACAAAATATACGGCCATTGAAATTTAATTACGAGCCGGTGCTAACGTGACGCGTATTGCGCGGTCCCGAGGTAGAATCGACGGTTTTTCGGATGGAAACGCGTGCCTTTTAGCGTTCAACCCTCGTGACTCGATGATTCACGGCCGATCGATTCCGGCAACCGGTGTTATACGAGCAAACAATGGTGGATGTGATCGTTATAGCTGCAGAATTTTGAAAGACATTGTGTCACGGCTTCTTACTCGTATCAAACTCGTAGATACGATCGAAAAACAAATTAGCGGTAGTTACGTAAGCAGTCATCCGAGGCTCGAGAATTTTACGTAAGTATGGTTCGTGCTGATTAAAGATAATACGAGACTTTCTTGGTCATTGAGTTCCTTAGCATCCTCGGTCAGTGATGTAAATTGATTTGCAAAAAATATTACCATGAGTCGTGGATCGAATAGATTTGTCCGTCTCGTAATTTATTTTACACGCTACGAACGAACGATTCTCTGGAAAAGCAATCAACCTTGAGAGCCATCGTTCACGACGATCTTGAAACGATTACGTGTTTCTAGCGAGAAACGCGATAACTCCATTTCAAACAACACTTTTGCTAATGCCTCGATGATCATCCGAATCGTGGAGTTTTCAGTGCAGCCCTGTGACGTCAATATTGTTATCTAATTGAACGTAAATGGAAATCGTAAACAACCAAATTCGATTCGCCTTTTATCACGTTACACTGGATTTTCGACGAAATCCCTTTTTCCTGTAATAGGCAATCGTTGTAGCGGGGTTACCGTGTTAGTCGCTGGCCGAATTTATTTCGCGATAAACCACGTGGCGTTATTACTTTACTCCCCCATTCATTAGTTCGCCGTTTGTGAAAATTGTTTAGTCAGCTGCGAACACTAGTAATCAGTGAATTATCGCGGTTACTTATTAGCGAATAATTGAAATCCGAATTACGTAATTAAACTCGTGGAAATTTTATTGTCAGTCGGAAGATACTACTCGACTCCCATCAATCTCCTTGGTTTTACAACGCGGTCTGCGTTTTCCTCCTTCGTTGATTACTTCTTTTCTGCAAAGATTAGCTCGCTATTCTTGAGTCTCAACGACCGTTTCTTTGCTTACCGCAAACCGTCGACTTATCAGTTCCTTATGTAACGTGTCGAAAACATTTGTCATTTTTATATAGAAATCGTATCATGGTTTAAAATAGCACTCGCGTCCATTTGCATCGCGTCACAATCCCTTCTATCGATCTACATATTTTCAAACATTTTCCGATGAATCAGCGATTCTTTTCCAAGATTTTCCACTCGATTCATCGCGTGCAGAGTTAAATCGCATGGATCTCGTTCGATCGTTCCGGATTCACGGCAATCGATCATTGTCTTTCACTTTTTCGCTCACGAAAATCCTTAACCGTATAGGAAATCACGTTGAACGTACAAAGAGAAGAAAATGTAATGTTCTTTGTTGTGTTCCACGCGTTTCGGTGTGCACGGTTTCGTGGCAGAACCTGACACTTGCGATGGCATGCACACCGGCGGTGAGCAGACTATAGGCAACGCACACATAGGCAAGAACGCAACATGGCAACCGTGGCAGTGTGGCAGGACGTAGACGATGGTTATACGTAGAAGTTCCAGTGGCAGGGGGTCAGTGTAAAACGGCCTTCTGTCCGCAACGTGTCGAACGTCGTTTCTATAAGCGAGTCAGTTGCCGCAGTGTCACTCCAGTTCGTTTACAAACACGTCCCACAGCCAGAAACCGGAGTGGATCGTTTCGTCGTTTGGTAACACGACAGAAAGTGTCGAAACGTTGTGGCCATCGTCGATAAAACACGCTGACTCGCAGTGTACGAGGATTAAAGGTAAATCGATGGAGATATATAGGGGCTGGATCGCGATTTCCACCAACCGGAACACGCGCCACATACAAAAGTATTTCCGCGTATTTTCTGCACGTTGCTCCGTATCAACATCTACCGCTTTCCTTCTTTTCCAGTTGCTAAGCAACGCGTTACTCCTGTTAACGAATTCTCGGCATTCCCGTCTTTTAAATGCAACCGAGACTCCATTTCGTTAAACGTTGATCTTATCGGTCTCTTCGAGACATCTCTTCCCTCTTAGAATTTTCGTCCGAAAACAGTGTACAACGCGTGATTTGATTCAAATTTCATTGGAATATCAGCCTTTTCTTATAGCGTTGTTTATTCAGACATAGCACATACGACACTTTGGTCAGTATAGCGGTACTCAACATTGGTGACAAAATTAGGCGTTCTCTCTAGTAGCTTCCAGAAACATGCTTCTCTCTTCGTTGAAAACACGAGCCTCTTATTTCTCCGCAATACTCGCTGTGTCGATTCGCTGTGTAAAAGATCTGTCAGATGTCGAAAATCGAAGTCTGCGTTGTCTAGATTTTGCTCAAACGTCGTCTCTTTGTAGAAGAAAGTTTTTTCCCGTACGAATCTCGTAAAATTTCGTCAACAAATCCCTCCTGCCCCCTTTTTATTCCCAAAAACGACGTATTCGAGCGTAGGGCACACTGATTGTTACGTCGCCCTACGATGTTACGAGTGTTTATGTTTTCATTCGCGTGTTAGGTGTTTTCGTGGAATTTAAAATTTGGTGAAACCTCGAAACCAGTTACTCCAGCCATCGCCCAACACGACCAGGTAAAACTGCTCTGTGTTAGCTTCGCGTATGATACTTTGGTACACTTGTATGCGTGACTCGTCCCATTGGTCGTATTTGACCTGGTCGAGCCAGGTAGCACAGAGTGTTACCAGTTTTAGTCTTGGCTCTGCTTTAAGGATGCACGCAACGCCACCGGTTCTACGACGAGATATCGATTTTTCAGAATCCGCGTGGCCGAAACATGTGCGTTTCCGGTTTGAATCTCGCGCGTTCTATTTCGCCGTTGTTCCTATACTTTCTGACTCGTATTTTTAAACGAGGTCATTGTTATCACTGATCGTCGCCTAATCCGATGACTGTTTCCAGAGGAATTTAAAAATGTAACAAAGGTCGCCTGGTTGGCCTCAAGGTGGGGAGAGCAGTCGTAACTATGTCGAGCGTGCTGTCCACGAATAACTATTGATAAATTAGAAACACTTATACCTAAATTAAGAAGTTATCCATATGAAAATAAGTAATTAGACGTAACGAAATATCGTGATATTTTCGACGACATTGTACTGCGCAGCTTTAAACACGAAGCGTAATCGGTGACACGGTATACTATTGGTATGTGGACTTTCGAAAGAAAAGTTTCGTCGATTCGTTTGCGAACACGTATGGCCGTGATACAAAATACAACGGACATTTTTCGAATAGCGTTGGATGGAACGAAGCGTTTGGGATTGTAGAAAACCGCGCTTCAATCGTGTTTAGAGCAGCGAACGTGTAAACATTCGCGATTCTTTATCTGGTTGGAATTCGTGTACGATGCATCGTCGCATAAAATGAAATTCGTATAGCAGAATTCGACTAGAGTAAAATAAACAGACATTGCGCGAGAGATTCCCGTTTCTACGTATTATATTATTTTGTTAAATGTGTCGAACACGGAGTATCGCGTTCGTCGAGCGCTCCAAAACGCGATTCGAGCGCGTGGATATGGCCTTCGTGCAGAAAATAGCCCGCCGATCGTGAATCACGCGAGATAGCAGGCTCGCGAGCAGCTTTTCGATCGTCGAAACAGAAGGAATCACCTTCAGAGTCGAACGCGCTTTTATCTAAAGGTCTACAAACAAATCTTACGTCAGCTTGATAGCGGGGTACAAAGGTAGCTGCACGCCAACTTTGAAATTCACCAGCTTAAGCGACCATGTTATTATCTTAAACCCAGCCCATTTTACAACAACGTAGTGTTCGCGACATTCAAACGTAGCTTATACGTCGACTTGCAGTTTCAAAGAGTATACCGCGTGGTGTACAACGTAAAATTGGTTCTTCTGCATGGACGAACGATATCTACGTATCTGCTGTTTACAAAGTAGAAGATTCTTCGGAATATATAATACAAGTTTCTAAAGAATCTATTCTTGACCGAGGTTTCAGGCCAAGTGTCGCGTTGTTGCGATGCTTCGGCTTACCAGAAAGCATTATCGCTTTCCCCACTCCGAGCAAGACCCTTACACAGCATTCGTTTCAAGTTTCAAGGCCTAGGCAGCATGACATCAGGTCATTTGCCATCACCCATTTACACATACTTGAGTTTCGTTTTCCGCGTCTCGAGTTTGACGCCAGTCTGCTTAATCGATTCAACTTGGTTTTCCACTTTACACGATGCTTGAGTAATGTCCCGTGGGCGAGAAAAACGTCGTACGAACGCGCTCCAAAATCTTACGTAAGCGGCAAGATACGCGAAAGGCGGTGCACATTATCTCGGCGGTGCAAGAGATTTTTCTGCCAGCGTAATGGAGCAAGGTAAACGAAGTCGATTAGTTGGCTGGAAACGCGTGGACGCGATTCTATCCGTTCATTGTCATTCCCGGCAGATGAATGGCCGCATATTTTCCTCGCGGAACCCTATATCCCGTGGAACGTTGCTCTGCTGGCGAACGTGTACCGCATGGGAACACCCGTTCTATGTACTCTCGCCGTCATCATGAACGAGCTATTCTCTGCGACGTTCGAGTTACTTTGCGCGTGTACGCGTCCGCTCCTCTTTGATCGGCCAAAAATAAAAACGCCCGAGGTGAGTCGAGAGAGAGACATGGGTGAAAAGAGAGCGTCTCTTGGGTGTTGCGAGGCCGCGCGTACCCGTCACGGTCGATCGGAAAGTTCCGTGGTGTCTCGTTCGAAACGCGTCGTTTCATTTAAATACGAGTCGTGTGTGTGTAGCTCTACTTGTGACACTACAGTCACCAGAGATGATTAACGTTTCTAAGACGCTTGGATAGCGAGAATTCTAAAGTCAAGTACGTTTATCACAAACGACGAGCGCGATGAATAAAAAAGCACGACAGAAACGAGCTAGGTTGGAACGATCCGATCGGCCAGGGACGTAGTATGCAAATCAAATTACGCTCGTAGCGATTTTCCATCGAAGGCTACCAACGTCCAGGCCGCATTAGCGGGATCGAAATTATTTAGAGGATCGAATCGGGCCACGGGGCAATATTTTCCGCGATAATGAAATTTGTTGCCGGGCCAAGCCTGGCGATCCGTTCACCACGAAATTTATGTATATCCTGTGTTTCGGCCGCGATGCATCATTTTGCCCCTTGACAAGTAATTAAACGGCCTTTCTATGGCGATCGTGCGCGACTCCCTTTGAAAATGCAGGTTCGCGTGTTTAATTTAGTTTTTGAAACGCGCGGCGCGTACCTCCTCTACGAAAGGAATAAATCAACGTAAGTAAGCGCTCGATGATCAGTCGTTTTTTTTTTGCTTAAAAGCAATCGATATATATCGATGTATATATATACACGACGATTCTGCAGATCTTCCGCTTTTTCATCGGTTTTTAAACGTGTCAGATTATACAAGACATTCAATTCGTACGCGTCTTTGTTTTACGTATTGGACGCGCTACCGTTGCATTCTATGAAACACTGGCTGATGAATATGCGACCGTTTCTTGGACGTTTCAAGACCAAACGAGGCTCTCACCTTTGCAACGTTTTGTAAGCATTTGCTTATAATAAGAATGACATCAGCGATCTGAAATAAACCGCTGCGTTACCCAAATCGACGTGTATTCTGTCGTTTACTTTAAATGGAAATATTCGTTATCTGTTTAAAGCTGAATTATTCAAGCGAATGGCGTTCAATTTTTCAGGAGAATTTTCAGTATCGGAACTAGATGACACTTTGCAAAAGTCGCCTTCGTCGATCGTCTACCAGATTGTCAGACGTTCTATTCGAAAGATCGATGCTTCCTGTTGCTGTGTCTGGCTCGTATAGATGGAACGCGGGGCCTGCAGGGATAAACGTACTGCGCAACGTTTCATCGTCTATCTTTTTTCACCCTGTTTTTTGTACCTCGATTCTGCATCCTGCAGAAGTGCAGCCTTGAAAGCTAGCTCGCTCGCATCGCTCGTGCAGACAGTTTCTTCGTTGTCTTATTACAGATAACGATAACGCATACCGAGTCACGGAGGTAGATAAAAATACGAATTGCATCCTCCCCTTTGACGTTAATGGGCAACGGTTTTATTGCTTGTGAAAATGACCAGCCGCCCGGTTCTTTGTCTTGCTTTCGAGCTTTTTCATTTACACTGACGCATCGCATGTTTCAATTAATAAATAAAACATTAATTCCGCCGTGCTATTGTACGACACCTGAATAATACATTTTATCTTCTAAAATTCCTGAAAAAGAAAAAAAAAAGAAAAACATAGCACAACCGGTGCCCGGAATAAAATAATCGCGATAAGCGTCACGTAAAAAAAAAAGAAAGAGAAAAACAAAAAAGTCAATGAAAAATAGGGAATATCGAGGAAAGTTTATCAAACAGGTAACAACTCGAACGATTTTGTATCGATGTAGAGTCGCGATGCTTTTTTCCCTCGCCCATCTAAAGTTACGATACTTTCTCTCTTTTTTCCGACTGCAAAACGGCGCGTTATCCCGTGGAGGGTAATAACGAGTCTCTTGAACATGATCGTATGATGAAACTCGTTTCAATCGGAAGATTTCGTTCCAAGGTGCCGCGTGAAAAATGCAAACGCCAGTTAACGTGAACCGTGCACATGCATACGTATCTGCATACAACTCGACAAACTTATTGCACGAATGCGTTTAACAACTGTGATTTCCGACTCTGGGAATCGCGTATCGATATCACTGACGCATCCATGGCGTTCCGTGAAGCAACTGTTAATATTGATTTTCCGAGTTGCTCGTTATTCGATGTCCTGGATATTTCGATAAGCTCCTCTTTCCTGAACGTTGCAATAGTTATTGGAAATTAAACATCTGTAGTTTCTCGTGTAATCCCATAAGTTGCTCCATTTTTTGATTGGTTGTAATTTTGAACCGGGTTCGGATCACATAAGAGAATTGATAGCTAAATCGAGAGATATTTGTATAAACTCGTTCGCTACATAGTCAACAATTAAGATCGCGATTCCTGTAAATACGTAGAGCCACTGTGAAAAATATTCGAATTATTACCGTAACAAAGTTTTATAAATACGTTATGCGTATTATGTAAATCTTTCGTGAAATTTCATTAGCATCGAAATGACACACGATTATCGTGATTATAGTGGTAGAATTTAGAGCCAACGTAGATCTGTATATGAAAGTTACAAGACGTTTATTACAATGATATATCTAATAAAACCGTATCGTATATGTCGTACGAACAGTTCCCTTAAGTATATAATTGCTAAATGTGCTAAAAGTGACTGAACGCGTTAAAATATCGTGTACCTTCTATGTACATTCTCGAATTTGTTTTAAACTCTACCGGTGTGATCGTCACAGTTGTATTTCAATGTTGTAATCATTTCTTTAACAAACGTAGTATATTAAGGAAAACTTTCCATAAGTGTTTAAATACTTTAATGACCTACTGTATATATGGAACATTAGTGGAATAGCCTTTCCCAAGGTAATTTGATAGTTTGATCGTTGGTGACTCGTAATCACATAGCCGGACTTCTAATATCTCGCGTGGTTTCCGTTTGTCGGTCACTCGAGGCTCTCACAAACGTAAACACTCTTCAATTTCACTCCATTGTTATTATAATATCCATTTACAAAAAATTATACGCGACTGATTTTCACTGTTGATGGATTATTTCTCAGAAGTCGAATATTATTCCTATTACGAATTTAGTCGGCAGGAAACGTCGATATGGCGCCCAATCGATCGAGTTTACGACCACGCATCCCAGAATTATCCAGCGTACGCAATTACGACTTCCCATTTAGCCACGTTCCCCCGGCTTTCCTTTCTTGCCGATGTTCTCGCGCAATTTTAGGTGGATCGATCGAGAAGTTCCGACCGCGTCCTAATGGTTGCCGCGTTAATACACGTGGAAGGGTAGCCTCTATAATTTGCGCGGCGTGCATGTATGCACGGAACAGGCGACCAGAAAACAAGCAGAGAAAATGATCGTCGGCCTAGTCGAGTCGGTGCTTTCGAGCGATTCGTTTCTTGCCTGAAAATTTGCACAGCTTATCGATCCTCCGCGGTTCAACGCTTTTGTACCAGATCCTTCCACTTCCGATTCGAAGGTGTAGCGTAGGTGAAACTTCTTATTTTAATTTCCTTGCAAGGACACTGGGGTATTCGTTTGGAGCAAATTGTTTTCAGATATTCGAAGTAATACTCGTTTACGATAAATCTACACACACAGGACGTTTTCCACGTATAGCATATTCTCCACGTGTTCCGGCTCGAGTTTCGTTCGTTCGCCAGTTTCAACGTGTCAGTCCTCTTCAGCGTCGTGCCGCGATGTTTACAGAACGTCAGCACACTGTGAGTCGATGCAATAGCTGGGATCCGCTGCTATCGCGAAAGCTTCCGATAAATCTACTAGGTCGAACGAGTGTGAGCAACTTCCTGGTAAAAATCTACTTGCCATACGTAGGCCTTTAGAAACATCGAGAATAAAATTTCTTCTGAATAAACGTTTCACCAAGTACTCCGATTACGTCGATAAATCGTTGGTCCGAACCCACGCGTTGTTTTGAAAGATAGTGAAACAAGATCGGAGAAACGTTCCAGCAACTATCAAGCGGTTTGGCAATCTCACAATGGGTCGGGAGATTCACCGGAGTCTACGAGGCGATCGATCGCGTTGTAGCGAAAGCTACGATCGGTGTGCGTGCACCTTTAAGTACATAGCCTGGAGATACACCATCGATCGTTGCAGAGGTCGACGTACTCGCGTTAGCTCGAACTTTCGTGCAATTTATTGTCCTGTTCTTAGAGCGAACGATCCGTTGTGTCGGATCGGAGTCGAACCTGAATCATGCTCGCGGTTGCTCGACCGATTGAACGCCATCTGCGAAGGTCAATTAGCGGTAAAATTCATTATGAAACGAAGCAAAAAGAGACTGCTGGAAGGAGCTGGCCAGAGTAGTACGGTTCGCTGGTCACGATAATCCTTCCTGAGAGCCGAAACTTCGAACGCGAGAACTTTACGAAATTTTCTGTTACGAAAATTAGCGAAGTCGCTAATCTAATTTTGTAACTTGTCTTTTTATCAAAGTTTAACGTATCTAAAAGCTTAGAACGTTCTATTCTTATCACGAGTATGGCACGTTTCGATCGGTTGTTTTTTATCTTTTCGTCGATGGTCGTCAATTTCCTGATAACAACAAGGTTATCAGTCGATCTCGATGAATTCCTTTTCCAGTTAAGAGAAGCGAAAGCTCGCGGTGTGACGATTTCCCTCTGTTCTTCTGCGAAACCGGTCGCGCTCGACAGTATACAGTAGCTAAACAAGCTGCACGGTAGTTTTCTAGTGCCTTCATTGTTCAATGTCAGCGTTTCTTGTTCGACTCGGTCTAAGCTAGATGATTGGTAGACGCGTAGTGTATAGAAAACCAGAGAGGCTTTCGGTAAAGAAAAATCGCGTAACAGCCGGTCTGCCGTTTTTCTTCGCGATCTCTATAGCTGCCAAGAATGCTACTTTCTTCGAGATATTTTCGTAAGTACGCTTGTTCTCGATGGGTACGAAAGAGTCGATCGAACTTCTTCCATTGTCTATGCATACGTAACCTCTGATACGAAAAGTTGAAAATATTTCATCAAATTCAACATTCTCTTGCCCTCAAAGAGAAAATATTATCGTTTCACTGAAATAATCTTTCGATAGAGTCCAGTAAATATTCCCATGCAAATGCAAGTGGAGGCAATACGGGACCCTAAAAAGGGAAATATTCCGTGGCAGACTCTTTCGAACGGTTCTCCATGTCTAGACGTACCTTCGCGTTTCATCCGCCCAAGGCGTCGTCGGAATTCCTCGCTCGGAGGGAAAACTGAAATTTTCTCCGACTACGGTGCACCAAAACTCCATTCCCCTTTTTCCAGTGTCCGCGTCGCGTCACAGCGTCGTCGCCTAACGGGTGGGAGGAGGGAAGCAAGGGGTGGGAGAAGGAAAGTTTCGAACACAGCCTCGAGGTGGCAAGCAACGGGATCCCGAATGATTGATAGAAACGGGCAACGTTGCACGTTCGTATCGTGATCCTAGGGTAGAAATATAAGCTGGCTGGAATAAAATTCGCGTTCACCTGTGCGATTCAGATGCAAATGCAGAAGGCACACTGGTTGTGCAACAAACTTTTAAAGACTTTCTCGTTCTGCCGCGTTCTTGGTGCGGTTAGTAACACGACTCGAAGGATACGAAAACAGTGGCTCTGCAGTCTTCGATGCACGCGCGCAGGCTCAAGAACGTATTCGAACATTTGTAGATGCGCTTTATGAATACATTATGTGCGTTACGCGACATATTTTGAAATTTCATTAGCGCTTTTATGAAATTCAACTATCACGAGTGTAGAGTCTGGAACCAATCTGAAGATATTTAACATCTTTCATACGCTTCAGATAGCTGTTCATGCTGTATATTAATTTTTTATTAGATATATATGCAAGAGATATCCTTGCAGTAGATATCGCGTAGCCTTTGTATACGAGTACGTTTTCAGATCGGTTTCAAATTCGGCCAATATAGTCACGATAGCGTGTCTTTTTATAGTGTTAATGAAATTTCAAAACGTTTTACATAACGTATACAATATGCATGTAAAAGTTGTCTATGATACGAGTTGTAAATAATTAAATACATTCGTGAGCCAGCGTAGGCCTATAGATCTAAGTTAATACGAAGGTCTTGCTAACTATAGAACTTGTTTAATTGGTATATATTAGAAATTAGTCGTGTTTATGGAGTAGCACAGTTGGGCACCGTTCACGAGAATTAAGATAAAAACATTTTTATTATCTCTATGGAGTACGGGCAAAACAATTCAATTGTCTTGAATTCTTCACTCTTGCTTTCCTTATTTTTTTCTATTAACCCGGGTGGAGTTGAGATCGAGCTCGTTCTCAGAAACTCGGATTATTGACATTGGCATTTTTCTGTTTATATAGACTATCGCGCACGTTAATGGCTGCCAGGGTCGTCGGCTAGGAGCCGTTTAACGAAGTTTCGTGCTGCCAGTGCGATAATACAGCCCGTAACCGATGAGTGTAAGTATCAATCGATCGGGCTCATATTCATTCCCGATCCGTGGAATCTCGTTATTCGCGTAACGTTCCGGTTTTTATCCTTCGTGATCGTAGTTCGTCGACCTGTACGAGTTCATTGTTAGACGCCGCGTCGCATATTTCCGCGCGCGTGACGCGAAAACCACGGACAGCTCGTATGTTCGACGCGTTTTTACATAGCTCGTTGCGACGTCGATTTTTCGATTGTTTCGCATATGTTTGCCAATTCTTTTTCCATGTAACGAGGAAGGCACGAGAGGCGTTTCGTAAATACGAGAGTCAGTCGTGTCATCTCTCTAGCCGAGTCGACGTATCGAATTAAAACGACCCGGTCGAATTAAGTCTAATAAAACGCGGCCGGTTCTGCGTCCGAGGCGCGCTCATTTAGTTCGGTTAAATGATCGGATTCAGAGATGCCGCGTAGGCCGCATAAGCAGCACATAAATTAATTAGAACGATGTTGGGACGGTTACGTCACGCGACAACGCGTAATCGTGCGATGCAAAGTAAGTATAATCGTGGAAATAAAAAGAATTTCCGGGATAGAGCGTCGCATGACTTTTGACGCAGATATTGCGTTCATTCGCGAGAAACGTATTGATAATTGCTAGCTACTCAATGTTTATGCAAATTTGAAAGTGCAAGAATAAACAGAACGCGTCTAATATGCAAAAATATGGAAAATATTTAAAGTAAAGTATTTGTTACACCATTTAATTGGTGAAACAGATCTTAGATTAGGTATATTCATTTCTTTAATTATTAGGTTGTTTGGAAAATTCATAGCGAAATTTATAAAGCAATTAAAGTAATTTAGAAATATTTCCATGGAATTAAGATTTTATCGAATCATTCGCTTCTCGTTTAATAATCCTTCTATTTCTCTATAATTTTCTTAAATATAGAACAGATTTTTATATCGATTTTCCAATACGATACGAAGTCAATATTTCCGAACAACTCGATACATCCATATAAATATGAGATTATGTAATTTGATAATCGTATTTAGAATACTATTTTTGATATAAATGTTGTTTCTGAACAGGTTAGGTTGACAGGCGGACATATGGTGAAGCAGAGGAGGTTTATCGGAAATACGAATAACAAGATGATCAACATACGAGAATATTTATAGGCTTTTTAGGTGAAATCGTGGAATATATACGTGTCCATATACACGGTGTATAGGATCAGTGAACGACGAGTGAACACGCGGATCGATTTGCATGCCGCTGAAGGAGAGCACACGGCCTCGTAGCCACGACGCAACCGGTCACGTTCCGATAGGCGACAAATTGTAAAACGTGTGAGCTGCCCAGGTATCCAGAGTGAATGTAAAATAAACGATCTTCGATAGATTTCAGAGGACGACAGCAGCGGCGCGTACATACGCGTACGTTTAGTTATGATTAGCCTCTGCGATAACAGCCTGATTTCTCATTTTTACATAATTCTCGCGAGATGTTTGATTTTCACGCGCAGGTAAGTGGAACGTTTCGTGTAACTGCTCATATTCTGAACTCGCCTCCACGGTACAAGTATGGAATAATTCATGTCTCTGTCGTTTCAGATCCGATTTATCGAGCGTTCGTACGAGAAACGAATTTGAAGAGGTTTTCGTAGAAGCGTGTTAAAGATAAAATACAGCGAAGAAAAATTGAGACAAAGAACGAGGAAAACATGAGTCCTTCGTAACACGCGCTGCAAAGAAAGATCAACTATTGATACAGCTGCCGTGTATGCTCGTTCACGCAATTGTTGCTCAGCGAGTTCGTGCTTTGTGTTAGACAGGTACATACGTCCATCGACGTACTTTCTAATACGCCTCTGATCGCTACAAAGAAAAGGGATAGATCTTTCGCCAGGTTTCTCGCCTCCTCTCTCGTCTGTGGCTGGTCAATCGCGAATCGTCTGGTGAAAGTCGCCTCTCTCAACGAGGCGATTACGTACCGCTAACATTCGTCCTCGTGCGATCGACCAGGCACAGTGGAAAATTTATGGCCGGACGAGAGAATGGCGAGGAGTTTGTCGTGATTTTCGCGTGTTGGCGATTCTATCATGGGTGTAATTCTTTTCGCGAGAAAGCGACAGTAAGAGAATCTAGAAAGCGATGCAACTATATAAAGGTCAGAATAGAATGAATCGCTGAAACGGTCGTTATTTCCTCGATAAGCATCCAAGCGGGAAGGTTTGCGCCTTTTGCTTCGAATTGGAATTTCAACGATGCGAAACTCGCGGAATTTCCGATCGATTGAGAATCCGACTGGGGAATGGATATTTGAAATAGCGAAGGGTAAAAGACGCGAAGAAATCTACGCGGCGAATATACCCGTTCACATTTCATGCGCGTGGTACCATCTCAATGGTGTTCTATCGCAATATGCTTTCGAAGCAAATGGTAAGAGACCTTCCGCTAAATATTGGTTAACGTCAAGCTTATTCAACGGCACTTTATCATCGTTTAGCGGCAACTCCACTCGAACGTCATTCCGAGTTCTCGTTATTAAATTGTCGTCTTCCGAGTAGCGTTATTCAAGTATTCGAGGATCTCGCGACAATGGAATCGTTATTTGTACTGCCCACCTACGACCTACCTACTAACTACCTTGTTTCAATTGCGTCTTACTAACGTACCAAATCCTTTTTGCAGGTTTTTCTTAGGTTTCCAGCGATTCTAGTATTTTTAAAGAGATAGAGGACAAGCCAAAGTAAACCAGTGATATTTTTTATGCAGTATTTTTCTTCCATTATTGTGAACGAAATAAAGCGAGCGAGAAAGAGAGAAGAAGTGACTAACGAGTCGTATTTGTTGAAAAATTTAAGAGGATTAAGAATATTAATATACTGGATGAATTTTTAAACACCAGAGAGATTTTTGCATTTTTTTTCTACGACTCGAGCGCCGACATCGGCAGGTTTCCTTCAAAATGGTGAGTATCACGAAGTCGTTTAAAAGCGCAACGTTTATCGTATTATTTCGAAATATTGTATCTTATTGCTACGAAATTGACTTCGTTTTGGAAATAAGCGTTAACGCTGACTGTCTCGAAAGAATCGCGAAGCGTTCTCCAGTGTTTCCAGAACACGATGCGTGAAATCGTGGCAAGCCACAAATGAAAAGCGAATAAAGAAAAAGAAGAAAAAGAGATAATAATCGTGGCGAAGAGTCACGAGGCTTTCATTGAAGCGCTCAATTTATATCAGCATGGTAGGCGATGTGTTGGCAGCTACACAATTGTTTTGCTGCATCGATGCCGGCGCATCTCGACTCGGTCCATCGCGCTTAATTATAATTAATGAATCGACCTGTGCGTTGCCTGGATTTATTTTCACGGCACGTTCGTCGCCTATAGTCGCATAAGCGTTTGAAAGTTTATAAAGTATGCAAGTTTATAACGAAGGGAATATTCGTTTCATAATCTTTTCAACGACTTCTCAGAGAAACGAGCAATTTGCAACGCTTGATTTTACAGTCGAAACTTTAATTCACCCTTAGTACAAAAATAAAAGGAAAAGTGGAAGGTCGGTAATAATTTCCAAATGGTTCTGCCAAACTATACGAAGCGTACTTGTGAAACTTATGCACGCTTTTATATCCTGTTTACGATTCACCACCGCTTCCGGTTGATTCATTATCTAATTCAAGCGATCACAGGATTTCATCATGAGTCGATATTATCGAAACAAAACGTCTCATTTACCAAGTCGTACACATTACGACGTTCTATTTGAAAACGTAGATAATTTAATGTATATAAATTGTTCTTAACCATTGGCAACAAAAAGCACATGGAAGAATATGCGTCCACTTAGCAGCGAACGTTGTTTACAATCATACTTGTTATGTATCAAGGATAAAGTGTTAATTCGCCACAATTCTTCTTTTAAACTCGAACGATTTATAGGAACGAGTAAAGAGGCGCTCGATCAATTTGATACATTGTGAGACGAACCGCGTAACGCGTTTATTACCAGCAAGTTCCTACTGCGAACGAGAATAACATTCAATACTAAACTAGGTTAACATCCTGCTGCTTCCAGCAAATGTGTACTTTCTCTGGAATAAAATATCCAGTTAACGCAACGGCTAGCGGGCACGTTTAAAAAGCAACATCCTCGTCGCCATCGTAGTTTTCTAAGTTTCATGGTATTCACTTCGAAATGAGCGCGAAAATATGGCGCAAGAAAGACGCGTCTCACCGACACCACATCGAGCGAACCGTGCTTATTCCTTTATTCTTGTCAGACCAATGGGGCGTCTGTTTCGCGGGAGAAAAAAAGAAAACGCGCGACAATAATACGAAGGAAACGAGGGTGACCCGAATCCGAAAGGCAAATGAAGCCGCAGCCGAGCGGACGTTCAACGCTCGACCACATGGAAAACTCGCGTGTATCAGCGGTTTTCCATATCTCTAGCCGCTGTAGTTCGCATTTTCCGGCGGTGTTGCGCGAGAGCGCGATTAACCCGGGTCTCCAAACTCTGCACCGGTGAAGAATAATTAGCGGTGATACGGTTCACGAAACCAGTATTAATCGGTTTGGAAATAATAGATGCCGCTGCGGCGATTAAGCACGGGGGAAAAAGATACGCGTACGCGGCGAGACCACGATAATGTCGTTTAATTAGCCAGCACATGCTTGTCGCATGACGTTATACGAGGTTGGAAACGCGACGTGGCTAGTTGAGTGAAAACCCTCCAATTTGTCCTGGAGTTTGTTTCGTTCTATATATGTATACTTGTTTCAGTCGTCTGCATTCTGTTTCGTGTCAAACTCCGTGCTGGACTCTATATCCAGCTTGTATAGCGAGTGATTGAATTCGAAGTACGATCCATCGTTCGTTGCGAATCGCTTCACGTCGATAGATTCGCTTTTTTCTCCTCTGTGTTTGCGATTTGAAAATAGTACGGACGATTGTAAAAATTGTTCCCGAGCTTTAGCACGGCCGTCGTTTCAGCTTTCCTTTTTGTTCCATGTTTGGCTCGAATAGACCGTAATATGGATCATTAATTCGAATATATATGATAGAGTTTTCGATAATAACCAACGCTTTCTAATAAAAAGATGGATTATCTGATAGCGTATTGTTAAGAGAAAACCGATCGTTTCACGATCCTGTATGTTGCGCTCGAGCCTTTATCAATGATCTATTGTGTTGTTAGATATCACCGTGGCGCGTACATCGAATCAATGTTTGTAACGCAATGCTTCAAATATCGAAGGTAGTTAATCAATTTATAGAGTAATCTCGTTAAATTCAAATTTGTGTCTCGATTCAATTTCAAGTTTCCCGATAGCTGTTGTCATTACATCAACCCGAAAATATCAACGAATAGTGTTCGACTCGAGACGAACTCGTGAATCGTATTGAAGCGGATGAGAAACGAACGTTGGTACGTTCGAACAGGAAGTTTTTGTTTCGGTTACAGAGTTATGATTACATGGTTGGGTACTTCTATAAAAGAGATGAAATAATGAGTGGATGCGCGGTTCAGAAACGTCCCAGTGAACTGGAGATGGAGCGTTCGTTTCGCGATAACGGCTATGATTTTCGTCGGGCGCGGGTTAAGCAAGCGATAAAATATCGTTGGCCATCAATTCGTACGTTTTCATTGCCTCTATTTTTCACCGTTGTAATCCGTCAATAAATTCTGGAAGAAGATAAACTGCCACCACGGTCCGTTGCAAAAATAGGAGCATCGTTACAGAGTATCGACGTTAAAAACGGCAATAAAGCAATAAAAAAGAGAAAAGAAATTGTTAAATTATTCGTCAGCAATTTGGAAGTTGCGTCTATCGATTCATTTTATAAACAAAGCTTTTGAACTCGTCTTCGTACCGTGTTACGCTAATAAGCGTTTACATATCGTCGCATATATGTTATTTAACACCGTGTTTGCTTATTTGAATTTTCATGAGTCATAAGCATATCATTGCTTTACTTTCTTTTTTACTTTATTCTATTATCATATCAGGTATTAATGGCTGACGTGGATGACGAGCGAGAAAATTACAGAAGTGTGATAATTCGCGCGATAAATATTTTTCAGCTCGACCACGCGAGTCTGTGGCACGGTGATACTGCTCGGCGAATCTCGGTTCGGTCTATTTCTGATTTACTCGACACGGTTTACGAAATCCTTCGTTGAAAACGCTACGCGGTTATATTTCGGGCGCACTCCGGTTTATTTAACGCAAGCAAAACACAAACATCGTGTTTGGCTAATCACTAAGAAAATCAGTAAAAATCAAGCATCGGATAATTTTTCGTGAATATCTTCTCCTTTAACGTTAACAAGCTTTGATTTCTTTATTAGCCGTATCATCCAACCATCGTACCAGTTAAGAGTCTGTTAAGAATCTATCCAACGATGGAGTTCACGAAGCTGAAGAAAATCGAACAATTTTATTCAATTACTCCTATTACCGTGGATTTTCCATCGTTCAGGCGATCATCTGTCATCATCTATGCTACTAGTTGTATAACGTGCAATGTTGAAATTCTGATCTATCCCCTAGAACACACGCTATTACTTGGTTTAAACGATGTCAATAGAACTCGACCCGTGCGGATCGCTTACGATCGATCGATTCACGAGCGACCGTATCCGAGTGTCATGATTTCATTTGGTTGCGAAATACGCTCCGATCGGTTCATAGGGTTCGTGTCACGATCCGTGCGTGACTCGTGAATGCGTAGTTGCATGTCGCCGATCGAACGTCGCGTCGTCGTCTAGTTCGAGGTCCCGAGGTCGCGTTTCGTTGGTCGATCGTTCAAGAATGGCTTCGCGACGACGGTCTGCAGGGACTTCTATTTCTGTCGACCACAGCGACGCGACCTGTCGTGCGTTGACTTCGTTTCAATAATTCACGTTGATTACGCCCGGAACCAATTCGAACCGCTCTTATTCTATTAACCGCTCTTTCCACGCGATCGTTCCACTGCAGCGTGGGCTCCGTTGCAAAAGTGGACGCCGAGATTTCGCGAACGATCATGACTGGCGTATTTTTGGAACAGGCTGACCTGACAGAGACGGATACCGAAGTTTCGTGAACAATTTAAACGTACCGTATATGCAAGGTTTCGCAGAGCGAAGGATGATAGATGAGAAGCGATATACAGGTGTTGGCTAGTCATACGAATTTTTCATAACTTTCGCAACTTTTTAGAAATCTTAATCCTAATAACAAGAGTATAGACGCTTTTATTTTCTTACTTTAACCTCGGTCTCGCGCTCTTCCACTATAAACGAGTGGATATTTTATGCATTTCAAAGTTCTACTACATCTTAATGGAACCATCGAAAACAATCGCGATACTCGACTGCAGAATCGTTTTTCAACCGTACGTTGCTCGGGGCTGAAAAGATCTCAGAAACAGCACGATCATCGTCGTTGATAATTCAAAGATCTTTCATTATTTCTGCTGCTTCTGTTCTCCATCTCGCGTTCTTCGGGTAGAATTAAACGAGCGTGTGCAACGAGAGAGTGCACCCCTCGAAAGGGTGTGTAAAAAATCGTCTCAACCCCTTTTCAGCAACGTTTCCAGTGTCGCACCTTTTCTCCACTAGTTCCCGAGGGGTTGTTCTCCCTGTTTTGTTCCTGGTTGCGGGCTGTTCGCGGACCCGCAACCGTGAATCGCGTTAATGCTCGTGCTGCGATTTATGGATGTTGCCTGTGCATCCCCCGGGCAGAAAGAGAAACACAGAGCAACAGAGAAAAATGGAAACAAAGAAAGGAACGCTCGTGAGAAGTGAAATAGTGAGAAGGGTTAGCGTTCTAGCGAAAATAAAATCGAATGTGAAACTGCGGCCGAGGGGAATCTTTCTTTGAGAGCTGCTCGTTTCGCTCGCCAGTCGCTGATTGTTATTTCAAAGTCAGCTTTGCAATTTCAACGCTCTCGCAACACGACGATCATTTTTACGCGACCATATCGATAACAAATGTTGTACTGTCGTTAGCTGTTGATGTAGTTATGGCAATATGTTTCGTATTATCCCGACGATATCACTTAAAATTAGTTATCGTGATACTTTGTGAGGTATATTTCGCGAATCTGTAATTTATTCAACTCCTATGTTGGCAACCAAAATCTCCATACTCGTTTGGTAATTATAATTAGGCGCCTTGAGTTTATTCTTTCTACACATCAAATATAGAATGATAGTTCTCATCTCAATTCCATATTTTCCCTAAAACGTGTCTTTCGTTTCTGTAGTTCATCAAGTACAGTTGTAAACAAACAATTGATGTCAAAAAATTCTATATGAATATAGTCTGATACTAAAGTTACTTATCACTCTTTCGCACATACGAAAATTTTCAAATTTCCCGCTCTGTATATTTCGGTTCATTAATCAAGGGAATGTTATTTTCATTACGAACTTGCCTATGCTTCACGATATATATTCTCATCGCCAGACAAGCTTATAAATATATCTAAAGTTTGTATACTTAGAATTTCTCTGTACGATTTTGTTGTAGAAATGTAACTGACAAAAATATCCAAGAAATGGAAATTTAGCGTGGTTTTGTGTCAAAAAGAACGTAGCAAATTGCCAACATAAGGATTAAGTCTTCGCTAGAGCGAACGCAAACGCGCGCGATTGCATGACGCTCATAATTGGAAAAAATAGTACGAACGTTGAATGTTACGCGGATTGGATTACGTGTCAGGTAAAATTTGCGGATGAGGGATGGAAAGAGAAAAGAGCGCAAGGGAGTGACGCGATGCGAGATGAACATTTCTGGTTCGGGTTTCGATTCCGCCTGTCGCCGCACGGCTACCGCGCGTAATCCGCTTTGCGGACGCGTGCGAACTTTTAATACCTCGGCCCGTGTTCGCCATCAGGCCGCGTAAGTAGAAAGTCTGACCCGGAGATTCAAATCCTGAAACATCGAAACGAGCGCAACGAGCTTTTCCTGAAAAAAGAGAGGTGCAATAAACTGTGGAAGTTTAACTTTAACGTGTTTTGCATTTCTGCTAGCAAGGACACGCGAAAGTTGCAGATTTTTCTTCCACCCCTTTTTTTATAGTCGTTTAAAGGGAATTACGTTTAAACGTACTATAAAACGGGTCGTCACATCACGAGTTTAAAACAGCTTTTAAATATTAATGGATAACTGTATTTTTCATCGTTGATCAAAATCATTTGAATTAGTCACTGGAATAGCGTTTTTGTATTTCCATTTTTGCCTCTGTGGTCGCATTATAGAGCAATTTTTGACGTTCTTTCTTATCCTTTTATATCGCGAAGAAAATCCGTTGGAAAGACCTTCGCCAACCTGATTGATTTTTCACAGATTCAACGTAATCGTAAAGTTAACCACGCGTATTGGTCGAAAGTGTCATACAAACAAACAAAACAATGTAGTACTTCCTTTGCTTCCAGCCACATTTCCTTTCAATTTTGCACAGTACGTATACGATAATAGTCGCTTGTCTTAAGAAGAAGAACTATGTTTCGGAACTGTGCAGATAAACACTAAATAGCGTAGTTATGTCAAGTGTCTTTCGTCCGCTTTAATATATGTGACATTACCAGCCCGCGATTTTTCCCTCAGGAGGATCGGCGGGCGGCTATTAGAGAAAAAACATCGTATAAAGATGAACGAGTTATCAGATGTAACAAGTTTGTTTATCTCGACGTTTCTTAAGTTTATAGCATAAAAGCATTTTGTTGTAGCTAATTTCGTTTTTATCTGAAAAATGAAGTGGTATCGCTTATTTAATGATGATTGAGCTATTATTCCAAAGGCTACGGTAATTAACGTCTCTGTTTACTTTTTCTTTTGCTTTCAGTAAATTTCATAATACCATCAGCCAGGTACATAATTGTCACTTTATTTGTGAAAAGAAAACAATATATTGGGTTGGTAACTAAATGATTTTGTCATTAGATGATAATGACAAATATCCTAGTTGTCAACTTATTATTTACTCTTCAAATATTTTTTATCGTAAAACGGTAACATAATTGACCGTAAATTCCAAGGTTTTTGAATATTGCGTTATTGTCGTATTTCTCATTCTTTTTCAAAATTTGTCAATTTCAAAACTTGATCAGCACGATTTTTAAATGGTTCAAATATGAGGTCGTAGATGATAGCGGGTCGTTTCTCAAAATTCATATGTCGTTTCACAGCGTAGAAATTGTTAATCGCGTGTACGAAAGATACAGAAATTTTGACTAATGAAATAAAGACAGATATTCGTCGATGTAAACGGTATAAACGGACCGCGTAAGTTCGAATTGCATGAAATCATCGGATGTAAGCCGTGGGTGATCGCAAAGGCTGTCTACGCGTGTATTGTAACCTTCGTTGGGTAGGCAACCGCTGTTTGATTCGTAGCGAGGAGAAGAGCCACTCTGTCCTTCGTTAATCGACTCTTTTCGTACTGTAAAACTCGCGTTTCCATGCCGATGGATTTTGTCAATATGCGAGAATGCGAGATACGCGGAATTAATAATATTGATTATTCCCTCTAATTTCGATCGTAATTTAAATTAAAGGACCGAGAATATTCCTTTGCCACGTCTGAGTGAACGTCTCCTTTATGACTTCCATGCAACGCATCGTCGATATTTCTTTTCGAACACGAATCGTTTGTCGGGAACCATAGCAAAAGAGTGTCGGAGAATCTGAACGGAGAAAGCAAATAGACGATCTCGATTGCATCTAATTAACGTTGTTGTAAATATCCAGTGTCTCGCAACAAATCGATTCTGTTTACGGTTTGCCGACATCGAATAAATTACAAGCAATGTCGAGTCCCTGCATTAATTATGAATTATCTGTCGTGCGCGTGGCTGCTACGATATCAGCGCGTACAGGGGAGTTTCTATAGAAAAGCGATCGCTGCTAGTTGAGCGTGAAATAAGTTTTTCACGATCGAGAAAGAAAAAGGCACGAGAGTATCCGATGTTCTTTGAGAACGCTGCAATCTTATCCTCCGTTTTTCTTTTTAACGATCATAAACAGCGAGATATTAGAATCGTAATTTTCGCAAACTCCAGCCTCTTGACACAATACACCGATACTCGTACACTTTGCCCCTTTTTCCCTTTTTTTCTCTCTGTTCTTTTATTTTTTTCTTACTTCGAGCCGGAGAACAGTTTATAGTTTATACGGAGCTTTTCGATTGATTCTCGTTAAACGAGCTGTTTGACATTGACACGGAAAATATATACCGTCGAGTTATGAGAGCCGAAGAACGTCAACGATGTGGTAGCCAAGGAGGTAAAACGTATATTAAAGGAGAGAAAAGAAGAAGGATCTGCACCAGACGTTGCATCTTGATGTTATTAAATGGCTTTTTCTGCTTCACCCACACCTTCGTAATGTTTCTGAGCCTTCCGAAGGCTTTTTTTGCTCTCCACCGTCTGATCCCTCGGTTGTTCTTCATTCCATCTTTTTTTTATCTTTCATTGCCTTCTCTCCCATTTTTCCGCCGTGAAAACACTGTCCGTACTTTGCCTTCTCTTGCACGACGTACTTACTCCCTTTTTTTTTTTTTTAAATCGTAAATTGCTCTTGGTTCTTTTTTACCTAGAACGTGCTCTTTCCGTGCTAGAACTCTTTAAAGATTTTCTTTCTCTTCTGTTCCACCGTGGAACGTACGTTATTGGGGTCCTTCGAGTTACGATATCTGTTACGAAAATTCTTCGCCGTTCTGGGAACTCGAAGCGTTTGACGACTTTGATAACGCGTTTCGTAATAAGAGTCTTGTCACAACGTATTTTTATTGTGCAATTGTACCTTCTTTTTTCTTCTCTTGAAATCGCGTTTATCTTTCTGATTCTTCTCTGTCGTAAAACAAACAGAACAAGAGACATCACGAATAATCTTTCAACAAACTTCCCTTGTTTGCTGACATTTCTTGGAAGTTTCGCTGCAATTTGCAGCTGAAAAAGCACTTCAAACCACTTGAGAAGAATATTTATTCTCTTCCCGAAATCTTCCCGATTTGTAGGTAAAACGTTTGTCAATTACGCTATCGAGAGCTATTCTCACCTTCAATTTTCGTTATTTATCCCCAGGCGATCTACTTCCCTTAATCAAGTTAATCGACCACTAACACTTTCCATCTATTTTTCAACAATTATGCAATGTTATATAAAACTCTCCGCTAGCATCTATTATTACACCATCTGCCCTATTATCTCGTCGTTGTTATACTATTTATAACCATCCTGTCAATCGTATCAATTTCAATCAAATCTCAATGAAGATCAATCACTCATCGTTTACCAAGTCGTTGCCCTTAACCATGTATCTCGTATTTCTGTCCACCCCATCGTTCTACGCGACCTTAACTCAATCTACTGCAACCAAAAATTTTTCCCTAAATTTAACGTAATTTCCTTACACACGCTATCGTTGTCGCTTACGTATTTCGTACAGGCGGATTTGCTAGTAATTTTAGGGTCGATTCGAAGTCCAATGCTCGGCTACAATCTCCTCGAATGGATACCAATTAAAATAACTGGCCGGGGGTATGTACGGCTTCGAGGCCGGCGACGGTTCAAAGGGGGTTCAGAGGTCGTTGGAGTGCTTTCATAACTGTTAATAGGAAACAATTGCCGTCTCGATTAAATTCCACTGAACTATTACGGGCGTCGTCGACATCGTGCCGTAAGGAGGAAGCGGGACTCCGGCTTTCGGTCTTGCAGTTTCGAGGTTACTGGCCTTTCTCGATTCTCCAACCTCCGCCGGGATTCCTCTTGCGTACCGCTTCCTAGTTTTCCGTGCTGTTGTTTGGCTGTGCACGGCTCTGTATTACTGTAATAGTCAAACTGGCCTTTCGAAGCGATTTCGTAGTCCAGGTCGTGATTTGTCGCGATACCAGCCAACGCCAGATTCCGTGATTTCCAAGTAATGCCGGTCCGAACGAGGTCACGGTTCTGAATGCCGTAGAATATCGAGCGACCTCGATGTGAATCGAAGAAGGTACTAGGGGATACAATGCGCCTGCAATTCGAGCATAGAACATGGATAGCGTTGAAAGGCCAACGAATTTATTGCGATAAATACGTAGACTCGCGATGCTTGACCGTGGATCGACGCTGGATTTTTAAACGATTCGCGGGTATCAATGTCGAGCTTGCGTGTGTGTTCCGAAAGTTTAAATTATCGCGATACTATAACAAAACATTCGAGTCTTATCGATATTCCAGTTAATAGCGAAACGTTACAGCTTCGTTTCAAAAAACGAAAGTTCGATCGAGCCTTGGGAATCGTTGAAAAATACAACGTTAAATCTATGGTTGAGCCTGGATCGTTGTCGTGTTGAAGGTTAACATTCAATTATGTGTAAAGGTATTATTGGATCGTGAATTACTGAGAAATATCATCGGAGCTGTTAGGTCGGTGTATGCGAAATGTCAGAATAATTTTTATGAATCACTGTACTTTTCCAATGACTATTCTACTATTCTAGATTTATAAGAGTCATCGGTTCTATAATTGTAAAATTCCTCGAATAGAGTTGTTACAGTTTCTTCTAAAATAATTTCTCCAATTCAAATATTGCGTAGGCGAAAGATCTTCAATCTTTCACAAATGCTGAATTTATGTTTCCAATAACTTTCCTGACATTGATGTTTCTTTCTCTCCCCCCGCCCCCTCTCATATCTTTGTTATAATCCTTCCTTCATATAATCAATAGTTATCGATTTAATAGACGACAAAATTTAATAGATGATCTGGTCTGCTAAAATCCATGTCGACACTAAGACAACATATCGTATGCACTTAACATAATCTTCTAATATTAAACGGAAGATCTATAGTATCCCATATCTGTTACAGACACTTCGGTCAATAACCAAGTCGTAGGTTGCCGCGTTATCGATAGGAGTCGAATGTTTTCGTTTCTGTTGTAATATCGCAACAATTTGAACTTCAAATCGGCGTGGATTTGGTAAGCGATAAAGGTCGGTATTATAGAAACGAAATCCCTGTGACGATTCGAATGGCACCATTTATCGTTGCCGTATCGTTATTTGCTCGTTAATTTAGCATTCGATCACCGAAGATAAAGAGGCTCGAGGCTCTGCCGAAGTCACTGATAGATAGCTCGATCTACTTTCACCGATGTTGTTTACTTGTCGATGGCTAATTGTTGGCGATCCGAGAACTCGCCGCCGAGTCGATTATTCTAGCTGGCTGGTTTACGCAGCTTTATTAGTCGATAGTTATCCACACCACCGGTCAGGTAATACTGCCGTTACTCTACTATTGTCGCTGTTCTCCAAGCTACCTGGAAACTGTATCGCCCTGTGGTGTACAATTAATCGTGCCTCACAATAGCTCGTTACTGCCTAACCAGCCATACTAGCGGGCTGGTAAGAATTAAGCTCATTCAATGAGATGATATCGCAAAATATTGTGACTCGTTGTTATTGTTGGTTTAACACGGCGTCATTGTTCTCTGAAAAAATTACATGCTATTCTACTTATCAATTAAGAGTTTAAGGATACTTTGACTCGAGGCAAACGTTTATCAAGAATTAATTGAAAGGCTAAAAAAAAAAAAAAAAAAAAAAAAGAAATAACGAGCAATTTTCTTTGCCAATTACAAGTTTAAAAATGCTGTTATTTTAGCGGGACATTTATTAAGAATCATTAACGGAGAAGTTGATAGGAAAAGTAGTATTAGTGAGAAAACCTACAATTTGAGAAAATTGTAGATAAAAATAGATTTTGATACAGAAATTTATATATCTATAACGTAGGAGTATAAAAAGTGAAATTTTCTGCTCTACTTTTTGTATATTTCTCAATTTCATTGCACGGATACATGATAAATCTTCACTTGTTAAGAAACAAATCATTTGTTTTCGTAAGTTTATTTATAGCAAGCAAACGGTATAAATAAAGAATGATGTTTGCAGCATCAGCTTTATCTATTTTTGAATTTTTGGATTTTACCAATGTGGGTTCTAAAGGCTCGTGTAATGCTTCTGAAGATGAAAACACTTTACAGAATGTACTCGTAAGAAAATCATGAATAAATATTACGTATTGTTTAAAAACACACTTGTGTCAGTTCTTCACTTAGGTTTTTAATTAAGATTATCAAACGCGTTATAGAACTTCACTGGCAATTCAACAACTACGATCAACATGTTGGAAAGTTTCATTACATAAATATTCTCGTGCCAGAAAATTTTCGAAAATGTCCAGGATGGAGCGACGATAAACACGTCGAATAGAGTTTTGTCGTTTATAGACTGGGCGCAACACCGTCTTGAGAACGTTCTTGGAAAATTTTCTGGCAGCGGAAATGGGTCACTGTGTCTACCGTGACGTCGAGGTCGATCCCGTTGCAGCCGCTGCATCTGCATCTTGCAGTGGTTGAGATCACGCTGCGTATAGACGCTAGACGTCGAATAATCGATGTCTGAGTATATGTTTGCGAGCGGATCGTCGCATCACTTCCCTCAACAGAAACTCGGAACTGATACAGCGCGCTTTTATCACGAAGCGCACTCCTCTAATCGGGCGTACGCCAGTTGAACTCGACTTGATTGCCAGTATCGTTAAACAGAGATTGTACCAATCAGAATCCAAAGGTCACGCGTAATACTGTACTTTTTTGGTATTTGATATTAAACAACAGCTAGGATTAGAGGAGACGAGTCAATCGATGATTGAAGGTAGATCAATTCAGCTTTCAGGAATTAATTTCAAGATACGATCGTCTGTCCCTATCAATTTGAACGTATATTGCAGATAGACGTGTGTCGAAGTTGTTGACTCACTATAATCAAATTTTCCTTTGTTTGTCAGATAAAAAAATGTGTAATTTGTCACTATGGTATAAAAGCTAATAAGGACTGTTATAATTGGATCAGTTGGTACAATGATATAACAGAATAGTATAAACGATAAGAATATGGACGATTGTTTCTACGATTCGATTTGTATTGCAGATAGAGATACAGATGTATGGAAATTATTAGCTTCCTATAATTGCATTTTTCTTTCACTTCAGATAAAAAATGTTCAACTTTTTACTCTAGAAAAAGAGAAGATGATGATTGTTACAACAATACTTAGATCAATTAATGGTAAAATAATAGTATAGTAACAAATGTATAAGTAATTGTTGAGGCGCAGACAGATAAATTATATAATTTTAAAGTTGCAGAAAATTAGAGATATTTAGATTATGTGTATTTATACTTAATTATAGGATATACATATAATTGTCAAAGTGAAAGGTATATCTTGGATCCACAAACGTGCAGAAGCCCATTAAAGGGGTGGTTTTAATTTGAAACATTTTAACCTGTCGGTCGAAGTCCAGCGTCTGATAAATCGTTCGGATTATATCCATTCATCAGATCGAGGGAACAGTATGTTTGTAGCCGTTGTGCTCCAGCAACCCACATTTATCTCGTGCCAAGCCTGCGCTTTCGTATTTGTGCTTTGCACAGGCAGCGTATCCGACCACGGATGTCAGTCTTCGCGCAGAATTTTTCCTACTTTCGTTTGGTCCGTGCCTCGATCGATCTTACTTTCCACGCATCTATTGTTTCGAGAAATAATACCACACTCTTATTGAAACGTTACACAGTTCGTATATAATCCTTGAATCGACCGATCGATTCCAATCCTAATTGAGAGGTCGTAAGATCGACGACGGTGAATTGAACGAAGATCATTGAGAA
This sequence comes from Bombus vancouverensis nearcticus, assembly GCF_051014615.1. NCBI lineage: Eukaryota > Metazoa > Arthropoda > Insecta > Hymenoptera > Apidae > Bombus > Bombus vancouverensis. Next base: position 12,664,071 of record NC_134916.1, on the reverse strand, counting down.
CGAGATCGAGCGGTGAAACGGAACGAGGAGCGGTGCTCTAAAATAAACTTTTGGCATTACTCGCTGATTAGACGGAGAGAAGAGAGGATGTTCGAGATGGAAAATACCGGAACGATGCAACTTCCGTTCATTTTAGACGAGTACGTCAGAGGTTCTCGAAATACGTCATCGGGCGGCCGAAAAGACTAGCGACGTTAGACGTCATCGTTCGATCACAGGAGCGTCGCGACGCCACGGTGTGCCAGGCGGCGCGAATCTCGTCCCCAGAATTTCGACGATATCCGGTTCGCACTGGTTCCCGCTGGCTCGCTTCCGATCTCGACCACGTTCACGAACACACACGGTGCACGTCCGGCCGTGGTCGTCCCTTTTCGACTTGCGGCGTTTGCTTCAGTCCAAGAGGGATGAAAAAGAGGGGACGCGTCGTCGTTGCGTAAGCGTCTGGACGTCGAGGCACCGTTGCGTCAGTCGTTCGAAAGCTACTAAGCATCGCGGTCCACGAAAAATCCGAGGGAATAAGCGCTCGCTCTTGCAACATTAGTGAGTTTCTCAAGAAAATAATCGCCGTCGAGAAAGAATCTGCGAAAAGCCGGCACATCACCGAAGCTTTTCAACTTTGCCTCGTCTCGACTGCGCTTGGCTTCCTCTCCCGTTCAAGGTCACATCGCCTCGCATCATCTCGTTTCGCCGCATAAATCGCCGCGCGAATTTCGAGTGTGCTTCTCTCTCTGCCACAGACCTTGACGGTGGAAAATTCAAGGTCAATGGCAGTACGTCGCTTTACAATAGGAACACGAGCGCGCAGCCGCGCCGTGAGATCGAATTTTATGGTGGCGCCCAGACGACGCGAACGATACGTGATTATGGGACGGAGCCATGTCGAATGATCTTCTGTTCGCGCCTCTTGATCAACCGGTAGCGAATCGGTCGTACGATGTTGTCTTCGATTCATCGATCCTCTCGTCTATCTTTGATCAAACGTTTACCGATTACATAAGGATTGATGGCATCGTCTTTCAAGTACATATATCGAGAGGGTTTGTTTTCGTCGTGACCTTCATCTACAAACGACCTTCCTCTTCGATATATCTTCGTGAACTATAAAAGATAATCGTATCTTTTTGTTTCGAATACTCGTATTGAATAAATCGAAGGCGTAGTACAACGTGAAATAAATAGCTCGATATTCGGGAGCACGTGTAACGTAACTCGACCGTGGCATCTAATACCGTGGCTGGTCTGCTTTAAGGTGGCGCGTTATTTTCCACGCTTGAATTTTTTCACCACCCGGTTCTCCTATTAAACTCGCGCAACTGCACTTGGACGTTTGCATTTTGCACGCGGTGCAAAGTGACGTACCCTGGCGAGTGTTGTTATTCGCCTATGTTTCTTCCATTCTCATGCAGCTTCGTGACACGGGGATAACTCTTCCGATGGAGTATCATAGCTCTTTCCTTAGGTATCGTCGTTGGTACAACAGTCGCGTTTTGCAAAGCTTGCAGCAACAACGATCGGTCTTCCGCGAACTTTCTAAGGGGAAAACCGGGATTTCCTCGTTCTCCGTTCGATCGTGTCTCTCATTGTTCGATCACGTGTTTTCCTTGTTTCATCCATTAAGAACCGCGACGCGTATTCGAAGTAGATTTAACGAAGCTATGTCGAATAAGGAAATTCGTAATTCAGGAAAAACTCGTTTCTTTCTCGCATTTGCGACGGTTTCGTCGATATTGGCGACACGTTTTTTCCCGCACGTGCATGCATAATATATGACATACGGATCGATTCGAAGAAAATTGTCGTTACTTCACCCGATGTCACGAGATCGTTTTGATTGAAATATTTTGCACTTGTTTGTTAGATCACGAGTTTCTTCCGTGTGCCATCCATCGCATTTCTATTCTGCATTAATCCCTCGCGTTTTCCTTTACGTTGTAATTCTTTGATACTACCAGTAAACTCATCTACATTAGCTTTATTTCACTGCGAGAAAATTGCGCGTTCTAAATCCTAAGAAGATTAGTACAATTATTCATATAGAGTGGTCCTCTGTACATCTCCACTTCTTATCGGTGAAAACAGGGCGCAACAAATTGCATGCCACAAGTAGAATACGAAGGGTTAATTTTCAACCACGTACTACACGATTATTTATCATTTAATCATTACACGTTCGAAATAAATCTGCGATTCGATCCACTGTTGCCATATTCTCACCATAACATCCCTAGAAAATAGCGAAAGATCAACAGAAATTGCTCGAAAGTTAAATTCGTACGATAATCGAACTCCTGTTTCATCCAGCTGTCTCTAATCACGTATTGGCAATCAGTAATTGTACGGCATAGTAAATTACGATCGGTGGCGCGGTGACGGTTGATCGGGTGCTACGACCGAGAACGAGGAAACCCAGCCGCATGTAAACTCGGGGAGACGGCGTTATCTCGCCGATGTCACCTCGAGCGTATAAAAGACGGACTCTTTCGACAGGTGGCTTCAGTAATTCATACTCGTGCGAGGCCGACCGATCCCGCCAGATTTAGTTCTCGTTCCACGTCGCGTGTGAACCTTCCCCACGAACACACGGTTGTTTGGTGCTGTGCGTGTCGAAGGTCATAGACAACGTTGTTCTGCACTCTTCATCCCCTTGGCTCCCGACGCTTCCACCCAACTTTTGGATACATCTTCGATCGATCTTCGTTGGATCACGCGGTTCGTGCACGGCCGTGGGATACGCGTGCATTGACAAGCCGCATAGTGAAGCCTAGTGAAGTTGCGAGGGACACTTATGAAGGGGTCCGTCAACGCACCGAGGCCTATCGTTGATCAGAACAGATATATTTGGGATAACGATTGGAAACAGTAGCTTGGTACAAGGTACGTGATAAAAGTACTACCGGGGGTCTTCGTGGATTTAATTATCGCACGTTGATATCTTCTTTGTCGATTCGGCGAATTTGTACGACGATCGTGATCATTGAACTCGTCGATAATATTTTTCTTTTATTTTCGGCGACCATAGAGTTCTATTAATATACTGGATTTGAAGTATCGCGTCGTCGCAATCGTCTGCAGAGTATCGATATTTTTGGACGATCTATATTTTTCAAACAGCGAGATGTTTGGAAGATATGGGTGTTAAAAATTGCTCAGGGTAGAGAAGAATCGTGCACGTTTATGGGATGTTTCATATAGACGATATAGGAACCACGTGTTTGATGATACGTTTACATGGCAACGATTAATCACCGTTGGCTAATACACGGTTATCTGCGAGATCCTGGAAAAGGGTCGATTTAATCAGCGGAGGATATCAAACGCTAGAATACGCTAGAATATATCAAGTTGATGCAACAGGAATTCATAGCCTGCATTGATTTTGACCTATGTTCTACGCACGGGTCAAATCACTTATCTTTGAAGCGTGCTTTACCTTGATCCCTCGTCAGACGCATTTGTACCGTGTTAATTTATTATTCCTACGATTCGTGGATAGACTGTTTCGCTTCGAAGCAGAAGAAATTTTATAAGCGGAATAAAGTTTCATCTGTCGTTTTAACGTTTTAACGTTGAACTTTGACGAAGCCTAACGAATACGTGAAAGGTAAACGACCAAGTAGTTGGAATGCGACGGAATGAAACCCTGCGTCGCCGCTTAATCCTATTTAAAATTGAATCACCGACAAGCGGGTTCGTCTCCGTTCGTCGATGTTTCCGTGACCTTTTTTCCGCGACCTGTTGCCGTCAAAATGGCACGGAGGTACCACGATTAGAAGGAACATCGTACGTCGCTGTTTCGCTTATCATCATCCCATCGTACGTCCAGATTTGCCGATTTCTCCGTACGATTCGATGAAACGAACTCGCCAGGAAAATATAACGTTTCTAAGAGGGAAATTTTCTCTCGGGACAACCTGAAATTATTTTATTTGTATTTTCTAGCGTTATTTAATTTTTTCAACCTTTCTTCCCTGTGTCTATTAATTCCGCAACAGTTCTATAATTATCGTCCGCAGTTCTCGTTCACAGTTTCTATTTATTTGTTCGTCGTTCCTTTTTTCCACGTTCACGTAGGCGGGTTCGTTTGAATAGAGTTTGAAAAATTCAAACGTACCAAACAAATCTCGGAGGACCGGCAGTTGCAGCAACGGAACGCTTGTAACTAGTAACAGAAACGCTGTACCAAAATAATCTTCGTGCGCAACTTTTATTAAAGCGTTGGCTGCGAACTGGCACAAGGCTCTGTTAGGATAGTCGTGTTCGTTGACCTACATGAATGAGAAATCGCACGATTTACCAATTTCCACGGGAATTCGCTCACTCGGTTTTGCTATTCTATACTCGTATTAATCGCGTGTATCTCGCTTCTATATTCTCGTGGTTATTACCAACAAGAACGAAACCCAAACCGGATGGGTGCTATTGCGTTGTAGCATTATTATCACACTCGAAATAAACTTCGTTGATCCATTATTGGCTTTATGGAGGTAAACTGGTAGGTTGCCAAATTTTGGCCGAGTGTCTCTGTCTGTAAACAGAATGGAAAGTGGTCGTTGGAAAAGGAAGAGGGACACGATCTCTCGTGGTGCAAGTTACTTGGCGTGTTTAAGACGAAACGATGATTTGTCGTCTTCGAAAAAGTATATTTCTCGAGGATCGACGAAGCACGAAGATGTATAGAACGCTGCACCGGGCAACAAAATATCGAAGTGTAATCGGAAATATTTACTAGCGTTTCACCACCCGGAGAATGGTTGCCGGTATATTTTTTCTCCATGTTTTATCGAGCTTTTTATCGTGTGTGCCAGTAGCATCGCGACGACGAATGGCGTTCGGCTATCGACGTTATTCCTTCTCACTCCGCAAATGCTCTCTACATTGCTTTCTTTTATTTATTTTGGTTGAAACTTGACGATCGAAAGGATTCTGTCGATTCTATCATGTCGCTTGACTCATTATCGTAGCAAAATAAAATTTCGCTGCGACGTTATTTATCTGTAAAGTGGATCAGTCGTCGCCGGAATCCCGCGCACTTCTCCCTTCCGCTTTTAATCGTGTGACGTAATGCTGCTTTGGGAATTTTCGAAATTCATGTAGGTCCACCCGCAGGTGGGAAAGGCACGATTATATAATGTCACAGTCATATTTTTCATCGACCCTTATCTTAACGACAATAGTCAAACAATATGAGATTATAGATTGTATTATTGGCGCCGTTTCGTTACTTTTTTCTGGCTATCTTCGCTTTTGCGAGGACAGCAATCGTTTGGCAGTTAATTTATTTGATAAACAATCGCTGTATCGTGCTTGTTCAATTGTGTACAATAGGATACGAAGTTTTGATTGTTTACGAGAAAGCATAGATTTTTTGATGAAAGAGTAACGTTGTTATCGCGTATTATTTTGCTTTTTCGTCTGGACACGTCGAGAATTCGCGTTGACATTTTGATGGAAGTTTAATAACTCCTCCTTTTATCGTCGTTCCACGAACTTCCGTCATTATCTCTGACACGATCGTACAAGTCTGTCGACGTTTTCGCGGATATACAAACAACTTTTGTGTTTCTCAATATAAGCAACGAAACCGCAATAGCGTAGCCTCGACGGTGACGATATCAAATCTCTTCGAGTTGTTTCGACGACCGTTTCACAATTGACATTGGTTGGATTCGTTCGCAGCACAACTTTCTCGTAGTCTGCTTCCTGACGATGAGACAACTGAATCGAGATATCTACTCCTATCGATCGATTCGTCGCGTAATTAACGCTAAAGGTTAATCACGCAAAAAAGATATTATCTTTTATTATAGGAAATTGTTGTGTCTACGACAATTGCTCGTGCAACTTTACCGTGACGATTATAAAACGTGCATCCGTGTATTGTGTAAATAAATACCTGTTGTCTCTGTCTGGTATCATCAATAAACTGATTTGTGAGTTGCACCACCGGTTACACCACCACTGTTGCCAGGTTATTTTCATTGCAGATACGAAATCAACGATCGTCTGTTTTGTGGAAGATTTATTACGAACCGTAAGGGGTATCGAGATTTTCCATTACTTGTTTAAGACATTTTATATAATCGAACTTTTACCAAATTTTTCCAGTTACGAGTTACAAGTTATCGATATTGGCTAACACCCTTGTACATCATTAACAAGTTTGATAGTAGTAGTAAAAAAAAAAAATGAAATTTTACTAGCGAATTGTACAAATTACAAGTAATTTGAATACTATGTTTGACGAAAAAATATGAAATTGTAAAAGAGACGTCTATTGTCTATAATGTGTAACATATTGTTACAATCGTTAAATTATTGCATTAAAGAGCTCTGATTGGAACAATTCATTGATCGAATGCAATGATATATCATCAAGACCCCACGTGTATAATCTTAATTAAGTCTTTTACAATGATACGAGATAGCAAGAAAGATCCATGCTCCACGGTTGATTGACGGCATGAGATTATATTTTCATGAATATTTGCTTACACGAAAGCTTAAAATCTTGTTCAGATTAGCCAGGTTATCTAAATTCAAGAAACTCGACATTTCTTTATTCTCATAAATCTGTCGTTTATTTGACGCCATGTATCCTTTGTTCCTATTCTTGTGTATTCGTGAATCAGGTAGTAAATTGATTTCAAATAATTCGAAACACTTTAACGAGTGTCTAATAATAATTTGTATCTTTATGCTTCTTTCTACGTTGTCTCGTAAAAACTCGTCCTCGAGAGTATCATCGTAATGGGATCGACGAATCAAAGAACAAAGGTGGTAAAATTCGATTGGCAGTGATCAAAGGGTAGGCTTTGCTCGAAGACTCGAAAGCTCGTTACCTTCGACGCTGAAATTTACGGGTCCGATCACGACAGGGCGCAGGGATACGGAGCGGAGATTTTCGCGGCGACGCGACCTTCTGTGTTGATTCGTGTAACAGCGTTAAACTCTAAACTCCCTTAACTGGATTGGACGGTCGACGAGCCGCGGATAGTTAGCGGCAGCTGTTGCGCAAAGGATTGCCAGCCCCCGTCCGTTGACAAGATCCCCGGTCGCTTTAATCTCCTTTGTTACGCGAATTCTCCACCTCCTCGTGTAGACTCTAATGACTCGAAATTCCTGTGAAACGTGGCCGTCCCCTTCCAATTATCGTCACCCGCGATCCACGGAGTTTTCGCTATCGTTATTTTTCACTATTTCTTTTTTATCACTTCCTTATTCTTTTTTTTTAAATTCCTCTTTTCAAAACTTTCTTTTTTTATCGTCTTTCCTCCGTGTAGACTCCTCGTGTACACGGAACGAAACTAGGGAGAATTGGACGCGAATCGACGAAGCAGCCAAGCGCTTTAGAGGATGGTAACCCACGATCGGACGCTGAGTGGGATTATTCGTTGCGGATTCGAAAGCTCGTGTTAATCGAAATTGTTAGCTCGAAAAAGTTGATACGAGGTGTTTTTTAAACTTTCTATTGCTTCTACAACTGTCTGATTGGATTTCGTTTCAGTGTATCTCGATATAGTAAAAGGGGTAGATGGTTTGTTTGCATAGCTGTGATTTGTTTCCACTTGATATCGCTCGCTTTATCGCACGCCGATGGTCGAAGATTCCCAGATTTCTTTTATGAAGCAAGTTAATACGCCAGTCCTAGAGAAACTATCGGTCCTAAGGATTACTGGTCGGTAAGATCTACATCTTTTTCCAGGTTTTATTTTATGCCGTTTTATCGCTTCGATCCTCTTCCTTCGATTATCGTTGGCAGGAAAGGAGATAGGACGATAGGGTTGAAAGAAGCGTTGGAACAGTGTCAAGTTTCGGCTTTGTGATATCGACGTTACCTAGAAGTAGCGATTGGAAACAGCTTCTCTGCGACGGAGTTAATTTTTACAAAGGGATTAAGCGGTTTCGAGTCGGATACGGAGAAGAACTCGGCGCGGCGCGGCAATATCTTCCCATTTGTCACGAAAAGGATTAGTTCAGTCGCGCGAAAACGAACTTCCTCGTTCGTTCTTTTTCTCTTTCTCTTTTTTCGCTTCCCTTTCTATCCGAATTTTGAACACTGAAATCTGTTTTCCCTCGTCTTCGCTTGTTTTTCTCTGCCGGCCCCTTCGCTATTAAGAGCGTTTAACACTCTGTGACTAGGTTTTTATTTATATCAAATATTTTACTGTGTTTTATACTTCGCTGCCTGAGTGCTTATTACGTATAAATGATAAGTCAGATTCAAATGTTGGCCTATTTTCGGCTATTTAATTCAAGTGAAATTCTTCCAATGACGTTTGTACCCAACAATTTTACAGTTATCAACTTGTATGTAATTTATGTATATAATTGTTCATTCGTTATCATAATTTTTCGCCGCCGAATTTGAAATTTTATCTGCTGCAACGATGTAATCTGTCTCCTGTCAATTTAGAGTAATTAGCAATGATTAGCATATTATCGTAATATGCTTTTAACTCATTCCCGTACAATAACGTCTTTCTTTCACCTGTTATTTTTATGTGCCAAAAGATTTATCTCGAGAATAAACAAACGAATAATTCGATGAAGTTTCGAATCTAAATGTTTCGCGGCACGATCATATCACAAACCGAAATAATGATAGATGGATGGCTTATCGATTTCGCGATATCTTTAAGATCATTTACGGAATTCCCAGTCGCATGAATCGTTTCACGCCACTTTGTCGCTCTCGAAATCTCTGTTAACATTTGTTTCCGCTTTTCAGTTCGAGGAGCAACGCTCCTCTTCTTCTCTTTGACATCATTTTGACGCTAGGAAATCTTCGATGCTTTTCACCGCGCAACTCGAATCGTCGAAATCACGGAACAACGAGACGATTGTAAACACACCGTGTGTTTGCGTTCCTCGGCGATACGTCAAGGAACACATCGTCGTCGCGATCCTCGTTCGTCCGTTTCTATCGGTGGTGCAACACGATGGTACAAAGTGTACGTTCTTTGGTGGCCAATGCTTACAATCTGAGGAAACTTTTCTTCGGAATCATTGTGGCAATATTGAAATAAACGACAATCATCGTATCTCGATCGATCACAGTCTCTTATTAGTATCTCTTATTAGTCACAGAGATACGATCACCAATGAGTAAACTGAGTCTGACGTTGGATTACTTTCTGATAACACCGCCACTGTAATATCACCAGGTTCTTCCAATGCTTTACATTGTACCAATTAATCGAGGCATTGCGACCAACAATAGATTAATCTCAATACACGACAAATTGAATGTTTCGTTATCTAGAGCAGATATCAGTCTAATCAAATATTCAGTACAGCAGCTAATCGATTTTAGAATTTATCATCCTTTTAAATAATAGTGTACGTTCTAGTACTCGGAAGCTATGTTTACTTTCGAGTAGAAATTAATCGATTTGTAAAAACTTTTCTCACGATATTTGCTCACAGCTTCATGATTTAATTAGATATTATATTGTGTGCTATAATTACTGATACATCCTTATATTCAATTATGTTATACGATGAATATTTCGCTAAAAATATTTGCAATATATTGGACAGAAATGAAAGACTTCGCTTTCTTGAAAAAAGGCGAACATAGACCAAGGTTGTTTCTTGTCTTCAGTTTCGTTATTTGGATTTTTTTTTTTTTTTAGGAAAAATAAACTCCTCTACCTTTGTTCGATTAATACAGATTATAGGAATAAACGAATACTACGAACATTCAGAAAAAAATGTACTTCAGAGTACTGCTTGTACTCTCAATTCGGCTTCCTAGCAATCTGCACATTTTTCTGCCGTCTCGTGCTGATTAGTTCGACTCAGACTCGCTTTATTCGATGTCCAGATGCTTTTCTTGGCAACGTAAGCTCCATTCGCGATCGTCGTTCTTGGCAACGAGAATGTACCTTTTTAGTGCTTAAAGAAGACTTTGCTCGGTGACCTCGTAGAAAATCAGCGCCTTTGAACGAGGCGTCCCTCGTTTCGCCATTATCGCGCGATATTTTCGGTTTACCAGGTCGATGTAGCGAGAGAAAAGGACGGGGCGAGACGGAGAATCCGAGACGTACGTCTTCTGCCAACGTCGAAGAAGCTTCCGCGAAATCGAGTTGGCAAAAGAGTGGGCGGTGTTGGCCAGACTCGCCCAAGGTTGCAGACGATCTCGTCTGTCAGGTCCTCCACGTATTTAGCCTTTCGATCGACGCACGTGGACGTCGGATCGCGTGTATATAAAAATACGACCAGACGATTTGCTCGCGAATGATACAAACCTCCTCACATTCTTTGCGAAATACTCCTTTCTTTTTCTTTTTCTTTTTTTTTTGTTTAGCGTTTATGCTCGAAGAAATTGAGCCGCTCGGCGCGTGCAAGTGTACGGTTTATTCTCAAAATAGCCGCCGAGGCACGCGTTTGTTTCTCAGTTTGCGTCACTCGAGTCGTAATTTCCACTATGACGTACTCTTATACTTTTCCTACATTTTATACGAATCGTGCGGTTATACACGAGATGAGATTCAACGTTTGATGTAGTTCGCTAGTTAGAATATTTGAGTGAAAAAATGGGGCTTCTTATTTACTGTAATTTTTATCTTCGCCCAGACGAACTTCGTCTTGCAAACATTTTTCACGCGACCGCAAATATTAGGTCGTGATCTTTTCATTTTCATAAACAGAGTTCAGTGAAATTGAACAAATGACAATTCTCAGTCGAAATAAACTTCGCTCGAATTAATAATCTCTTATTGTATTTTTGATCATTTTTTGATCTTCGCTCGTGAAATTTGGCCCGCTTCGAAGCAAAATATACAAGATGAGTTCTAGCGTCTTCGATTTTGGAGAAACATTCTCCAGCCAGTGGATGGTTTGATGTCAAGACGTGCTCAACTCATCTTCTTTTATGTTTCTCAAAGTTTTATATACAATATGCGGATGAGGATTACCTTGTCGCAGTCCTTTCTCGAAGGAGCTGGCAAAATCAGGTTTTCGTTTGAACTTCTTCGTGACATGATATTCGATAAAAATAATCAGGAAGAGTCACAAGATATAAAAAACACACGCATCATGAAGAAAAGATAGTGAATTCCATTGTCAACCCTTTATATTCTAAGAGAAAACATCATCGAATTATTGATAATGAGCCAAGAGTTTGGCTCGTATATCGCACGATTCGCTTCTTACGCCAGAAATCCAGAATAATCGTTCAATAAACGAAAGACGCTCAGTTGGAAGCTCGAATTGACTAACGTTATCGCTCACAGAAAATCTAGAGATACGCAGATATTTTGGATATTTTTGGTGATTCACGAGACTCTATTACGTAGAATTGGATCAGCGCTTCTATCTTGTTCGTGAGATGCTCGTTGCATAGAATTATAATAAATTTATCGTCTGAATGAAACGACATTTACGATTTAACGCGGTTTGTTGGCTCAGAAAGAAAAGGTTCCTCTGTGTGCTATCGAAACGAAATATTCGTTTGTTTGGATAGTTTTAATAAGCGGAAAGATCGTAAACGTCGATTAAATTGTTCCAGTCGTTGTAAAGCGAGTCGGAGACGCGGTGTACAAGCGGTAGAAGCGGTAGGTCCACGGAACGTCTAAAATTAGTCGGCGGCCGATTACGGAATTCGTTGGTTCGCCGACTAGACGTCGACTACGAAAAGGAGGCCGCGAAACGCGTAATCGTGATCGTTAATAACGAAGGATACTTAAAATAAATTTTCTCGAATAACACGGTCGGGCCAAGATAAATATTGAAACCAGATGACGAAGAAAAATAAGTCATCATACCATTGATCGACCATTTGAACGATAAACTAACTTGTGTTTTCACATGAATATCATAGATCACCATTTCAATGTGCTAGCTTTTTAACACTAGAATTAACGTGAAAGTGACGGATTTCGTATTTTGTGCTTTTGATAATATTATTTCCATTGTTTCATTTTCGTTCGCACGGTATATTGTTATTTAAATATGGATTAAAATGAAAAGTTATAGAATTAACTAATTCATCGTTTATCGTTTCGACAGATTTCAAATTCTTTGTTTTTGCGATTATTAATCGTAATTATAATCATCTGTGTGTATGATACATTTCGGTCGGTAGTTCTACCGTTTAATAAAAAATTCACAATCTGGAAAGGGACGAACGTTTTTCAATGAAACGTTTCCTCCGAGCGGAAAAAGTTGGTTCAAGCATTCATCGTTGGTCGAACAGAGCATTGGTAAAATATTCTCGAATTCCAGAGGAACTTTTTTTCCACGGGACATCGTTAGATTCGGATCTGGAAACGCGACCGACAACCGTCACGAATTAGATGATGGCGCGGTTCTCGAACTCTCCACATGCAGTCGGGTTTAAGGCCGCGAGAAGTGTGCCCGCTGGCCGTTTGAAAATACAATGGAAATTAATTTGTCGGACTTAACGAACCTCCGAGAGCACAAAGCAGCCGAGCACGGTAAAGCGGAATCGCTTTAATTATAACTCTCCTCGGTCGAGGATCTCGTCGGCGGTAGCTTTATAATTCACGATTTCTGTTCTAGCGAAAAAGCTGCCCGCTGAAAAATTCCCACCTTTTGTACCGCTATCAGTCAGAGATGATCTCAGCTCGTGGTGTTGTAATATTTTTGTTACTAATTAAACGGCCGCAGCCTCCGTAAATTACGCGTCGATCGTAAATACGCGAACCACGGCCAACTGGCTACGCGTGCTTTTGACAGATACCACTGGATTAAAAGGTATCCCTTTTTTCAATGCTGGCTGGCCCGCGTTGCTATCTACGAGGTGTTTCGTTCGTTTCATCGTTTGACCTAATGTATTTAAGTATGGATTCAGAAGGAAACAAAACGTCGAGAGCTTGTTATTTTTGGATACGCTATTAAGAGGTTTAAAAAGAATAGGGTACAAGTCACGATGTTTTCAATTTCTTATGAGAATGACTCGAACTTTTGTGGAAAAGCACAAATTGCAAAGTGCAAATTAATTTATTTTTGCTTGTATTGATTATTTTATACTTTATTAAATTAACATTTAACTGGTATCTGATATTTTCTGAAATTTAACTTTTCGCTTTTTACGACTAAATAAATGAGAAAGATACAGTTTCATTCACACACATAGGGAAGAGCGCGTAACGGACGTTCTATGGTCAGAAGCACTGGAAACCGCCAACGCTAATCGCTACGCCTGTCTGTATCTGTCCATATACATTCTACCGTAAGATTGCTTTCGACGTATAGGCTGTGGTTACAGCTGCACGCGATTAACGATGCATCGAGATTTACATGGAACTAAGCAGATGGATAACGAGTAAGACCGTAGCTACAGCGGACGTGAATCCGCACAAACTGGCGCTGTGACAAACTCAGTACGTCAAACCGTCAAATGCGCGTATAGATTCTAATGGACGTATGCATTGCGATCTTCGGATCTTCTGTTCGCTCGCTCTAACTGCAACCTGAAGATTATCCAAACATGTAGTCACTAATTCATCGTTCGATGACTTATTCCGCAACGACTTGCCTGTAATTCAGATTTAACAGCAATTTTGCGAATAAACATTTATCGATCTTTGGCAGAATTTCAGAAGATACACGAAACATTGTTCCTGGAAAAAATTTTTCGAGTCACCGGTGACCACGCAAGGATTATGCGACGCTCACCGCGGAAACTCCGTTGGAAATTAGTTTCCAAGCTTAATGGAGTTTCGCGATTGCGAAAGGTGCCGCGACGAACGACGAAAGTCGTCGGCGAACTTTCCGTGTAACTTTAGCAATTTTTCCCATTAGCCGCGATTTTTCAGCTGCGGAACACGCTCCTGACGAAGTTTATCGCCTTGCTGGTGCGGTAGTAAAGAAAGAAAGAAAGAGGGCGAACGATATCCGAGCAGACCGACTCGCGAATACATTAGCGCGACAAAACTTCGCACGGATTGTTTTCCTTGCCGAAATTTGTTCTCCGCCGTGTTACGGGGATCTCGAAAAGATTGGTCCACGAATTCGAAAGAAAGATTACGATTCCCCTGGGAAATTAACATAGAACCATGGAACTTGCACGTTTCTAACAAGATTAGTATCAATGAAGCTGTAAATTGTTTCAATCACTACGAACTTCACGAGCCAGCTACTATTTCTAAACACGTTCAAATCGATTCACAGTATTAATTCACAGTATTATCCTAGAAATTTTCATGGTTTTCACTATTTCACTTTAACGTTACACGAATGCTTCAGGTATTGTTGTTGGGTATGACATTATGTTCGCAGCGATTTACGCTTAATCGCCAACTGATCTTCGTTTTGTCCATATACAGGACAATTTTCTTAGATAAAAATGATTTGGGAAGAATTACAGAAAAACATCGACGATCCTCCAGAATATCGAATATCCTTCTCTATTTTCTCTTCTTCAAGGCTTTGGATCATTATCTGTACGAAACTAATCTTCTGGCAATAAATTGCCAAAAACGTGTATCACAGTGGAGATATTATGGAAATTATTCGACAAAGAAATTCCATTCTTTTAAAATGAAAGTGTATTTTCGACCAATCGCGAGGAGAGACGTCAACGGGAGTCGTAAATTCCCGTTACGATTATAGCAATCGACACCACGAGTTGATCGATCCCCTGATTTCCGTTAAGATAATAGGGGTGATTGAGTTAGTATAACACCGTGATTCACAGAATTATAAGGTTTTATTTCCAACACTTAAGTTACACTGTTGAGTAGATATAATTCCTAGATGACAACTTGTCGCCCGAAGGTAAGATAGATATGCACGCTAGAGCAAGGCTCTTATAATGGAACTTCGTATGTCAGTGGACGTAGCACTAGAGGATACTTAATAGAGGAAGTGATTGTTCGTGTTTAGACTTAGACGTTAGAATTGTACTTAGTTGCTGACTTTTCTAGCGGAGTAGAAGTAAAGTTGAGTGACGATGCTGTGTCGGAGGAAAGCTAGCGATGGGTATGTCTAGCGCACGGGACCATCGGATTTGTTCATAACGTTTTTGGTCAGGAAGTGAGGGCAGTATGCATTGCTTCTAACTGGATAAACGGAGGTTGGTAGACTAGGAAGGGTCTTAGCCGTCCGCGATAGAAAGTTGCTATTAGGAAGCATCGTACGTGGGAAACCTAACTTTCCCTTATCAAGCCGTGGTAGACAATAGTCCTTAGAAAGTGATTTAGAAAAAGATATTTGTTCGGTCTAAATGACCTTCGCAAGCAAATTACTGGGATTTATGATGGGTACTTAAGGCGATTGAAGGTACGTCGTAAGGATAAGCGGGCATCTGGTCTAGGTAGACGGTCGCCCGACCGTAACAGGAAGACTTCGGACTGTGGACACTTTCAGGGTGAAATAATTTGTTCAAAGGACGAAATCTCTCGATTTCGTTAATAATACTCGACGAGTAAGTTTGCGAACGGTATGACAAAACGGTGCAAATGCGAGTCCATATCTCGTTGGCAAGGCCTTCCGCTCGACTTCCGGTTCCACGGGCTCATCGATGATTTACGAGCCGCGAAAAAGAGCGGCCAGAGCACCGGGGATAAGACGTGTCCCGGGCACGAGAGGGTCGGCCTTGCAACTTCAGAGACAATTTATCGTTGCATCGATCCCGCAACGAACGGGAAATTTTATAAACTGCCTTTCGAGAGGGCAACGAAGGAAAAATTGGATCGCGTGTACCCGGCGGTGGAGAAGGGCGAGGGGTTATTGGAACGGAGACAAATGAAATCGGAAAGCTCTCGTTCGCATGAAATAGGATAATTCGAAATTGACCGGTCCCCCGATGTCGCCGATCCCTCGCGGCTCTTTATTACTCCTCGTTTCTCAATTCCAGCTTTGAAAGCAACCGTCTCGTTAATAAAAGCTCAACTTCCAGAGAACTTTCTGTTCTCGTAGCTTCTTGCCCATTAGATTCTCACTGAATTTCGCGAGGATATCCAATCGAATTCGAGAATGTCGTACGTAGGTGAGAAAGATATTATTTATTATTATATATAGAAATATATAGAAAGATATTATATAATATATAGAAAGATATATATAGAAAATATATAGAATGATATATAAATATATAGAAAGATATTATATATTATTAATATAAGATAATATTTATTTATTTACTTTCTATTGGTGCAACAACGTTTGATGAAGGTTGTAAATGTAGTATCGTGGACGAATGGCCTAAGAAATATCTGATGAATCATCGTCACTTAGGTCTATCCGTAATATTGTTTAAGTGCCTTTAGGTCAAAAAAGGCCTGGCAGTCGTATTAGGCGAATCATAAAACAATATCGCGGGAAGGCCTAAGTGCTGTTAGGTCGAAAAGGGCCTGGCAGTTTTATCGGTCAGTCGAGTAGAAGAGTCGTCGATTTGCCGAGTTGTTACGAGTTGTAAACTATCAATTGTGAGTTGTGAATTAACTATTTAGTTATAGCACATTACTGTTTGTGTTTCTTGTCTAATCCATTGTAAATAGATTTATTGATCAATAAACTTATTACGTAGGATAAATAAAAAATTCCTATATAAATAATATAGGTATAGGCAAATAAAGAAAGATAAGTGCGAAAGATTAGTGTCAACTGTAAATCTCGCTTAGCTCTTAAATAGAATTTAGCAAGCTACGAAAAAGTTTCAGTTTTTTTTTTATTTAATATTTCACATTCACAATTTGTCCAATTTGGACATTTGGTAGAATTTTTTGGCTGTTTGATTATCATGTGGGTGGTTACCCCCAGCGGGGTACCATCTTCGTGTTTGTTAAGTTATATTCTTTATGAGATCTGTTGGGTGTTTCCTTTTTAGTCTTCTTTCTATGCTCGATGTTTTTTTTTTATATTTATTTATTTGGATTTTACAATTTGTCCAGTAGGACATTTGGTAAAATATTATAGCGGTATACTAATATAACATGTGCGTGGCTACCCCCAGCGGGGTACCATCATCGTGTTTGTTAGGTTATGTCCTTTGTGAGATCTGTTGGGTGTTTCCTTTTTAATCTTCTTTCTATGCTCGATGTGTTGACCGTTTCCACTGCCAGCCATTTCGGGTGCGTTGCTATTCTTTCTCTGTACCTTCTTGCACATCTGCTAATCTCCTCCTTGATCGTTGGTATTCCCAGGTCTTTCCAAATGTCCTCGTTTCTAACGTACCATGGGGCGTTTACTATTGTTCTAAGAATTTTAGCTTGCATTGTTTCTATTTTGCTTATATGGCTCATTGATACTGTTCCCCATAGTGGTATAAATTTCGATTGGCGAGAGAAAAAATTGTGCTGTTTTCGGATTCAGTCGATACAATTGTTTGCGTTAGTATTAGTTACGCGCATAGATGCGTGGAATAACAGAGATTTTCTAAAGATCGAGCACTAGATTCGATAAATCAGGAATATCAGGACAGACGATGCAGTTATTTCGAACTTTGAGCACGAACATCAGCGAGACGAGTTTACGTTATTTTAGTGATTAATTCCAGAGAGATTAAGGGTAGACCATAATCATTATGGCAACTTTTGACAACAGATTTTTGTCTTTTCTTGTGATTCTTATGATTGGGAAAAAGTAAAGTGTTTAGAAATGGAAGTACGAGCAATACATAGTTTGTTATAACAGGATGACCGCTTTAAGAAATGGTCAGTACTCGGCCAGAAGAAAGATAAACATATATATATTGATACGTTGCGTCGTTATGCTTCATGTTACCAAAGCGAAGGTACGGCAAAGTTGCCCTCTATTCGTCGGCGAAAGACGAGACGACATAACAAAAGAACGCTTGATCAAAGAGCAAAAGTAATGAGAGATACGGACGATGGGAATAAAAAGGACGGTGGCTTCTTTTTTTCCATTTATTGGCTTTCTCTCGTTTACTCAACGAAGTCTCGTTTAGAGTGCTTTTGATCCTTATTACTGGGTACCGAGACTCTCGCCCATCGTTGATGTACGGAAAAAGAGAAAGAGCAGGAGAAAACGCTATCTTAAAAGATTTTAATCATATTACACCGACTATTCTATGGAGTTAGGAATAAATTAATGTACCGTGTCTGATCGAATTATCTCGATGTAATTCGTCTTCCAAGTACGAACAATGGCAACATCGAGATCCTTCTTCCGACGATTAAAGACGTGTCTGTACAATTAAAAGGGTGGACCGGTTTTTCGTTGAAAAAAGTCACCGAACAGCAACTCTGTTTCGCGATTAAAGACCACCTACTAACTCAGTCCGCAACACGACCTAATGACTTAGCCGTTTTTATCGCGCCGTTTATTCGACAATTAGAACAGCAATTGGATGCAAGAAAGACCGAGCGTTGTAGAACGCAAGCGGCAAATTGCAGTTGCTTAACATTAACGCTTTGTCGCTTGTCGCGGTTTCATTTGCACCGGTTCGCCAAAGTTTCGCTGTCATGCATTTTTACGCGGTGACCCATCAGAATCACCGAGCATATTCGTTCCATACGTAGTTAAAACTTTCAAAATTTCGGATATGGAAGGTTTAATATTTTCGTTCTTCCATCTTCGTCTTTCTCTGACTCTCGTTCTCCCATTCGAAAACTATTTCCTGTTACAAATAGAAAAAAGAATTTGACGAGTTTTTCTCGATTTCAGAAATTGAAACACGTTGGACTATGATGTTCTCATATATTTACATTTCAGAATTTTAATAGGGAGAAAGAGAAATAGCACGCAAAAGCTTCGCTTGAAACTTGAGCTGATACGTACGGCAGGACTGTCTGGTCCCCTGTGCAGTCGACTCTACGGTGTAGCGACGTAGTAATATACCACGAGCAAGAAATGATAGCCACCTCGAGCGCTGAATTATCGTTTTAGTTCGCGCCATAGCCTGTTGAGCAGCCAGAGATTTAGAAAGATCTCGGCCATTGCAAGAACAGGGAACAGAACTTTCCTTCTACCATCTATTAACTGTCACCGGTTATTCTTTAAGGAATGCATTCGGTTAAACACAATTAAACAATAAATAATTTACTCACGCACACAAACTATTAGATTATAACATAAATTCGTCCTACTTTCATTATTCGTTATTATCTTTCGATTAATTAATAATATTCCTTTAATAAATGTAATTTAATAATTCACACGCGCTATCGAAGAATTTGGAATCGTTACATGTATCATGGAATCAGGAATTCGAAAAAAAAGACGAGTGAATTTAGAATTCTACTATCTTGGAAAGTCCTCTACTCAAAAATAGATCAAACTAAACAAAATTACTGCCTACGTTAATTTCGAATAAATAATACAACCGTGAAAGATAATTAAAGAAAAAGCACCGATCTAAAGTATTGGGCAACCAGCCTATCCGACCAGCGAATGATCGCTGAATCATCGAACGAATGTTTTCGTCACTGTCAACGCGTAATCGAAATGTGACTACTAGGCCCACCCTTCAAACTTAATCATAGGTCCTATCGGTCAATCGATTAATTAACACGGATTAGCGGAGTTTCTAGTCATCGCTTAGATTGGATATCCTGTATAGTAAACGTATGATACAGTGGATAATGACCGAGGTAAATAGAGTTTGTTGTCCCTGGATTATCGTTGCTAATTGCAGTTTGCGCAAAGCTCTGGGTCCCTGCTCTCCCGCGTCCAACGAAACAGACGGTTATAACGGATCGAACGGCGACAATGGATCGGCCGACGCAAATATTGACCGCAACAAATATAGGCCGGGCCGACAATCAAAACGTCAGCTCGGCTTAATTTATCGCGATCCTGCAAGGCTGCCCCGCCGCGGCCTGCGTTTTTCCAACCTCATGCCATGTCGATTGTACCGCGTTTATTGAAAGCTCAAGTGCTCGACGTGTGGCCCGTTGGTTGCGCGTGACGTTTCCAAACTCCAAACGCCACTTCCCAACCAACATACCGGAACAACGCCGATGCGTACCGTGGTGTAAGAGGCGTGAGAAACTGACGCGAATTTTGTCAACACTATACCTCGAGAGTGGTTGTTGACAGGGTTCGATTAGTTGTACCGAACGTTTGGCTTCGTTTGAATTTCTATTTTATTTGGTTTTTTGAGGAAATTGGCGATTTTGATAATTAACGATTATAGAATTATTATTTCTGATCCAACAGAGATTTTTATTCACAAAGTGTTTCTTATTATTAAG
This sequence comes from Bombus vancouverensis nearcticus, assembly GCF_051014615.1. NCBI lineage: Eukaryota > Metazoa > Arthropoda > Insecta > Hymenoptera > Apidae > Bombus > Bombus vancouverensis. Next base: position 12,643,945 of record NC_134916.1, on the reverse strand, counting down.
TTACAATGTTTGTTAAAATAAGGGATTACAGAATCTTTGTCTTTGCAGTTATTGAAAATATACTGTTAAGGTTGATTTCTATTGGGTCAGATTTTATACGTACATTCATTCATTTTTGTATATCACCATTTTGATTATAACCATCGTTACATCGCGTGAAACGGTCCATGCGTCCGACGTCCTTCGTTGTCTGACCGTCAAGACCCAAGCACCATTTTACAGACCCTCGATATACCTAAGGCCCCGCCATAAACCGAATCTTATTAGTTTGCGGGAACCTTTAATCCTGCAAATATTGTCGGTTTATAGTTTGTACCTAATACAATCCTTAGATTTATTGCACGTTCTTACAAATTATGGAGAAAGCGGATATTTGTCTAACGGAAAAGGCGGGTTTTCCCAGGTGCCAGGTCATCCCTGAGCCATGTCGGTAGGGGGCTTTCTTCTCCAATCTTCATTTATTAACGTTGGCTATAACCAATGGGCATCGCGGTTCGTTACCCTCACTTTTCTAACGAAAAGTGTGAACAACGAATCCACGTCCTTAGTTCAAAAGACACACCCACATCGAGTTTTCCTCCGTAATCACACAAAAACGAACTTCATTTGTTCTCATCACGACAGAGCAGTCACTTCATCCCTCTAGACTTGTTCTCATCACGACACAGCAGTCACTTCATTTCTATACTTCTTCTACGACATCAGGACAGCCAACTCAAATTCTTCGACTTACGCTCTAGACTTGTTCCACAATAACATTCAAGTAACAGTTAAAGCTTATCAGTTAGTCTAAATCAACTCGAGTCAGTGGTCAGGGTTAGGAACAGCAAGAGTCGAAAGTTAAGGATAATCTACAAGACAGTCAATCGACAGAAGGTATATCATCACTGTCGTCAACACGAAAAGGAATCTCAGTTCGTACTCATTCGGAGTTGTCATCTCAAATACTCAATCTTGTATCACACTGAAGTTGTTGGATCATTCAAATATACAGGGTGGTTGGTAACTGGTGGTACAAGCGAAAAGGGGGTGATTCTACGCGAAAAAAGAAGTCGAAAAGGAGACGTGATAAAGTGCACGCGTACCGAGCGAAAATTTAAAGTCGATTTTTTCGAAAACAAAGCCTCAAACGAAAAATTTTTATTCTATATTTTCGACTTCTTTTTCGCATAGAATAACCCCCTTTCCGCTTGTACCACCAGTTACTAACCACCCTGTATATTAGGTTGTCTAGTTGAAAAGTTTCTTTCCTTTTTTTACGTTTAACGTTTTACATTATTTTGTCGAATTACGTACGATTCATTTCATTCTGTTGAGATAAACACCGCGACATTTTACAGACTCGTTTTCACGTTTGTATGAAGGTGCACTGTTGTAAAAAACACGTTTGCGAAAGAAAAACACTTTTCGGACAACCTAATATTAATTAAAATGTCGAGTGGAACGAAATATCTATGATTGTAAAGTTATTTGTAGAAGGTTTTAAAATCGTGATATCTCTTTTTAATTACAGAGTTGTTAATTAAGAATGCGCGATGACACGGCGAATTTGTCAGTGGACAGCAAATCCGCGCGAGAAGGCGCAGGGTATGGAAATGGAACCCCAAAAAACAAACTCTCACCGCCAGGAAAAAATATTCTTGAAGTGTAAGTACCATAACAATTCCATGTACATACGTAGTTTCCTCTTCGATTATATTAAGTACGTAAGATTTCGTCTGCTTCTTAAATTTTCCCCTTCGCGACAAGTAATCCAAAAGCAAAGTAACCGCTCCGAAGACGAAACTTCACCGCGCGAAAAATTAATTTACACAAGCTGGTCGCTTTATCGACAACGTGGTGACTGAACATTTCGAAGAACTTCGTTTCTGTACAATAGCTCAGAGAAATAGGGAAGGGGATAAATGGCGAGCTTATCCGTTACTGATCGATGGTTATAATGTTCATGATCGATGAGATGAAAAATTGCGATGTTTTTTTCCCTTCTTTAAGATCGACCGCTCGTTGTCTGCGTTTCGTTGTCCAGACACTCGATCATTCCTGATCGATCGCTAACCAATAATCATTCGAGATTTCGCGAATCGACAATGTTGCTTCGCCGTGATAATTAGAATGCGGATTTTTATGCACATTTATACGAAATTTAAAGGCGCAGAGGTGTAGAAAATGCATAAATGCTATATCTGCTTGTTATAACTTTTAATAAATAAAACGAACGAATTATTAGAACGAACAATTGGAAAAGTAGAAATTTGCATAAAAATTCATCCGATCTATAGCAACGATATTTTGCAAAAATCAGAGTTTCCATCCCTGATGTTGGTTTATTAAACCTTCTTTTTATGGTTAGAATAGAAACGAGAATAGTTTGAGGAAAATTTAAACAGCGTTTACGCTGGATCCGTCGTGCTTCTTTCGCAAGTTTTCGCAAAATTTGCATTTATTCGTGGCCGGAGGATATTGGCGAGAAAGTTGAGAGATTGATCGATTCGAGTGGCGACAGATGACGGAAACTACTGACACGAAGGAGGCGCGTACAAATTTTTCTTGGATAGATAGTTTCGCGAATTTTCGTGCCCGCAATAATTCAAGAAAACTCGTCGTGTAGGAAATAATCGTTCATATTGAGAGATGGATCGAAACGAAACGTGATTAATGCTCCTTAGAAACGTGCACGCCGATAAATCACTGCAAGTGAAAACTGGAAAAAATATATTATATACAATTCATCATACATATAAAAACCGATACTGATTTTTCTCAAGCATTAAATTCTCACCCTAAGTGACCATATCGTGTGTTGTATAAGATTTTATTTCTATTTATTTGGTTAGTGCGATACAGCCGTACTATAGGAGTTTTAATTATTTAGTCTTTTAATTATTTCGATTAGCATAGTTTTGTCGTTTGTTACGAAATTTGTCACGTTCTTACAAGACGTAACAATCCTGTATAACAATCCGATAATAATCGTTAAGTTCATTCTGTTTGGAACTTGGTTTACAGCATCCAAATTAATTGTCAGCCTGAGAAATACAATTACACCATCTCATCGAATTAACGTATAGGGATCGAAGGGAAAAGTTTGCTCGTTCAACTACCGAAATCGGACTTGTCGAGCGCGATTCGTTCACCGGGGGGTAAATTCATCTATGCATCGTACTGTTACGATGGCAGTCTCGTGTTCCTTGTATAAAATACCCATCGTAGATTCGTCGCAGGAGTTTCGAACAGCAATTACTCCGCTAATGGAGCCCCTACGGGAAGATCCAGACTTCGTCGAAGCCCGACACTTGCCGGGGTCGTCGCGACGGAAACCGGAAACTTCGCTTTTCCTTTCACACGCCGACGACGATCCTTCACGTCCTGGCTGTCTACGTTGATCCGCCAACCAACGATTTACATAGTGTTCCCGGCAGATTTATGATCTCGTATAATACAGCGTGCCATTTAACTCGTTTATTACGATGCTAAATAATGGGAATCGATTCCCGAACAACCATGTTACTAAATCTTCGTACAATCGTGAAAAGCTTGGATACCTTGACTCTTCGATAGCAATGGGATTAAGTTTCATTCGACTGGAATTCAACATTAATTCAAGTCAATCCTAATATAAAAGCTTCTCTTTGCTATGTTTCATTTTCTGCATTCATAAATTATTGGCTCTGTGAAAGCCAGAGCGAGTAGTTCAAGATATCATAAGTAACAGAACATTTCCTGGTTTCATATGAAACGTAACAGTTAATTCAAATTGTCAAGGAAATTAGACGACGATAATTTCGCATTCATGCGAGATAACGACGCAGAAATTTGTAAAAACCATTTGTTAGAGTTAGAAGAGGAACATGATGATGAACGATCAAGAAGAAGAGTTATTATCGTAGGGTAACATTTGCGAGAGGATAAAGATTCTTGGACAATTTAGCGGGGCCATTTCCTCTGAAGTCGTTGGATCGTTTGTCAGGGTGTTTCAGGCGAAAGAGAGAAACTGTTGGTTTCTTCGTCGCGGAACTTCCATTTGTATTTTAGACGTTAGTGCGCTGTTTTATAAAACACATTGAGTCGTTTCCCAGAGGAAATGATCCTGCTGGTCGATGAACGCGAAGCGTTTTAACATTTTTGCCACTCGATTTCTTTCATTCATTTTGAACGAGCAGGAACGCGTGCCGATCGTTATCGGTGTTTGTCGAGGAGCAACGCGCTTTGAATTAACTGAACGGTCGCTTACGTCACTGGTTTCACGACTGTAGTTCGCCACACGTTTTAACTACACGTTTGTGCAACAATTCTCAGCTAACTAGGTTTACGAGCGTCGAGTCGATCTTAAGTAGGAATAGGGTCTCGAAATCTGGAACTTCTCGGAAAAAAAGAAAAAGAATCAGGAAATTCGAAACTCTCCAAGTCCGGATAAATAATAATTTGTATAAACAACCTATGAAATTATTGCGATGATACGAGTTTATTTGCAATTAACACTGGAACTACCGATAGTTAACACGAAGCTATTTCTACCACAACCAGTCAAAATGACTGGTTATTTAAAAAATATGCGATAATAGAATATTTTTATTTCTTTCGACTTATTACTTTCTTACAGAAGGAATTCCATGTTATGTAGTATATTTTTGGTATTATTAATCCAGTTGGGACCATGATCCCTAAATAGGGGTTGACATATTTATGAAATTGTAGAACCAGTCGTTTTGACTGGCGTGGTATTTCTAGTGTTAGCATCTAGCGATCGATTCGGAATTTTCCTGATGACTGATATCGTCATATTGAATGATACGCAGTAAAAATTTAAAAAACGTGTGGGAAGTTGTACGAAACGAGGAAACTGGTTAATTGGGGTTCGATAAACAGATTGCAAAACCCTTTTACACTTCGACAGGTACCAGTCATTTTGACTGATATTGGTATAAGTAGCCTTGATACCAAATTATTTTCAGTTTGAATACATAAAAAACAAAGTAAAATTCACTATATTATTCTTTTAGTTATCGTTGCGAAAGTCATTACATCATTGCGGAAAAAAATATAACACGAAGTAGAAATTTTAAAATAAAATTGCAAAACCAGTCAATTTCACTGGTGTGGTAGTTCTAGCATTGACCGATAGTAAATTGAGAAATATCTAACGAAGATAATTAAGAAAATCTTAAATGATTTTTCATCGATAATAATGCGTTTATCAGTGAAAACATTCGCAGAGGTGCAATCGTCGACGCGATACCGGATTCGAAGTCCGGTTTCGCGATCGGATAAACAGGAGACGAACGTATATTTAAGTCTTCCCTGCTGATGCATATGAAAATATTGCTGTAGGATCTACAGTGTACGGAACCTTGTATATTTCATTTCAGACACGCTCCAAGATGCGAAGAAGGATAAAGAGGAAACTCAGTATATGCTACAAGAGAATGGCGATCCAATGTACGAATAAGATTTTTACAGATGAATGAGATTTTGTTAAATAATTAGAAAGAGAAATATAGGAGGAGTAAATATGGGAGTCAAAATGATTGTAGGAACTTACGGAATTAATTAGGAGATATCCTGATCGCCCTAGAGACTGGAAAAATCGTATAAATTTATTCATGATGATTTCTTAATTGTAGCAAGTATATCCTGTAAGAGTATTCCCGGATTGAAAATTAAACAATCGGAACTTTGCATTTCTATGGCAGAAGAAAGAAACGTAACCGATTCTTAAGCTTCTTTTCTCTCGGGAAAATTGTTTTTCTCTTGCATCCGGAAGTACTCTTCCATAACCGATCATTTTCTCGTGCTGCTACAAAGAACAGAAAAATGGATAACGGGCAGCACATCGACGAGCAATTGTATCTAAAGATGTTCTTATTAAAAGTCAATATTACTTTGTGTCCACAGTGAATTCGTGCCACCTCAAACGAAGGAGGAGGAGAAGCCGGTTGCGTCGGAACAATCCTTGCCACCAGTGCCTTATTTCAAACTCGTAAGTATCATCGGTCAAAAGAAAAAAAAGAAGTAACGAAATAAAATATAAAGAAAGCAGAGAACGTCACCGACATTTGTCAAACATTCCACATACATCCTGTTACAGTTGAAATATCACCGTGTTAGTTTGGAATCAAACGACGAAATCGATCTTCTAGCGGCCGAACGGTTTGGCTATCGAGTCCCTTTGTCTTTGACAAACTTAACGAGCGCGATTCTGTCGATCGATCGGGCTTGTTTTTGTTTAGAACTAGTCAGATCTCCGTCCATTAATCACCGTTAGGCCAGCATTAATTTTCCCCGGGGTTAAATCTGCCGGAAAGGCAGAAGTTGCCGGCACTAAATCACTCGAGAATATGTTTCTGAAATTTTCGACTAGTTCGGCGACAAATTGCTCCGTCGACGCCACCGGAATCTCGCGAATTCCCGGCGAACCCATCATTCGGAAAATTAACATAACGTCGATGCTCGCGCGCAATTAATTAAAATACGTCCGTTGCCATGGCTGTTGCCCACCGGTGCTTCCCCTGTGCTACCCCTTTTTCTCTCACTTTCCCTCAGTTCTCTCTGCTTCGCCGAAACTTTGAATTCCAGTTTAATCGCGGCGTACGCGAAAGCTTTGACCAAACTCAGTGACGAAAATCGCTCTATGTCTGTTCACAGTTTCGATTTGCAACATGCGGGGAGTTGATGCTGATTCTTGGTGGCCTGATCATGGGAACTTTGACAGGCCTGTGCATCCCTATTTCGACGATTCAGTATGGTGAATTCACCACATTGCTGGTGGATCGTAATACGGAGAATCAATCCAGTACACCGACGCTTATATTGAAGTGGTTCGGAGGAGGAAAGGTCTTGTAAGTCTTGGCGTACTCAGACAGACACGCCTACACTACCTGAATTGCATATTTTTAGCACGAAACCGAGACGCGAGACTCGCCTCTGACGCGTTACGTTAACGAGAAAATAGATCGCTCGAGGGGAATATAGCCTAGTTTATTCTGTCTAGTTTACTTTGGTACATCGCTACGAAGTTCCGTAATTTTCCACGTCGATGCTGTTCCACGGAACGATACTCCGAATTGAGAATTTAGAAAAACGCTTTCCTTTCGATGAATAATATAACGTATTTATGAGATAAATATTATGATTGCAGGGGACCCAATGAAACATACGAAGCGAGGATGAGCGCTCTGTACGACGACTCGGTTGCGTTTGGTGTATCCTCCGCGGCGCTATCTACCTTCCAATTTTTCTTTGCCGTGTTCACGGTCGATTTATTAAATGTCGCTGCTTCTAGACAAATCGCTCGAGTACGTAAGATGTTCCTTCGCGCTGTTCTTAGACAGGATATGACGTGGTACGATACCAACACGTCGACCAACTTCGCCAGTAGAATTACCGAGTAAGTATACTTCGCTGTTAATCGATAACTCGTTAAAAGAAGGCAATTAGATTTTACACAAAAGATCTCAGATTGAACCTTGAAATACATTTAACAGCCAGACTTTCGTGTCCATTAAAATTCACTTTAAAATAATAGTTTCGTTAAAATCCAAATTTAAATCACAGCTAATTAATATTCAAACTGTGAATTCAAATCAATTCCATTTTATTCGAAAATTCTATTCTTTCCTTTCGTATGGAAACTGTCCGGACGATAGACACGTTTCACTCGTTGAAAGGATATCCCGGAGATGTATAGCCTCGAGTAGCCATATTTTCTTACGTCGATCCGGCTTTCAAGCGAACATTGCGGTTTCGATTTCTCCCAGTTCCGCGGATATAAACGTAGCGCGGATCATGTATAACGGAGAAGCGAGAAGCAAAGTTTAGGGAACGAGATCTCTGCTCATCAACAGGTGGTCGCTCGTGAGAATCGAAATCCTTACCCGATACAAAGTCCATCTCTGTTTGCGGTTGCGTTTCAGACCGCGTAATTATCGAAAAGTCAAGGATGGATTCATAACGGACCAATTAAAGCGTCGCCACTAGAGCATTTCCTTGTGCAATCTGTTTATTTCGGGACGAGAATGTTCGCCGCAATAGTATATCCGTGGCGCAAGTCGCATAATTGCATAGACACGCGTGCAATTTCGATGAAAGAAATTCGACGTTGCACGGTGGCTAAATTTTTCTTCTTGTCGCCAGGTAGCGTTTCCGGTTTGTAGCAGACGATTGAAACACAGAATGAATCACGCTACCTTACACTGTTGCAGAGACAATAAATCTCGTTGCATCGTAAATATAGCATTGTGATACGCGTATATGTCGATGTAGTTACAAGACCCATTGGCATTAAAAACGATTTGGCTCATAGTCCGCATTTATAACGACTATTACGTAAACTCGACTGAACACCTGTCTTAAATGGCAATCATCGAATGGCACGGATTTCTGTATTTTCTTTGTCATATCGAGTGCAACGATGCGCCAGGTTTTACGTACAGTAACTGACGAAAGTATTCGAACGTTTATTGGAGCCTTTCGTGAATATATTGTTTGTATCGTACAAAACGTTCTGAAATTTCATTAGTTAGCACGGCAATGAGAATCGATCGGTAGATATTGGCACAGTTTGATATCTGACAAAAAAATAATAATGCTGTGTACATTTTCATATAGGTAGGTTTCCAGCTTTATCAATATACTCACGACAAGTGATGTCACGTTACAATGCTGATGAAATTCCAAAATGTTTTATATAACACGTGCAATGTATACGTAAAAATTGTCTATCATACGCGTTCAAATACTTTCGTAATCCATTGTATCATCGTAAATCATTTCGTATACATTCGTCGCAGTTGCGTCAACTTGTTCTCGTTCGTTTCTTCCTATCATCGTTAGGAATAAAAATCATATTTTGTAAAAATGTTTCTCGTGTCGCAACTTCCCGCTACATATTGCCGTTATCAGTTTGAAAACGTTATTTCACGTTGTATGACTGTAAGACGGAATTATAATAAAGTTCGCATAATTTGAGACAATATTGATTTTAGTTGAAGGTGATTACACGACATTCGCGAGTATGTGTTATTGTACCGTAAATGCTGTGTAATCACCCGGAAATGTCTTAACGTGGCGCCGCAACATTTTCACGAATATTCTAGAACGCGAAGCAGGATGAACAACGTTAAATATAAATGCCACGAACACAGTGACACTTCTCCTTGACATTTATATATACGGTTTGAGGAATCATTTCTTTATATCGTGCTAAAACGTATACACCGTTAGATTTTATTTTTAGTTTGCTTTCCGATCGCTATTTGACAGCTTGTTTTCTTTAATCGTATTAGAGGAGATAATGGAACTGCGGATAATATGGTCGCGCGATATAAGCGAGAAGCTAAATTGAATATTCGTTGAAACTGAACTCCCCGAGCTTTTGCAAGGTGACCTTTGCATCGTCGAAGATAAGGCAAACTCTAATTAATTCATTCTGAATGGTTGCCCGCGGTTCCGTGTTATTTTCGTCAGGTACTTTGGATAGAACCGACACCAAACTATACGAACGTATCTAATTACGGTGGTGGTCACCTTGTACAACGACGAGAAGCCTGGCAAACGTGCCGACGAAGAAAGAATTTTCCACAAATTTATTCACGACCCGAATACTTAATCGGGTGAAAATTCATCCCAGAGAAATTTAAATTGAAGATCATATGTCAAAGTCCAGTTTTATTTTTATTGTGTGCCGTCTCGTTAATTTAATTTTGCAGCATTTGCGCGGACAATCAAAATATTCACGGTTGATGGGTAACCCGGTACCCGAACACCAAATTGTCCACACAAAATTTAGTAAACGTGCTTTGATAGAAACCTACTTTTCGATATAATTGATAATTCACTTCTTGGTACGAGATATTACCAGATATTAATATTAAGCATTTTATGGATTAACGAATGTAACCAAAAGTTGTCATGACGTTGCAGAGACTTGGACAAGATGAAGGAAGGCATAGGAGAAAAACTGGGCGTGTTCACGTACCTCACGGTCTCCTTTATCTCCTCCATCATCATATCGTTCGTATACGGCTGGAAATTAACGCTGGTGGTACTAAGTTGCGCACCAATCATCGTCATAGCCACTGCCGTAGTAGCGAAAGTTCAGAGCTCCTTAACAGCTCAGGAGTTGAACGCTTATGGGCAAGCCGGTAGAGTGGCCGAGGAAGTATTAGGCGCCATCAGGACCGTGATCGCCTTCAATGGAGAGGAAAAGGAAGTGGAGAGATACGCTGAGAAACTAGTACCAGCCGAGAGAACCGGAATAAGACGTGGAATGTGGTCCGGAGTTGGTGGTGGCGTGATGTGGTTCATCATATACATCAGCTACGCAATAGCGTTTTGGTATGTCTATATTAAGATTGTGTGAAAATATTTGTACGCTTTTTGGGATATGCGTTTGCGTACTATAGCATAGATGAAAGAAATACGAGTATTTTCAGAATAAACGCTTCTGACGCGGGTAAACAGGCACGAGAAGGGTAGAAACGGGTCAGCCATGTAATTTCCGCATTGTGTCAGAGGTGTTTCAAGTAAAAGTTGTTTGCTTTAAAAGGGAAGCATCAGACAGGGGTGTTCCTTTGTTTGCCATGGAAAGTGGCGGTCTTGGCTACTCTAATTCGATATAAAACGATCTTCCCTTGGAACTCTTCCTTTTTCTGTTGTTTCCTCTTTTCGAAAATGGACGAGTTACGTACAGTGTAGGGAAAAAGTTTGCGCGTAATGGTGGCTAAGGGAAGGAACACAGGTTTGGTTAGAATAAATCAAATTTTCCCTCGCACGATCGTAGGATGGGGCACACGAATTTCTATTATTGTTATATCTTAAATCGAATCATATAGGATCGCGCGATGGAAAAGGGAAGTGTTCCGAGGAAACATCTGAAGAACGAAATGCGTGTGATATATTCGTCAAAAAGTTAGATCGTCGAAAGACACACTCGCAGAGTAACCGTAGCCCAAGAGTGAGAGATGCGAATATCAAAGTAATCGGATGGGAATAGATTAAGAGTTTTAAGCCGTTTACATACGACTAGACATGTGGTATACGATCAGATGGTACACTGATCCCGTCTGAGTCGATGCAAACCGTAACTAGATAATAACGCTGATACAAGTTTACGTATATTGCAACTAGCACTATGAAACCTCGTAGTCGCTGCATGTATCGTAACATGTTTCGGTGTATGTAAACAGCTTTAACCATTAACATAACACAAACACTGTAGCAACGCGATCTATTCTGTCGTCGTGCCGAGATGCATTGCCAAAGTTAAACAATGGTAACTTTGAGAGCATCGAAATTAGATACCTTTCGTTTCTGTGCTACCTCACTGGTCATCCTTCTATCTTTGTACACTATGTGATCTTTCATTGTCAAAAGGAAGAAGAGATCTCGAACGACTGCAATAAATCACGACAAGTTCTCGAGATGAAAATTAGAACGCATGTTAAATTGACGATTATCGTTCGCCAGGTACGGAGTTCAGCTGATCCTGGAGGACAGGCCAAAAGATGTGAAGGAGTATACACCAGCAGTGTTGGTGATCGTGTTCTTCGGTGTGCTAGCTGGCGCTCAGAACATGGGTCTGACATCGCCGCATCTCGAAGCGTTCGCGGTGGCGCGTGGTTCAGCCGCGGCGATTTTCCAAGTGCTTGATCGCGTGCCAACGATCGATAGCTTGAGCAAGGATGGTCAGAAGCTTCCATCCGTCAATGGTGAGATCGAGTTCAAGAACGTACACTTCCAGTATCCCGCTAGAAAGGACGTGAAGGTGTTGCAAGGTTTGAATCTGAAGATCAATCGGGGCGAGACCGTGGCACTCGTCGGCGGGTCCGGCTGTGGCAAGTCTACTTGTCTGCAGCTCATCCAACGTCTCTACGATCCTCATAAGGGACAGGCAAGTAAAAAGAAAAATTTGTGTTTGCGCGAGAAGCAAAACGGAGGTAGAGAATCGCTGGATCAAACAACGGTTTAGATCGTGCGATTAGATCGTTCGCATTTCTCTCTTCATTTTACTTTGAGTTAAACTTTTTTATTGTTTAAAGGACGCTCAAATTTAAGGAATATATAATTGATACGCGTAATTTGTACGTTTCAATTCTGTGTTCAAGATTTCCTTGAAACATTCCATTTGTGTGTGTTGAAACGGGAACGATATTGAAGAAGCGTAGCGTCAGTGAAAATTGGAGAACTGCGAAACGTGCTTATTACACAGCTGATAAAAAAAAAAAAAAGAAAAAAGTAAGAGACGAAGAAAAGAACTAAAGAATAAAAAAACTGCATATTAAATTTTTATAATTGCGATTAAAAAATTATATCGCGGGGCTGCTGAGATAGGAACCGTTGCGCTGGCGCCTTCCGTTAATGATATCTCGTATCAGATTTCCCCTTGTTAATTTAGAAAACTGTAACGAGCTGGTACTTTCGCTGTCGCGTTAATTAAATAATAATAATAATAATTCGTATTTTTATTATTCGTATTAATCCGTATAATTTAGTTTCCCAGAGTAATTTTATGTCCACGGTCGGTAGCCATGAATTTTCCATCCCACGAGAATCGTAGACTCGTCTCCTCAATTTGTTTGTTTACCGAGGGAACGGGAGTAGTTTATTAAAATGTAGAAACTGGCGATATTTTTATGCAGACGTTGCGCAACGAGCACGGTTAAGCGATGAGTTCGCTGATTAACCCGATGAAGTTTTTCTCTCGGTCAAAGTCACAATGGTGAGCGTCGAGAGCTCGATGTACGCGCAATTACGGTTTTCGCGTATATCGTTCAGAAGAGCATTATCGTTCGTTCTTGCTAGAATTATTGTTCAAAACGATAGAACTTTTCCTATGCCAATAAGACGATCGAAATTTTTATCTCGCATGAAGATTTCACGAGACGCTCGGAATAAAATACAGAAACATTCCCGTTTCGTAGCATCGAATTCCAACTCGATTAAATTCCACGGTATCCAGGCAAGCGTGACTCGCGAGGGTGAATTTGTTAAGTGCGTTCCGAGTTAACAATATCCCGACCGTGAATATATTCCATTATTACATCTGTATTCGCGAACGCGGCGATGGGAATTTTAGGGAACAAGTTTGAAGCGTTTCTCGCGGCGGCTGAGTTCTCTCACTAGTAAAATTTTCTCGTGTTTCTGCATCCGTCGCAGTTTCTCCTGCCAAAAATATTACGCCGTATATTTGGCATAATGTTTTCGAGCTGGCTCTTGAACTCCTTTTCCCTTCCACTTACATTTTCCATAGCATTGTTGCGCCGTAGCCGATAAAAGGGGCTTTCGCCTAAAATTCGCCCATCCGAGGAAAACGGCCGACAACGACGTTGAACGATCGCCCTTATCTTTCTCTTCGCATCGCATCGTCGTGGTCCTGTTCCTCCTGGACCACCATTGGTCAATGTCAAAGACAATTCTCACAACGATCACGCGTCGATCTCTCTGTTCGAACAGGTTTTACTGGACGGTGTGGACGTGGCGAAGTTGAACGTTCAATGGCTCCGTTCGCACATAGGCGTGGTCGGCCAGGAACCGGTGCTCTTTGACACAACGATACGGGAGAATATCCGGTACGGAAATGACAGCATTACCGAGGAGCAGATGATCAAAGCCGCGAAGGAAGCGAACGCTCACGACTTCATCAGCAAACTGCCCGAGGTGAGTAGCTTCGTACCTATTCTTCCATTCCGTTGCCGTTTTCTCTGGTCCAACGGAATTTCAGTTTCCCTTTTCGTGGTTCGTGACAGACGGAGAACCGATTGATTCGGTCACTTTTCAACAACCAGTCGCTCGAACCTCTAGGCGTGCGGAGTTACGTTCACATAGTATAGACCTATGTCGAAAGATTTTCTTGCTCTTGGTATGTGGTACTCTTTCCGTGCCGATGGATCTCTAGGATCCAGGCACAAAGAGTCGTCTAATTAAAATCATGTCCAGGAACCGTGAATTCGCTTGGAATTTTAATCTCGTCCTTGCGTATCCTCTCGTCCATCTCTTCTATCTCGTTGATCATCGCAGTCGTGATGATTCTAATCATGGAGATAAGGAAGGGCACGTTTTCTTAATGGCCATTGCGGTTGAATTTTCCATTTTTTAAATTTCAATATCTTATCAGTGTCTCTACAGTCTGATTTAGAATATTGAATATTTCTGAAAGTTTTATAAACATTTACGCAAATTACTAAACTGCGACAAGAAGACTGTCGTAATCTTTTTTATTCGCAATGGAACAATTTATCGAGCAAATTTTGAACAACGCAAAACACACTGACGTAAATGCAAAAATGGTACGGACTGAACAACATTGATACAAGTGTGCGTTGTGTTTCATCATCATCCTCATATATGCTATATTGATCTTAAGAATATCAAATTTGAAACGTTCGATTTCTAAACCTCCTTCTAAACCTTCTTTCTCGTAGATCGAAACTGCGAATTTTTCCTTTCTCGTAGAATTTCGATTTTATAATTTTATGACACAGGCTCACAAACTATCCCTCATTTGTTTTATTAGGTAGTCCGAAAAGTTTCTTTCGTTCTATAAAGAAATAATAGACGCACAATGTTTTTTGTTTTATATTAGTTTATTGAATTATGCACGAACATAATAATGAAAATATAACGAAATGGATCATACCTAATTCAATAAAATAATATAAAATAGAAATTGTTGTTCATCTATTATCATCTTATGAAACGAAAGAAACCTTTCAGACAAGTTAATATTACAAATTCGGATGCGAGAGACTGGCGTCAGGCTATGTGAGCTTCTTTAATTCGTTTCCATGATCACACGATTTTTGGTTTCGCCATGGTGAAAAGTGACCTTTTCATTACGATTTTTATTCTTATTAAAAATTAAATATTTCCTACCTTGTAACTGAATATTACACCATGTACACATGTCCGTATTACACGGTAAATATTCTGGAAAAATTACGTAAGGACGAAATATTAGGTTGTCCGGGAAGTGTCTTTCTTTCGCAAACGTGTTTTCTACAACAATGCACCTTCGTACAAACGTGAAACCAAGTCTGTAAAATGTCGCGGTATTTATCTCAACAGAACAAAATGGATCGTACGTAATTCGACAAAATAATATAAAACGTTGTGCGTCTATTATTTCCTCATAAAATGAAAGAAACTTTTCGGACAACCTAATGTACCAGTGATTCTTAGGAAATACTCAGTTCGGATAATAGAGGCTCGCTTAGGAGTTCGTATATCTGAACTCGGGTCTGAATTTCTTTACATAAACGAGATGCGGATAAACGTAGTTCTATTGTAGATAATTCATATATTACAATCTAATAATTTGACAAATTATGAGAATCGAACAATGTCTATTATCAGTTATTCTATTGCATATCGAGATCATGTTGACCCTCAACAAATTCGGCTCGTTGTAACGCGCTAACAATAGTCTCAGGTGTGAGCGACAAGCCGCGAAACACGCGTGCAAACAGACGATAAAACACCCGTTAAACCGTGCCCGGGCAAATAACGGTATCCCAGATTACGGCTGCGTCAACGATTAGGCGTTTATTACCGAATTATCGGTAGGTGTATTCGACGCTCGCGATGGTTTCATCCGCGGTCCCATCGGTATATACCGTCGTGAATGTGTATCGCGTGTGTTTGGCCTTTATCCGTTGTGTCTCGCGACGCGTTTAGAACCGTAACGATCCGCGGAAACAAGTGGACCAGACATTTTCCAGTTTATGGTGCAGGCCAGGCAGTTTATTTTACGGATCGATGCGGCACGATCGTGCACGTGAAATTTTACCCGGGAAAACCGAGCACCGTTTGCTGCACGCACGTTGATGGACGAACAATATTGGGTTTTATATGAATGGAAGCTTTGGTTACGAGATCAGATATATTAGACAGTTACGCAAACTACGTCGGCACACACGGTATTAGCATTGTGATTTTTTTAAATACATTGTTTATTTATTCACAGGAAAATCTATTTTCGAATACTTTGCTCAGTGTATATATATTAAAATTCACCATGGAAAACTTTTATATCCACGTGTTTTATGAAGCATTTTGAAATTTCACTTCTAACGAGACTATCACGAGAAATCATAAAATAAGTAATTGTAAACGTATTTACAATATACATATATTTAATTAGAAATTAGTATACGGCATGTAGTTTGTTATTGAATCGTATTAAGTACTTTATGCGTATTTAAATAAAACACCAAATATTTTCCTGCTGTTCTCGACTTAACTTGTAGTACGCGAAGTGATGTACCTCGTAAATTTATTAAATCTCAACACGGTACGTACACACTGTAGACGTGTCACGTCGTAATTTCGTTAATTAAATTCCACGAGTATGGCAATCGAATAGGCAAATTACTTGCGGACGGTGTTCTCCTAATAATTATCAACGAACATGGTTATACCTAAAACTTGTTTCATTTAAATATCCATTAATCTTTATTCTTGATTAAACATAAGTATCTATCCTCCACATGTTAATTAAAATTTCAAGTTGTCAAAATGTCCACATTGATTAACTCTTGTCAAATAATCAAAGAATCTTTATCAACGGTCTTCGTTCTAGGCCTACGATAGTCCCGTGGGAGAGAGAGGATCGCAAATGTCCGGTGGACAGAAACAAAGGATCGCGATTGCTCGAGCTCTGGTTAGACGACCGGCTATACTTTTATTGGATGAAGCTACGTCTGCTCTGGACGTTCATAGCGAAAACACTGTGCAAAGAGCTTTGGACGCGGCGTCAAAGGGTAGAACAACGATCGTCGTCACTCACAGGCTGTCGACAATAACAAATGCTGATAGGATAGTGTTTATAAAGGAGGGTCAGGTGGTTGAACAGGGTACGCACGAGGAACTGCTCGCCTTGAAAAATCATTATTACGGATTGGTCTCTGCTGACGCCAGTGCCACTGCTAGAGGTAATTGCTTTTATGTATGAAATTTTCGGGGCAAAATAGTTTGTATAGGTGAAGTTCATATAACTGGATTAGAGTTTCTATAATTAGAGTTCATTCGTTCTCTCCCACCATCTGTTACTTCTCGTTCATATAATAGGAATTCATGTTCAAATAAATAAATTCAACAAGCAGAAGTTTATCTAATCGCCAACTAAAATTTCGTTCGAATAAATACGATTCGTATAAATAGGATTTTAATGTATAGACGTATTATATAACGTATTACTGTTGCTCGAGTAACTAAGTATTTTTTTCATTTTTTAGAGTTTCACCAAAAAAGAATTAAAAAGAAAGTATCAACGTTGTAATTGTATAGTCTCGTTGCGATATTATCGTGACTGGTTTATAATTTAAATATCGTTACTTGATCTTCAGATAATGCAAAAAAAAAAAAAAAAAAGGAAGAGCTTGTTTTATAGACTTTCACGTATTATTGAGAGCGATGGGAGCGCCCCAGAGTTTAAGATAATAAAACTGTAATATTTTTCTTCTCTTAACATCGGACGGCATGATGTTACGCTTTCGTGTTGATTGAATTTCCAGCGAAAGCGACGGCATCAGCCGCAAAGACGGTCACCGCAGCCATACCGAAGCAGAAACCACCGTTGAAGAGGCAATTCTCCACTCTGTCGATGCACTCTCATCGGTTGTCGTTAGCCGGCGCATCTGAGTGCTCGGAGAATCAACTGGAGGAACACGAGAAGCCGTACGACGCGCCAATGATGAGGATATTCGGGCTCAATAAACCGGAATGGCCTTACAATTTGATCGGTATAGTTAGCTCGATTACTATTCATTTAACCATTCACTCGTACATCTTCAACGAGAAAATGGATCAGTCTCTCCACCGATGAATATAATTCTTCTAGGCCATACAACTCTTACAGATTTATCGACAGAAAAACAGAAATCTCTATACTTCAGGGTATCTAACACGAGAAACAATCAATCTATCTGTCTATTAACAAAAATTTTCTACATCATACAATTTCTCCAATCTCAACAAAGTCGACAAAGAAGAAGAAATTCCCATATCTCAAGATGTCCAACAATAAAAACGATCAATCTCTCTCCATGGATTGATAAAATCCTTTTAACTTCTATAGCTTCTGCAATCCTAACACATTTATCAAGAGAAATTACATTTCAATACTTCAGGATACCTAATAACAAAAATAATCCATCTCTTCATCGGATGCCTCGCCTATCATAAATCGTACAATTTTATCAATTCAAGGAGTTCTACTGAACGAAACTAATGAACAAAATTGCCATGTTTCAGGGTGTTTAGCAGCAGGCATGGTGGGCGCCTCGTTCCCAGCATTCGCTGTTCTCTTCGGTGAAGTGTACTCTGTATTGGGTCTTCAGGATGACGAAGAAGTACGCCACGAGAGTGTCAAGTTCTCGATTCTCTTCCTAGTGGTCGGAGTTGTTACGGGCCTTGGTACCTTCCTACAAATGTATATGTTCGGATTGGCCGGTGTGCGTATGACCGCGAGGATTAGAAAAATGGCGTTCACCGCGATGTTGCGACAGGAAATGGGCTGGTACGACGAGGATACGAATAGCGTGGGTGCCCTTTGCGCCAGATTATCCACAGACGCCGGTGCTGTTCAGGGTGCAACGGGGACACGTGTCGGTGCGATTCTTCAGGCTCTGTCGACCTTAGTCCTTGGAATCGGATTATCCATGTATTATACCTGGAAGATGACGTTAGTATCCGTCGTCTCGATACCTTTGGTGCTGGGTGCAGTCTTCTTCGAGGCGAGAGTGATGAGCGGCCAAGGTCTGCAAGAAAAGAAGAAGATGGAGGCCGCGACGAGAATCGCCATAGAGGCAATCTCGAACATTCGAACTGTAGCCAGTCTTGGGAAAGAGGAAGCCTTCTTGCAGCGTTATTGTGTGGAACTGGATCTCGTGGCTAAAGCGACAAGAATTAGAAATAGACTGAGGGGATTGGTATTCTCGTGCGGTCAGACCATACCATTCTTCGGTTATGCCTTGAGTCTCTATTATGGTGGTGCTTTGGTGGCTACCGAAGGTTTGAGGTACGAGAACGTGATCAAAGTGTCGGAAGCGTTGATCTTTGGATCCTGGATGTTGGGACAAGCCCTTGCCTTCGCTCCTAATTTTAATACCGCGAAAATTTCGGCCGGAAGGATATTCAAGCTTCTAGACAGAGTTCCGGAGATCACCTCGCCACCGGGTTCGGAAGACAAAGATCTGGATTGGGTGAGTGCACGATTTATAAGTCAGCTTATAACTCCGATTGCGCGATATTGATAAGAGATTATAAATAGGAAGCTTTATCTTATCGTAGTTAATGTTGCGTTGTTGGATGTATTGAGTAATAAGGTGTTTGATCAATTATATCGCTGTGGTTGAAACAACGTAGTTCAATTACTTTGCGAGTTTATCAGGAAGAAAGTAAACACAACGTGTAAAGTATAGAGAAAGATTGGCAAAGCTGGCCAAATGTCTCGTTTCGACAGGTTTCATTACGGCTGTTTAGCAAAGCGACGAATTTATGACGTACCGACAGCAACGCCTCCGGCTATGCACGTTAATTACACTCAAAACGGGAAACTCTGTTTGATTGGGGTTGCGATTATCCCTCTAGAATTCCAAACCGTTTAATGAAGCGATACGAAATAAACGATACGATGTTTCGGATTTATCCTACTCAAGCGACTGCCACGTATAATTCGATTGATTAGCAAATATTTATAATGCATTCGGTTGAATCCGTTTTCTTGTTTCTATCTGATACAAACGTAATCCAACGAATTAATATAGCGATATTCGAATTTATGAATAACGTTTAGATTTAGATTTAAATTTCGATATTTACATAGACATTTTGCATGCATAATTTCATTTTCTCATTTGATCGCACGTGGCGAAAGTGTACGAGATTCGACTGGAGATAGGAACCTCGTTTCATGTTTTCCAGTTTTAACAT